>NC_092340.1:287180000-288380000 GCF_046630445.1 Rutidosis leptorrhynchoides | reverse complement strand
TCATATGTTTGTAATTTTATGAGATATTTCATGCTAGTTGCCAAATGATGGTTCCCACATGTGTTAGGTGACTCACATGGGCTGCTAAGAGCTGATCATTGGAGTGTATATACCAATAGTACATACATCTAAAAGCTGTGTATTGTACGAGTACGAATACGGGTGCATACGAGTAGAATTGTTGATGAAATTGAACGAGGATGTAATTGTAAGCATTTTTGTTAAGTAGAAGTATTTTGATAAGTGTCTTGAAGTCTTTCAAAAGTGTATGAATACATATTAAAACACTACATGTATATACATTTTAACTGAGTCGTTAAGTCATCGTTAGTCGTTACATGTAAATGTTGTTTTGAAACCTTTAGGTTAACGATCTTGTTGAATGTTGTTAACCCATTGTTTATTATAACAAATGAGATGTTAAATTATTATATTATCATGATATTATGATATATAATATATCTTAGTATGATGTATATACAGTTAAATGTCGGTACAACGATAATCGTTACATATATGTCTCGTTTCGAAATCATTAAGTTAGTAGTCTTATTTTTACATATGTATTTCATTGTTAATACACTTAATAATATATTTACTTATCATTTAATATAATTAACCAAGTGTATCAATATCTTAATATGATTCATATGTACCTAGTAAGACGTTGTTATAACGATAATCGTTATATATATCATTTTCGAGTTTCTTAAATTAATAGTCTCATTTTTATGTATATAACTCATTGTTAAAATACCTAATGAGATACATACTTATAATAAAATCATTTTAACTATATATATAACCATATATATGTCATCGTATAGTTTTTACAAGTTTTAACGTTCGTGAATCACCAGTCAACTTGGGTGGTCAATTGTCTATATGAAACCTATTTCAATTAATCAAGTCTTAACAAGTTTGATTGCTTAACATGTTGGAAATATTTAATCATGTAAATATCAATCTCAATTAATATATATAAACATGGAAAAGTTCGGGTCACTACACCCATACCTTCATCCCTCCCATCTACCAAACCATAATTCCCCATTGTTGATCTTGAGCTCGAATTGGTCTTGAAATCACGTTCTTTACACTCTACTGATTCTTCTAAGGTATGAATCACGAGCTTTCATGATCAATTTAGTGTTAAAATGGTATTTTTAAGTGTATTTGTTCAAAAGCTTGATTTTGTGTCAAAATCCATGGATTTGATGTTGTTATGGTCAAAACTTTGTGGGTTTATAGTCTATAACATGTAGTAATTGAGTTGTGGTAAGTTTTTGTGTCGAAAACGAGCTCTAGATCGAGTTTTGGTGAATTTAGCTTGAAGTCCGTAGGTTGTGTTCAGAATCTGCAGATGATGAACACAGTCGGCCGACTGTCGGTCGACAGTCGACCGACTGGCGAGTGAACCGACCGATTGAGTTTGGGTTTCGGCCGATTGTGGAAATACCAAATAAGTCGATCGATTGGGAAAGTCAGTCGACCGATTGTGTCTACAGTCGACCGACTGTCTATGTCAGTCGACCGATTGAGGAGACAGTCGACCGACTGTGTGTCCAGGGCAGAATGTTTTACCAAAGTGCCTTTTTCTAGACGTTATGCTGCCCGTTTGTATTTTGGTGTTCAGGATGTAAATTTTGAAAGTGCACAAGTGTTAAGCATGAAAATTTTAGCGGACGCATTTTTTTACTAATTTGCTATAATTCGCTGTCAGTGTGTCTAATCTTAATGGAAACACTATTCTAACTTGGTTTTTGCTGTTCTCAGGAGATATGGATAAGGAGGAAGCTCAGAAATAATAACTGAGCAGTTGCTGGTAATTGGTGAGTGGGTCTATCTACGGATAGAGTTTAAGTAGCATATCATGCTACTGTGGTTGACTCTTTTACCATGCATAGTGTAGAAATTGTCATGTTAGAATAATAATATCGTTGCCTGATGTTATATGTGAATTTTGTGTACACTGTGTGAATGGCACCAGTCGGGCCTAGGGAGACTGGGGACTCGAGACCGTGCCTAAGAGAGGTTAGAGTCCGTATGAGGTCAACCGTGCCTAGGGGAGGTTGGGTCCATAGGCTACTAATTGTGGAGTATAGTGTGAACGATGCACCCCCTGCATCTGGATAACTATACTGTGAATTGAGTAGCAGGACTATCGGTAGACTCAGGCCCGATCAGCTGGGAGTCGTGTGCTTGTACAAGCCGCCGATCCTCATATTGTCTTATTGTATCCTAGTTGGTAGTTAGTAAGTGTTGTTGTTAGTATATAGCTTGTGTGTGGCTTAAGCTATATCTGTTAGATAGATTTCATTCACTTAGCGGTGCGCTAATCCCCTACATGTTTCTCCCTTTGCAGGTTTAGGTACTGCTAGATGGGATGGGTATTGATGTAGAAGACATGTTTGACAACCCAACTCTGATGTGGACTTTTGTATAAATAATGTTTTGTAATAACGTAACACCGTTGTGTAAACTTAAACATAATTGCACGGATTAATGTAATGACGTGACTTATATTGTGTTTATTATTAAAGTCTTCCGCTGTGTATTGTAAAAAAAAAAAAAATGGCCGGTGTTACATTATCTTAGTAGCATATGTATTAAATTCATGATTTATCATAAACTATTTAACGACGAAACTAAGCATACAAAACATGCATAATCATATATACTCAAGCACTAGTCAGGGATACACTATTGATATATAAAAGATAAGATATGAATGCTCACGTATCAATATTGTGATTCAATATTGTAGGAAAGTACGTAGACGCAACGAAAATGATAAACGTTAGGTTGACCTCACGAGCAATACCATCGAACAATACCCATAACCTCCATAGCTATAACCCATAATTTCTTTAGCTCTATCCCGTTTGAAAACTTATTTTGAAATCGCCTGAACATAACTCCGTCATAGTATTTTATGTATACTAATAATATATTAAAATAATACTGAGTAAATATATATGTAAATCGATTGAGAGAGTTTAGAGAAATATATTTTCAAGTTTATATGAAATAATAAAACCTGTTGAATTCTATTTATAATAGATTTTTGAATTATTAAAGTAAATTATTAAAGTATGAATTATTAAAGTGAATTATTAAAGTTAAAGTAAAGTAAAAGTAAAGTAAAGGTAAAGTTAAAGTATAGTAAACGTATAAAACTATGTACGTATAATACGCGTATAAATATATATATAATATTAATTTAAATCATTATAAATATTTTATAAAATAAAATATAAATATCGTTATCTTTATTATACTGGTTAAGTAATGAGTTGTCAAAAGTGGTTCTGGATATTTATAAAAGTTATATACGTTTTAATAATAAAGTTCTTTTTAAATTGGAACGTTTGAAACTAAATCAAATAAATATGATAATTTTGTTTTCCAAAACTAAATATATTTAAGAATCATTTTGTTAAAAGGTTAAAATAATGGAAATCGTTATATCATAAAACATTTTTAGAAAAGTAGAATTATATATATTCATAATAGGTTTCAAGTTTTTAAATTACAGTTTGTTGGTGAAGCATGAAATAAAGTCCAAAGGTTAAATAAGCGTATGAAATTATCTTAATGTAAAATGTCGATTTATTTAACTTGTCGATACCTATTTTCTAAGTTATCTATATTCCCTAATTTCACTTTCACCTTAACTAATATGAAAACTAAATTGTTATTTTATCAAAAGTAACTAGGTAATTATTGTAAAGCATGCATTGAAAATCAAACAGAAATTTCCACTAACTTTTGTCTAACACTCGTTAATTGACATCTTGTTCTCACTTGTAAATCACTTTACCAATTTTTTCGAATATCGTTAAAAAGGAATGATTTCTCAAATCAATGTGGACCTCGTAACAGAGACCCGTAACAAATTCATCATGTATCTGATAATTCAATCATTTGATATTATCTTTTAATTCCGTAGATATATATATTAAACAATATATTGAAACAAATACTTTCATGTAAAGTACTATACATCCAATACTTTGTTAACGTTTTCAATTAATATTTATATATATAATCATATATGCACATCCAGTTATATATATTGTTTGTGAATCGTCGAGCACGGTCAAAGGGTAATTGTTTACATGAATATAATTCCAAAACTTTCGAGACTCAACATTACAGGCTTTGCTTATCGTGTCGGAAACATATAAAGATTAAGTTTAAATTTGGTCAGAAATTTCCGGGTTGTCACAATAACCGTTGTTGAAGAATTTAATGTGATAGAACAGATTGCTCAATTGCATGAATAAATAACTTATATAATGATATTTAAATGACTTGTTTCTATTTGCTAGTGGAGAAACATATTTTATGATAAATAAATGAGATGATCTTTGAGACTGTAATATTTAATTATGTATATGTTCCATAGAGGATTTGGTGAACTAGCTGTCAAATATCCTTATTTAGAGGATTTGGTGAACTGTCAAATCAAATCAATGTATGGTAATATATCCATTATAACTTATCAAATGGGTGGATAACAATAGTGGATCCTTTAATATATTATATCTTAAGTTTTGCTAATGGCCATGTAATTTTATGCAAGAACGGAAATTATATTTGAATATTAAAATAGCATATTGTGGTTGGGATAGGAGTCGGTATTTGTCAAAAACCACATATTCGTTTTATGTTCAACTGATATATATATATATATATATATATATATATATATATATATATATATATATATATATATATATATATATATATATATATAAACATCCAACTCTCTTTTGCGAATCAGAAGAAAATTGTTCATATAAGATTAATGTGGTGTAGGCGACATGTGATTAGTATATTTTTAACACATGTTATGTTCATGATATTAAATATTCGACATGTTGTCTTATATTTGGTTTATATTGTTAGAATTTGTTACTAACAATTTTGATTTCCAAGATCAACTTTGTTTCAACTAATTTTCATCGCTTCTTAATACGATTCATTCTCATGTTGAGAAACCTGAGAAGTTCACTCGTGTGAACTTTAAACGTTAACAGTAAAAGATGTTCTTTTAGCTGACCACGTTGAACCTTGTGAGGTTCTTGACTGAACCTTGTAAGGTTCTTGGTTGAACCACTACCCAAGTTAATAAAAGGGAAGATGATGCTTAAATTGTGAGCGCGATTAAAGTTTGGAATCATTTGAATTCCTTGTGCGTAACTATTTCTTGAATACATGAACATCTTATTTAGCTCTACAAATAAGTCACAAAAGAAAAGAAAACGAGAGTGAATCTGTTGAAAAATCTTGATTAAATAAACCCTGAGCTACCTTGAAACTTGAATGGTTTGAATTTTCTAAGATGCTTAGCTTGTTATATATCACTCATAAATAAATGGTTTTAGACCATAACGCATATGTTTATCAAGTGTTATCTTTTATATACTTCAGATTGTAACTTGTTTGCAGGTAATATAATTTGATTATCTTGCTGAAATATAACTCATTATTTGTTTATCTTATTTGAAGTTTTAGTATGAATCCTGCTAAAATACAACATCAATTAAATGGTAAAGAACTATGTATTGCAGATAGTAGTAACATACACACTATGATAAAAAGCGCATATGATGAAAAGAGCAGCGCATATGATTAAAAGCGCATATGATAAAAGGCGCATATGATGAAAAGCGCAGCGCATATGATTAAAAGCGCATATGATAAAAAGCGCATATGATCAAAAGCGTAGCACATATGATTAAAAGCGCATATGAAAAAAAGCGCATATGATGAAAAGCGCATATGATGAAAAGCGCAGCGCATATGATTAAAAGCACATATGGTGAAAAGGATATATGATGAAAAGCGCATATGGTGATTAATGAAAAGCACATATGGTGATTAATGAAAAAGCACATATAGTGATTAATGAAAAGTACATATGGTGATTAATGAAAAAGCACATATGGTGATTAATGAAAAAGCACATATGGTGATTAATGAAAAGCACATATGGTGATTAATGAAAAGTACACATGGTGATTAATGAAAAACACATTGAGAAAGAATCACCAATGTTTCTTGAAAGAATTCAAGGTGATATATATAGGGACATGCAAATTTACATGCTGCGATATTATTTCACATTAGACAAAGTGCAACTCATAAATATTCTCCCCTACAACTTGATTTTGGCCGAGAGCCAAATATTTCCCACCATTAGAAAATTTGATTGTGCAGTGTATGTTCTAGTTACGCAACCACAACGCACTAAAATGGGTCCTCAAAGGAGGATGGGGATATATATATATATTAAATATGAAACATCTTCAATTATAAGATATATTGAACCTATAACGGGTGATGTTTTTACAGCACATTTTGCTGATTATCATTGGTCCCTAGATTTGGGGGAGAAATGAAAAATAAAGAAAAAGATGTTTCATGGTGTGAACATAAATTAATGTATCTTGATCATCGCACAAAAGAATGCGAAATAAAAGTTCAAAAATAATGAATATGCAAGAGCTTGTAAATAAATTACCCGATGCATTTACAGATACAAAAAGGAGTGACTAAAACATATATACCAGCAGTAAATACTTAAGCTAGAATTGAAATTTCAAAAGCTGGCAATAATGTCACTCATGAGTCTTCGCCACGCCAGAAACATGGGAGACCAATTGGTTCAAATGATAAAAATCCTTGAAAAATAAAATCAGCTGATAATGAGGTAAAAGAAAATGTTCAAGAAGAACCACAAATCAATACTCCTTCTGCAGAGGAGATTGATGATGTCAATACGAAAATTGCAATCAATTATGCACATTCAAAAAATATTATGGAACCGAAATGACATGAAAAATCTTGATGAGAAATTTTCATATAATGTTGCATATGACATCATGAATGATAATGATGATCCAGAACCAAAATCTGTCATGGAAAAATAGACACGATTGGGATCATTGGAAAAGAGCAATACGAGCTGAATTTGAATCGCTCAATAATTTTTTTTTTTCGGATTTATCGTTCTCACACCTAAAGATGTGAAACATGTGGAGTATAGATGGATTTTTGTGCGAAAAAGAAATGAAAAAAAATGAAGTTACAAGGTATAAAGCTAGACTTGTAACTCGAGATTTTTCTCAAAGATCGGGAATTGATTATGATGAAACTCATTCCCCTGTTATGGATGCAATTACTTTTAGATACTTAATCAGCCTGTCAGTTTCTAAAAATATAGAAATGCATCTCATGGATGTTATTACTGCTGATCTTTATGGATCACTTGATAGTGATATATATATGAAGATACTTGAAGGATTTAAGATATCAGAAGCATCAAATGCAAAATACAAAGAAATGTACTCAATTAAATTACAAAGGTCTTTATATGGGTTGAAACAATCGGATCGCATATGGTATACCCGAATAAGTGATTACTTGATAAGAAAAGGGGTATACAAATAATCTTATTTGCACATGTGTTTTTATTAAGAAAATAATGTCCGGATATGTGATTGTAAGTTGTTTATGTCAATGATCATAACATCATATGAACAAATAAAGAGATCAGTATTGACTTGGATTGCAAATTGAGCATATGCCTAATGGTTTACTTGTACATCAAACAACTTATACCGAAAGGATTTTAAAACATTTTTAAAGACAAAACCATTGGTTGTTAGATCACTCAATATTGACACTGATCCATTTTATCACTGTGAAGATCATGAAGATCTTAACGGATCAAAAGTTCCATATCTTAGTGCAATTGGAACTCTTATGTATCTTACAAATTGTACAAGGCCTGCCATTTCTTTTGCAGTTAATTTGTTATCAAGGTTCAGCTCAGCTCCTACCAAAAGACACTCGAATGGGATCAAACACATCTTTCGATACCTTCGAGGAGCTACTAATTTAGGATTATTTTATTCTAACGATTCAAAACAAGATTTAGTTGGTTATGCATATGCAGGTTATTTATCTGATCCACATAAAGCTAAATCTCAAACTGGATATGTATTCCTAAATGGAGGCACCGCAATATCATGGCATTCTCAAAAACAAACACTTGTTGCAACATCATCAAATCATGCCGAAGCGATTGCATTACATGAAGCCACTCGGAAATGTTATTTTGGTTGAGATCAATGACACAACTCATTACTGATTCTTGTGGACTAGAACGTGATAAAAGTCCAACAACTATCTATAAAGATAATGCAGCTTGCATAGCACATATGAAGGAAGGATATATCAAAAGTGATCGAACAAAACATATACCTCCTAGATTCAAAACATATACCTCCTAGATTCTTCTCATACACTCAAGACTTCATTAAGGACAACCAGATTGAAATGAGATATGTTCAATCCATCAAAAACTCTGCTGATCTTTTCATGAAAGCACTTCAAACTGCTATTTTCAGAACATACGTTCATAACATTGGCATGAGACATATTCAAAAGATGTAACAGCTGAAGCGATGTCTACTTGAGGGGGAGTCAACTCCATGCTGCACTCTTTTTCCCTTAGCTAAAGTTTTTTTTCCACTGGGTTTTCTTTAGCAAGGTTTTTAACGAGGCAGTAACTTGTGGTTGATCTCTAACAAAACAAAATTGCTATTCAAGGGGGAGTGTTATGATAATAATAATAGAAATATGGATAGTCAATTATGGTAGGCTAATAAAGTTGTTGAAATAAACAAGTAGATGGATGCAGTAGGTGAACGGTGGATTTAATAATATCAATCAACACAAGTGAGGCCAAAATATTGTGAAGACTTTTTGATTTTCTACTGCACATAACACCTTCTTATTTTTGTATAAATAGAGATGAAAGAAAGCTCATTCATTGTACCATTTCCCACACTTACAAAGTGTTTCTTTCTTTCTCTCAATTATCATCTTTGTTCTTACACTTCATTATTAGTATTCTTAATTAAGAATCAAACTACTAAACCACTAAAGATAGTTATAAGCCTACTGAATTATAACAAATCAAACATTAAAGGTAGTTATAAGCCTACTGAATTATAACACTCTCTATCTCTACTCTCTACTATATATAATAATAAACACAAAAATAGGTCATTTAAATCTATAACTTTTAATCTTAGCCATCTATTCATAATTTACCACTTAATCTAAACCATTAAAAAAGCCATCTAAAGATTATGAACTCATAATCATTAAAATTAATAATAATGAGACTAAAATATCCTTAACATCAGCAAAAACAAGGGATGAAACATGAAAAAAATAGGGATCTTTTCCATTCATTCACATTCAACCAAAAAACCTAATTTTCTCCCAAAAACACACGTCTAAAATCAAAATCAAGATTACACATTCCTTCACCCAAATCGAACATTTATAACGGAAGAAGATATGGTTTTTTCGATCGGATGTATCATTAAATCTCGTTCGATTAAAGTTCTCAAATCAATACGTACAAGTGTTATAGATCAATTAGACCGAGTGAAATCGAATTGGGCAATGAAATCAAAGATCCGACAATGAAGTCGATTCTAATCGGAACGACTGAAGAAATCAATCCAACATAAAAAATAATTGATGAATCCCATTTCTTCGCTTCAATTCAATATATGCATAAAGGTAGAAAATTTTGATTTTCAGGTTAAAGCCAATTTTCGATTTTAGTTGCTTAAGTCCAATCTATTGAGTTTGTTTTTAATGTTTTATGTCTTCATTTTTTGGAAATCTTAAGTCGAGTGAGTTTGTACCATCTTTAAAAAAATATAATCATATTATACTGGTATTCAAATTCTTAAGTTTGCTTTCGTGTAGGTTGTTATTGGAATGGATGTTGTATATGAATTTTACGCAAAGGACAAGAACAACGATCTGAACTTCAAAGAAGAGGTAAATTTAATTTAATTTTGATATAGAAAATGTTTCATACTTTTAGACAAGAACTGATATATGTCGTTGAAAATGATTTTTTTTTTTTTTTTTTTTTTTTGGTAACGGTGGAACCCCAACTACTAAGCAGGCACATTGCCCCAATGCAGTGATTTCCTAACACATGTTTCTGTCGTTGATTTGATAGATTCAAATTCTTATTTTTAAACCTTTATAAAATATAAGAGTAGGGTATATTAGAGTTAACTAGTTGTGGAGCCCTCGCTTTGCGCCGGGGGCTCCGTTTTGAATGCGAGTTAAAAAAAAAAAGTCTTGATCTATTTTGTAAAAAAGAATTTTTTTCGACATAACATTGAAGGGTTGTTCCTTTTGTGAAAGTTGCTTCTTTTAGCGTTCGGGTTTTATTTAAAAAAAAAAGTTAGTAAAGTGGGGGTTCGATTTGTATTTTAATAAAAGTTAGTGGGTTAAGTTTGTGAAATTTGGAAAAACTTTATTTATAAAGTGGAGGTTCGATTTGTATTTTAATAAAAGTTAGGGGGTTAAGTTTGTGAAAATTGAATATTAGTAAAAAAAAAAAGTTAGTAAAGTGGGGGTTCGATTTGTATTTTAATAAAAGTTAGGGGGTTAAGCTTGTGAAATTTGAGGAGAAATATACGCATAAAGTGGGGGTTCGATTTGTATTTTAATAAAAGTTAGAGGGTTAAGTTTGCGAAAAGTGGAGAAATGAATAGTACTATTCATTTCAACTTTATCTTTTAGATATAGGTATATAATAATGATTTTCTAACACATGCTTATGTCGTTGATTTCCGTACACAGAACAACGACTCGCAAAAGGTTTCAGGACTACAACTTAAGGAACTTTACAAATGGTTTGGGAGCGAGTACTTTATTGTGTCTATTGAAGATCCATTTGACCAAGATGATTTGGAGCACTACGGCAACATGACAGAAGAATTCGGTGACAAAGTACAGATTGTTGGAGATGATCTTTTGGTTAATAATCCAATGGTTAGGATCGTTCATTTTTAACCTTAGGTATCCAAAATCTTTCATTTAATGTTTTTAGCAAACTTTTAGATTATATATTCAAATTATGTTGTAGAGAGTTAAGAAGGCAAATTGCCGAGAAAACGTGCAACGCCCTTCTTCTTGAGTTATATCAACAATGTTTCTTTCATCACTTGGTAATTTTTACCCATTTTTATTCCCGTTATATCTGATATTTAATGGGTCAAAAGGATAAACAAATGGCTAAAAGAAAATGGGTCGAGTATGTCGCAAGCCCCCTAAAGTATTTATTCAAAAAATAAAAAATTTCTTAACTAATTTACTAAAATAATATATAATAGTTATAGTTATTTTCAATAAATAAATTCTCTATGATCTTAGGTTAACCAAATTCATCTTTGACCGAGAGTACTGACGCCGTCAAAATGTCAAAGCAAGCTGGGTGGGTGTGATGGCCAGTCACCGCAAGTATGATAAATCATACATTATGTATATCGGTTGTTTTTTTGCGCCATTTTTAATTATAAATTTTTTGAAAACCAAATGGTATTAAAAAATTTTGCACCATTTTTAAATAAATTCACGTTTTGAGTTGTGTTCCAGTGGTGAAACCGAAGATATCTTCACTGCTGATCTTTTTGTGGGTTTAGCAACGGTAATGATCAATTTTGATGAACATAAATATATTATAAGTTATAAATCATAATTTAAAAAACAGGAATGATTCTGATTATACAATGTGATTTGTCACTCTTCATGTCCAAATCAAGAGTGGAGCACTTTGCCGGTTAGAACGTCTTGCTAAGCACAATTAGGCGGTTGAAACATATGGAATAAGAAGTTATACATAATTAATGGAGGTTGAAATATAAGGTTATACAAGAAACCCTAGGGAGATGTGTTATGCCCAGTGGCAAAACGTGAGAATTTCTATTAGGAGGACCCAATAAAGTAAAAGGCTTAGTAAATAAGCGAGGCCAAATGGTATAAAAAATGTGGCCCATAAAAAAGTATAAAAAATATACTAGAGCCCAAAAAATTGGGATGTCCAAGGCCCTCTTGAGTCTTCACTAATCAGTAAGGGATGGCAATGGATGTTCCATCCATGGACATCCACCCGATTCGATCCATTTATAACGGATATGGATGATGTAAATGGACGATTAACGGATATGGATATGGATATGGATGATCTAAATATTTCGTGGATCGGATATGGATGACAACTTATCATCCACGGATATATCCATTATCACCCGAAATTCATCTATATACACATATATACGTATTAAAATATATGCATATGCATCTACATATCGATATAAATATACATATAACCTACAAGTTCTTACATTATTAACGAAAATAAGGTTTGTGATAGTCACAATTATTAAATTATTACTAACAATATTTAAAGTTACTTATTTAGATTAGTTTAAAAGTATATTTACTTATATTATAACGTATTTTGCTCAATTAAATTCATAATCAGGGACAAATTACAATCAAAAAATGTGTAACGAATCAAAAACATAAAGATTAAATATTTATATTTGTTATAATCCATATTAAATTGATAAATCGTCATTAAATTAACATTTCATTTGATATCCAACGGATATCCATTAACCCGCTTAATTCATAGGATATGGATATGGACGGATGAAATGAAATTAAATGGATATGGATATGGATATGGATGAACAAAAACTAAATGGATATGGATGTGGATATGACATCATTCGATCCATATCCGATCCATTGCCATCCCTACTAATCACTACCATCTCTGGTTATGCCCAATTATAAAAATAATATTTTTGAACAAACTGGCAAGTTATGAGGTGATTATAATATATTTAGCTTCGTCAATCCTAATGTTACATCTTTCAACATTATTTGATAACTTGCACATGTGAACTATTTATTTCATGTATTTTTATATAAAGTTATTGGTTTTTATTTGTTCCAGATAGGTTACGTGTTGTTTTCTTGAAATATATTCAAAGTATACTCATAATAAAGCAAACGGCTTTCGCTCTCTGTACAATTCATCAACACTATATGAGATCAGAATTGATATCGACTAAAAAGTCACATTTTTAGCTCGATATTAGGGCTCAAAAATAATAAAGTTCCAAGCTTTATCGCCAAAATAATTACTTTGTCGATTAATTTTGTAGATTTAGTAATTACAAAGACCATGCAAAAAGAATCAAGCGAAGCAGAGCTAAAATGAAGATTCTAGAGCGAAAACGGTGAAAGACAAGTTACGATCCCGGAAACCAAGTTACGATCCCGGGAATGAGCAAAACGATCCAAGCAAACAGCAAGACCAGGGGCAAGAACCGGCCTGCCACGCCGGCCTGCCCACCGGCCTGCCATGTGACACCAGCTTGCCATATGAGTCAGACACCGGCTACAAAAAACGGCCACAAGAAACGGCTTGCCAGGCACCGACCTTTGACGCCGGCCTGCCAGCGGCCCCAGCCAAAAATTTAACTATTTAAACACCATTTTGCATCCATTTTCCACACACATCTTCACACTCTCTCACTACAATACACTTTCACTCACTAGTAGCTTTCAAGGCCTTCTCACATCCGAGCGGAAAATTAAGTACCCGAAGGCGGACGCCGAAGATTGTACTAGGAGCGGTCCAGAGGATGTCAGCACTTGTAATGATCCAGATCTCGTCTGTAAACAGTGAACGACTTCCTTAATTTAATAAAGTTATTTTGTTACTTTAAGTTGCTTTCATCTTGCATGCTTGTCTATCCGTTACAAATGTTTATTATATGTTGAATATCTTATCTGAAACTTATGCTATTGTTATGCTGAAATCTTGACGGGTTTAGAAGTCTGATTTACGGACCACCCTTTCCATATCTAACGTGGCTATAACCTAGTATTAGGACCCGATCAACCCTAGGATACAAGGTAAGTAGTTATATGTGCTTAACGTCACAATAGGGAAATAGTACCTGCGCACGGTTAATCACTTATGGTATTAATTGAACTAATCTCAAAATATTAATTATGGTATTAATTTCTGTAGATTCCAGTTCAAAATTAATCGATTACGAAGAAAGTGCGAAAGACAGTTGCTCTCCCACAACTTCGAAAACCGGAGAAGTTTTCCTTTCTAAAAATAAAAATGAAATAAGTCTAAACCCTGATGAATCTCATCAAGAGCTAGTTCTTGATCCTTGTAGTCCAAGAAGCCGGATAACTTCATCCGACTTAGAGATTTCATTGCTTTTAGATAAGTTTTACTCAAATGAACCAGGATTCGACCCTCTTCATGATCCAAAAGGGAGACTCGGTCTTAATGAACTCCTCATTATGGAGGATGAAATACGGGAAGAATACCCAACTATTTTCAAATATCCGAACTTGTTTGAATATATTCCAAAAGAGAAACGACACGTTGATAATTCAGATGCTTCGTTTACTGGGAATCTGTTAATCCTAGCAGAAGTTTAGACGTCTATAGAGAATTCATTAGGCACCTCTATTCCTCAGATTTCCCGTGTTCAAAATTTCAAATAAATCTATTAAAAGGGCTGCGTAATCAAGTTCGTTCTCTTCACAGACTGTCAAAGGAATGTAGAGAAGATATTTTTGTCAAGTATCAAGATGAAGAAATTGACCTCAAATCTGATATAGAGTCATTCGTTAGTTTTCTATCTCATATCGATGATAAAGAGTGTTATCAAATTCATATCAATCGTTACATCGCACCAATGATTTTTGAATTAGATTTTGGATTGAAAGCAAAAAAACTCCCTATATCAAAATATGGAGATCGAGATTTCTTCTACTTTGATCCAACATCATTTCTCATTAAAAGATTAATCGAAGTTTTTTCGGATTCAACCGAGGAAAGAGTAAATCAGAATTTCTTTGCAAAAAGGAAGGAAATATATTCTGAACTCGTGCGAATTCTCACAACGTCAAATTTTCCATTTACAACTCCTCAAAGAAAGATCATCCGAGAAATATCTGAAAACTTAAAATTTTCTATCGGTGATCCTGACTCCACGGAAGATCTTCTATTTCAAGACATAGTGTTAAAACTTCTTTTTGAACTTAATTACCGAGATACTGGACCAAGGGATGGAATTTCAAACACTAAAATAGTTAGAAGGGCTTTGGTTAAATTAATGGATGACATCGGGGATTTACAAAAGCGGGAGTGCAAAATGCTAAGTGATTTTGAAATATAGTGCACTCCGCTGATTTACTTTGGATGGTCAAAGAAGCTTTAAACTTATCTTTCTTTTCGCGTCATTTCTAGAACTTAGTTGTGAAACTTGTGTAATCAAATTGTGTTTTTAATAAAATAAGAATTTTTTCTATTTCCTTTACTCTATCCATTTATCTTTTTAACTTTGTCTAGATTAAATAAATAAAATAACCGGATTAAAATTCGAAGCAAAATTTTGTAAATCTTTTACAAACTTAATGATAAAATTTAAAATATTAAAATATAAAAAATTGCAAGTCGGGCCGAGAAAATAAGCCCGTGCGCCACACGGGCACATTTTTTCTTTTCCTTTTCTTCTTCTTTCTTCTTCTTCTTTTGCTTTCTTTCTTTTTTTTTCTTCCTCCCCTTCTTTTCTTCTCTTGGCCGACGACCCCAAGCATCACCACCAACATCAAATCTTAACCAAATTTGGCGATTCAAAGCTCCAAACTAAGTCTCCCGTTCATCCTAAACACGTTTCCCTTGTCAATTTCGTGATTAAGGTACATATTCACGGTTAAAAATCGAATTTTTGCTTAGGGTTTAATTTTTAACTTTTGAAAACATTTGTGTTTTATGCTTGATTATGATTCCTTGCATGTTTAGTTAGACAATGTGATTATTGTGTGGCTCGATTGAGGCATTTTGGTTCACTTTTGGCCTACGATTGGTGAATTTGTGTTCTAGGATAGAAATTGATGAAATTTTTGGGATTTTGATGTTTTGCTAACTCATTTAGGCTTAGTGATTCACCTAAAACATGTAACATCCCGCCTTTTTCCGTTTACCTTTCCGTTTAACTATTTAAAGTCCGTTATATATTTATAACATCTCCCGTTGACAAGTGTTTTAAATTATCTCGTTTAGGTAATTCACGCACCCGAATGAAAGTTGAGGGACCGAAATCGCCAAGGGACCAAACCTTTGACTAGATCAAAGTGGTCAAACCTTCCTCATCCATTCATTTCCTCCTCTTTCATCTTCACTACTTCAACCATTTTTCTCTCAAACTCAAATCCAAAGAATCATCATCCAAATCCGATTTAGCAAGTGTTTTGCAAAACAAATTACATTTTTGGAATCCTTGCAACTTCCTCTTCGATTCCATACCGATTTCATTACATTTGGGTAACTTTCTAAAATCACTAGATTTTGTGTTCTTGATATTTTTAACTTATAAAGTTGTTAATTAGTGTCTATGGCTCAAGTCTAACATGAATATATGATTTATATGCTCGATCTCGTTGTTTTAGTGTAACTAGCATGAACATGAAAAGTGTGTGCTTGATTTTGAATTTTGAATGATTTAATGTTGTTGTTATGATAAAGTGCAAGTATTAAATGTGTTCTTAGTATCACTAGCTTCAATTTGATGTGTAGGTTGCTTTAGAAAACTTCATGAACTTGATTATTGATTTTGGTGAATTTGGGTTAGGGTTTGATGAACTTGAAATGGACTTTTGATGCTTTGAATGATATGAAATGTTGCTTGTAAGTGTTTAATAGTGTTGTATGCGTAATTACCTACGAAACGGCGTATTATATGTGTGTATTAAGTTCCCGAATCATCTTATGCAATTTATGAACTTGAAACTTTAAAAATAGACTTTTAATGATCACTTGGCGAGAATTCGGTTATTGTAAACGATGTTTTGATTGATGAAATGTGTTTAGTTGTATTCCTCGTTAAATTACCTTTCCAACGATATAAGATACGTGTTTTGAATGTTTACGGTTCATAAATTGTGTTTGTTTGAAGTTTGGTTCGAGTTGAACACTTGAAAACAGCCCAAAATTTCTGTCAGGCATACGGAGCGGTGCGCCAATTGCCTGAGCGGAGCACCGAATGCCTACAAAATGTCACCGAGGCTTTGCCTTGAAACGGAGCGGCGCGCCACTTATCTGAGCGGAGCGCCATTTGCCTGTTGTCCAAAAAGTCTCATTTACGTTTAGTTCTAACTATGCTACGCATCTCCGATTAACGTGAAACTTGGCCAACATGCTTATATATGATTTCTCATCATGGAAAAATTGTCGGATACCCGACTCGACCCCGTTGACTTTGACTTTGACCAAGTTTGACTTTTAGTCAAACTTAACCAAACACTTATGCAACCGTTCTAACATGCTTTTTTACTTGTATCTTGCATGAAACTTGACAACATGATTCACATGCTATATAATTGAGTCGTAACGAGCCATAGGACTAATTGAATAACTTTGACCAATCGTAACTATCGTTATTGATACAACTTACTTGTTTAGGTCAAGACTAGCATTTGTTCTTTGCACGTTACTTGTTGAAGTATCTTTTTTTCTCTTGCACTCAAGGTGAGATCATAGTCCCACTTTTACTCTTTTAAACTTACATTTGGGATGAGAAAACATAAACGTTTCTTTTTACTAAGTGAACACAAGTACAGGAAAACAAACATTTTACATACGAGTTAGAACAAAAATCCTCAATTCGATTATCATTAGTTACACTTGCCGGGTGTAAGCGAGAACTTATGTTGTATGGCCATATGGGTTTAACAAACCCTCATTCGGACGGTTCACTACCGTTATTCAGATGAAAAGTATTTTCGAGAAATAGTGTATGTTCTAACACTATAGTGATGGGGTTCTATGGAAGGAAACGTTAAGTCTTGATAATTGGGTGCTCGTGAATGTTAACTTTTGGAATGTATTTCTATTTATCATTGTTGCAAATCTTGTGGTTCGACTTACTCATTTATTCACTTGATTACTTAAACCTATGATTTTACCAACGTTTTTCGTTGACAGATTTCTATGTTTTTCTCAGGTCCTTGAACGTTTGTGATACATGCTTCCGCTCATTACTTTTGATACTTGCTTGGATGTCGAGTATACATGCATACGTGGAGCATCTTTTGGGCTACTTTTAAATTGTGTCGCATATGTTTCAATTGTACTTTAAACTTTGTAATGTAACTAGTTGTCGAACTACTTTGTAAACCTTGAAACTCCTTTACTTTTGAAATGAACGCGACATACTTTTGGTCAAACGTTGTTTTAAAGACTTATGACCACGTAACGGGACCAAGGTAGACGGCGCCGTCAATGACAATTTTTTTGAGTCGCTACAAAACACTTAGGAACAAGTTTTGGAACAATTTAGGATCATTTTGTTGAAAATTACAAGTTTTAGAAAAATGTACATACTTAGACTTTCGTTTTTTCCTAATGTTAAAACGTTTTTAAAATATAGAATGACTTGGAAACTAGTAAAAATTAAGATATCATTGGCTTAAAAACTAATTTGGAACATAGTCTTTGATTTTTCTTATTATATACGTTTTTGCTAAAATGAATAATTTTTCGATAAAAATGGTTTTAAACCACGACTCGAAGGCATTATAGAAAAAGTTTGATGTTTAAAAATATTTGATCATTATGATTGTTGTATGCTTTAAAATCATCATACTTTGAATACAATTTCTTATTACGACTAACTCGCTATAATTATTATTTTTAAGCATTATTTGTTGCAATTACGGGTACGCTTTGAATTTTGTTTGAAATGTATTTATAGTTGGTTTAGATATTGTTTGCGATAATTTTGGCTATATTTATCGATAACAGGGATATGGAAAGTGCCATTTTAAAGCCCTCATTTCGAATTTTTTCGAAAAATTATATACACTTTTCGTATCTTATTGTTATAAGAAGTCTTGTTATCTTTTTGGAATATAACCTACACTGCTTGGTTATTGCAGATGGCACATAACATCAGCTTCCAGACAAGTACTAGTTGCCCAATTCTATTCGCGGGCATGACAACCCGAGGTTATATGAACCGTTTATGAGGAATTGGATAGATAGACGAAAAGGGCACTACAAGTACATCAACTGGGAAATAATGGAGCAGTGTGGTTGGGCGGAAGAGTTGAGAAATCTTTTGAGTTTTTGAGCAAATGGGAAAACACACAATGCTTGGCTGAAATTGTTTGAGATTAATGAGCGTGTGATTCAAGTGCCATATGCAGAGTTTATGGCTACGTGGGAGTTTGAAGCGAATATTGATCCTGACGAGTATAACACTCGTAATTGTATCCACTTCCGTCATCAAAACATCACTCACCATCTTACTCTTGCACTGTTCGCCCATCATCTGGAACTATACAAGAGCACTCACTTGGAACGCTTAGTGGTTAAGCGGGTGTACACTTCTCTGGATCCATCAGTCGATAATCAGGTTTTCTGGCGAACATACACTACTGATCAAGCGGGTTGGAGGTCTGGTAAAAAGGCCTCCCGTTTCATCAACCCAGTTCACCGCATCCTTCATCATAGTGGGAACATCACACTTTCTGACATACAACATATGCACTCCATGTTCTAGAATCAGAACATGCAAGTTTCATACCTTTTGGCTCAGGCATTCACCGTTGAGAAACTTTCATCATACACGGTTGAGCCACTTTTAGGAGCTGTTGTCACGAAGTTACTTAAGCGGATGCACATTTTAGGTGACATAGAATTAATGGGTTATAGGAGGGAATCTGAGTCGGAGGAGATTGGGTATAAGCTGCTGCACACTTGGCAGCTTATTCAGATACATAATAGGCAGATGATAGTTTTGGCCAACCCATGGGTTGCAGGTTCAGTCGACCGGACTGTACCTAATGTGGTGATTAGAGACTTTAGGCCCGATCCTAGGACTAAGGATGGTTGGAGAAGAGCTCAGCGTTCTCAGGAACCAAGGGATGAGGATGATCCCACTTTACATGGTAAGCCCACTGTGACGACTCTGCTTTTTCCGTTATCTTTTCGTCAATTTCTTTGCATCGTTAGTCCTGGTATTCTCGCCACGTCACTTTTACATGACATTATATTATATTAACTTAAATAATATTTCAATATTATTTATTATTTGCAAAGGTGTAAATATATAATAATACGTTTCTTCGTGTATCGGTTTTAATCCGATGAATCGTTTCGGTTTTTAAACCAACGATTAGATTTCGTGATTTTCAAATCCGAATTATTTTATTTATCATAATTCTATGTCATAATAAATTATAGAATATTTTTATATTTTATTTTTCGCGGGAGTGTGTTCCTTCCGAAGATTTAATCGCGTAACGGCGTTTATGCGAATCGGGCATCGTCGAATATTTGGGCCACAAGATTTTATTCACATGATCAAAGTGGGCCATGTGGGGTGCAACTCTAGCTATATTCAGCCGACCCCACCCTTAACCCCCTCCCCATTTTCACTTTTCATCTAATTTTCTCATTTTCACATTCTATTTTCCCTAATAACCTAAACCTAGCAAATCTATTTTCTCCTCTCCTTTTCCCCCTTGTTTTGGCTGAACCCTAGCACCCTCTCACTCCCAAAAATTGGCCAACCTCAATACACAATCAATTGTTCATCATTTTGCAAGACTAGTTACACAATCCGATTCTCCATTTCGCGATCTACATTACACATCTTCTTCATTTCACATTTGGGTAAAAACATGAAACCTAGCTTTTTAAATTTCATCTTTATTTTACTGTTTTATGTATATTATGATGTTATAGTTCTTAATTGTGTTTGTGGTGATGTTTGATTAATTAAAAACGCGAATAAACACATTATTTTGGTTTGATTTGAAATGTATAACCATTAAACTGATAATTTCGGGAATATTATCATGGTTTTCTAATTATAAAAAGTTACCCAATGAGTTCCTCTCATTGAGTAGTTAATTTTTCATATAGGATTTGTCTTAATCGGAGCGTAAAACAAGATTTAATGATTAATCGGTACACATATAGATTCATAGTAGGTTTGGTCTTAGTTTTTGGACCATTTCTGGACATTTTAAACTTGTTCATATTTTCGGGATCATTAAAGCGACAAATTTATATGCTTGGGGCGTTAAAATCCGAGTTACGGATCTAAAGTTATGAATAAAACAAGTTATATATAAAATTAATATATATATATATATATATATATATATATATATATATATATATATATATATATATATATATATATATATATATATATATAATTATATAGCAGGTCACCTCGAGAAACGTGTCTATTTTTGAGTGTTCGTGACTTGATCATGGTATGGTTGTTTAGACGTGGATATATATAAGGCTCGTTAAAAACCGACACCCGGACGTCAAGTTATGACCCGAACATCATCTTAATAAAAACTTAGGGTTTAAAAATTAAACTTATGTTAAAATAATAATTTATATTATTATTAAAATACTTAAGTTATAAGACTAATTATTATTATTAAATTACTTATAACAAGTATTTATTAAATAATTTATTTAATACTTATAACATGATTTAATTATTTTTATGATTAAACTATATTACATAATTATTTATTAAATAATTAATTATTTAATTACTTATGATAACATTTAATTATTATTTACCTAAGATATAATGTAATTATATAATTACTTATGGCGAATAATGATTATTAAAATACTTATGATAAAGATTCAATTATTAAATACTTATGGTTTAATTAAACTATTATTTAATTAATTAAATAAATACTTATGAGATAATTTAAATACTTATGATATCCTTCATATCATTTTATTGATCTACTTTAATTTAAATATTTTCGAGAAACTGCTCGAAATGAAGTACTCTTCAAAAACATTCAACAACATGAAATGAAGATTTTATAAACATTCAACAACATTTTTGATCCTGGAAAACTAACATTGAAGCTTCTAAAATCTTGTAAACAATTACACGATAATTGGCAAATAGTTTACATATATAGGATCATCATGATCTTAAATTCTCATCCCTAATGGATAATAGGGTAAAGAAGGTGTCGTTTAGTTCGAGAGTTAGAGACCTTCGAAATGTCGCTTCGGGTGAAAATAGCATCATTTTGTTTTTGGTTTTCAACTTCCCTGAAAATTGGGCTCGGGCTGATTTGTGGGATCTGTTCCGTCGATATGCGTTGGTTAGGGACATGTACTTACCTAGGAAGAGGCTATCAAGTGGGTAACGATTTGGGTTTGTGAGGTTTGAGGGGATTCAAGATGTCGAGTGCTTCATTAAAATTTTAAACTCCATTCAGACACATGGAGGTCATCTTCGAGCTTACAGAGCAATGGAAATAAAGAAGTTAGGTATTGATCATTATCAAGATGGCAGCTTCGCCACACCACCTGATTCAAACATGAATATTGCTGCATCAAAGAGTTCGTTTTGGGTAGGGACAAAATATTCTGAAGTGTTAACGGGTAATAAAAGTGACCACTCTAATATTGTTAATCACTTTCCAAAAAACTTCAATAAGAATCACAATCGAGTCGAATCTCACGGTTTCATCAAACCCATTGAATTAAAGATCAAAGGTAAGGTTTTCGTGTTTAATTTCCCTGTTTCGGTGAGAGATCACAAACTAGTATTTACCTTTAATGAGGATCGATATTGCTGGGATCTGATAAAAGAGGACATCAAGGTGCCTGTTGAAGTCAAGGGTGTCGAATGTTCCAGAGATACTAGTTCGTCGAATATTGGTTCGTCATCTGACGATAATCCCCAATCACCTACTTTTGAGAATGGGTGCAGTCATGGTGGAAGAGATGAGGTTCGTGATGTTTCAAGTGGTAAGGATGTGGAGTTTGAAGGGTCAAACTCAATTGATTTCAAGCTGCACAATTTCAAGAATGACATTGATTCTGACGTCTCTGTCGTTGAGGATTCCGATAACAATATTAGTCAACATGCACCTTTTGTTGATGGAGCGTTAAATGAGGATGTTTGTTCGTGTATTCATGAGACTATAGTTGAAGATGTTAAGTTCGCCGGGAATATTGAACCTACCGTGAATCAAACCGTCGCCGGAGTAGTTGCTAATTTTGAAAGTCCAATCGCTGAAGTTTCATTGGTTCCCAATATCTTTTCTGCTTCATCTTCCCAGGATGAAGTCTCGAGTTCTAATTCCCAAGAGCGTGAGAAGTTTTTTTCATTTGGAGTGAAAGACGCAATTTCCCACGAAAGTATTTCGGTGGCTAAATCTGATTGTTTGGAGGATCAAGGCAATGAGCATAATAATGGGACAACAGAAATGGGTTCCTCCTCCTCACATATGGGCTTAAATGATGTGCCACCAGGAAAAGATAATAAATGGATGGCCTGTTCAAATACAACTCAAGTAATAAAGGATGATGCCAATTTAATAGGTGGACCAACTAAAACTTCTAATGATCCTTTGAAAAGTGAGAGTGAAGTTTTAACTACAATAAATGCTCAACAACCTCCATGTTGACCAAATGTATCTAATGTTGTGCCTGAAATGGGTCTTGGACCTGAGTTGGATATCGGAAGCGGTGTTGATGCATCCTTTAATACATTTGATAATTCGCCAAAAAGTTCTACATCTAACACGGTATCTCATTTTTGGTGTAAAGAGAGAAAATTTCAACCGTTAATTAAAAGTCATTTACTTAAATATGTTTGGGGAAGAACAAAGTTGAAGCGTAGTAGACGTCGGGATAAACATCGGTGGCATGAAAGGTATTTTATCGATGATGTGATGAAAAATTCAGAGGACGTTGATGACGAAGTTGATTGTTGCTCGTGTTGCTCATCCTGCTCATCCTCGGATTCCGCAACGTAGTTTTCATTGATTAGTTGTGGTATTTTAATGTTTTGAGAATGTTTATGTTTGAGATTTTCGTGTATGGTTTTCCTTTGGATCTTTTGTAGCTTGGTTAGAGGCTTGTGGACTTTTTAGATTGTTCCCGAGTTAGTTAGGTTTGATCGAGTTTTTGATTATTTATGCGTTTATGTGCGGACACGTGTGTTGACTAGCTTCTTGCTAGTTTTGTTTCTTTTGATTTATCTAATATACTTGCCTTTCAAAAAAAAAAAAAAATACTTATGATATAACAATTAATTATTTAATTATGTCAATACTTGTGATATACCCTTATTTCATTTGAACTTATGATAACTTATTAAATATAATTATTTTAATTAAGCTTATATTATCAAAAATAAATATTTATATTATGAGAAATAACACTATAATATATGAAACTAAAATTTAATTTATATTTAAATATTAAATTTGACTCAGGTTGACTAGGGGTTGAATTTTGAGTTGACTTTCGGTTGACTTAAGTTGACTTTCTAAAAAAGAAAACCTTCTAAATAACAAAACTTTCTAAAAATAAAAACTTTCTAAAAATATAAACTTTCTAAAAATAGAAACTTTTTCTAAAAATGGAAACTTACTAAAAACAGAAAGTGTGTATAATGCTTTAACCAATACAATTATGCTGTCGCGTACTACTTCATCACATCAAGCACTAGGACTATCATGTATGACCCGACCTAAGTTAGATATGTTCTGACATGCTTATTTTATATTAGGTTGGAGTCGTGATCACTTTTGATCACTCTTTTATCATTCGTGTACGTATTACTGTTCAAGTGCACTTACGGTGAGTTATAGTCCCACCATTCTAAACCTTTAAATATTTTGTGATGAGAATGCATACTTTTTGTTTTACATATTAGACACAAGTATTCAAAAGTTATAAATTATTCATTGTGAGTTGAATGAAAATACACCTTAGTTTGGAACATTTAATTATTGGTTTTTGCTGATAAACGCGAATCCTATGGATAGATCTATCGGGCCTGACCGCCCCATTTTGTGCTAGTCGCGCTAGCAATTTATAACGGAATTCTAGTACTTCGAAGAAGATACACCTATTCAGTGTATATATATATATATATATATATATATATATATATATATATATATATATATATATATATATATATATATATATATATTGAGGAATGTTATGTTGCCAAACGCTCACGGAAGATGTAATAATCATTTTATACGTTTTTAAACATTATATCTTATGGTCTAAAATTTATTCGGTTATTATTAAACCTATAATTCACTAAACATTTTTGTTGACCTTTACTTGCATGTTTTATTCTTAGGTACTTAATTGCTTTGGGCTTCCGCTGTTAGAGAGTCTGCATATGTGTCACAGATTTTATTAAAAATTATTTATTTTGCATTCCAATTTTATTACAATACTTAAATATGGGCAGTTGTTGACTTTTTGGTCAACTTTTGTTATGTTTGGTAGTCTTTATACTTTTAAACGTTAAAGATTTTCTTTTTGGGAAATCTCTTTTAATAAATGAATGCAACGGCTATTTAAAAATGTTCATATAGAGTTGTTGATCAAGTTATGGGACCAAGGTAAATGTTGGTCGTCATGGATTATTATGACGGGGCGTTTCAGTTGGTATCAGAGCTTTGGTTGTAGGGAACTAGGCAGTCATAATGTGGTCAACCCTGGGTCAATAGGGTGCATTAGAGTCTAGTATATAGCCTGATCTTTTTATCGTTATAGCATTATTATGCATTAAATGAACATTATCTGATTTATTATAAGTTAGATCTTAACATTATCTCCGCCATATATATATATATATATATATATATATATATATATATATATATATATATATATATATATATATATATATATGTGTGTGTGTGTGTGTGTGTGTGTGTGTGTGTGATTTTGTTGTTGCAGATGTCGACTTCCCAGAATCCCACTGGTTCGCGTCGGGCTACACCTTTGGTCAATGATCCGGTGAACTACTATACCTCTACGTTGGCACACATGAACCGGAGTTACAACATGAATACTCGAATTGACGCGCTTAGCGATTGCATGCGGGTTCTTCCCCATGTAGAGAAGATAGACAACATGGAGAGAGATATGTCCCCGATTACGACCTTCATGTACGAGACTAATTGGAAGCTCCAGGAATGTGAGCGGGTCATGGATGCAAATTTCAAAAAGATGGAGGACGATATCCTTGGCCTCATGACTTAGTTGACTGCGACACGGGAGAAGCTGGCAAAGTACGAGCCTAAGGAAGTGTTTCATGATGGTCCTTCTCACTGTACTCATTCGAGGAAGAAGTGAGGGGATGTGATGGATGATGATTTGTTTATTTCATGAACTTATTTCCTTATTTCATATTCTTATGGGATGTACGTTGTTTTACCACGGATTTTGTTATGACTTATTCACATTTCAGTTATGGATGGTTTATTTCTATTTATATATCTGTTTTTCTATCATCATCATTTTATTTCTGCTTGTGGTTTTGGTTTGACATGATATATTGTGTGTGATTCATGTATGTTAGGTGCTATATAGGTGTATGATTTTTGTCATAGCGTATGTGCATTATATGGTTATTACTTAATAACTGTTGTGACTGCCATGTTATTACTCATTTATCTATACTCAATTCATAACACGGTCATTATTCTTAATGCTAACCATGGTGTTATTTTTGTTTTAAAGATCATGCCTCCACGCGAGTCAGCAGAAGCTAGGCTATAACGGATGATTGCAGAAGGCGTTGACGCTGCTATGGTAGCTAATGGTAATAATATTCAACATCAGAGATATCAAAACGGTTGTTCCTATAAGACTTTTATGGGGAACACGCCTCAGGAATTTAGCGGTGTGGAGGGCCTGGCTGGACTCACCCGCTGGTTTGAAAAGCTAGGGTCAATTTTCTGCGTGAACAACGTGCGTGAAGAAGACAAAGTTAAGTTCGCTATTTGCACTCTTGTTAATAGTGCCCTTACCTGGTGGAACACTCACATTCAAGCTGTTGGTAACGACGAAGCCTACCAACTCACATGGAATGTTTTTAAGCAAAGGACGATAACTTGTTAGTGCCATCGGGGTGAGGTTAAGAAATTGGAAACCGAGTTGAAGAACTTGAAAATGAAGGGTAATGATCTTGATGCCTATGAACATCGATTCTTTGAATTGGTGTTAATGTGTCCTACAGTAATGACTGATGAGACCTTGAAAATCGAGGCGTATATCGAGGGATTTTCCGAAGCTATTGAAATGGGATTTGAGTCACATAACCCCCAGAATATTGAAGCGGCCATGGTTATGGTGCACAAACTAAATGATAAAATTTTGAAGAGGGGAAAGAAATCTCAAGATGGTGAAACTAGTAATGTGGTTGCTAAGGTGGGTGATGGGAAGCGGAAGTGGGACAATAATCGCAACCCAAACCAGAGTCATCATAAGAAATAGAACACCTCTAATGCTAATAAGGGTAAAACAACGCCCGTTATGTCCAAGGTGTTATAAGCCTCACAGTGGATACTGCACCACAATATGTTCAAAATGTCAGAAACAAGGGCATGTGGCCCAGGATTGTAAGGTGGTTGTTCCAAACGTTACTCCTGCTGCATATGCTAACAATTCTACTGGTGTTAAGACTGGTACTGCTACGCCAAGGGTTTGTTATGAATGTGGAAAACCGGGGTATTTTCGTGATACGTGCACGAAAAAGAAGAAGACTGTGGGGAATGCGCGAGGAAGGTCGTTCAACATAAATGTCAGGGATGCTGAAGATGATCCAAAGTTGCTTACTAGTACGTTTTCGGTCAACAATTTATTGGTTTATGTACTGTTTGATTTGGGGCCAGATTTAAGTTTTATGTTCAACAAACTAAGTCCTAAAATCATCACACCATTATCGCCGCTAGACAGAACGTATGCTGTAGAAGTAGCTAATGGTAAGGTATTAAAAGCCGAGAATGTGTATTGTAACTGTAATATAATACTGGTTGATAGAAACTTTGAAGTAGACTTAGTTCCGATTGAACTAGGAAGCTTTGATGTTGTAATTGGTATGGATTGGTCGTTCAAGTTTAGGGCTGAGATTGTCTGTTATGATAAAGCGGTCCGAATTAATCAAGTGGAAGGAGAATCGCTGATGGTTTATGGAGACAAGAAATGCACACAACTGAATTTGATCAGTTGTCTTAAGGTCCAAAAATATCTTAGGAAAGGTTGTCATACGATTCTTGCACATGTAATCAGGTCTGACAAAGAGGAAAGATGGATGGAAGATGTGAATGTTGTCAGAGATTTTCCCGAGGTATCTTCGGAGGATTTTCCCGAACTGCCACCGCACCGAGCGGTAGAGTTTCAGATCGATTTAGCACCGGGTGCTGTGCCGTGATACGTGCACCTTATAGACTTGCTCCGTCAGAACTTCAAGAGTTGGCAAGTCAACTTTAAGAGTTATTAGAGAAAGGTTTTGTTCATCCCAGCTCTTCCCCGTGGGGAGCTCCTGTTCTGTTTGTCAAGAAGAAGGATGGCACGTTCAGGTTGTGTATCGATTACCGAGAGTTGAACAAGCTTACCATCAAGAACCGTTATCCACTACCAACAATCGACGATTTATTTGATCAAATGCAAGGTTCATCTGTTTATTCAAAGATTTATTTACGTTATGGTTATCATTAATTGCGGGTTAAGGAGGATGATATTTCGAAGACTTAGGACGCGTTACGGTCATTATGAGTTTTAGGTTATGCCGTTTGGGTTGACTAACGCACCTGCTGTGTTCATGCACCTCATGAACCGGGTATGTGGGCCATATCTGGACAAGTTTGTCATTTTTTCATTGATGACATACTTATTTACTCTAAGAATGACCAAGAGCACGAAGAACATTTGAGAATTGTGTTAGATTTATTGAGAAAGGAAGAACTATACGCTAAGTTTTCTAAGTGTGCATTTTGGTTGAAGGAGGTGCAATTCCTCGGTCATATTGTTAGCAAAGAAGGTATTTAGGTTGATCCGGCAAAGATTGAAGCTATTGGAAAATGGAAAATCCCGAAAACTCCAACACACATACGCTAATTTTTAGGATTGGCTTTTTATTATAGGAGGTTCATCCAAGACTTTTCCAGGGTAGCAAAACCCCTGACTGCATTAATGCATAAATGGAAGAAGTTCAACTAGAAGGATGAGCAAGAGACTGCGTTTCAATTGTTGAGGAAAAATTTAACTATAGCACCTATATTGTCATTACCTGAAGGGAACGATGATTTTGTGATTTATTATGATGCTTCAAATCAAGGTCTCGGTTGTGTTTTAATGCAACGTATGAAGGTGATTGCTTATGCGTCTAGACAATTGAAGATTCACGAACAAAACTACACGACTCACGATTTGGAATTAGGAGCTGTTGTTTTTGTACTTAAGATGTGGAGACACTATCTCTACGGGATGAAGTGTACTGTTTTTGCCGATCGTAAGAGTCTACAACATATATTTAATCAAAAGCAACTGAACATGAGGTAGCGATGCTGGGTGGAGTTGTTGAATGACTATGATGTTGAAATTCCTTATCATCCGGAAAGGCAATTATTGTAGCTGATGTCTTGAGCCAGAAAGTAAGAGAAAAACCTTTAAGGGTTCGAACTCTCAATTTGACTATCCAAACTAATATCACTAAGCAAATTTTTGAGGCACAACAGGAAGCCTTGAAAGAAGAGAATGTACAGGATTAAAAGATTAAAGATTTGGAGAAACAATTCGAAGTGCGAGAAAATGGAACTCGGTATTTTGCGGGTCGAATTTGGGTTCCGAAGTTCGGTGATATACGAACACTTATTTTGAATGAAGCTCACAAGTCGAGGTACTCTATACATCCCGGAGCGGGAAAAATGTACCATGATCTTAAGGATTTTTACTGGTGGCCAAACTTGAAGGCTGATGTGGCTACGTATGTGGCTAAGTGTTTGACTCGTGCGAAGGTAAAAGCAGAGCATCAAAAGTCATCATGACTGTTAGTACAACCAGAAATTCCCGAGTGGAAGTGGGAATGGATAGCTATGGATGTCATTACGAAGTTGCCAAAGGCTGCGGGCGGTTACAATACCATTTGGGTCATTGTAGACCAGCTCACGAAATTGGCACATTTTCTGGCTATAAAAGAGACGGACAAGATGGAGAAGCTCACTTGACTATATTTGAAGGAAATTGTTTCTCGACACGGTGTTCCCCTATCAATTATTTTAGACCGAGACATTCGATTTACATCGAGGTTTTGGCAATCTTTACAAGAAGCTCTAGGAATGAAACTGGATATGAGTACGGCTTATCATTCGCAAACTAATGGTCAGAGTGAGAGGACTATTCAGACTTTAGAAGACATGCTACGCGCGTGCGTTATCGATTTTGGAAACGGCTGGGATAGACATTTACCGTTGGCGAAGTTCTCGTATAATAATAGTTATCATGCGAGCATTAATGTTGCGCCATTTGAGGCACTTTATGGGAGGAAGTGTAGATCACCCATTTTTTGGAGCGAGGTTGGAGACGCACAACTTACAGGTCCGGAAATTATTCATGAAACCACCGAAAAGATAGTTCAGATTAAAGAACGACTTAAGACTGCCAGGAGTAGGCAGAAGAGTTATGCCGATGTTCGACGAAAACCATTAGAGTTTCAGGTTGGCGATTGTGTTATGTTGAAGTCTCACCGTGGAAAGGGGTTGTGTGTTTTGGAAAGCGAGGAAAGTTAAACCCTCGATATGTTGGTCCATTTGAAATTACCGATAGGATTGGACCGGTGGCTTATCATTTAAAATTGCCGCAAGAGCTTAATACTGTTTACGACACCTTTCATGCGTTTAATCTAAAGAAATGTTTGGCTGAGGGTGATGAGGTGATTCCTCTAGACGAGATTCGAATCGACGATCAACTTCACTTTGTGGAGGAACCTGTTAACGTTATGGAACGCGAGGTTAAGAAACTTAAACAAAGTAAAATTTCTATTGTACGTGTTCGTTGGAATTCTAGAAGCTGGCCCGAGTTCACTTGGGAGCTTGAAAATCAGATGAAGCATAAATATCAGCATTTATTTTCTAATGATGCGTCAACATCTACCACTGCTTAAATTTTGGGACGAAATTTCCTTAACGGGTAGGTACTGTGACGACCCTGCTTTTCCGTTATCTTTTCGTTAATTTCTTTGCACCGTTAGTCCTGGTATTCTCTCCACGTCACTTTTAAGTGATATTATATTATATTAATTTAATTAATATTTCAATATTATTTATTATGTGCAAAGGTTTAAATATATAATAATACTTTTCTACGTGTATCGGTTTTAATCCGGTGAATTGTTTCGGTTTTCAAACCAACGATTAGATTTCGTGATTTTCAAATCCGAATTATTTTATTTATGATATTTCTATGTCATAATAAATTATAGAATGTTTTTATATTTTATTTTTTGCGGGTACGTGTTCCTTTCGAAGATTTAATCGCGTAACAGCGTTTTCGTGAATCAGGCTTCGTTCGGGTATTCGGGCCACAAGATTTTAGTCACATGATTAAAGTGGGCCATGTGGGGCCCAACCCTAGCCATATTCTGCCGACCCCACCCATAACCCCCTCCCCATTTTCATTTTTAATCTCATTTTCTCATTTTCACATTCTATTTTCCCTAAAAACCTAAAGCCAGCAAATCTATTTTCTCCTCTCCTTTTCCGCTTTCTTTTGGCCAAACCCTAGCACCCTCCCACACCCAAAAATTGGTCAACCTTAATACACAATCAATTTTTCATCATTTTGCAAGACTAGTTACACAATCAGATTCTCCATTTTGCGATCTACATCACACATCTTCTTGATTTCTCGTCTGGGTATAAACATTAACCCTAGCTTTTTGATTTTCATCTTTATTTTACTGTTTTTATGTATATTATGACGTTATAGTGATTGATTGTGTTTGTGGTGATGTTTGATTAATAAACTCATATTTTCAGTTTGATTTGAAATGTACAGCCATTAAACTGATAATTTTGGGAACCTTATCATGGTTTTCTGATTATAAAAAGTTACTCAATCAGTTCCTCTCATTTAGTAGTTAATTTTCCATATAGGATTTGTCTTAATCGGATTAACGGATCGAAAACTACGCGTAAAACAAGATTTAATGATTAATCGGTACACATATAGATTCATAGCAGGTTTGGTCTCGGTTTTTGGGCCATTTCTGGACATTTTAAACTTGTTCATCTTGTTGGGATCATTAAATCAACAAATTTATATGTCCGGGGCGTTAAAATCCGAGTTACGGATCTAAAGTTATGAATAAAACAAGTATAAAACTAATATATATATATATATATATATATATATATATATATATATATATATATATATATATATATATATATATATATATATATATATATATATATATATATATATATATAGCAGGTTACCTCAAGAAATGTGTCGGTTTTTGAGTGTTCGTGCTTTGATCATGGTGTTGGGATGGTTGTTTAGACTAGTATATATATAAGGCTCGTTAAAACCGACACCCGGGCGTCAAGTTATGATCCGAACATCATTTTAATAAAAACTTAGGGTTTAAAATTAAACTTATGTTAAAATAATAATTTACATTATTATTAAAATACTTAAGTTATAAGACTAATTATTATTATTAAATTACTTATAACAAGTATTTATTAAATCATTTATTTAATACTTATAACATGATTTAATTATTTCTATGATTTAACTGTATTACATAATTTTTATTAATAATACTTATGTTAATAATAATTAAATAAAATACTTATGACATTAATTAATTATTTAATTAATTTTGATAACATTTAATTATTATTTACTTAAGATATAATATAATTATATAATTACTTATGACGAATAATAATTATTAAAATACTTATGATAAAGATTCAATTAGTAAATAATTATGGTTTAATTAAACTATTATTTAATTAATTAAATACTTATGAGATAATTTAAATACTTATGATATAACAATTAATTATTTAATTATGTCAATACTTATGATATACCCTTATATCATTTGAACTTATGATAACTTATTAAATATAATTATTTTAATTATACTTATATTATCAAAAATAAATATTTATATTATGAGAAATAACGCTATAATATATGAAACTAAAATTTAATTATATTTAAATATTAAAGTTGACTTAGGTTGACTTTTGAGTTGACTTTTGGTTGACTTAAGTTGACTTTCTAAATAAGGAAACCTTCTAAATAACTAAACTTTTCAAAAATAGAAACTTTTCAAAAATAGAAACTTTCTAAAACTATAAAATTTTTCTAAAAATGGAAACTTACTAAAAATAGAAAGTGTGTATAATGCTTTAACCAAAACAATTATACTGTCGTGTACTACTTCATCACATCAAGCACTAGGACTATCATGTATGACCCGACCTAAGTTAGATATATTCTGACATGCTTATTTTATATTAGGCTGGAGTCGTGATCACTTTTGACCACCCTTTTATCATTCGTGTACATATTACTGTTCAAGTGCACTTACGGTGAGTTATAGTCCCACCTTTCTAAACCTTTAAATTTTTTGGGATGAGAATGCATGCTTTTTGTTTTACATATTAGACACAAGTACTCAAAATTTATAAATTATTCATTGTGAGTTGAATGAAAATATACCTTAGTCTGTAACATTTAATTACTAGTTTTTGCTGGTAAACACGAATCCTATGGATAGATCTATCGGGCCTGACCGCCCCATTTCATACTAGTCGCGCTAGCAATTTATAACGGAATGTCTAGTACTTCGAAGAAGATACACCTGTTCAGTGTATATATATATATATATATATATATATATATATATATATATATATATATATAAGGGTAAATAAATTGATTAATGTTATATTGTCAAACGCTCACGGAAGGTGTAATAATTATTTTATACGTTTTTAAACATTAAATCTTGTGGTCTAAAATTTATTCAGTTATTATTAAACCTATAATTCACACAACATTTTTGTTGACTTTTACTCGAATGTTTTATTCTCAGGTACTTAATTGCATTGGGCTTCCACTGTTAGAGAGTCTACATATGTGTCGCATATTTTATTAAACATTATTTATATTGCATTCAGATATTATTACAATACTTAAATGTGGGTAGTTGTTGACTTTTTGGTCAACTTTTGTTATGTTTGGTTGTCTTTATACTTTCAAACGTTAAAGGTTTTCTTTTTGGGAAATCTCTTTTAATAAATGAATGCAATAGTTATTTAAAAATGTTCATATAGAGTTGTTGAACAAGTTATGGGACCAAGGTAAACGTTGGTCGTCATGGATTATTATGACGGGGCATTTCACCCACCGATAGCGATACACACCCGCTATTCTATTTTATATATATATATTTTTTTAAACACAGCGGAAGACTTTTATATTAAAATCACAACATTAAATACATCACAGCATAATTAAGTTTAAGTTTACACGACGGTGTTACTTATTACAAAATACATGTTGCAAAAGTCCACATCAGAGTTCACACGTCAAACATGTCTTCAACACTAGCACCCATCCAAACTAGCATAACCTAAACCTGCAAGGGTGGAAATGTGGGGGATTAGTATAACGCTAAGTGAATGGAATCTCTCTAACATATATCGCATAAGCACCACACATGCGAACAATATCACTAACATGCTAACAACCAACTAGCATACAACATAAAGACAATATGAGGATCGGCGGCTTGCACGAGCACACGACTCCTAGTTGATCGACCTAGAGTCTACCGATAGTCCTTACTACACGATTCACAACATAGTTATCCGGACACAGGGGATGCATAATTCAATACTAAACTCCACAATCGGTAGTCCTTGGACCCAACCTCCTCAGGCCCGGTTGACCTCACACGAACTCTAACCTCCTCAGGCCCAGTTGCGAGTCCCCAGCCTCCTCAGGCCGACTGGTGCCAAACACAGTGCGCACATAATATCACATAATCACAATAAACATGTAATAAACTCACTAGCATGGCAACCGATATCTAAATATGGAAATAACATTTTAGCAAAGCATGGTAATAGAATAAATCACAGTAGCATGACATGCTACTTAAACTCTATCCGGAGATAGACCCACTCACCGATTACCAGCTACAGCTCAGTTATCTTACTTCTGAGCTACTTCCTTGTTCTTATCACCTGAGAACAACATAAACGAAGTTAATATACATATCTCAATCAATATTATAACCAAATCATACTATAAACTAGGTCATAACATCATTTCATAAGTCCACAACGTAACTCCATTCACTATTGTCAAACAAGTACGTGGAAAACGGGACACACACGCCAAAACCTATTTTTCCACCCCAAAAACAGTTTGATCCATCTTATTAAAAGTTAATCATTGAAAATTACTCTTCAATACAATTCCAACAATATTTGATTCATTAAAAACGGAGTTACGGTTTGAATGTTATGACCAAAACAAATTTCTCAAAATGCTGAAAAGACACACTACCCAACTCGGTAGTGTGTGTCATAGACACTCGACCGAATGTGTAGACACACACTACTGAGTTGGGTACACATGACCCACTTCAAAAGACACTCGACCGAGTGTGTACACACACGTCCCACTTCCAAAAGACACTCGACCGAGTGTGTTCTTGAGCTGCTGAAATTTGGAAAAGTGACGGGTTTGAGCCAAAAATCACCAAATCTCGACCATATACTCGTTTTAAACCTCAAAACTCATCACATCTTTTTTATAAAACCTTTTGGGACATAAACCCACGAACATTACATCAAAACAACAACAAATTAAGCAATTTTGACATCAAAACCACTTTGACAAAAACCTAACTTTAAACCTAATTTGACACAAATTTAGGTAATGAAAATGGGTGATTCTTACCTTGTTTGAATCAGTAAAACACAAAGAATCAATTTCTAACACAAATTAGACTTCAAATCGAGATTTGGAGAATTAGGGTTCAAGAGGTGAAGAAATTAGGTACGGGAGTGATTTTGGGAATTTTCTAGAGAGAGAGAAGAACATGGGAGAAATAAAGGAGCCTATACACTTATTTGGGGTTAAAACCCCATACCCCACAACACACGAGTATTTATCAGTTATCTAAAATCTTTTGTACCTCGTTAGGCGGCCCTAACGGAGTCCAAATTAAATAAACAAACCTGTTCTGTGACCCTTGTCATAAACTAGTCTTAACTAAATAATAAAATAACACTATTCACATAATTAAAAATAAAAGCCTATAAAATACATAATAAAATCCTAAGGGCAAAATAGTCCACTTACAACTAGCCCAGGTTCCAGTATGTTACAAATCCACCCCCTTAAAGAGATTCCGTCCTCGGAATCTGGTCTTGGTCAAACAAATGAGGGTAGCGGGTTCTCATCAACTCTTCTGTTTCCCAAGTAAGATTAGAACCCAAATTGTGTTTCCACTCAATCAATATCATTGGTATCTCTTTCTTTCTCAACTTAGTCACCTTTCGTCAACTACACGGACCGGCTCTTCCACCAATTTCTTATTCAAACCGACCCTTAAATCTTCTAAAGGAAGAAGTTGCATTTCATCGTCGACTTTACACTTACGAATATAACACACGTTGAATGTATTATGAATACCGGCTAACTCTGACGGAAGATCTAACACCACAGTCTGATCATTCAACACTTCACTGATCGAAAACGGACCAATAAATCTCGGTGCTAACTTACCACGTTTACCGAATCTGATAACCCCTTTCCACGGCGAAACTTTTAGATACACTCGTTCACCTACCTTAAAGGTTACCGGACGTCTACGCAAATCAGCATACATTTTCTGCCTATCTCTAGCGGCTTTCAACTTTTCTCTCGCAATTGCAACTTTTTCGGCTGTCATTTGAACAATTTCGGGACCTGCAAACTGTTTCTCCGCAGCTTCTAACCAACAAGTCGGAGTTCTGCAACGAAGACAGTATAACATTTCATAGGACGGCATCCCTATACTCGAATGATATGAATTATTATACGCGAATTCGATCAACGGCAAATGTGTATCACACGAACCACCGTATTCTAACACACAAGCCCTTAACATATCCTCCATAGTCTGTATCATTCTTTCACTCTAACCATCTATCTGAGGATGATAAGCTGTACTTAAATTCACACGTGTACCCAGATTCTGTTGAAGACTATTCCAAAAATTTGACACAAATCTGGAATCTCTGTCTGAAACGATCGATAATGGCACACCATGTCGACTAACTATCTCTTTCATATACAATTCGGCTAACTCACTTAACGAAGCTATTTCACGAGTAGCAAGAAAATGAGCACTTTCTGTTAGACGATCCACTATTACCCAAATCATATCATGTCTTTTCTGAGTTCGAGGTAATTTGGTTACAAAATCCATCGTTATATGTTCCCATTTCCACTCTGGAATCTGTAACTGACATAACGAACCATAAGGTTTCTGATGTTATGGCTTCACTTGAGCACAAATATGACACTTTTTGACATATCGAGTGATATCTGTTTTCATTGTCGGCCACCAATACACTGTTTTCAAATCATGATACATTTTATTACTGCCTGGATGGACTGTCAATCTAGATTTATGCGCTTCTGTCAAGATTAATTCCCTCAAGTCTCCAAGCATAGGCACCCAAATACGATCATGAAAGGTTTTAAGTCCACGTGAGTCATCGGCTAGGTCAAATTTTTGTTTAGTCATAAGTTCAGATTTAACATGTTCATCTTCCAAAGCAATGGCTTGAACAGTTTTCAATTGGTCAAGCAAACCTGAAGTCATACTCAAACGCAGGAATTTAACATTCTCACTAGACTTTTTTGCGACTTAAAGCATCTGTAACGACGTTTGCTTTACCCGGATGGTATTTAATTTCACAATCATAATCTTTGATCAACTCTTGCCATCGTCTCTGTTGCATATTCATTTCTTTTTGTGAGAAGATATACTGCAAACTCTTGTGATCTGTACAAATAACACAATGGGTTCCATACAAATAGTGTCTCCACAGTTTCAAAGCAAACACTACTGCAGCCATTTCAAGATCATGCACTGGATAATTCTTCTCATGAATTTTCAACTGTCGCGAGGCGTAAGTAATTAATTTATCTATTTGCATTAATACACAACCCATCCCAGCATATGATGCATCACAGTATACCACGAAGTCGTCTGAACCTTCTGGTAAAGCTAACACTGGTGTCTGACACAGTAGCTGTTTCAAAATCTGAAAAGCCTTTTCCTGTTCATCAGTCCATCGAAAGGATACATCTTTACGAGTCAACTTATTCAACGGACCTGCTATTTTAGAAAAATCTTTAATAAACCTGCGATAATAACCAGCCAATCCCAGAAAACTCTTAATCTCAGTCAGAGTCTTCGAAGAATTCCAATTCATTACCGCTTCTATCTTTATCGGATCAACCTTTTTACCTTCAGCACAAATTACATGACCTAAAAACTGCACTTCAAGTAACTAAAATTCACATTTTTAAAATTTTGCAAATAGTTGCTCACGTTTCAACAAGTTTAAAACCTGTCTCAGATGTTCAACATGTTCACTCTCTGTCTTTGAATACACTAGTATATCATTTATAAACACGATCACAAACTTATCTAAGAATGGACGACACACTCTATTCATTAGATCCATGAAGATTGCTGCCGCATTCGTCAACCCAAACGACATGACAAGAAATTCATAATGACCATACATTGTTCTGAACGCTGTTTTCGGTATATCTGATTCAGCAACCCAAACCTGATGATATTCAGATCGTAAGTCTATCTTAGAAAAGAATGAAGCACCCTCTAACGGATCGAATAAATTGTCTATTCGAGGCAATAGATACTTATTCTTCACTGTTCTTTTGTTCAATTCACGATAATCAATACACATACGCATTGACCCATCTTTCTTTTTAACAAACAATACCGGATCACCCCACGGTGAAGAACTCGGTCGGATAAACCCACGATCTAATAACTCTTGAATCTGTGACATCATTTCACAGATTTCAGACGGTGCTAATCGGTATGGAGCTTTTGCAACTGGTGTTGTTCCAGGAACCAACTCAATCTTATATTCGACTTCCCTTACTGATGACAGACCTAGTAACTCATCTGGGAACACCTCAGGAAATTCTGATACTATCGGAATAACGGCCACTGTTTTCTTTTCTTTCTTCGCATCGATCACATATGCAAGAAATTATTCACAACCCTTTGCCATCTACTTTTTTGCTTTCATCATGGTTATCAACGGAAAATTATACCCGCCCTGCTCCCCTCGGGCCACAATACGGGTTCCATCGGTTGAACGAAAGGTGATCATCTTCCTATCACACTTAATATTGGCCCTAAGCGAGCTCAACCAATCCATTCCTAATACTACATCAAAGCTAGGAATAGGTAACACTAAACAAGTCACCGGGAAAGACTTCCCTTCGATCTCTATACAAACCCCAGACACATATGTTGTGACGGGTGTGGTCTTACCATCGGATACTTCTACACTAACCGACTTGGGTAATACAGTAGCTGGTAAATTCAACTTAGCACAGAAATCTAGGAACATAAAACACTTATTGGCACCACAATCTAACAATACGCGAGCAGGTATTGAGTTGATTAGAAACATACCGGTGATCACTTCGTCAGTTGCAGTAGCTGTCTCAACTGACATCTGAAAAGCCCTGGCCTCTGCTGATGGAGGGTTCTTCCTCTTCTGCCCACTCAAGGCAGTAGACCCTCCGGCTGATGCCGAATGCACACCTGACCCCGCCCTGAAACTAACACTCTTGGATGGACAACTTGCTGCACGATGCCCAAATTGATGACAATTCCAGCACACACTACTTGAGAATGAGCAAGCTTATGAATCGTGCCCAATTACACCACATCTTATACACCGCCTAGTCGCATCTGAACACTGACCATTATGTGAAGATTTACAATTGCGGCACCAATCCCCTCTACCAGATCCAGACCCAGAACTACTCTGACCACTTTTACCCTTTGATCTAAACCTGCCTGACTTTTTGGACTTAGATCCTGATTGACTAGATGCCTGTCCACCCTGATTTACCACATTGCCAAAAATCTTATATCTAGCTGCCTTAACATCACTTTCCACCATCTTGGCTAGCACAACAGCTTGAGACAACGATGTAGCTGTTCTAACAAAAGTACGTTACTCTGGCAGAATGATATTTACAAAATGCTGGATACGAGACACTTCGTCTGGCACCCACTGTTGTACAAACCTCAGTTTATCCATATACTTCTCTACTACCTCATCGATCGTCATTTGTGGTGTCATCTTCATTTCATGAAACTCGGTCTTGATTCGGTTCATATCAAACGGATTACAATACTGTTCACACACCTTCCCATGAAACTACTCCCACGTGATCATACTCACTTGCTCCTTCGGTATACTAGAAATCAAAGAATCTCACCAAATCATAGCCCTACCTTTCAACAGTCGACTAGCATATGTTACTTTCAGCTCAGGTTCATACTGACACACTTCAAATACCCTTTCAAGTTCTCGTAACCAATTGAGAGTTACAGTCAGATCAGTACTACTAGAAAACTCGGAGGGTTTGCAATCACGGAAGTTCTTATAAGTACACCTTTTAGGTGGTTGCATGTATGGTTGTTGAAACATTTGCATTTGATATGGGTTCATCATCATGGGATTTTGGTAAGTAAAAGCGTTTTGCGGTGACATATAGTATTGGTTAGGTATTTGGTTCTGAAACTGGTTCTGGTGCACGTTAGGTATCGTTTGGGATTGTGTGGTTGGGAATCCAGGTGGTGTATCATCATTTCCAGAATGCCTCACCAGTTCAAGCTCATTAATTTTGTCTTCAGCCTCTTTTAGCTTGCTTTCTAACTGAAGCATGTAACTATTCTGATCCTCATCCGACTCACCCCCCTCTTCTAGTGCTCTAAATGTTCCGGGGTTGGATGGGCCAGTTGCATTTCTATCAGCCATACCTGTACTACAAAATAGCTCACACAAAAGCTTAGGGATATCAGTTAGTTCAATCACAACTAACACGCACACAAATCCTACATTCACTTAACCCCCATCCCATTGACATGTTTGACTAGTCACAAGGTTTGGGAACAATATACACGCATGTACTTGCTGCCAAACCTATGCTCTGATACCAACTTGGAACACCGACTATTCTATTTTATATTATTTTTTAAAACACAGCGGAAGACTTTTATATTAAAATCACAATATTAAATTCATCACATCATAATTAAGTTTAAGTTTACACAACGGTGTTACTTATTACAAAATACATGTTGCAAAAGTCCACATCAGAGTTCACACGTCAAACATGTCTTCAACACTAGCACCCATCCAAACTAGCAGAACCTAAACCTGCAAGGGTGGAAATGTGGGGGATTAGCATAACGCTAAGTGAATGGAATCTATCTAACATATATCGCATAAGCACCACACATGTGAACAATATCACTAACATGCTAACAACCAACTAGCATACAACATAAAGGCAATATGAGGATCGGCGGCTTGTACGAGCACACGACTCCTAGTTGATCGAGCTAGAGTCTACCGATAGTCCTTACTACACGATTCACAGCATAGTTATTCGGACGCAGGGGATGCTGATGTGCGTAGAGGTGTATACAAAATAGTTATATTTTTACAAGGAAATACGATTAAATACGATACAATTTTACACAAGTTATTTATTTATTTATAGAGTGGATATACCTAAACCTTGCTACAACACTTATAGGCAGTGCACCTAATCGTACAGTAGTGTAGTTTTTAGTAAGTCCGATTTCATCCACAGGGAACTTGCCAAGTTTAACGCTATATTTTTTTAAACTATATTTGTAAATATATAAATATATAAGTAGTATTATTATTATAAAAGGGGGTTTTTACCTTTTAATGACCAGTTTGTCGATTTTAAAACTTTAGTCGCAGTTAAAACCTAATGTAAAATATTAAAAATAAATATAACTTAATTTAAAGTTTAAATTAAATGACAATAATTAAAGTGCGATAAATAAAATAACGGTAAATAAAATTGCGATAATTAAAAAGTACGATAACTAAAATGACAATAAATTGAAGTACAATAATTAAAAGTGCAATTAAATATGAAATAAAGGAAATTAAATATGAAATAAAGGAATTATGCTTATTTAAACTTTGGTAATCATGATGTTCGACGTGTTAATTTTAGTTTATTACCATGGGTTAATTGTTTTTTGTCCTGGATTATTCGATATGTCCATACAGATTTGTCCATAATAGTCCATCAGTCATAATCATAAAGTGCGGAAGTCTTCGTCAAATTATTCTTATTCCCGAAGTCAAATATTCCAACTAATTGGGGATTCGAATTGTAACAAGGTCTTAATACTTTGTTTAATGAATACACCAGGTTATCGACTGCGTGTAATCTAAGGTTTTATTACTTTGTTAACAATTACACCAATTACCCTTGTATGTAATTCACCCCTGTTTCAACAAGTCTATTAACTATTAATCCAGTTCCGTGTCCGGTCAAATGAATAATTATTGGTATTTATAGATATCCCGCCCACTGTACCCAGTCAAGCGTATGTGGTTATATATAAATACATCAAATTATAAGTCTATATATTAAATTAACGAGGTATCGTTTAGTTAATATAAAGCCCATTAATAGCTCATAGTCTAATTTCCACAAGTGTCGTTCTTTTATCCAAACCCCAATTATGGTCCAAAGCCCAATTACCCAATTTTAATATTTAGTCCAACATCACGATTACTTCGGCATTAAATAAGCATAATAATAACTTAGCTATGAGACATTAATTTAAAAAGGTTGAACATAACTTACAATGATTAATAATAGCGTAGCGTTACACGGACAGAATTTCGACTTACACCCTTACAACATTCGCTAACATACCCTTATTATTATTAAAATTAAAATTAAAATTAAAATTAAAATTATAATTAATATTTATATATATACGTTGATAGATAGGAAGAGAAAAAGATATGTTAAATTGATCACCAAACTGCGAAATTTATAGGAGTGTGACCAGATACTGTTCACCATGCGATCACATGGTTTTATAACTACCAGGCCATGCGATCGCATGGCCTGCTTTTCTAGCTCACATGAGCTTGTTTGCTTCTTGCCGACGGTTTATAAATATATATATATATATATATATATATATATATATATATATATATAATATATAAATAATTTTAAGAATTATTTAAATATTATATTATATTTATGTGCATAGGTGACTCATAATTTTTAATCCGTTGCGTCGAGTGTTGAGAGTTGACTCTGGTCCCGGTTCTGGATTTTCGAATGTCTTTTCGTACAAGTTAATATCTTGTATTTAGCGTTTTGCGTATTGTACTCTTGTAATTTCGAGACGTTTCTCATCAATAATTTGAACCACTTTGATTGTAATTTGTACTTTTTAGCTTTTTGGTCATTTGCGTCTTTAATTCGTCGAATCTATCTTTTATCTTCACCTTTTATTATTTAAACGAATATCACTTGTAATTAGAACAATTGCAACTAAAAGCTTGTCTTTCTTGAGGGATAATGCTATGAAATATATGTTCGTTTTTAGCATTATCAAATATTCCCACACTTGAGCGTTGCTTGTCCTCAAGCAATATTGTCTTGAAATAAAAATACTAGAATCACTTCTTTATTCTTCACACTTTGTACATCAGTGATTTCTATACGGCGGTATGAACAATGGTAGTAACGATGTGGTTTACAGTCCCACATGACTATAAAAATTTAGATCCTTAAGAAAATTGGATCTTTATGAAAACATTTGATCTTTTGAAAATTAAATCTAGCTTTCACCCTAGATAAGTTTTCCGGAATAACCCTTCACCGGTGTTTGCAAATTGTTTTTGTGGGTTTGGTGGGTTTCAGATTTGAAAATTTTAGCTCAAAACTTGCGGTTTTGTGTCACCCATTTGCTACCCTTGTATTGGAAAAGCAACACGTCCAGTATACTTGCTCCGTATATTACCTTTCGGTAAACTACCGTCTGGTTGTAAAGGAAAGCGTTGAACAAGCAACTGTTAAGGCAATATCCCATGACATGCTTTCAATTATGGTCTATAACGTGTCGGATGCAATTACTATCCTTGATAGGAGCAATAGTAAAGCTCACCCTATAGTTTTTTCGCTCTGGCACAAAGTCCTGTCTTTGACCATGCTATGCAACTACCGTTCTTACGGTTGACACCCAATTTGGTTCAGGTGACCTAATGAATTTCAGGTGAATTCCTAGGATTTTACGTTCAATGGTAATGAACGCATTAAAAATGGGTTTTCAGAAAACAAATCGGTTTGTAATTTTGATCAAAATATTTTCTCGTTCAAGCTCGAGTTTAGATATCATCAAATACATGAGTTTGTAATTCTCAATCTTTAAGGTCAATCTCAAGGATTGAGTAATATCAGTCTTAAAAGCTGATTTTTGATCATTAAGGAGATTATCCTTTCTGGGGATCTGATTCATTAGTCTTATCAAGCTAATTTGCACGGCGCCCTCCCCATTTTATGAGACAGATCCTCTCATGGTTAGGATAAGTCTGACCACTTGGCGACCCTGTTTGATGCTGAGGTCCGTGGATTTCCAGCTGATTTTCGAGAAAACTTTTCAAGGTTTTTCGTAGACTCTACAACTGGTCTAGACGACAACTTCCTGACCTAAATCAAGAACCGCATTTCTTTTTCGGAAGACTTTACTTCCTTTTAATGATGGAATTGATTCATCGTGTAGATCCATCTTTCTTTCAAATATCTTACAAATTACCGGGTAAAACGGTTAATTTTGTCCAAAACAAAAGTATCTTCAATTATTTGTACAAAAATATGTGATATATGTTTTAAATAACTTGGTAACTTTTTCCCCACACTTGGCTTTTATTTTCCTTTCTTTGCCTTTTTATTGTCCTCTATTCCATTTTAAATGAATTCTAACATTTTGGGTTGTTTCTCAATTTATGTCCTTTCTGAGGTAATAATAATTTCGGTGTTAAAACCTAGTTTTATCATTCATAAATATGTATAAACATGATTTTGAATTTATTTATTTGAAAATTTTGAAATTTTTTACTAGAATTGGGTAGTCAGTATATAAGACTAGGGCTGTTCTTTATTATCAGAGAGCACTAGATTCTAATACAACTACTGCGTTACTAGTATTTTTAATGGTAACCAAGTGTATAAGTTAAAATTTTTAAAAATCCGAAAGAATTTAACCCCTTCCCGCACTTAAGATCTTGCAATGCCCTCATTTGCAAGAAATCAGTAACAATTTAAATTATTGAGGGTGATTAGCGTAGAAAAATGATTAAATTTTACCAAAATTTTCAAACATATTGGCGTTTGTTTGTTAAATGATAAATGGTGCACATCATTTGTTCATTCCGTCTTGTTGTTACATCACATTTGTTTTTCGTTTTGTCGTCAAAATTAGTAGCTTTTGCTGAACTTAATGCCAGTCTTTGAAAATGCGCTGTTTTACCCTGTTGTGTACAATTGACAATATACATACATACAAATATAAACATGCATGGTAATTTGAAATGGGACTTTAAAATTCCACTTTCAAATCAAAAATGAAATATTAGTACAACATAATAAAAATATTAAACATTACATTAATGTATCACAATATCATATTGTTAAACATAAATAAATAAAAATAATAAAAAGATAAGAATCATAAAAATCACCAACATGAACTATATCAATCTGGATATGGGTTCCAGTTCATGTCGTCAGTCGGGTTCCATGGTTGGTTATAGGTGTACTGGTAGGCCTGGTTAGGGTCGTAGAGAGTATATGGTGGTCTCATCTCGGGCTGGTGTGGAGGATAGTAAGCGGGTTGGGTCGGTACGTAGTGATCCTGAGGTGACAGCCGGCTCATGATCTGACGCTGATGATAGTCCCATCCATCATGCTGTCGTTGCCTGGAATTCTCGTAATCATTCCGGGCTTGTCACTGCTCCATCCGACTAAATCTCTCCTCGTTTGTCATTTCCACCTCATCTACACGCTGGTAGACGTCGGTCATAGCCTGCCTAATGACATCCCTAATGTCATCCGCTTCCTCCATTTCCTCATCTGAACCTCTCTCTACCTGAGGATGACTACCAACATAGGGTATTTCCTGATTGCGTCTACTTTTTAATACCTTATCACCCTGATAGACCCTCAATCCTAAAGGCTCAACCTGTTCCTTACATTCCAAAAGTGGACCCCCTTGATCCCTATCTACACTCAAATACTCTCCAATGAGAGTAACAAAAATACCTCCTCCTATTATTCCCCCTTCCTGTATTCCTTCCACCATCTTAGACAAATAAAAACCAACACAATAAGGGATATTAACAAAGCCTCTTGGGTCTCGAATACACTTTAGGTAAAATAAATCATGTAAGGTCATTTTCTCCTTGTTGTGACCTCTCTATGTAATCGAGTTAGCCAGAAATCTATGAATTATACGAAGCTCGGCTCTGTTAATATGTAAGTAGGTATGTGTTCCTGCCCGCCCAAAAACATTAAAATCTGACATACGCCTCCAGACGGCGTTAGCATCAAAATTCCTATCTACCCTTTCACCATGATAAATCAAATTTGTACAATTGGGTAATAGCAATTCAGTAGGCGTATATATCTGTAAAGCCCTGGCCATGTCCAGCATGGACATCATATACATCCTACGACCAAGTATAAATCTAAGAAAACTTCTATCATTTAACCTATCTACATCCGCATTTAACGCTATAGTACTCATAAGCTCAATGCACCATTCCTTATATACAGGTCTACGAATGGTGAATAAACGTTCCCAATCGTGAAAAGAAGAGCTGCCATACCTTTGGATCAAATGCTGTCTAACTGAGTTAGCAAGTTGGACCCTTTCTAAAGGCTCCCAATCGATTACCCTTGGCACTTCTACATTTTTCGGTACCAGTTTGAATTTGTTACTTTGATATGTCGGGTAATCTTTCCAGCTTCGATCAAATCTTAGATTGGGATGCAACTGTTCTTCATGAATCGTCGGATGTGCTACTATCGGATGCATCGGAAATACTATGTAAGCATCAACATATTCTTGATACGGATCATAATAAGGTACGTGTTGATCAGGTTGTTGTTGGTGTTCCTGTTGTTGCTCCGGTTCATATTGCATTTCCGGTTCAGGTTCTGGAGCAGGTTGTCTAGATGATGATGATGCACCATCAGTATTAGTAATTCTCTGCAAAACACATTAAACACAAAATTTGTGCATCCAAATATGCATTAGTGTTAGCAAAATAACAAATTAACACAATTACAATAACATGTTTAATCAAAATTAAACTTATACACATTTTCACAATTTTAACAATTCTACACTTTTTTAAATAAGCATATATGAAAATGTTTACAAAGTTCATAAGCATTCAACTCAAATAACATGTTAAAACAACCATTACTAGCAATTAAACAAGTTTCAAATGGCATTTACATCAATTTAATCAAGTTCATAAATTTTATACCTAAAAAGTCCACTTTAATTCTCAAAAATCATGTTTAGGATCAAAGTTTGAATCATTTAGCTACCTAAACATGTTACACTACTTAATTTAGCAATAATTCATGACAAAAATTGGCCATAACCTGTTTATATCAAAAAGCCCCAAATTGCACAAGAACACAAACCCTAGATTCCTAAAATTTTTGAAGTTTTTAGCTTCAAATCATGTTAAATATCATCAATCTAGGTTATACATGCATAATATACTAACAATTTAACTCTAATTACAATAGAAATTAACAAAATCAAATTAGAAAAATTATAGCTCAAGAACACTAAAAATCAAATTTAAAGAGGTTTAGAGGTGAAATTGTTACCCTTCTTGATAAACTTCTTATCAAATTCATGATTAGAGCGGATTGTAGTAAGAAATTTGGTGAATTTTGGTAAAAAAATGGCTAATTTAGGGGTATTTTTGGGAGATGGTTCGTGTATGTGTGTGTGTAAAGTGTGGAGAGAAGAAGTAGCTCGCTGGGTTTTAAGTTCCGGACCAGTTTTTTATCCCCATGCGATCGCATGGCTTACAAGGATAAATCCCATGCGATCGCATGGGTCCCTGTATTATTTTTTTTTTCCTTCCTAAAAACCTTACACTTTTCAAAACATATAATTAATTAAAAATTAAAATTTTGTTTCTTTTTAGGATGAGGGCGTTTCGGATCGTTGTCCTAGTCCGTCCCTCGACAAAATATTAAAATTTGTCTTTTTTAAGCGCAGTTTTAAAAGTAAAGATTTTTTGGTTTTTTTTTTTAATATTTTTGGCATACTTTAATTCAATAATATTAAAAATAATGATAATAAAAGTTCTCGTCCCTCCCTTGGGTAGAGCAATTTTGGTTCAACGACCTAGTTTTCAACTCACGACGAATTTTAAAAATCATATTTTTAACTTAGTGAAATAAAGTAAATTTTTGTTTTTAAATTCACACCAAACTTTAATTTAAAAAGCATAAAATTAAAAATTCATATTATTAAAATTAAAAATTCTCACCAAACTTATATTATATTTTTGTTTTTATACATACAAACTTATATTAAAAATATTAATTTTTTTAAATATTTACAAACTTAATTATATTGATACTAAAAAGTTTACAATAATAATTTAATATTATTTTTTTTTTAAAAACAAGGTAAGAATAAAATTAAAAATCTTTTTGGTCTTTTATCCCACTTTAATCAATCAAATATTGTCAAAAATATACGTCCCTCTTTTCGGTAAAGTAATTTCGGCTATATTACCTAGTTTTACTCCTGACGAATTTTTGAAATATTTTGGGTTGATTGATTAAAGATATTTATACCTTAAGAATAAACGGTAAATTTCGCAGTGATGTAATAAATTTTTGTATGATATCAATAATTTCAGTTACGCATACCTAATTTTATTGAATACCAATTTAATACTTTATAGCGAACGATTTAGCGTTTATTATCAAAAGGTTAAAAGCAATAAAAATAAAAATAAAAACTGTACATACTTACTTATGAGATAGAATTCTCAGAGACTTGATTTAGCCGACTCATAGGAGAGTCGTGTGATTTGGTTCTCCGTAGCTACGTAAGCATAACCTCGAATCTTTAATATCTTTTCTTCTAAACATATAAACGGTCCTTCTCTGCATAGAGTAACAAATTCGGTATTTGAATATGTTTGATTATTTGAACATTTACCTTCGTGTGACCATTTTTCGCATTTATAACATCTTTCAAGGTGTCGTGCTCTTCTTTTTGTTGCGGATTTTGATTTTCCTTTACCAAAATGTATCTTATGATGATCTTTTCTGAGTTCTTTTCTTACTCCGTTCATTTTTTTCTCTTATGAATGATACCAGTTCACTCGGAAGTGTGTCATTATTACGTTTAGTAATCATAGCGTGTAGTATTAGACCATGGTTCAGATCAAAGGAATTCTTCATCTCGTAAAACCTAAAAAAAATAAAAATTCATAATGGGGGGAGAAGACTAGTTCTTTAGGGTCTGCTAGGGAAAGACCATTCGGATTCCATTCTCGGAAACTACATGAAAACAGAATATCTAACTCTAATAGAAATATATATTACCCTAAAAAGATTCGAACTCCCCACACTTAGTTACATGTGGTGTTGAAATTGTGATTAACGTTATTTTCAATTGGATCATCAACAACTTGTATATCTCTGACTTTTGCTTCAATCCATTTGTTGATTTCCTCCGTAACTTTCACAAATTCAACTAACATCGCCTTTTCTTTTGGCGATAAATTGGATACTAATCGGTTACATAACTTAAAGTTTCCCTTAATCCTAGCATCGTGAATCCATTTATAAAGTTTCTTCGTTGAACTGTTAAAAACGGGTTCATCTAATTTCGTATCATCAACGGGGTTCTTTGTGATCGGATCATCATTAAGTGTTTCTTCATCTTCCCCACACTTATGCTTTTTTATTGGTCTAACAGTTTTAGTTGGTGGAGATCTAAATTTTCGGTTTACAAAGGTGACCGATTTATCACCATCCCTAAGTGTCATTCTACCTTCTCTTACATCAATGAATGCTTCAGTGGTTGCTAAAAATGGGCGACCTAAAATTAGAAGAATATCAAGGTTTTCCTCCATATTAATAACTATGAAGTTTGCAACAAAGGTCAAACTTCCCAGGTTAACAAGTAAATTATTTGCTATTCCAACAGGGTGTTTAATGGTTAGGTCAAATGATTGAACACCTATTTTGGTTGGTTTTAATTTACCCATACCTAATCTTTTGTATAATGAAAGAGGCATAATATTTGCACTTGCTCCTAAATCAGCGAGTCCATTATATATAGCACAATCATTAAGCAAGCAAGAAATGATAAATTCACCCGGGTCTCCTACTTTAGTAAGTCGAGTTGGTTTGTTAACCTTTTTTGGGTGTTCTTTTCTTGGTTCTTTCACTTCTATTTGAACTTCTTTTTCTTCATTTCTTGGAATGGGAGGTTTATATAGGAATTCTTCTTCATCACTCCAATTTGAATCCTCCCTATTTACCAATTTTGATTTTTCGTATGTTGTTGATAACATATTTATGTTTTCATTTTGAGGGTTTTCTGGAGTGGTGAAATTATGATTGACTTCATTGTCAACTTCCATCGGACCATGTATGTAATGTTTAACTCTGTGACCATTAACTTTAAATTCAATCTCATTTGAATTTATTAACTCTATTGTTCCGTATGGGAAAACTCTTTTGACTATGAATGGTCCAGACCATCTTGATTTCAATTTTCCAGGAAATAGCTTGAATCTTGAATTGAAAAAAAAAGAACTCTGTCTCCTTCTTTAAATTCTTTTGAACTTCTGATTCTTTTATCATGCCATTTCTTCATTCTTTCTTTATAGATTAACGAATTTTTGTATACTTCATGTCTTAATTCTTCTAATTCGTTTAGTTAACTTAATCGTAGACGTCCGGCTTCATGTAAATCAAGATTACATGTCTTCAAAGCCCAAAATGCTCTGTGTTCAATTTCTACTGGAAGATGACATGCTTTTCCGTAAACGAGTCTAAAAGGTGTGGTTCCAATTGGAGTTTTGTAGGCTGTTCTAAAAGCCCAGAGTGCATCCTCCAATTTCATGGACCATTCCTTCGGATTTGATGCTACGGTTTTCTCTAGAATACGTTTTAAAGCTCAGTTGGTATTTTCAACTTGTCCACTTGTTTGTGGATGATAAGCGGTTGAGATTTTATGAGTTACTCCATATCTTTTGAGAACTTTCGGAAGTTGATTGTTACAAAAATGAGTACCCCGATCACTTATTAAAGCTTTCGGTGTTCCGAACCTTGCAAAAAGACGTTTTAAAAAGTTGACTACAACTCGTGCATCATTAGTCGGGAGATCTTGTGCTTCCGCCCATTTAGATACATAATCAATGGCAACGAGAATGTAGAGATTATTATGAGATTTTTCAAATGGACCCATAAAGTCAATACCCCAAACGTCAAATACTTCACATACTTGAATGACATTTTGTGGCATTTCATCACGTTGACTTATTTTTCTGGCGCTTTGACAAGCATCATAGGATTTACAAAGAAGGTGTGCGTCTTTGAAAATTGTAGGCCAATAGAATCCAGTATCGTAAACTTTTCTTGCTGTAAGTTGAGGCCCATAATGCCCTCCTGTTGGTCCTGTGTGACAATGGTTTAAGATTTGACTGGCTTCATCTCCGAATACACATTGGCGTATTATTCCATCGGGACAACTTTTAAACAAATGTGGATCTTCCCAGAAATAGTGTTTTATATCACTAAAGAATTTCTTTCGTTTTTGGTACGACAATCCTTTTTCATGGAATCCACATACTAAGTAGTTTGCATAGTCAAACAAATGGAATTTCATTATAATCTATCTTCAATAGATATTCATCAGGAAAGTTGTCTTGTATGGCCGATTCATTTAGAACTTCTAATTCAGGATTTTCAAGACGAGAAAGATGATCAGCGGCGAGATTTTCTGCTCCCTTTTTATCTCGAATTTCAATATCGAACTCTTGTAAGAGTAAGGTCCAACGGATTAATCTTGGTTTGGCATCTTGCTTTGAAAATAGGTATCTAAGAGCAGAATGGTCGGTATAGACCACCGTTTTAGCTAGAACGAGATATGAACGAAATTGGTCAAAAGCAAAGACAATAGCAAGGAGTTCTTTTTCAGTAGTTGTGTAATTCGTTTGTGCTCCTTGTAACGTCTTACTAGCATAATAAATAGGTTGAAATCGTTTTTCAATCCTTTGTCCTAAAATGGCTCCCATTGCAAAATCACTTGCATCACACATTAGTTCAAATGGTAGATTCCAATTTGGAGTTATCATAATCGGCACATTAGTGAGTTTCTCTTTAAGAATATTAAAAGATTTGATGCATTCATCTGAAAAGATGAATGGAGCATCCTTTTCTAGGAGTTTATTCATAGGAGTGGCAATTTTAGAAAAATCTTTTATGAAACGTCGGTAAAAACCGGCATGCCCTAGAAAACTCCTAACTCCTCTAACATTGGTGGGATGTGGAAGTTTAGCAATTACATCTACTTTAGCTCTATCCACTTCAATTCCTTCCTTTGAAATTTTATGACCAAGAACGATGCCTTCTTTAACCATGAAATGGCATTTCTCCCAATTAAGAACTAGATTTGATTGTTCGCATCTAATAAGCATTCGTTCAACATTAACTAGACATGATTCAAAAGTATCACCGAAGACTGAAAAGTCATCCATGAAAACTTCCATGCATTCTTCTATCATGTCGTGAAAAATCGCCATCATGCATCTTTGAAAGGTTGCAGGGGCGTTGCAAAGTCCAAATGGCATGCGTTTGTAAGCAAAAGTACCATAAGGGCACGTGAATGTGGTTTTCTCTTGATCCTCGGGTGCTATTGGAATTTGAAAATATCTGGAAAAACCATCAAGAAAACAATAGTAACTATTTTTGGCTAATCTTTCCAACATTTGATCAATGAAAGGTAAGGGAAAGTGATCTTTTCTGGTGGCGTCATTTAATTTTCTATAATCAATACAAACACGCCATCCTGTTACAGTCCTAGTAGGAATAAGCTCATTTTTCTCATTTGTGATGACAGTCATACCACCCTTCTTAGGTACGCATTGAACTGGGCTTACCCATGGACTATCAGAGATTGGATAAATTAAACCTGCATCAAGCAGTTTAATAATTTTTTTTCTTAACAACATCTTGCATATTAGGATTTAGTCTTCGTTGGCGTTGCACATACGTTTTATGACCTTCTTCTATAAGGATTTTATGTGTGCAATACGAAGGACTTATGCCTTTAATATCATGAATCTTCCATGCAATAGCTGGTTTATGAGCTTTTAGCACAGAAATGAGTTGAGATTTTTCATTTTTAGTAAGAGAATACGATATTATTACAGGTAATTCAGATTCACCATGTAAATAAGCATATTCCAAATGGTTTGGAAGTGGCTTTAACTCTAATGTCGGTGGTTCTTCTATCGATGATTTATATCGATATCTGTCTTCCTCTTTTAGCATTTGAATTTCTTCTGTTGTTGGTTCATATCCATTAGCCATAAGTGTAGCTAACATTTCAGTTTCATCAATTGGTTCAGTTCCTTCTCCTAAAGAACATTCTCCTATTCCTTGTAATTCTGGAAATTCTTCTAACAATTCTGCATGTGAATCTATAGTTTGAATATAATAACATGCATTATCTGCAGATTGCAGTTGTTGCATGGCTCTATCAACTGAAAAGGTAACACTCTCGTCCTCTATACTTAGGGTCAGTTTCTTACCGAACACGTCTATTATTGCTTTAGCCGTGTTTAAGAATGGTCTTCCTAATATGAGAGGAACTCGAGAGTCTTCTTCCATATCCAGAATAACAAAATCTACTAGAAATACTAAAGTACCAACTTTAACTAGCATGTTCTCCATTATCCCTCTAGGATATTTTACTGATCGATCGGCTAGTTGTATGCTTATTCGTGTTGGTTTCAATTCTCCAAGGTCTAGTTTAGCGTATAGTGAATACAGCATTAGATTTATACTAGCACCTAAATCTGCTAATGCTTCTATTGAACTAAGACTACCCAGAAAACATGGAATTGTGAAACTTCCTGGATCAGATAATTTTTCTGGTATCTTATTCAACAGCACTGCAGAACAATTTGCATTCATAGTAACAGCTGAGAGTTCTTCCATTTTCTTTCTATTTGTGATTAGATCTTTCAGAAATTTAGCATATCTAGGCATTCCTGAAATCACATCAATGAAAGGAAGATTGACATTTATTTGTTTAAACATATCCAAGAATTTGGATTGCTCGACTTCAAGTATTTCTTTTCTCATTTTACTCGGGTAAGAAAGTGGTGGTTGGTATGGTTTAACATAAGGTTTTGCCTTAACTGTGTTATCTTCATTAACTTTTTCAACTACCGGTTCTTTTTCCTTATCTTGCTCAGGTTGTGGTTCTTGTGGAGTAGGAATAGCTTCATCAGAAATTACAGGCATTTCAGGTGGTTTAAGTGTAATAACACTTCTCGTGGTAATGGCTTTAGCTGTTTCATTCCGGGTGTTAGCATTTGTATCACTTGTTAGACTTCCCGGTTTTCTTTCACCTATCAACCTTGCTAGGTTGCTTACTTCTTGTTCCAAATTTTGAATAGAAGCTTGTTGATTTCTAAATGCTTGAGCATTTTGTTCATTGGTTTTTTTATGAGATGTGAAAAAATGCGTTTGAGATTCAACTAGCTTCGACATCATATCTTCTAAATTTGGCTTTTTATCATTGGTTTGTGGTGGTTTGTTTTGAAAATTAGGTCTTTGCTGATTGTAAGTATTATTGGATACTTGTTGGTTGCTAGGACCTTGTTGGTTGTTATATGGAACATTTCGGTTATAATTTTGATTTTGATTGTAGATTGGTCTTGGCGGTTGATAATTATTCTGATAATTATTTCCAGGCCTTTGGTTTATGTATGAAACATTCTCTCTTTGTTCCATTGTTAGTTCAATATTGAGACAATATTTTATCAAATGTGGTCCTCCACACTGCTCACAACTAATTCGTATTGAGTGAATATCTTTAGTCATCTTCTCCATTCGTCTCTCGACAGCATCTATCTTTGCGGAAATGGAATCAAAGTCATGGCTAGAATCGGCTCTAGCCGCTTTAGATGATCTAACGATTTTTTTTCTTGGTGCCACTCATGTGAGTGGGAAGCAGTGTTATCAATAATTTTGTAAGCGTCAGTTGCGGTTTTCTTCATAATGGAACCACCAGCTGCTATATCGATGTCTTTTCGTGTAGTGATGTCGCATCCTTGGTAGAATATTTGTACTATTTGACAAGTGTCTAAACCATGTTGCGGACATCCTCTTAATAACTTTCCAAATCTTGTCCACGCTTCATATAGAGTTTCATTTGGCTTTTGTGTGAACGTAACTATTTCTCCTTGAAGTCTCACGGCTTTAGATGCCGGAAAGAATTGCTTAAGAAAATTTTTAACTAAAACATCCCATGTATCAATCGCCCCTTCAGGTAACGATTCTAACCAATCTTTGGCTTCTCTCTTTAAAGTCTAGGGAAATAACATGAGATATATCTGTTCATCCTCCACTTCTCTTATTTTAAATAGAGTACAGATCCTATTAAATGTACGAAGATGTTCGTTTGGATCTTCCTTCGGTGCGCCACTAAATTGGCATTGATTAGTTACCATGTGTAGGATTTGTCCTTTGATTTCATAATCTGGCGCATTAATGTCAGGTTGAGTAATTGCGTGACCTTGGCCAGTGCGTTTAGCTCGCATTCGGTCTTCCATACTCAGAGGTTCCAGATTTTCCATGATTGAATTTGTTGAATCTGAATCACTAGAGTATTCTGATTTAATGGGTTGTTCCTTGACAATCACCGTTTGAATGATTGGTGGTTCCGGAGGAAAGATTAATGGTTCAGGATCTCTGAATTGTCCCTGAATATCTTCCGGATTCTCAATTGTGTTGTCGTGTTCAAAAAATGGATTATCGAAAATTTGAATTGGAGTACTTGGTCGACTTGATGACGATTCTAAAGAAAAATCAACGGCGACAATATTGGTTATATGTCTTGATCGAGTTACAGGTGGTGAACGTATAAAAGGTGGTGAACGTTTTGCTCGGTGCATTCACTGAATATCCTATTAGTTATAAAAGATAAAAATTATATAAGTTATCAAATTAATAGACTTTTCTAATTTAGCCCACGTTTCGAATAGCCAATAGATGTAGCAGGTAGCCAGGACCCTTTAAATCGAAAGCCCACAACTCGCCACTAACAAATCCAACTATCACTACGAACCAGAAAATTTTGGATGTCTATCAATTTAACCGCTTAAAATAATTTTTTTTCGTTGAAATTTAAAGAAATTTTAGAGAAGAAATAGAAAATTCTATGTCCTAAAAACTAGAGCGGCGAGAAATAAGAAAGAAAAAGAGCGCGTCGGAAAACGTCGAAAAATAAAAGGTCGAAAAATAATAGGCGTCGAAAAATAAAAAATAAGAAAGTAGCGCGTCGAAACTAAAAAGTCTAAAAAAAAATTAAAACTTACGTCTAAAGATATTAAAGCTTAAAAGAAATTCTATATCCTAAAACGGCAATAACTTCAAAAGTACTAAAATTTATAAAACGGCGTCGCAAAATTCTAAAGCACCTAAATCTTAGTCTAAAGAAAAAGTACTTAAGGGATTTTACGGCAAAGCCTAAGAGTCTAGAAATAAAAATAACTATGGCAAAATACTAAGTTTAAAACTAAGTACGAACGAAAAATACAAATATTACGCTAAAACAAATAAAAAGATACAAAATATAAAAAATAAACTTAAAGTTGTAAAAAGTACAATTTTTATAAAAATATTATTTTTATATTATTTATTTTATAAAAGTATTAATTTTTATATAATAATTAAAACTAAATTAAACTTAAAATACAAATTAAATAAGAAAACTAAAATTAAAAACTAATTAAAAAACTAACCCTAAATAGGGTTTTAATTAATAATAATAATAATTATTACTCCGTAATTATTGCAGTTGGCAGTCAAACCTGGCGTGTCAGACAGGGCCATGCAATCGCATGTCCTGAGCGTTTTAAATCCATGCGGTCGCATGGATTAGGGTTTCGGGCCAGGATTGGGCTGCTACAGTACTTTGGTCCGAGTGATTTTATATTTTTTTTCTTTCTGTTTTTAGATTATATAAAATATATATATAACTTAAATAAAAATTTAATTTTAAAAACTAAAATAAAAATACTTTTTAACTGATAATGCTAAAAACGAACATATATTTCATAGCATTATCCCTCAAGAAAGACAAGCTTTTAGTTGGAATTGTTCTATTTATAAGTAATATTCATTTAAATAATAAAAGGTGAAGACAAAAGACAGACTCGACGATTTGAAGACGCAAACTACCAAAAAGCTCAAAAGTACAAAGTACAATCAAATTGGTTTCAATTATTGATAAGAAACATCTCAAAATTACAAGAGTACAAGATGCGAAACGCAAAATACAAGATATTAAATTGTACGCAAGGACGTTCAAAAAACCGGAACCAGGACCAAAGTCAACTCTCAACGCTCGACGCAACGGACTAAAAATTACAAGTCTACTATGCACAAGAATAAAATATAATATTTAAATAATTATATAAATTATTTATATATTATATATTATTATATAAACCGTCGGCAGAATACAAACAACAACATGTGGGCTGGAAAAAGTAGCCATGCGATCGCATGGCCAGGAAGGCTAAAAACCATGCGATCGCATGGTGAACAGTATCTGGCCACATCCCTATAAAATTCGCAGTTTGGTGATCAACATATCCATCTTTTTCTTCTTTCTCTCATACGTAAAGATATATATATATATATATATATATATATATATATATATATATATATATATATATATATATATATATATATATATATATATATATATATATATATATATATATATATATATATATATATATATATATATATATTATATTTTAATTTTAAATTCTAATAATAAGGGTATGTTAGCGAGTATTGTAAGGGTGTAAGTCAAAATTCTGTCCGTGTAACGCTACGCTATTTTAATCACTGTAAGTTATGGTTAATGTTATTTTTAATTTAATGTCTCGTAGCTAAGTTATTATTATGCTTATTTAAGACGAAGTAATCATGATGTTGGGCTAAATTATTAAGATTGGGTAATTGGGCTTTGTACCATAATTGGGGTTTGGACAAAAGAACGACACTTGTGAAAATTAGACTATGGGCTATTAATGGGCTTTATATTTGTTTAACTAAATGATAGTTTGTTAATTTTAATATAAAGATTTACAATTGGACGTACCTATAAATAACCATATACACTCGATCGGACACGATGGGCGGGATATTTATAAGTACGAATAATCGTTCATTTAACCGGACACGGAAATGGATTAATAGTCTATGGAATTATTAAAACAGGGGTAAAATTATGTACAAGGACACTTGGCTTAATTGTTAACAAAGTATTAAAACCTTGGAATACACGCAGTTGGTATCCTGGTGTAATTATTAAACAAAGTATTAAAACCTTGATACAGTTTAAGTCCCCAATTAGTTGGAATATTTGACTTCGGATATAAGGATAATTTGACGAGGACACTCGCACTTTATATTTATGACTGATGGACTGTTATGGACAAAAATCAGACTGACATATTGAATAATCCAGGACAAAGGACAATTAACCCATGTGAATAAACTAAAATCAACACGTCAAACATCATGATTACGGAAGTTTAAATAAGCATAATTCCTTTATTTCATATTTAATTGCACTTCTAATTATCGCACTTTTATTTATTGTCATTGTATTTAATTGCACTTTTAATTATCGTACTTTTTAATTATCGCAATTTTATTTTATCGCACTTTTATTTATCGCAATTTCATTATCGTTATTTACTTTACGCTTTAAATTAAGTTATATTTATTTTTAATATTTTACATTAGGTTTTAACTGCGACTAAAGTTTTAAAATCGACAAACCGGTCATTAAACGGTAAAAACCCCCTTTATATAATAATTATATTACTTATATAAATATATTTGTATTTTTACAAATTAAAACTAATAAAGCGTTGAACTAGTTTAAGTCTCCATGTGGAACGAACCGGACTTACTAAAAACTACACTACTGTACGATTAGGTACACTGCCTATAAGTGTTGTAGCAAGGTTTAGGTATATCCACTCTATAAATAAATAAATCACTTGTGTAAAATTGTATCGTATTTAATAGTATTTCGTTATAAAAATAATACTATTTCCTAGTACACCTCGCACACATCAAGTATTTTTGGCGCCGCTGCCGGGGAACTCTAAAACGCCGGAAGCGCAACGCTATATATAAAAAAAAAGATTTTTATTAATTTTTAGTTTCCTTTTATAAAAATACGCTTTTGTAAAAATACGTTTTAAATATACGAAAATATAAAAAGAAAAACAAAAATATAAATATTTTTAAGAGTTTGTTAAATATATATACATAATTATAAAGTTTCTTTATTTTTATTTTGTAAAAATATAAGTTTTATTTTCTTAATATAAATATTTTATAAATTTTAAAACAGAAAATTAAAAAAAAAAAATTAATCCTTTGGCCTGGTACTGTAGCAGCCCAAAGCCTGGCCCGATATCATTTTCCATGCGATCGCATGAATTTTTAACGTGAGGACTATGCGATCGCATGGCCCTGTCTGACACGCCACAGTTGACTCCCTTACATCAATAATTACGTAATTATTATTATTATTATTATTATTAATTAAAAACCCAAATTAGGGTTTAGTTATTAAATAATTTAGTTTAGTTTTAATTAATTTGTATTATTAGTTTAATTAGTTTTATTAAATATATAAAATTAATAGTTTTATAAAATAAATAATATAAAAATAATATTTTTATAAAAATTGTACTTTTTACAACTTTAAGTTTTATTTTTATTTTGTATCTTTTTATTTATTTTTAGCGTAATACTTTTATTTTTCGTTCGTATTTAGTTTTAAGTTATAGTTTTTGCCATAGTTATTTTTATTTCTAGATTTTTAGGCTTTGCCGTAAAATCCGTTAAGTACTTTTTCTTTAGACTAAGATTTAAGTGCTTTAGAATTTTGCGACGCCGTTTTTAAATTTTAGTACCTTTTTAAGTTATTGCCATTTGAGATATAGTTTTTCTTTTAAGCTTTAATATTTTTAGACGTAACTTTTAATTCTTAGTTTTTTGACTTTTTAAGTTTCGACGCGCTACTTTCTTATTTTTATTTTTCGACCTTTTTATTTTTCGACTTTTTTCGACGCAATCTTTTTCTTTCTTATTTCTCGACGCTCTAGTTTATAGGACATAGATTTTTTTTTCTATTTCTTCTCTAAAATTTCAAAACGAAAAATTATTTTAAGTGGTTAAATTGATAGACATCCATTTTCTGGTTCGTAGTAATAGTTGGATTTGTACGTGGACCGGGTTATTGGATCCAAACAGTACTCAATTATATTGAGACCAAACGAATCCTGCCCCTCTGCTGCATCTTTTGGCTATTCGAAACGTGGACAAAATCAGAAAAGTCTATTAATTTGATAACTTATATAATTTTTCTTATTTTTATAACTAATAGGATATTCAGTGAATGCACCGAGCAAAACGTTCACCACCTTTTGTACGTTCACCACCTGTAACTCGATCAAGACATCTAGCAAATATTGTCGCCATTGATTTTTCTTTAGAATCGTCATCCAGTCGACCAAGTACTCCAATTCAAATTTCTGATAATCCATTTTTTGAACCCGACCTCACAATTGAGAATCTGAAAAATATTCAGGGACAATTCAGAGATCCTGAACCATTAATTTTTCCTCCGGAACCACCAATCATTCAAACGGAGATTGTCGAGGAACGAACCATTAAATCAGAATCCTCTAGTGATTCAAATTCAACAAATTCAATCATGGAAAATCTGGAACCTCTAAGTATGGAAGACCGAATGAGAGCTAAACGCACTGGCCAAGGTCACGCAATTACTCAACCTGACATTAATGCGCCAGATTATGAAATCAAAGGACAAATCCTACACATGGTAACTAATCAATGCCAATTTAGTGGTGCACTGAAGGAAGATCCAAATGAACATCTTCATACCTTTAATAGGATCTGCACTTTATTTAAAATAAGAGAAGTGGAGGATGAACAGATATATCTCATGTTATTTCCCAGGACTTTAAAGGGAGAAGCCAAAGATTGGTTGGAATCGTTACCTGAAGGGGCGATTGATACATGGGACGTTTTAGTTGAAAAATTTCTTAAACAATTCTTTCCGGCATCTAAAGCCGTGAGACTTCAAGGAGAAATTGTTACGTTCACACAGAAACCAAATGAAACTTTGTATGAGGCGTGGACAAGATTTGGAAAGTTATTAAGAGGATGTCCGCAACATGGTTTAGACACTTATCAAATAGTACAAATATTCTACCAAGGATGCGACATCACTACACGAAAAGACATCGATATAGCAGCTGGTGGTTCCATTATGAAGAAAACCGCAACTGACGCTTACAAAATTATTGATAACACTGCTTCCCACTCACATGAGTGGCACCAAGAAAAAGATATCATTAGATCATCTAAAGCAGCTAGAGCCGATTCTAGCCATGACTTAGATTTCATTTCCGTAAAGATAGATGCTGTTGAGAGATGAATGGAAAAGATGACTAAAGATATTCACTCAATACGAATTAGTTGTGAGCAGTGTGGAGGACCACATTTGACAAAAGATTGTCTCAGTATTGAACTAACAATGGAACAAAGAGAGAATGTTTCATACATAAACCAAAGGCCTGGAAATAATTATCAGAATAATTATCAACCGCCAAGACCGATCTATAATCAAAACCAGAATTATAACCGAAATGTTCCATACAACAACCAACAAGGTCCTAGTAATCAGCAAGTATCCAATAATACTCACAATCAGCAAAGACCTATTTTTCAAAACAAACCACCACAAATCGATGATAAAAAGCCAAATTTAGAAGATATGATGTCAAAGCTAGTTGAATCTCAAACTCAATTTTTCACATCTCAGAAACAAACCAATGAACAAAATGCTCAAGCATTTAGAAATCAACAAGCTTCTATTCAAAATCTGGAACAAGAAGTAAGTAACCTAGCAAGGTTAATAAGTGAAAGAAAACCGGGAAGTCTACCAAGTGATACAAATGCTAACCCCCGGAATGAAACAGCTAAAGACATTACCACAAGAAGTGGTATTACACTTAAACCACCTAAAATACCTGTAATTTCTGATGATTCTATTCCTACTCCACAAGAACCGCAATATGAGCAAGATAAGGAAATAGAACCGGTAGTTGAAAAGGTTAATGAAGATAACACAGTTAAGTCTAAACCTTATGTTAAACCATACCAACCACCACTTCCTTACCCGAGTAAAATGAGAAAAGAAAGACTTGAAGCCGAGCAATCCAAATTCTTGGATATGTTTAAACAGATAAATGTAAATCTTCCTTTCATTGATGTGATTTCAGGAATGCCTAGATATGCTAAATTTCTGAAAGATCTAATCACGAATAGAAAGAAAATGGAAGAACTCTCGGCTGTTACTATGAATGCTAATTGTTCTGCAGTGTTATTGAATAAGATACCAGAAAAACTTTCAGATCCAGGAAGTTTCACAATTCCATGTTTTCTGGGAAGTCTTAGTTCAATAGAAGCATTGGCAGACTTAGGTGCTAGTATAAATTTAATGCCGTATTCACTATACGCTAAACTAGACCTTGGAGAATTGAAACCAACACGAATAAGTATACAACTAGCCGATCGATCAGTAAAATATCCTAGAGGGATAATGGAGAACATGCTAGTTAAAGTTGGTACTTTAGTATTTTCAGTAGATTTTGTTATTCTGGACATGAAAGAAGATTCTCGAGTTCCTCTCATATTAGGAAGACCATTCTTAAACACGGCTAAAGCAATAATAGACGTGTTTGGTAAGAAACTGACCCTAAGTATAGAGGACGAGAGTGTTACCTTTTTCAGTTGATAGAGCAATGCAACAACCGCAATCTGCAGATGATACATGTTATTATATTCAAACTATAGATTCACATGCAGAATTGTTAGAAGAATTTCCAGAATTACAAGGAATAGGAGAATGTTCTTTAGGAGAAGGTACTGAACCAGTTGATGAAACTAAAATGTTAGCTACACTTATGGCTAATGGATATGAACCAACAACAGAACAAATTCAAATGCTAAAAGAAGAAGACAGATATCGATATAAATCATCGATAGAAGAACCACCGACATTAGAGTTAAAGCCACTTCCAAACCATTTGGAATATGCTTATTTACATGGTGAAACTGAATTACCTGTAATAATATCGTCTTCTCTTACTGAAAATCAAAAATCTCAACTCATTTCTGTGCTAAAAGCTCATAAACCAGCTATTGCATGGAAGATTCATGACATTAAAGGAATAAGTCCTTCGTATTGCACACATAAAATCCTTATCGAAGAAGGTCATAAAACGTATGTGCAACACCAACGAAGACTAAATCCTAATATGAAAGATGTTGTTAAGAAAGAAATTATTAAACTGCTAGATGCAGGTTTAATTTATCCAATCTCTGATAGTCCATGGGTAAGTCCAGTTCAATGCGTACCTAAGAAGGGTGTCATGACTGTCATCACAAATGAGAAAAATGAGCTTATTCCTACTAGGACTGTAACAGGATGGCGTGTTTGTATTGATTATAGAAAATTAAATGACGCCACCAGAAAAGATCACTTTCCCTTACCTTTTATTGATCAAATGTTGGAAAGATTAGCCGAAAATAGTTACTACTGTTTTCTTGATGGTTTTTCTGGATATTTTCAAATTCCAATAGCACCCGAGGACCAAGAGAAAACCACATTCACGTGCCCTTATGGTACTTTTGCTTACAAACGCATGCCATTTGGACTTTGCAATGCCCCTGCAACCTTTTAAAGGTGCATGATGGCGATTTTTCACGACATGATAGAAGAATGCATGGAAGTTTTCATGGATGACTTTTCAATCTTCGGTGATACATTTGAATCATGTCTAGTTAATCTTGAACGAATGCTTATTAGATGCGAACAATCAAATCTAGTACTTAATTGGGAGAAATGCCATTTCATGGTTAAAGAAGGCATCGTTCTTGGTCATAAAATTTCAAAGGAAGGAATTGAAGTGGATAGAGCTAAAGTAGATGTAATTGCTAAACTTCCACATCCCACCAACGTTAGAGGAGTTAGGAGTTTTCTAGGGCATGCCGGTTTTTACCGATGTTTCATAAAAGATTTTTCTAAAATTGCCAGTCCTATGAATAAACTCCTAGAAAAGGATGCTCCATTCATCTTTTCAGATGAATGCATCAAATCTTTTAATATTCTTAAAGAGAAACTCACTAATGCGCCGATTATGATAACTCCAAATTGGAATCTACCATTTGAACTAATGTGCGATGCAAGTGATTTTGCAATGGGAGCCATTTTAGGACAAAGGATTGAAAAACGATTTCAACCTATTTATTATGCTAGTAAGACGTTACAAGGAGCACAAACGAATTACACAACTACTGAAAAAGAACTCCTTGCTATTGTCTTTGCTTTTGACAAATTTCGTTCATATCTCGTTCTAGCTAAAACGGTGGTCTATACCGACCATTCTGCTCTTAGATACCTATTTTCAAAACAAGATGTCAAACCAAGATTAATCCATTGGATCTTACTCTTACAAGAGTTCGATATTGAAATCCGAGATAAAAAGGGAGCAGAAAATCTCGCCGCTGATCATCTTTCTCGTCTTGAAAATCCCGAATTAGAAGTTCTAAATGAATAAGCCATACAAGACAACTTTTCTGATGAATATCTATTGAAGATAGATTATAATGAAATTCCATGGTTTGCAGACTATGCAAACTATTTAGTATGTGGATTCCTTGAAAAAGGATTATCGTACCAAAAACGAAAGAAATTCTTTAGTGATATAAAACACTATTTCTGGGAAGATCCACATTTGTTTAAAAGTTGTCCCGATGGAATAATACGTCGATGTGTATTTGGAGATGAAGCTAGTTAAATCTTAAACCATTGTCACACAGGACCAACAGGAGGGCATTATAGGCCTCAGCTCACAGCAAGAAAAGTTTACGATGCTGGATTCTATTGGCCTACAATTTTCAAAGACGCACACCTTCTTTGCAAATCCTGTGATGCTTGTCAAAGGGCCGGAAAAATAAGTCAACGTGAAGAAATACCACAAAATGTCATTCAAGTATGTGAAGTATTTGACATTTAGGGTATTAACTTTATGGGTCCATTTCCAAAATCTCATAATAATCTCTATATTCTTGTTGCCATTCATTATGTATCTAAATGGGCGGAAGCACAAGCTCTCCCAACTAACGATGCACGAGTTGTAGTCAACTTTTTAAAATGTCTTTTTGCAAGGTTCGGAACACCGAAAGCTTTAATAAGTGATCAGGGTACTCATTTTTGTAATAATCAACTTGAGAAAGTTCTTAAAAGATATGGAGTAACTCATAAAATCTCCACTGCTTATCATCCACAAACAAGTGGACAAGTTGAAAATACCAACCGAGCTTTAAAACATATTCTAGAGAAAACCGTAGGATCAAATCCGAAGGAATGGTCCATGAAATTGGAGGATGCACTCTGGGCTTTTAGAACAGCCTACAAAACTCCAATTGGTACCACACCTTTTAAACTCGTTTACGGAAAAGCATGTCATCTTCCAGTAGAAATTGAACACAAAGCATTTTGGGCTTTGAAGACATGTAATCTTGATTTACATGAAGCTGGACGTCTACGGTTAAGTCAATTAAATGAATTAGAAGAATTAAGACATGAAGCATATGAAAATTCGTTAATCTATAAAGAAAGAACGAAGAAATGGCATGATAAAAGAATCAGAAGTTCAAAAGAATTTAAAGAAGGAGACAGAGTTCTTTTTTTCAATTCACGATTCAAGCTATTTCCTGGAAAATTGAAATCAAGATGGTCTGGACCATTTATAGTCAAAAGAGTTTTTCCGTACGGAACAGTAGAATTAATAAATTCAAATGGGATTGAATTTAAAGTTAATGGTCACAGAGTTAAACATTACATAGATAGTCCGATGGAAGTCGACAACGAAGTTAATCACAATTTCGACACCACAGCTAACTACATGTGGGGAGAATCAAGTTTTTAAAGGATAATATGTATTTCTGTTAGAGTTAGATGTTCTGTTTTCGTGTAGTTCTCGAGAATGGAATCTGAATGGTCTTTCCCTAGCAGACCCTAAAGAACTAGTCTTCTCCCCCATTCTGAATTTTTATTTTTTTAGGTTTTACGAGATGAAGACTTCCTGTGAACTAAACCATGGTCTAATGCTACACGCTTTGATCACTAAACGAAATAATGACACCCTTCCAAGTGAATTGGTATCATTAATCAGAGGTAAATTGGACGGAGTAAGAAAAGAATCCAGGAACGAAAATAATAAGTTACATTTTGGTAAAGGAAAATCAAAATCCGCAGCGAAAAGAAGAGCACGACACCTTGAAAGATGTCACAAATGCGGAAAATGGTCACACGAAGGTAAATGTTCAAATAATCAAACATATTCAAATACCGAGTTTGTTACTTTATGCAGAGATGGACCGTTCATATGTTTCGAAGAAAAAACGTTGAATGCTCGAGGTTATGCCTATATAGCTATGGAAAATCAATTAGTCCGACTATCTTATGAGTGGGCTAAAACAGGTCACTGAGAATTCCATTTCACAGGTAAGTATGTACAGGTTTTATTTTTATTTTTATTATTTTTAACCTTTTGATAATAAACGCTAAATCGTTCGCTATAAAGTATTAAATTGGTATTCAATAAAATTAGGTTTTGCGACCGAAATTATTGATATCATACAAAAATTTATTACATCACTGCGAAATTTACAGTTTATTCTTAAGGTATAAATATATTTAATCAATCAACCCAAAATATTTCAAAAATTCGACATGAGTTAAACTAGGTTATGGAACCAAAATTACTTTACCGAAAAGAGGGGCGTATATTTTTGATAATATTTGATTGATTAAAGTGGGATAAAAGACCAAAAAGATTTTTAATTCTATTTTTATTTGTTTTTAAAATTAATATTAAATTAATATTGTAAACTTTTTTAAAAAAAAATCAATATATTTAAGTTTGTAAATACTTGAAAAATTAATATTTTTAATATAAGTTTGCATGTATAAAAACAAAAATATAATATAAGTTTGGTGTGAATTTTTAATTATTAATAATATAAATTTTTAATTTTATGCATTTTAAATTTAAGTTTGGTGTGAATTTAAAAACAAAAATTTACTTTATTTCGTTAAGTTAAAAATATGATTTTTAAAATTCGTCATGAGTTGAAGACTAGGTCGTTGGACCGAAATTGCTTTACCCAAGGGAGGGACGAGAACTTTTATTATCATTATTTTTAATCTTATTGAATTAAAGTATACCAAAAACATTTAAAAAACCCAAAAAATCTTTGCTTTTAAAACTGCGCTTAAAAATGAAAAAATTTTAAAATTTTGTCGAGGGACGGACTAGGACATCGCACCGAAACGACCTCGTCCTAAAGAACAAGGAAAACAAAATTTTTAAAATTTAAATAAATTATGTTTTATTAGTTATAAGATTTTTATAAAAAAAAAGAAATATCAGACCCATGCGATCGCATGGGTTTTGAACTTCAACTCCATGCGATCGCATGGAGCTGATTTCCTGGTCAGAAACTTAAAGCTCAGCGAGCTGTGTTCTGTCTCCACACTTAACACACACACATACGCGAAATACACCCAAAAACACCCCTAATTTCATCATTTTAACACCAAATTTCACCAAATTTCATCCTACAATCCGCTATAATCATGCCTAGGTTCGGATTCTTCAACAAAAAGGTAAAAATTACACCCCTAAACTCTAAAATCTCCTAGTTTTTGTGATATTTACCAATATTTTACCTAATTTAATTTTGTTAATTTCTAGTGTAATTAGAGTTAAATTGTTAGTATATTATGCATGTATAACCTAGATTGATGCTATTTAACATGATTTGAAGCCAAAAACTTCAAAATTTTTAGAAATCTAGGGTTTGTGTTCTTGAGCAATTTGGGGCTTTTTGATATAAACAGGTTATGGTCGATTTTTGTCACGAATTATTGCTAAATTAAGTAGTGTAACATGTTTAGGTAGCTAAATGATCCAAACATTGATCCTAAACATGATTTTTAGAGATTAAAGTAGACTTTTTAAGTCTAAAATTCATGAACTTGATTAATTTGATATAATTGCCATTTGAGACTTGTTTAATTGTTAGTAACGACTATTTTGACATGTTATTTGAGTTAAATGCTTATGAACTTTGTATACATTTTCATATGTGTTTTTTTTGAAAAAGTGTAGAATTGTAAAAAATGTGAAAATGTGTATAAGTTTAATTTTGATTGAACATGTTATTGTGGTTAATTTAAGTTGTTATTTTGCTAACACTAATGCATATTTGGATGCATAAATTTTGTGTTTAATGTGTTTTGCAGAAAACCGATACTGCTGGTGCTTCATCATCATCTAGACAACCACAGAAGGAACCTGAACCAGAATATTAGCCGCAATACGAGCCAGAACCCGAACAAGAACCATAACAGGAACAACAACATCAGCCTGATCAACATGTACCTTATTATGATCCGCTACAGTTTGTTAATGAATTCATAGTAATTCCGATGCATCCGCCAGTAGAATACCCAACAATTCCTGAACATACATTGCATCCTAATCTGAGATTCGATAGAAGCTGGAGAGATTACCCGGCATATCAAAGTAATAAATTCAAATTAGTAACGAAAGATGTAGAGGTTCCTAGGGTAATTGATTGGGATCCTTTGGAAAGGGTTCAACTAGCTGACCGTGTTAGGGAGCATCTGATTCAAAGGTATGGCAGTACTTCTTTTACTGATTGGGAACATCTATTCACCATTCGTAGACCTGTATATAAGGAATGGTGTGTTGAACTTATGAGTACTATAGCTTTAAATGTAGATGTAGATAGATTAGATGATAGAAGTTTTCTTAGATTTATACTTGGACGTAGGATGTACAGGATGTCCATGCTGGACATGGCCAGGGCTTTGCAGATATATACGCCCGCTGAATTACTACTACTCGATTGTATGAATTTGATTTATCGTGGTGAAAGGGTAGATAGGAATTTTGATGCGAACTCCGTCTGGAGGCGTATGTTAAATTATAATGTTTTTGGGCGGGCAGGAACACATACCTATTTACATATTAACAGAGCCGAGCTTCGTATAATTCATAGATTTTTGGCTAACTCGATTACACAGAGAGGTCACAACAAGGAAAAATTGACCTTACATGATTTATTTTACCTAAAGTGTATTCGATACCCAAGAGGCTTTGTTAATATCCCCTACTGTGTTGGTTTTTATTTATCTAAGATGGTTGAAGGAATGCAGGAAGGGGGGATAATTGGAGGAGGTATTTTTGTTACTCTCATTGGAGAGTATTTAGGTGTAGATAAGGACCAAGGGGGTCCACTTTTGGAATGTAGAGAACAGGTTGAGCTTTTAGGATTGAGGGTTTATGCGGGTGCTAAGGTATTAAAGAGTAGACGCAACCAGGCAATACCCTATGAAGGTAGTCATCCTCAGGTAGAGAGAGGCTCAGATGAGGAGATGGAGGAAGCAGATGACATTAGGGATGTCATTCGGGAGGCTATGACTGACGTCTACCAGCATATAGATGAGGTAGATATGACAAACGCGGAGAGATTTCATCGGATGGAGCAGTGGCAAGCCCGAAATGATTATGAGCATTCCAGGAAACGATAGCATGATAGATGGGACTATCATCAGCGTCAGATTATGAGCCAGCTGTCACCTCAGGATCACTATGTTCTGACCCGACCCGCTTACTATCCTCCACACTAGCCCGAGATGAGACCACTATTTACTCTCTACGACTCTAACCAGGCATACCAGTACACCTATCACCAACCATGGAACCCGAACGACGACATGAACTGGAACCCCTATCCATGATTGATTTAGTTCCTGTTGGTAATTTTTTTTATCATTTTTATCTTTTTATTATTTCTGTTTATTTATGTTTAAACTTATGATATTGTGATACATTAATGTATTGTTTAATATTTTTATTATTTTGTACTAATATTTCATATTTGATTTGAAAGTGGGATTTTAAGTCCCATTTCAAATTACCATGCATGTTTATATTTGTATGTATGTATATTGTCAATTGTACACAACAGGGTAAAACAGCGCATTTTCAAAGACTGGCATTAAGTTCAGCAAAAGCTAGTAATTTTGACGACAAAACGAAAAACAAATGTGATATAACAACAAGACGGAATGAACAAATGATGTGCACCATTTATCATTCAGCAAACAAACGCGAATATGTTTGGAAACTTTGGTAAAATTTAATCATTTTTCTACGCTAATCACCCTCAATAATTTAAATTATTACTGATTTCTTGCAAATGAGGGCATTGCAAGATCTTAAGTGTGGGAAGAGGTTAAATTCTTTCGGATTTTAAAAAAATTTTAATTTAAACACTTGGTTACCGTTAGAAATACTAGTAACGCAGTAGTTGTATTAGAATCTAGTGCTCTCTGATAATAAAGAACAACCCTAGTCTTATATACTGACTACCCAATTCTAGTAAAATTTTTCAAAATTTTCAATTAAATGAACTCAAAATCATATTTATACATATTTATGAATGATAAAACTAGGTGTTAACACCAAAATTATTGTTACCTCGGAAAGGACATAAATTGAGAAACAGCCTAAAATATTAGAATTCATTTAAAATGGAATAGAAGACAATAAAAAGGCAAATAAAAGAAAATAAAAGCCAAGTGTAGGAAAATTTACCAAGTTATTTAAAACATATATCACATATTTTTGTACAAATAACTGAAGATACTTTTGTTTTGGACAATTTTATCAGTTTTACCCAATTTCTTGTAATATATTTGAAAGAAAGATGGATCTACACGATGAATCAATTCCATCAATAAAAGGAAGTAAAGTCTTCCGAAAAAGAAACGCGCTTCTTGATTTAGGTCATGAAGTTGTCGTCCAGACTAGCTTTAGGTTGACGAAAAATCTAGAAAAGTCATCACTAAAATCAGCAGGAAATCCACGGACCTCAGCATCAAACAGGGTCGCCAAGTGGTCAGACTTATCCTAACCATGAGAGGATCTGTCTCGTAAAATGGGGAGGACGCCGTGTAAATTAGCTGGATAAGACTAATGAACCAGATCCCCAGAAAAGGATAATCTCCTTAAAGATCAAAAATCAGCTTTTAAGACTGATATTACTCAATCTTTGAGATTGACTTTTAAAGATTGAGAATTACAAACTCATGGAATTCGATGATATCTAAACTCGAGCTTGAACGAGAAAATATTTTGATAAAAATTACAAACCGATTTGTTTTCTGAAAACCCATTTTCAATGCGTTCATTACCATTGAACGTAAAATCCTAGGAATTCATCTGGAATTCATTAGGTCATCTGAACCAAATCGGGTGTCAACCGTAAGAACGGTGGTTGCATAGTATGGTCGAAAACAGGACCTTGTGCTAGACCGAAAAATTATAAGGGTGAGCTTTGCTATTGCTCCTACCAAGGATAGTAATTGCATCCGACACGTTATAGACCATAATTAAAAGCATGTCAGGGGACATTGCCTTAGCAGTTGCTTATTCAACGCTTTCCTTTACAACTGGACGGTAGTTTACCGAAAGGTAATATACGGAGCAAGTATACTGGACGTGTTGCTTTCTAAATACAAGGTTAGCAAGTGGGTGACACAAAACTGCAAGTTTTGAGCCAAAATTTTAAAATCTGAAACCCACCAAACCCACAAAAACAATTTGCAAACACCAGTGAAGGGTTATTCCGAAAAACTTATCTAGGGTAAAAGCTAGATTTAATTTTCAAAAGATCAAATGTTTTCATAAAGATCCAATTTCCTTAAAGGATCTAAATTTTTATAGTCATGTGGGACTGTAAACCACAACGTTACTACCATTGTTTATACCGCCGTATAGAAATAACTGATGTACAAAGTGTGAAGAATAAAGAAGTGATTCTAGTATTTTTATTTCAAGACTATATTGCTTGAGGACAAGCAACGCTCAAGTGTGGGAATATTTGATAATGCTAAAAACGAACATATATTTCATAGCATCATCCCTCAAGAAAGACAAGCTTTTAGTTGCAATTGTTCTATTTACAAGTAATATTCGTTTAAATAATAAAAGGTGAAGACAAAAGACAGACTCGACGATTTGAACACGCAAACTACCAAAAAGCTCGAAAGTACAAAGTACAATCAAAGTGGTTCCAATTATTGATAAGAAACGTCTCAAAATTACAAGAGTACAAGATGCGAAACGCAAAATACAAGATATTAAATTGTACGCAAGGACGTTCAAAAAACCGGAACCAGGACCAAAGTCAACGCTCGACGCAACAGACTAAAAATTACAAGTCTACTATGCACAAGAATAAAATATAATATTTAAATAATTATATAATTTATTTATATATTATATATTATTATATAAACCGTCGGCAGAATACAAACAACAACATGTGGGCTGGAAAAAGTAGCCATGCGATCGCATGGCCAGGAAGGCCAAAAACCATGTGATCGCATGGTGAACAGTATCTGGCCACATCCCTATAAAATTCGCAGTTTGGTGATCAACATATCCATATTTTTCTTCTTTCTCTCATACGTAAAGATATATATATATATATATATATATATATATATATATATATATATATATATATATATATATATATATATATATATATATTTTAATTTTAATTTTAAATTCTAATAATAAGGGTATGTTAGCGAGTTTTGTAAGGGTGTAAGTCGAAATTCTGTCCGTGTAACGCTAAGCTATTTTAATCACTGTAAGTTATGGTTATTGTTATTTTTAATTTAATGTCTCGTAGCTAAGTTATTATTATGCTTATTTAAGACGAAGTAATCATGATGTTGGGCTAAATTATTAAGATTGGGTAATTGGGCTTTGTACCATAATTGGGGTTTGGACAAAAGAATGACACTTGTGGAAATTAGACTATGGGCTATTAATGGGCTTTATATTTGTTTAACTAAATGATAGTTTGTTAATTTTAATATAAAGATTTATAATTGGACGTACCTATAAATAACCATATACACTCGATCAGACACGATGGGCGGGATATTTATAAGTACGAATAATCGTTCATTTAACCGGACACGGGAATGGATTAATAGTCTATGGAATTATTAAAACAGGGGTAAAATTATGTACAAGGACACTTGGCGTAATTGTTAACAAAGTATTAAAACCTTGAATTACACGCAGTTGATATCCTGGTGTAATTATTAAACAAAGTATTAAAACCTTGTTACAGTTTAAGTCCCCAATTATTTGGAATATTTGACTTCGGATATAAGGATAATTTGACGAGGACACTCGCACTTTATATTTATGACTGATGGACTGTTATGGACAAAAACCAGACTGACATATTGAATAATCCAGGACAAAGGACAATTAACCCATGGGAATAAACTAAAATCAACACGTCAAACATAATGATTATGGAAGTTTAAATAAGCATAATTCCTTTATTTCATATTTAATTGCACTTCTAATTATCGCACTTTTATTTATTGTCATTGTATTTAATTGCACTTTTAATTATCGTACTTTTTAATTATCGCAATTTTATTTTATCGCACTTTTATTTATCGCAATTTCATTATCGTTATTTACTTTACGCTTTAAATTAAGTTATATTTATTTTTAATATTTTACATTAGGTTTTAACTGCGACTAAAGTTTTAAAATCGACAAACCGGTCATTAAACGGTAAAAACCCCCTTTATATAATAATTATATTACTTATATAAATATATTTGTATTTTTACAAATTAAAACTAATATAGCGTTGAACTAGTTTAAGTCTCCCTGTGGAACGAACCGGACTTACTAAAAACTACACTACTGTGCGATTAGGTACACTGCCTATAAGTGTTGTAGCAAGGTTTAGGTATATCCACTCTATAAATAAATAAATCACTTGTGTAAAATTGTATCGTATTTAATAGTATTTCGTTGTAAAAATAATACTATTTTCTAGTACACCTCGCACACATCATTAACTTTATATATATTTAACAACTCTTAATAACAAATATATAGATTTTGTTTTTGTTTTTATATTTTTGTATTTTTAATTTTTAAAACGTATATTTTTATACAAAGAACTTAATAAAAAAAATTTATATAGCGTTGCGCTTTCGGCGATGTTATTTCCCCGGCAGCGGCGCCAAAAATACTTGATGTGCGTAGAGGTGTATACAAAATAGTTATATTTTTACAAGAAAATACTATTAAATACGATACAATTTTACACAAGTTATTTATTTATTTATAGAGTGGATATACCTAAACCTTGCTACAACACTTATAGGCAGTGCACCTAATCGTACAGTAGTGTAGTTTTTAGTAAGTCCGGTTCGTCCACAGGGAACTTGCCAAGTTTAACGCTATATTTTTACCTTATAATTGTAAAAATACAAAAATATATATAAGTAGTATTATTATTATAAAAGGGGATTTTTACCGTTTAATTACCGGTTTTTCGATTTTAAAACTTTAGTCGCAGTTAAAACCTAATGTAAAATATAAAAAAATAAACATAACTTAAATTAAAGTGTAAAGTAAATAACGAAAATAAAATTACGATAATTAAAAAATACGATAATTAAAAGTGCAATTAAATACAATGACAGTAAATAAAAGTGCGATAATTAAAAGTGCAATTAAATATGAAATAAAGAAAATTAAATATGAAATAAATGAATTATACTTATTTAAACTCCCGTAATCATGATGTTTGATGTGTTGATTTTAGTTTATTACCATGGGTTAATTGTTCTTTGTCCTGGATTATTTGATATGTCCATACGGTTTTGTCCATAATAGTCCATCAGTCATAAATATAAAGTGCGAGAGTCTTCGTCAAATTATCCTTATACCCGAAGTCAAATATTCCAACTAATTAGGGATTCGAATTGTAACAAGGTCTTAATACTTTGTTTAATGAATACACCAGGTTATCGACTGCGTGTAATCCAAGGTTTTATTACTTTTTTAACAATTACACCAATTACCCTTGAATGTAATCCACCCCTATTTCAACTAGTCCATTAACTATTAATCCAGTTCCGTGTCCGGTAAAATGAACAATTATTGGTATTTATAGATATCCCGCCCACCGTACCCAGTCAAGCGTATATGGATATATATAAATACGTCAAATTATAAGCCTATATATTAAATTAACGAGGTATCATTTAGTTAATATAAAGCCCATTAATAGCCCATAGTCTAATTTCCACAAGTGTCGTTCTTTTATCCAAACCCCAATTATGGTCCAAAGCCCAATTACCCAATTTTAATATTTAGCCCAACATCACGATTACTTCGGTTTAAATAAGCATAATAATAACTTAGCTACGAGACATTAATTTAAAAAGGTTGAACATAACTTACAATGATTAAAAATAGCGTAGGGTTACACGGACAGAATTTTGACTTACACCCTTACAATATTCGCTAACATACCCTTATTATTATTAAAATTAAAATTAAAATTAAAATTAAAATTAAAATTAATATATATATATACGTTGATAGATAGGAAGAGAAAAAGATATGTTAAATTGATCACCAAACTGCGAAATTTATAGGAGTGTGACCAGATACTGTTCACCATGCGATCGCATGGTTTTATAACTGCCAGGCCATGCGATCGCATGGCCTGCTTTTCCAGCTCATATGAGCTTGTTTGCTTCTTACCGACGGTTTATAAATATATATATAATATAAAAATAATTTTAAAAATTATTTAAAAATTATATTATATTTATGTGCATAGGTGAATCGTAATTTTTAGTCCGTTGCGTCGAGCGTTGAGAGTTGACTCTGGTCTCAGTTCCGGATTTTCGAACGTCTTTTCGTACAATTTAATATCTTATATTTAGCGTTTTGCGTCTTGTACTCTTGTAATTTCGAGACGTTTCTCATCAATAATTTGAACTACTTTGATTGTACTTTGTACTTTTTAGCTTTTTGGTCGTTTGTGTCTTTAATTTGTCGAATCTATCTTTTGTCTTCACCTTTTATTATTTAAACGAATATCACTTGTAAATAGAACAATTGCAACTAAAAGCTTGTCTTTCTTGAGGGATAATGCTATGAAATATATGTTCGTTTTTAGCATTATCAGATGCGTCATTCAATACTATACTCCACAATCGGTAGTCCTTGGACCCAACCTCCTCAGGCCCGGTTGACCTCACACGAACTCTAACCTCCTCAGGCCCGGTTACGAGTCCCCAGCCTCCTCAGGCCCGACTGGTGCCAAACACAGTGCGCACATAATATCACATAATCACAATAAACATGTAATAAACTCACTAGCATGGCAACCGATATCTAAACATGGCAATAACATTATAGCAAAGCATGGTAATAGAATAAATCACAGTAGCATGACATGCTACTTAAACTCAGTTATCTTACTTTTGAGCTTCTTCCTTGTTCTTATCACCTGAGAACAACACAAACGAAGTCAATATACATATCTCAATCAATATTATAACCAAATCATACTATAAACTAGGTCATAACATCATTTCACAAGTCCACAACGTAACTCCATTCACTATTGTCAAACAAGTACGTGGAAAACGGGACACACACGGCAAAACCTATTTTTTCACCCTAAAAACAGTTTGATATATCTTCTTAAAAGTTAATCATTGAAACGTACTCTTCAATACAATTCCAATGATATTTGATTCATTAAAAATGGAGTTACGGTTTGAAAGTTATGACCAAAACAAATTTCTCAAAATGCTGAAAAGACACACTACCCAACTCGGTAGTGTGTGTCATAGACACTCGACCGAGTGTGTAGACACACGGCCGAATGAGTAGAGACACTCGACCGACTGTATTTTCAAAAGACACACTACTGAGTGTGTAGACACATGACCCACTTCAAAAGACACTCGACCGAGTGTGTACACACACGGCCCACTTCCAAAAGACACTCGACCGAGTGTGTTCTTGAGCTGCTGAAATTTGGAAAACTGACGGGTTTGAGCCAAAAATCACCAAATCTCGACCATATACTATTTTTAAACCTCAAAACTCATCACATCTTGTTTATAATACCTTTTGGGACATAAACCCACAAATATTACATCAAAACAACAACAAATTAAGCAATTTTAACATCAAAACACACTTTGACAAAAACCTAACTTTAAACCCAATTTGACACAAATTTAGGTAATGAAAATGGGTGATTCTTACCTTGTTTGAATCAGTAAAACACAAAGAATCGATTTCTAACACAAATTAGACTTCAAATCGAGATTTGGAGAATTAGGGTTCAAGAGGTGAAGAAATTAGGTACGGGAGTGATTTTGGGAATTTTCTAGAGAGAGAGAAGAACATGGGAGAAATAAAGCAGCCTATACACTTATTTGGGGTTAAAACCCCATACCCCATAACATACGGGTATTTATCAGTTATCTAAAATCTTTCGTACCTCGTTAGGCGGCCCTAACGGAGTCCAAATTAAATAAACAAACCTGTTCGGTGACCTTTGTTTTAAACTGGTCTTAACTAAATAATAAAATAACACTATTCAAATAATTAAAAATAAAAGCCTATAAAACACATAATAAAATCCTAAGGGCAAAATAGTCCACTTACAACTAGCCCAGGTTCCAGTCTGTTACAACATTTCGACATGGGATCAGGTTGTTAACCAGGGTTTGACTGAGGGTGTAACCCAAGGTTTTTGAGGACTGAATATGACCAATGAATGGGGAAGAGTTTTGCAGGAAGGATCAAGTTGGCATACGGGGCCAATGATTCACACCAGTACCTCATCTCTTACTAGACTGATTGCACAATCAGACGAGTTTTGCATCGTGGTATCTTCTGGAACCAACACTTCAGAGTGGGCACGGAGACTAGCTACCGACGAGGAGAAGCTTGATGAGGGCTTGTCAGACTTAAGGACACCACACAGCCCTAGAACAGCGTATGATACTCTCTGATGCGTTGAAATAGTACCTTTATTTATGAACGGATTTGAGTTGTTTTGTTACACGAATTGATTTATTGTATATATGGTATTTTAACGAATTTAGGTTGGTTTCAAACATATATAGGCAACTGGTCCTATCCGTGTAGTTTAGTTTGTTGGTAAATCCGGTTCGTTCCACAGGGAGACAGTGTTCAAATTAATTTTTTTTTTAATAGTCTTTGAAGTTAAACTTATTTAAAGGGGGTTTTGGATTAGGAATTGATAATACTACATAATAATAATAAAATATAACTTAATCCTAATTTAATTGAACTACTTATTAATTTATATGAATACATTATTTATAATTATTAACTTAAAAGTGAATTAATTGAAATTATACTAATAAGTTTATTACTAGATGATAATTAATAAAATAATAACTTTTAATAAAACTAATTGATTAGAAATTTTGTTTTGAGCAATTATAATATAAATTTATTTAAATTAACTAAATAACATGTTTTAACTAAATTAATATAAATTAATAGGAATTATAATAATTAACTAGTTATAAGCTAATTACTAATTATAAATTATAATAATTAATACTAATTATAAATTAATAACTTAAATATAATAATAAAATATTTAAAACCCTAAATTTTAACCTAATTCGCTACAGTACTCGTATTAATACTTACGCGTTTTACGTAATAGTGTACGCGTTCCGCGTATGTTTTAAATCATACGCGTATCGTGTAGAATTATATTCGCGTATGATATGATCAATGTGAAAAAACAGTAACGAATAAACTGAATTATAAAGTTGTGTAATTTTTTTTTAGTTTTACTTTACTGAATAAATAAACGTAAATAATAATAATAATAATAATAATAATAATAATAATAATAATAATAATCAGCAATATAAATGAGAGTGTTTACTTAAATGTGTCACCTCTAGATCCATGGATTGTTTTAAGTTTAAGCTCGTATTAAAATGTTTAGTATAAAACTTATATTTTCCTTTCGAATAAATATAAAGTTTTGGCTAACTAAATTAAATCTAATTTTCATTGGATTATATTTAAATAGTTACTAGTCTTTAAGTATTTAAATTGAAACCCAACCCAGTTTTGACCTTCGCCAAAACCCAAATCATAACGGTTTCCCTTTTTACAATTTCACTATTATATGACTAGTGATATTACCCAAACTACCGAACTTTACTTTTAATTTAGTGTTAGTAAATTATTCGTAAATTCGTCTAGATCACTTTTAATGTTGAAGTTTAGTTTATATAAATAAGAATAACTTTCGTTATTTTAATCTAACAAATTAAGTGACAGGGGTTAAATATCCAAATACATAATAATGGTTCTTTTAATTAGGCTCAATGTTAAAAATACTAAAGTTACATTTTAATTTTTACAAATGATAACAATCCATTTCACTAGGGGCTCTACATCTAAGCAAACACTAGGGAAATTAGTTACTCATTATACTAAGGTAAACATGAAAATATAAATGTACAAACATAATAATAACGATAAAAATTGATAACGATAATTTTAATGGAATATACTTACGAAAGTCTTCACTCTCATTTACTTTAAACGGTAGAAAATTACAATAACACACCCCTTTAGCGCTTACAATAATACCCTTAATCACGAACAATACACCCTTAAAACTGAAACTATCCTAAAATTTGAACCTTGAAACTAAAATTAATACAGAGTACAAAAGATTACTAGAAAATAATATTGATGTATACTGTGTTGTAAATATGTATGTTATATGGATCTCTTGAACTGTGTACTAACTCCTCTCACTGTTTGTATATATTCTTCTGTTTAAGTAGTACTCGTATATAACATCTGAGAAGTTGATCAAAAGTAGTAGGTAAATTGAGTGCACACTGCCTTTCTTGCTGTACCACTGAAAAAAGAAGTTATATTAAACTAAAAAGCAGCCGTCCCATTTGTATTTGAATCTGTATCTGGACAGGATCTTACGCGTTTCGCGTAGACACCCATACGATCCTCGTAAGACTTAAATACTACGCGTTTCGCGTAGACCTTCACACGTTTCGCGTAGGAGTATTTTACAGTTTTCTTATTTTTATTTTTTTTTCGTTTGTTCTATGTTGATCCCGTGTTTACGTATATCGACTTGGAACTTTTCATTTGAACTCTTCTCTTGGATCATCTTGAACTTGCATTCGGGTAAACATTATCTTGATACATATTTGGTTTAAATCCGTCGTTTTATAGTTGTTTTATCAAACTTCATGCTCGTGTTTACTTTTGTCGTTTTTCTCGTGAATAATACATTTGAATGTCTTCGTTTCGGTAAAAGCTGATGAAATATAAATGATATTGCGTCGGAATATATGTATGTGTAAAGCAATATCAAAATACCCCACACTTGAACGTTGCTTGTCCTCAAGCAATTACATCTTCTAAATAGAATTGGAACATTACATATTTTTCCATATCGAACATTAAATCACACAACACACACTACACGAAATGAAACACACGCTATATGGAATAAGTTGAAAACACTACACAATTTTATTAGATCACACGCACACCACACGAAATGAAATTCTGACAACAGAAACAAAGTAGAAATCTCGTGATTAAGGTTTAAAAATTTGGATCCTTAGGGAAAATTGGACCTTATGAAAACGTTTTAAGATTTTATAAAATGGCATGCTAGTTTTTACACTAGACACGTTTTCCGGTTTTAACCTCAAATTCCGGTCGAGGGTAACTGAAAACCGTAGTCTCAGTCGGCGTTTAGCAAGCTATCCGCCCCCATAATTGAAGTATCATGGAACTTGAAACCGAATGTCCTAAAAATGGTTTTACACAATATAATTCATAAAATAGCACAAGTTTTAGAGTAAAATTATATCGTATCCAAATATCATCGGTGAACCATGAGTTTGCACACCTCAATTTGTTATGGCATATGTATGTTGACCGCGGTCAAACATAGATGCGGTTGATCTTTACGGAGATCATCCATCTAGGGATTAGATTCATTAGTCTTAAAAGCTAATTTGCAATGTGCCCCCCATTGTACGAGACAGATCCATCTCATGGTTAGGATAAGTCTGACCACCAAAAACCCTGTTTGATGCTGAGGTGAGGTGGATTTCCAGCCGATGATAGAGATGACTTTTCAAGATTTTTCGTCAACCTACAGCTGTTCTGGACTACATCTTCTAACATAAGTTAGCAAGCGTGTCATTTTAGAAGACTTTACTTCCTTAAGGGATATTCAGGTTTATACATTCCAAAGCGATGATATCTGCAATAAACTTCATAGAAACATGTGATAAATAGTTCTAAACATATGGGGTTTATAAATTCTGTTATACTTGGTTTTCTTTTATATATTTCAATCAAATAAACTTATGTATTTTTAATGTATGGAGACAATAATTTCGGTTTTTGACACCTAATCTTTAATTGCTCGTTATTACCTTAAAAAATTGATTAGTTATATTTGTTTAAAAATTGTAAAAATTTTCATAAAAACCACTAAATTATAAGTTCTCGAGAATTTATATACTCCCACCCCACACTTAAGATTATGTAATGCCCTCATTACATAAAATCAGATTAAATGTATAAATTTGAGAGGACAAAAAGTGTAAAGTGTTTAGAACTTCCTTTGTTAAGCAATTGGAGATTGTAAAATGCTTAATGTATGAACATATCCAATCCTTTTTATCACAATAATTCTTTCGTGTTTCGCTATGTCGAATCTTATCATCGTAAGTACCTGTCAACAAATATGTCAAACACAAACGAGATAGGGTTGCACTTTAGTAGTACAAAAATTTTACCCCACACTAAAAGTTTTTGTAGAAATAAAATAAATAAAGGTAAAAGTAAATTAACACACCATAAGAATCATTTTATACAAACAAATACAAAATAAATAGTTCTAAAACTAAAAAGAAACTAGAAAAATGACCACGCAGTCCTCCCTGATCTTCCTGTTCCCGCTGCTGTTGCTGCCGTTGTTCATTTAGGCGTTGTTCCTCGTAAAAACGCCTATAAGCTTCCTGACTTGCGGCTAGGGCAGCGTTGGGGTCATAAGGTGGAGGTAGAGGGTCACCGTGTCCTTGCCATTGGGGGTATGAAGGAAAGACTGAGGGTGCGTATTGTTGTGGGTTAGCTGCGTATAAATATGCCTGATGATGCGCCCACTCTAACTGTGCTCCCTGGCCCCTCTGATCGTAGCGGATGTTTTCTAACATATTATCCTGAGCCAGTTGGGTATGCCTAATTTCCCCTATTTGCATAGACAAACTACTGTATTGTTCTTCTGATCTCCGTCCCCAATTATCATACGAGTTCCTTAAATCTAAACTCAATGATTCAAACGAATTTTGTAGCCTATCGAAATCAGAAAAACCTGCATTAGACGAACTAGCCTCATCTGGCTGTCTTCGTCTCCTCCTAGTTTCCCTAGCGGGTTCCTCATCCTCCTCCATAGGAGCGTGAGCGACAACTTCTTGTCGTCTTAAACTAATTACCCCACCCCTCACGTGTATAGCCTTTGCCGTCCTATACACATCCAATCCTAAAGTTTTAACAGCTTGATCCACCGGTTAGATTGGAGGTTCTGATTCACTCGGGTCGAGTCCGAACCAGTTTCCTAGACACGTGATGTAGTGACCCCCTGACATGTCACTTGTTCCTCTAGCCCCTTTACCAACATGGGCCAAAAAGTAAGCAACTCCATAGGGTATACTAATAAATGTATCCCTATCTCTGATCGCATCTAAGTACCAAAGGTCAATATAATTAATTTTATCTGTATTAGTAAATGACCTTTGGTTTATTGTGTTCGCTATAAACTTATGAATTATTCTAAAGCGAACATCGGTGATCTTCAGGTACGATTCTTGGCCTGGCTCATATGTATTTCTATTAGTGAAAGATTGCCAGACTGCTGAAGAATCATAATTTCCCGTATATCTCGCCCCTGTAAAAATATACTCCCTAAAACCGGGATCCAACATCTCCTCAACGGTGTAAATCCCTAATGCGTCAGTCACGTTACTTAGGGACATACTTCTATCTACCCCACCCATTCGAAATTGTAGAAAATTAGGGTCATTGATAGTTTCTGGGTGTAAACTCATTCTAACGGTAGAATAGAACTCTAAACACCATTCTCTATATACAGGGCTATTTAAACTAAACAATCTCTCAAAATCATTAAAAACCAAAGTCATTCCAAATTCGTTTGTAAAACTTTGGTTTAAAATTCCCCTTATTTGTTCATCTAAGTTGACTGGGTGTCCTAAAGGAGCCCAATCCACAACGTATACTGGAGAGATGTTTCTATTGACCAGAGAAAGTAAGTCCTTAACCTTTTGCAATCGGTTAGGTAAATCATAAGAAAATCTCAGGTTCGGGTGTAGATTCTGAAGTTGTTGTTCCATTTCCGGTGTTACTTGTTCTTCTCCTTACTGTTGGTTAACAGCTCTCATTCTAAATAATCCCTGCATAACATTTTAAAACAAGAGAATCGTCCCAATTGGGTATGTTAATATTAGCAAAGAATTCATCCTTGACAAACAAGTTTGTTTCAACACCACAGGAATCAATATTTCAACAACAATTTACTTCTAAAAATTAAAACAAACAACAATAAAACAAAATTCATAAGCATAAATCAAGTTTCAAAAACAAAGTTTAATTCACAAGTGGAAATATGCAATGAGCTAAGCATATATAATCCAATTCAATCACATTGCGTGTATTCCAGCTCCTAATCATCATTACAATTCATACTTGATTCATGACAATTAAAAAAAAAATTATCAAATTTAGACGAAAATTAAAATCACAAATTCGAACAATCAAACTTATATTCAAAACTTCTACTACTATCAAAACATCTAAAAATATCTAATTAGACCCAAAATAACACAATTCAATAGCAATTCTTCAATTTCCCCAATTTACATAAACCCTAACTTTTCAAAAATCAATTAAACATCAAATTCTTATGCTAATCGGGTTTAACATCACACTAACAACATAGATATAGCATTAATCAAGCCAAATTCAACAATATCATGCATTAATTCGAATTAAAGCCATAAAAATAATAAATGAAAAAAATTGAAAAACAAGTGGTAAAAACGGGTTTAGGACCCTTACCAATCTCGGCATGTTGAAAGGTAGATGAATTGGAGGAGATTGATAGTGTTAATTTAGTGTTTGGGTGTGATTTTTGGGGTTTTTGTGCTTCTTCTTCGTCCACAGAGAGCAAAAACAATAATAAGAGAGTGTGGAGGAGAAGCTGGTCGATCAGTTATCTGGACTGATTTTAAACTCTACGCGTTTCGCGTAGTACTACGCGTTTCGCGTAGTACTACGCGTTTCGCGTAGCTTTTAAATCTACGCGTTTCGTGTGGATATCCCCACGATCCGCGTAAGTATTCGGTTTTTTTTTTTCAACTTTATAATTAAACAAACTTATAAAATTTCTTTTATAAATTTATAATTGTAGCTACAGAAATTTCGGTTGTTATATCTAGTCTTTATCCGTTTATAAATTTTAAAAATTAATTTATAAAATTTAATAATTTAAAAGTTAAGGTTTTTAATATTTTACGAAAATAAAAATAAAAATAAAACAAAAACTTTCTATTTATTTATTTATTATATATATATATATATATATATATATATATATATATATATATATATATATATATATATATATATATATATATATATATATATATATATATATATATATATATATATATATATATATATATATTTATAAGTACTTAAATTTCAAAATATCAATTTTAAATTTATATTTGATGAAACGGAAATTTCGGTTGGTATACCTAGTCTTTATCCGTTTATAAATTTTTAATTTCAATTTATAACTTAATACTTTAAAAGTTAAAGTTTTAATATTTTTCAAGAACAACTTAAAAACAAAACACTCTATATTTTTTTTTATTTAAATTTTAAAATTAAAAGAAAATCAATATTTAAAATTAAAAACAAGTACATGAAAAAGAAAAATTAAATGAATCTAAAATACACTCTTTTTTTTTTAAATATACTTTTAAATCAACTAATTTTCAAACTTAAAACTTTGTTTCCTATCAACTAGGTAGAGGTAATCTCGGTTGTTACACCTATCATTACCCACGACAAAAGTTTACAAGTTATATGTCTTTACGGTTATTGATAAAAAAAGTAAATTTTTTTAGTAGTTCTAATTTTTCTTCTGTTTTTGTGGTTTACTATTTAAAAGATATATTATGAATCCAACAATTAATTTCGTGCAATTTGAAGAACGACAATTCAGTTACTACACTTAGCATTATCGTTTTCAATGAAAACAGGTTAAACTCAAGGTTTATCAATTTCAAATGGTAGACCCTTTTTTAATAAAAACACAACAAACAATTACAAACTAAAACACACCAAAACATAAACACACAAAAATTCAAAAACACAAAAATGCACAAAAACACAATTGGCGAGAAAAAGAATTAGATTGTGAAACCGCGTCGACTTGCCTCATAATGGAGTCGTACCATTTCGCCCCCCATGGCTTCGTAGGCATAACCTCATTGGTTTAAAAGGTTTTTCTTTGAACATTTAAAAGGCCCTTCCCGGCATAAGGTTACATACTCGAAATTAGAGTCCGTCTGGTTCTTTGGACAATTTCCATAATGAGCTGGTTTTCCACATTTTACACATTTGCCCAAATGACGCGCTCGGCGTTTCTTAGCTGATTTTGATTTTCCTTTGGCATAATTTTTCTCGTTAAGTTCTTGCCTTATTTCTTTACTCGCCTGATCGCATCTTCTCTTTATATCTAACACCACATCTCTTGGTAAAATTTTATCGCACATCAAAAAGAAGTGGTTGTATATAAACAATAAATAAAAATGAAAAGAAAATAAAAATAAAAGGTAGAATGGAGGGAGAAGACTAGTTCTTTAGTGTCTGCTAGGGAAAGACCGAACAAACCCCACTCTTAAAGATGAAAATAAAGTTTGAGAATGGAGTTAAAAAAACCTTAAAGTTACCCTGAATTTACTTGTCCTTAGGGTAGAATGTGATCTCGTCTCTTTCCGTAGTATTGATTCCTTCAAAGTATAATTTGAGTCGATGACCGTTCACTTTGAAAGTTCCACCGTCTTTGCTATATAATTCTGTATATCCAGATGGAAAAACTTGTTTTATTATATATGGTCCAGTCCATCGGGATCTAAGTTTCCCAGGTGAAAACTTAAAACGTGATTGGAATACTAATACTTTATCCCCTTGTTCAAATTCTTTCTTTTCTTTTAACCGTGCATCGTGCCATCTTTTAGTTTTCTCCTTGTATGTTTTAGAGTTTTCATACGATTGTAGTCTTAATTCATCTAATTCATTCAGTTGTAAGAATCGGTTTTCTCCGGCTTTTACAAGGTCGGTATTACATTCTCTCAGAGCCCAGTATGCCTTGTGTTCAACTTCGACAGGTAGATGACACGCCTTACCGTAAATCAATCGGAAAGGTGTAGTACCGATGGGCGTTTTGAATGCAGTTCTAAATGCCCAAAGTGCATCATCTAGCTTTTGATGCCAGATTTTTGGATTATTTTTAACCGTTCTTTCTAAAATCCGTTTAAGACCTCTGTTTGTGTTTTCAACTTGGCCACTCGTTTGAGGGTGGTAAGAAGTTGAAAAATGATGATTAACTCCGTACTTTTTAAGCACTTTCTCGAGTAGTTGATTTGTAAAATGAGTTCCACGATCACTGATTAATGCTTTTGGAATCCCAAAATGCGAGAAAAGATTTTTAAGAAAGTTGACAACAACTCGAGCATCGTTAGTGGGTAGGGCTTTTGCTTCAGCCCATTTAGAAACGTAATCGACTGCCACGAGAATGTATTTGCATTTGTTAGAAGCGGGGAATGGACCCATGAAGTCAATACCCCAAATGTCGAATACTTCGCATACTAGGATGCTTTATTGTGGCATTTCGTCTCTCTTGGAGATATTTCCAGATCTTTGACAAGAATCACAAGTTTTTACCATATTGTATGCATCTTTAAAAATTGTAGGCCAGTAAAAACCTGAGTCAAAAACCTTTTTGGCTATATAGCTTGGTCCAAAATGTCCACCAGCCGGTCCTTCATGATAGTGCTCTAGAATTTGTTGCGCTTCTTTGCCGTATACACATAGACGTATAACTTGGTCAGCCCCTATACGAAAGAGGTTAGGGCTTTCCCAACAGTAAAACTTCATATCAGCAAAGAATTTCTTCTTTTGCTGATAAGTTTGATTTTTAACGAGAATTCCTGCGGCTAGATAATTAGCATAGCCCGCAAACCATGGAATTTCTTCTTCTATTTCAATTCTCATAAGGAACTTGTTCGGAAAAGTATCGTGAATAACAGATTCGTCGAGTGTTTCTAAGTTAGGATTTTCAAGACGGGATAAGTGATCTGCAGCGAGATTTTCAGCTCCTTTTTTATCTTTAATTTCAATGTCGAATTCTTGTAGGAGAAGAATCCAACGAATCAGTCTAGGTTTAGCATCTTGCTTTTTGAATAAGTACTTTAAAGCTGAATGATCAGTATAAACAATTGTTTTAGATAACACTAAGTAGGATCTAAACTTATCGAAAGCAAAAACTACTGCAAGAAGCTCCTTCTCAGTAGTCGTGTAATTCAACTGAGCTCCTGTAAGTGTTTTACTTGCGTAATAAATTGGTTTAAATTTGTTATCTTGACGTTGACCTAAAACAGCTCCCATCGCGAAATCACTAGCATCACACATTAGTTCGAAAGGTTTGGACCAGTCGGGTGATACCATAATGGGTGCATTCATAAGTTTATTTTTTAGAATGGAGAAAGCTTGTAAGCATTCGTCATTGAAGTCGAATGTACTGTCTTTCTTGAGAAGTTTAGTCGTGGATCGAGCGATTTTGGAAAAATCCTTTATGAATCGTCTATAGAATCCCGCATGACCTAAGAAACTACGAATTCCTTTAACGTTAGTTGGAGGAGGAAGCTTTGAGATTACATCGATCTTAGCTTTGTCTACTTCCATACCATCTCGAGAAATCTTGTGTCCTAAAACAATGCCTTCCTTCACCATGAAGTGGCATTTTTCCCAAGTTAAAACAAGATTTGATTCCTCACAATGAATTAACATTCGCTCTAGGTTGTAAAGGCATGAATCGAAGGAGTCTCCAAAAACAGAGAAATCGTCCATAAAGACTTTCATACTTCCTTCTATCATGTCATGAAATATTGCCATCATACACCTTTGAAAGGTGCCTGGCGCGTTGCATAATCCGAACGGCATTCGTCGATATGCGAATGTACCAAATGGACAAGTAAATGTTGTCTTGTCTTGGTCTTTTGGATCAATGGGAATTTGAAAATAACCGGAGAATCCATCAAGGAAACAATAGTATTCTTTTCCCGCTAAACTGTAGTGACCCGAACTTTTCCATGTTTATATATAATAATTGAGATTGATATTTACATGATTAAATGTTTCCAACATGTTAATCAATCAAACTTGTTAAGACTTGATTAATTGAAATATGTTTCATATAGACAATTGACCACCCAAGTTGACCGGCGATTCACGAACGTTAAAACTTGTAAAAATGACATGACGATATATATATGGATATACATATGGTTAACATGAGATTATGATAAGTAAGTATCTCCATAAGTAAATTAACAATGAGTTATATACATATAAACAAGACTACTAACTTAAGGATTTCGAAACGAGACATATATGTAACGATTATCGTTGTAACGACATTTAAATGTATATATATCATATTAAGATATATTAATATATCATAATATCATGATAATATAATAATTTAACATCTCATTAGATATAATAAACAATGGATTAACAACATTAATTGAGATCGTTAACTTAAAGGTTTCAAAACAACACTTACATGTAACGACTAACGATGACTTAACGACTCAGTTAAAATGTATATACATGTAGTGTATTTAGATGTATTAAAATACTTTTAGAAGACTTCAAGACATATATCAAAAAACTCATACTTAACGAAAATGGTTACAGTTACTTTCCCATTCTTTTCTTTCATCAAGAATTCTAGTCGTATTCTTACCCGTATTATACACAGCTTCAAAACGTACTTACTATGGGTATATACCAATAGGAACTAGCATGGGATTCCACTCTTGATTATGTCATGTATGACTAATCAATTTTAACTTCTACCATGAGCTAGTCAACTAACTAGAACTCCTTTTAACCCCACTCACCACTCACCAATTACCACTCATCATTCACTCCATTTCACTTCCAATTCTCTTTCTAATTCTCTCTCAACACACACACACTATTATGAACGTATTTTTCCAGTATTTAATCATCATCTTCATCAAAAATCACTTCAAGAATCAAGCTATAATCATTATAGGAAGAACACTTCAAGAACACTTCAAAAATCCCTTCAAGTTTACTAATTTACTTCCAAGCTTTCTAATCCATTCCAAGTAATCATCTAAGATCAAGAAACCTTTGTTATATACAGTAGGTTATCTTTCTTATTCAAGGTAATATTCATATTCAAACTTTGATTCAATTTCTATAACCATAAACTATCTTAATTCGAGTAAAAATCTTACTTGAACTTGTTTTTGTGTCATGATCCTACTTCAAGAACTTTCAAGCCATCCAAGATCCTTTGAAGCTAGATCATTTCTTGTCACTTCCAGTAGGTTTACCTACTAAACTTGAGGCAGTAATGATGTTCATAACATCATTCGATTCATATATATAAAACTATCTTATTCGAAGGTTTAAACTCGTAATCACTAGAACATAGTTTAGTTAATTCTAAACTTGTTCGCAAAAAAAAGTTAATCCTTCTAACTTGACTTTTAAAATTAACTAAACACATGTTCTATATCTATATGATATGCTAACTTAATGATTTAAAACCTGGAAACACGAAAAACACCGTAAAACCGGATTTAAGCCGTCGTAGTAACACCGCGGGCTGTTTTGGGTTAGTTAATTAAAAACTATGATAAACTTTGATTTAAAAGTTGTTATTCTGAGAAAATGATTTTTATTATGAACATGAAACTATATCCAAAAATTATGGTTAAACTCAAAGTGGAAGTATGTTTTCTAAAATGGTCATCTAGACGTCGTTCTTTCGACTGAAATGACTACCTTTACAAAAAAGACTTGTAACTTATTTTTCTGACTATAAACCTATACTTTTTCTGTTTAGATTCATAAAATAGAGTTCAATATGAAACCATAGCAATTTGATTCACTCAAAACGGATTTAAAATGGAGAAGTTATGGGTAAAATAAGATTGGATAATTTTTCTCATTTTAGCTACGTGAAAATTGGTAACAAATCTATTCCAACCATAACTTAATCAACTTGTATTGTATATTATGTAATCTTGAGATACCATAGACACGTATACAATGTTTCGACCTATCATGTCGACACATCTATATATATTTCGGAACAACCATAGACACTCTATATGTGAATGTTGGAGTTAGCTATACAGGGTTGAGGTTGATTCCAAAATATGTATAGTTTGAGTTGTGATCAATATTGAGATACGTATACACTAGGTCGTGGATTGATTCAAGATAATATAGATCGATTTATTTCTGTATATCTAACTGTGGACAACTCGTTGTAGGTTACTAACGAGGACAGCTGACTTAATAAACTTAAAACATCAAAATATATTAAAAGTGTTGTAAATATATTTTGAACATACTTTGATATATATGTATATATTGTTATAGGTTCGTGAATCAACCAGTGGCCAAGTCTTACTTCCCGACGAAGTAAAAATCTGTGAAAGTGAGTTATAGTCCCACTTTTAAAATCTAATATTTTTGGGATGAGAATACATGCAGGTTTTATAAATGATTTACAAAATAGACACAAGTACGTGAAACTACATTCTATGGTTGAATTATCAAAATCGAATATGCCCCTTTTATTAAGTCTGGTAATCTAAGAATTAGGGAACATACACCCTAATTGACGCGAATCCTAAAGATAGATCTATTGGGCATAACAAACCCCATCCAAAGTACCGGATGCTTTAGTACTTCGAAATTTATATCATATCCGAAGGGTGTCCCGGAATGATGGGGATATTCTTATATATGCATCTTGTTAATGTCGGTTACCAGGTGTTCACCATATGAATGATTTTTATCTCTATGTATGGGATGTGTATTGAAATATGAAATCTTGTGGTCTATTGTTACGATTTGATATATATAGGTTAAACCTATAACTCACCAACATTTTTGTTGACGTTTTAAGCATGTTTATTCTCAGGTGATTATTAAGAGCTTCCGCTGTCGCATACTTAAATAAGGACGAGATTTGGAGTCCACGCTTGTATGATATTGTGTAAAAACTGCATTCAAGAAACTTATTTTGTTGTAACATATTTGTATTGTAAACCATTATGTAATGGTCGTGTGTAAACAGGATATTTTAGATTATCATTATTTGATAATCTACGTAAAGCTTTTTAAACCTTTATTGATGAAATAAAGGTTATGGTTTGTTTTAAAATGAATGCAGTCTTTGAAAAACGTCTCATATAGAGGTCAAAACCTCGCAACGAAATCAATTAATATGGAACGTTTTTAATCAATAAGAACGGGACATTTCAGTTGGTATCCGAGCATTGGTCTTAGAGAACCAGAATTTTGCATTAGTGTGTCTTATCTAGTTTGTTAGGATGCATTAGTGAGTCTGGACTTCGACCGTGTTTACTTGAAAAATGATTGCTTAACAAATTTTGTTGGAAACTATATATTTTTAACATGTGAATATTATGTGATATATTAATCTCTTAACGCGTTTGATATTATGTGATAGATGTCTACCTCTAGAACAAGTCCCATTGACTCACCTAATAATAATGAAGAGTCAAATGTAAATTGGAATGATTCGTGGACTGATTCACAAGTTCCCGAAGAGGAACCGGAAGAAGAGTCGGAACCGGAAGAAGAATCGGAACCGAAAGAAGAATCGGAACCGGATGAAGAAATAGAACCGGTGGGGGAAATAATAAAACGGTTAAGTAAAAGAAAATCCTCAACCAACCGACCAAGGTTAATTATGGTCAATGGTGTTTCCGCCAAGGAAGCAAAATATTGGGAGGATTACCAATTCTCCGATGAATCGGATTCCGACGAGAATTCCGATGATGTTATAGAAATTACCCCAACTGAATTTAAAAAGGCAAAATAAAATAATAAGGGAAAGGACATAAAAATAGAGAAATCTAATTCCAACCCCGATGAACTTTATATGTATCGTCAACCCCCGAAGTCCTTAAGTTGTAACAATGACCCGGGAACCTCTAAACCACCAGGTTTTTCTAAACCAATGTGGATAACGACGGCTCGTATTAGGGGAACATCATATATCCCTAGAAACTTGGCAAAACGAACCAAAACCGAAGAAGAAGAAACAAGCAAGTCGGAATAAGATAGTTGTATTCGTGTGGTGTAATATATGTAATATAGTGTGCTTATGCTTTATGATATATGTAAAAATTGCTTGTATTAATAAGTATTTTTTTTATGAATCTAACTCTTGTCTATTTTACAGTATAAAAACACAAAATGGATAGACAACCCAATATTTTAAGAGACCTACCCGGAGACATGATTGATGAAATCTTGTCTAGAGTCGGTCAGAATTCTTCGGCACAACTATTTAAGGCGAGATCAGTTTGTAAGACATTCGAAGAATGTTCCAAGAATGCCTTGGTTTATAAAAGGCTTTCGTTCGAAAGATGGGGGATATCACATTGGGAAATCCATAAGTTACGATGTGTTTACTTTGACGCATATATTGCGGGGAACCCAAATGCTATTTTACGCAATGGGTTAAGAAATTATTTTGACTCAATATATCCGAATATTGGACTTCGTGATTTAGAAAAAGCGGCTAACATGCAACATAAAGAAGCATGTTATGCTTACGGATTAGTAATGTTCGCTTCTCACCAAAGTGAGAACAAGAACATCGGGCTACAACTATTAAACAAAACGTTTCCACAAGTGACGGAGTCGGTAATTGGGGTAAGAAATGAGGTTTTTAGATTGTTACGGGACTGTTGGACATTACGTAACCCTCGTCCCTTTGACGACGTTACAACACGCTGTCTTATCAACGGCCATAACGGTTATGTTCCACAAGACCAAGGATGGGAAGTAGTCCTAGTAAAACCAGAATGCATGACTTGTTTCTGGACGTATGAATTACGTGTCTTTATTGCCTTTGCTGAACGACTTGTGTACTAGCTAGAATTATCTTCACAACTATCTTGTATCAAAGTTATTGTGTGCTATATTTCATGCTTTATGTAAAATAAGCGGTATTGTAAGTTTGTAAAATATTGTATAAAAGTTTGAACGCGAAATATTATAATAATCAGTTTTTCATATAGAATTGTAGTAGTTGAATTGTATATTAGCTACTAAGTATGAACTTAACGGGTAGGTACTACCCGAATTTAAACTTATAAAACGCTAATATGAAGAAAAAGCTTTTATAAATGAGTTCATATTATGCTACGAAATACTATTAACTACTCTTAATATTCTGTATGATTAACTTGTTCCATTTGACTATTTTGAAGGAAATGGCACCGACTACTCGACACACCGTGAATATGAATGAAGAGGAATTCTGTACTTTTCTAGCTTCAAACATAGCCGCAGTACAGGCTGCGCTACATACCAACAATAACCTTGGATCTAGCAGTACAGGAAATCGTGTAGGATGCACCTACAAAGAATTCACTGCCTGCAAACCTTTGGAATTTGATGGAACCGAAGGACCGATCGGATTGAAACGGTGGACCGAGAAGGTTGAATCGGTGTTTGCCATAAGTAAGTGTACAGAAGAGGACAAAGTAAAGTACGCTATGCATACCTTCACAGGTTCTGCGTTAACATGGTGGAATACCTATCTAGAGCAAGTGGGACAAGACGATGCGTACGCACTACCGTGGTCAGCATTCAAGCACTTGATGAACGAGAAGTACCGTCCCAGAACCGAGGTCAATAAGCTCAAGACAGAACTTAGAGGGTTACGAACCCAAGGATTTGATATTACCACGTACGAAAGACGATTCATAGAATTGTGCCTATTGTGTCCGGGAGCATTCGAAGATGAGGAAGAGAAGATTGACGCGTTTGTGAAAGGATTACCGAAAAGAATCCAAGAAGATATAAGTTCACACGAGCCCGCCTCCATACAACAGGCATGTAGAATGGCTCACAAACTAGTGAACCAGATTGAAGAAAGAATTAAAAAACAGACTGCTGAAGAGGCCAATGTGAAGCAAATCAAAAGAAAGTGGGAGGAAAACGGTGATAAGAATCACCAATACAACAACAACAGCAATTACAACAATAATCGCAACAATTATCCCAACAATCGCAACATCAATCGCAACTACAACAAACGGCCCAACATGTGACGACCCGTCCTTATCCCCCTGGATGAAATCATCAACATTTGGTCCCATTGCGTTGATCGACTCTAAGTAATGTCCTTAAAATGAGCAAATGCACAGCGGAAGACTTAATTTGTACCTGAGAATAACATGCTTTAAAATGTCAACATAAAGTTGGTGAGATATAGGTTTGATGCTAGCAGCGTTATAACTATGGACCACAAGATTTCATATATTTAAACATAATACACTCGCAAGTGTATGTAAAAGTAGTTGAGCACTTGGTAACCATACTTAACATTTAAATCATCGCAGCATATTCTTAAATAACCGCTACACCGTACCAAGTGTAGTTTACAGAAACGAAGTACTGTTCAACTGTTGAAAACTGGTCATCCAGCTCGGTTGGGGTGGTCAGGCCCAATAGATCTATCAACAGGATTCGCGTTTACATTCCTCATGTAAATATTAGCTACCAAGTATAAAGTAATATGCCATGGTACAACTCAACATAGAATTTATTTTTGATCACTTGTGTCCATAACGTAAATCATAAAATGCATGTATTCTCATCCCAAAATATTTAGAGTTTAAAAAGGGACTATATACTCACCATACTGTATTTTGTAGTAAAAATACATATAACATCTGTAGCGACCCCGACAAATCGTCAAGTGACGGCGTCGACTATGTATGGTCCCATTACATGGTTATAAGCATTTATAACAAAGTTTGACCGAAAATATGTCGCATTCATTTCATAAAAGGATGTTTCAATGTTTACAAAAGTAATTCCCAAGACAAGTACATAACAAAAGTTATAGTTCATATGAAACACGTGCGACATAGTTTAAAGTAGCCAAAAAGACGCTCCACGTATGCAAGTATACTCGACATCCAATGCAAGTATCAAAAAGTATGAGCGGAAGCATGTATCACCTAAGTTCAAGGACCTGAGAAAAACATAGAGAATCTGTCAACGAAAACGTTGGTGAAATCATAGGTTTAAATAAGTAAGTGAATGAAGGTAAGTCGAACCACAAGATTTGCAACATTAATAAAGTAGTAATACATTCTAAAAGTTAATATTCACGAGCACCCAATTATCAAGGCTTAACGTTTCCTTCCATTGAACCCCATCATAATAGTGTTAGAACATACACTGTTTCTCGAAAATATATTTCACCCGTAGACGGTAGCGAACCGTCCGAAGTGAGGGTTTGTCAAACCCATATGGCCATATAACATAAGTTCTCGCTTACACCCGTCAAGTGTAACTAATGATAATCGAATTGAGGATTTGTGTTCAAACTCGTATGTAGAATGTTTGTTTTCCTGTACTTGTGTTCACTTAGTTTAAAAGAACGTTTATGTTTTCTCATCCCAAAAGTAAGTTCAAAAAAAAAAGTAAAAGTGGGACTATGATCTCACCTTGTATGCACGAACAAAAAGTACTTCGACAAGTAACGTGTGCAAAGAACAATGCTAGTCTTGACCTAAACAAATAGGTTGTATCAATAACGATAGTCACGAAGGGTCAAAGATGTTCAGTTAGTCCTATGGCTCAATACGACTCGATTAATAAAGCATGTGAATCAAATTGTCAAGTTTCATGCAAGATACAAGTAGTTGAGCATGTTAGAACGATTGTATAATCGTTTGGTTAAGGTTGACTAAAAGTCAAACTTGGTCAAAGTCAAAGTCAACGAGGTCGGGTCGGGTGTCCGACAATTTTCTCATGATGAGAAGTCATATACGAGCATAATAGTCAAGTTTCATGTTAATCGGAGTTACGGTTAAGCGGGAAACATTTTGGGAGCGTTTAAAGACAAGGAAGTTGGGCTGGGCCATTTGCGCGGTGCGCAATGGGTTGCGCGGCGCGCACCCATGTGCAATACCAGGTCAGAACTCGACCAAGGGAACCATTTATTTGGTTTTTCTGATTTGCTCGGTGCGCAGGTGCACGCGCGGCGCGCATAACCTGGGGAAGTGCTGATTGCAGAAAAAAAATAACTTAAGTAACGAACCAAAACTCATTTTAACATATTTCATGCACCGAAAACACTTAAAACGCATATCATATAACATGAGAAAGGTAATTTGACAAGGAGAATAACTAAACGCATTTACTCAATCAAAACCAAACAACTTATATCAAAATCACCATTAATGCTCATCATTTATTACTCCAAGTTCATAAATGCCATATTATGATTCGGTAAATTAATGCACATGTGTAATACGCCGTTTTGAAGATAATCAAGCATACAACACAACTAGACACTTACAATTAACATTGCTAAGCATTTAATGCATCAAATATTCAATTTACTTTTATCAAACCCTAACCCAAAATCATAAAATCAACAATCTTGCTTATGAAACTAATCCATGTCAAACTACATACCAATTTGAAGCTAGTGATGTTAGGAACACAATTAAAACATGAATTTTCATCATCAAATAACATATGTACACCTAAAACTCAAGATTAAACAAGCATTCTTTCAATATGAGCTAGTTACACCAAAATAGCAAGAACAAGCATACAAAACACATAATCATACTAGACTTGAGCCATAGACACTAATTAACAACCTTTTAACTCAAAAACTCAAGAACACATAAAATTAGTGATTTTAGAAAGTTACCCAAATTTGATGAAATCGGTATGGAATCGAAGAGGAGATCACGAGGAGTTCAAATATGTAATTTGTTTGGCCCGAAGCTTGATCGATTGAATATGGATGATGAATTGCTTTTTGATGGAATTAAAGAAATGGTGGAAGTATTAGATGAAAAGGAAAATTAAATGGAGAAATGAGGTGGAAGAGGTTGACTAGTCAAGTGGCTAGTCACCACTTTGGTGTCTTGGCGAAACTAGTCCCTCAAGTTGCAATCGGGTGCGTTAAATTACCTAAAACAAGATAATTGAAACGTGTATTAACGGGAGATGTTATAAACATATAACGGAGTTTAAAATAGTTAAACGGAAAAGTTGACGGAAAAAGGCGGGATGTTACATTACCTACACCTTAAAAGAAATTTCGTCCCGAAATTTAGGTAGGCGTAGTAGTTGTTGTTTCTTCCTCGGAATCTGACGTTTCCGGAACCGGGAATAGATGAGGGTGTTTCTTTCGCATTTGATCTTCTCTTTCCCAAGTAAACTCGGGTCCCCTTTTGGCGTTCCAACGGACCTTGACAATCGGGATCCGGCTTTGTTTCAATTCCTTCTCGACGTAGTCCACAATTTCAACCGGTTCCTCCACAAAATGAAGTTTGTCATTAATAGTAAGTTCCTCGAGAGGAACGACGATATCGGGCTCGGCAAGACATTTCTTCAAGTTAGATACATGAAAAGTAGGATGGACGGAGCTTAGTTGAGGCGGAAGATCCAAACGATACGCAACGGTTCCAACACGTTCTAAGATTTCGAAAGGACCAACGTACCGCGGATTTAGTTTCCCACGTTTCCCAAAACGGATGACACCTTTCCAAGGTGCGACTTTTAACATGACGAGGTCACCGACTTGAAATTCGAGGTCTTTGCGTCTTTTGTCGGTATAGCATTTTTGACGACTCCGGGCCGTCCGAAGCCTATCTCGGATTTGAAGAATCTTCTCGGTGGTTTCGTGAATGAGGTCGGGCCCGGAAATTTGCACGTCACCCACTTCGGCCCAACAAATAGGAGAGCGACATTTTCGGCCATATAATGCTTCAAAAGGTGCGGCCTTAATACTCGCGTGATAACTATTGTTATATGAGAACTCGGCGAGGGGTAAGTGCTTGTCCCAAGCTTTTCCAAAATCAACAACGCAAGCCCGTAACATATCCTCCAATGTTTGTATGGTACGTTCACTTTGCCCATCGGTTTGGGGATGATATGCGGTACTCATGTCTAAACGCGTCCCCAACGCTTCTTGTAACGTACGCCAAAATCTAGAGACGAAACGACCATCTCGGTCGGAGATAATCGATAAAGGTACACCGTGTCGGGCTACAATCTCCTTAACGTAAAGTCGTGCAAGTTTCTCCATTTTGTCGGTTTCTTTCATGGCAAGAAAGTGCGCGGATTTAGTGAGGCGGTCAACAATGACCCAAATAGTATCATGACCGCCCGACGTTTTCGGTAGTTTGGTGATAAAATCCATCGTGATCCTTTCCCACTTCCATTGTGGGATCTCGGGTTGTTGAAGTAACCCGGACGGTCTTTGGTGTTCGGCTTTGACTTTAGCGCAAGTCAAACATTTGGCAACGTATCTAGCAACTTCCTTTTTGATATTCGGCCACCAATATTGTTCTTTAAGGTCATGGTACATCTTATTGGCGCCGGGATGAATCGAGTATCGCGATTTGTGGGCTTCGTCTAGGATGAGGTTTCGTAAGTCGCCATATCTAGGCACCCAAATTCTTCCGGCGTAATATCGAAGTCCGTTCTCCTTAACTTCGAATCGAGAGACGAGGATGTTTAAAAGTTCACGTCCGATGTGGTTGTCTTTAAGAGCCTCCTCTTGGGCTACACGAATTTGGCTATTAAGGTTAGAGTGTGTAGCGACCCCGACAAATCGTCAAGTGACGGCGTCGGCTACGTGGGTCCCATTACCTGATTATAAGTCTTTAAGATAACGTTTGACCAAAATATGTCGCCTTCATTTCAAAATAAAGATTGTTTCAAAGTTTACAAGAATTGTTCAACCAAAAGTTAAGTTACAACGTTATAGATACGATTGAAATCTAGGCGACACGGTTTAAAGTAAAGTCAAAAGACGCTCCATGAAATGCATGTATACTCGACATCGGATGCAAGTATCAAATAGTAAGCAGAAGCATGTTTCACATATCGTGCAAGACCTGAGAAAAACATAGAAATCTGTCAACGAAAACGTTGGTGAAATCATAGGTTTAAGTAAGTAAGTACAAGTGAACCACAAGATTTGCATCAATGAAATAATAGTAATACATTCCAAAAGTTCGTTTCACGAGCACCCAATTATCAAAGCTTAACATTCCTTCCATTGTATACCCCATCACTTAGTGCTAGAACAAACACTGATTCTCGAAAATATATTTCATCCGTAGACGGTAGCGAACCGTCAAGGATGAGGGTTGTCAACCCATATGGCCATATAACATAAGTTCTTGCTTACACCCGGCAAGTGTAACTAATGATAATCGAATTGAGGATTTTTGTTCTAAACTCGTATGTAGAATGTTTGTTTTCCCGTTCTTGTGTTCACTTAGTTCAAAAGAATCGTTTATGTTTTCTCATCCCAAATATAAGTTCAAAAGAGTAAAAGTGGGACTATGATCTCACCTTTGATTGCACGAGTATAAATGTACTTCACAAAGTAAACGTGTGCATGAATGTTGCTTAGCCTTGACCTAAACAAATAAGTTGTATCAATTAACCGGTTACGACACAAGGTCGGGTGAAATGTGTTCAATTAGTCCTATGGCTCAATACGACTTGAATAGTATAGCATGTGAATCACGTTGTCAAGTTTCATGCAAGAATCACGTACAAAAGCATGTTAGAACGATTGTATAAAAGTTTGGTTAAGTTTGACTAAAAGTCAAACTTGGTCAAAGTCAACGAAAAAGTCAACGCGTTCGGGTCGGGTCCCGGACTATTTTTCTATGCTAAATATTCATATACAAGTATATTAAAACAAGTTTCATGTGAATCGGAGGTCGGTAGCTAGTCAAACATTTCGCGTGAAATGTGACAAAGTGAGCAGAATCTGGCCAGGCGATTCTGCGCGCCGCGCGGGGATGTGGCGCGCCGCGCCACTACCTGGGCAGAGAATTCTGGTCAGTTTTTCCAAGTGTGCACGAACCAAAACCTTTTCCAACCCAATTCTTGACCCGCAAACACTTATAATGCCTATCATATATCGTCGAAAAGGTATTTTGACGAGGAATACAACTAACCACATCTCATCAATCAAAAACATCATTTACAATAACCGAAAACTCGTCAATTGATCAAGAAAGGTTTATTTTCAAAGTTTCAAGTTCGTAAAACGTATTTTATGATTCGGGAATCCAATTTACACATACGATATGCCGTTTCGAAGGTAATTAAGTATACATTACAACTAATCACTAACAATTAACATTCCATGGCATTCAAGCATCAAAAGTTCATGTCAAGAACTATCAAACCCTAGTCAAACATCACAAAATCAATATTCATGTTTTTGAAGTTTTCTTAATCAACCTACGCATCAAAACGAAGCTAGTGATACTAGTAACACAATTAAAACATGCACTTTAACAATCTAACAACATTAACTCATCCAAAATCAAGGATTAAGCACACCCATTTCAAGTTCATGCTAGTTACTCCAAAAACAACAAATCGAGCAAACCAAACATATATTCATGTTAGACTCGAGCCATAGACACTAACTAACACCATTTCAAATCAAAAACACGAATTTAGAGAAATCTAGAGTTTTAGAAATGTTACCCAAACGAGATGAAGTTGGTATCAAATTGTAGAGGATGAAGAGAGGATTCCAAATATGTAATCGGATTTGTTGTGAGCTTCCAAGATTGAATTTAGATGATGAATGAATGGAATGCGTTTGTGTGTGTGTTCTTGAGATGGAGAGAAAAGGGATGAGGGAGATGATGGAATGGATGAAATGGGTTGACTAGTTGACCTAGTCAACTAGTTTGCCCATTTGGCAACTCCGGTCCCTCGAGGTTCAAAGCGGGTGCGGGATTTAACCGATCGAATATTTTTAAAACGCAAGTTAACGAGAGATGTTATAATTAAATGACGGAATTATTATGAACGTTAGTCAACGGAAACTACGAATTTAAATAACGAAAGGTATTATTTAAAAGAAAAAGACGGTGTTAAAAATAAATTTAACGGAAAAACGCGGGATGTTACAGAGTGAATGGTGATGTTTAAAGCTCGGACACGAAGAGGCACCGCTCTTTCTTTTCGACTTAAGGCATCGGCCACTACATTTGCCTTCCCGGGGTGGTAACGAAGCTCGCAATTATAATCGTTCAAGGTCTCAATCCACCTTCGTTGTCTCATGTTTAGTTGCTTTTGATCGAAGATATGTTGGAGACTTTTGTGATCGGTAAAGATGGTACTTTTGGTACCAAGAAGATGGTGTCTCCATAACTTAAGTGCAAAGATGACGGCACCGAGTTCAAGATCATGTGTCGTGTAGTTTCGTTCGTGAACCTTGAGTTGTCGAGAGGCATAAGCAATGACTTTCTTTCGTTGCATTAGCACACACCCATAACCGTTTTTCGAGGCATCGCAATATACAACAAAATCATCATTGCCTTCGGGAAGTGACAAGATAGGAGCGGTGGTTAGCTTAGTTTTCAAGATTTGGAATGCGGTTTCTTGTTCGGATGTCCAAACGAATTTTCGTTCCTTGTGAGTTAACGCGGTTAAAGGACGAGCGATTAAGGAGAAGTCCTTGATGAATTTACGGTAGTATCCGGCAAGACCCAAGAATTGACGAATTTGAGTAGGAGTAGTAGGAGCCTCCCATTTACTAATGGCTTCGATCTTTGCGGGATCGACTTTAATGCCTTGATCACTTACGACGTGACCGAGGAATTGAACTTCCTTCAACCAAAATTCACACTTGGAGAACTTGGCATAGAGTTGTTCTTTTCTCAAGAGTTCAAGCACGAGTCGGAGATGTTCTTTGTGTTCCTCTTCGCTTTTAGAATAGACCAAAATATCGTCAATGAACACGATAACGAATTTGTCGAGGTATGGTTTGCACACGCGGTTCATGAGATCCATGAACACTGCTGGAGCGTTAGTGAGACCAAAAGGCATGACAAGGAATTCGTAACTACCGTAACGAGTCCGGAAAGCGGTTTTGGAGACATCTTCCCCCTTAACCCTTAGTTGATGATAACCCGAACGGAGATCGATTTTTGAATATACACAAGACCCTTGTAGTTGATCAAAGAGGTCATCGATGCGAGGAAGAGGATATCGGTTTTTAACCGTCAATTTGTTTAGTTCACGATAATCAATGCACATTCGTAGGGATCCGTCTTTCTTCTTAACGAACAAAATCGGAGCGCCCCATGGTGAATGGCTAGGTTGAATGAAACCACGGTCAAGTAACTATTGGATTTGACTTTGCAATTCTTGCAATTCGGATGGAGCGAGTCTATACGGTGCACGCGCTACGGGTGCGGCTCCTGGAATAAGATCGATTTGAAATTCAACCGGTCGATGAGGTGGAAGACCCGGTAATTCGTCGGGAAATACATCGGAATAGTCACTAACAATTGGCACATCATCGATGCGCTTTTCATCGGCCTCGACTTTCTTAACGTGAGCAAGAATCGCGAAACAACCCTTGCGAAGTAGCTTTCGAACTTTAAGGCACGAAACGAGATTGAGTCCGGTGCAATTTTTGTCGCCATAGACAATCAATGGTTCACCATTCTCGATAGGAATTCGGATTGCGTGAAGATCGCAAAGAATGTGAGATTTATTTTTGACCATCCAATTCATACCGATTATTACATCAAAACTCCCTAGTTCCATGGGTATCAAGTCAATTTCAAATTTATTACCCAAAATGTTTAAAGTACACCCCCGGTAATATGTGTCGGCACTTAAGCGTTTTCCATCGGCCACTTCGATGGAGTAAGTAGTATCTAAAGGGTGTGGTGGAGTGCAAAGAGTAGGAGCCAAAGTCTTAGACACAAAACATTTATCGGCACCCGAATCGAATAAGCATGTAACATAAGTGTTGTTGAGAAGAAACGTACCCGTGACTAATTCGTTATCGTCTCGGGCTTCCTCGGTGTTGATGTTGAAGGCTCGGCCTCGATTGTTGGGGTTGGCTTTCTTCTTCGGGCATTCGTTCCTATAGTGACCCGGTTGACCACATTCATAACAAGTGGCCGTTCTTGGAGGATTGGGCCCCTTTCGAGCGACGGGGGCGGCGCTTGTGCAATTGTTGGCCCTATGACCAACTCCTTGGCAACGGTGACAAACTAGCTTGTTACATTCGCTGTAATGATGTTTGTGGCATTTGTTGCAAAGAGGTAAGTTTCCGACATAACCCTTCTTGCCGTCGTTGTTGAAAGGCTTTTTGGTGAAGGTGTTGTTGTTGTAGTTAGTTGATGGAGTGGCTTCCCATTTCCTTTTGTTGCCACCCGACTTGTCCTCGGCCTTAGGAGCCGGTACTACGATTTCTTCAACCATTTCAATTAATTGGCGAGCCATGTTCATAGCGGCTTGATGAGTAGTGGGTTTGGATGACATCACCCCTTGTTTGATGCTTTTTGGAAGACCGAGCATGTAGAGCTCAATCCTTTGAGATTCAGGGTTAACAAGATTAGGACACATCAAGGATAGCTCGGCGAAGCGTTGATTATAAGCTTTAAGATCGTTTCCGACCGCTTTCAAAGCTCTTAGTTCTTCCTCAAGCTTGCGGGTTTCTTCACGCGGAAAATATTCAACAATCATCTTTTCCCTTAGATCGGCCCAAGAGAGGGCATGAGCTTCATCTGTACCCACCGATTGAACATAGGTGTTCCACCATGTTAGAGCAATCCCGGAGAAAGTGTGGGTGGAGTATTTGACCTTGTCTTGATCCCGACAACCGCTTATGCTAAAGACGGCCTCGGTTTGTTCAAACCAACGAGTAAGCACAACCGGTCCACCGGTCCCATCATAAGAGTGAGGTTTGCACCCCATGAAAGCTTTGTAGGAGCACCCTTCGCTAGAGTTACCGGCTCCTTGGTTGTTGTTGTTGTTATTATTGTTGTTGTTGGACGAGTGACCGGCCATGGCCGCATCCACGGCGGTGGCTATCATGCGTTGCAAAGCTTGTTCGGGAGTTTCGGGAGGGGCGCGTCGACGAGCCATTGTTCCTTCAAAACACAAGAATACCGTTGGTTAGTATTCTAAATAATACTAACCGTGATATGGAATAAAGATAAAGAGAAAATTATCCTTGACTTGCCTTAAATTCTTTATGTCATAATGTCGGTATGTTCATATGAGTCACCGTAATATAATTTCCGGGAATTATATTACCCTAATTCATATGTGCATTCGACATTACATCATATAGTCAAGGTGGCGTGTCAATTAAATTATACAACGCAAGGTTTAGATAGAATAAGAGTAGATATGAGTGAGAGAGTTCGAGTATAAATGCACAAGTAGTCAAGTAATTCCTATGTCAAGTCTATATGCCGGTTGTAGTCTAGACTCACCAATGTACCCTATGACTTGGGTTTGACACCAATGAACTCTAAATCCCTACAACCAAGGCTCTGATACCACTTGTAGCGACCCCGACAAATCGTCAAGTGACGGCGTCGACTACGTATGGTCCCATTACATGGTTATAAGCATTTATAACAAAGTTTGACCGAAAATATGTCGCATTCATTTCATAAAAGGATGTTTCAATGTTTACAAAAGTAATTCCCAAGACAAGTACATAACAAAAGTTATAGTTCATATGAAACACGTGCGACATAGTTTAAAGTAGCCAAAAAGACGCTCCACGTATGCAAGTATACTCGACATCCAATGCAAGTATCAAAAAGTATGAGCGGAAGCATGTATCACCTAAGTTCAAGGACCTGAGAAAAACATAGAGAATCTGTCAACGAAAACGTTGGTGAAATCATAGGTTTAAATAAGTAAGTGAATGAAGGTAAGTCGAACCACAAGATTTGCAACATTAATAAAGTAGTAATACATTCTAAAAGTTAATATTCACGAGCACCCAATTATCAAGGCTTAACGTTTCCTTCCATTAAACCCCATCATAATAGTGTTAGAACATACACTGTTTCTCGAAAATATATTTCACCCGTAGACGGTAGCGAACCGTCCGAAGTGAGGGTTTGTCAAACCCATATGGCCATATAACATAAGTTCTCGCTTACACCCGTCAAGTGTAACTAATGATAATCGAATTGAGGATTTGTGTTCAAACTCGTATGTAGAATGTTTGTTTTCCTGTACTTGTGTTCACTTAGTTTAAAAGAACGTTTATGTTTTCTCATCCCAAAAGTAAGTTCAAAAAAAAAAAGTAAAAGTGGGACTATGATCTCACCTTGTATGCACGAACAAAAAGTACTTCGACAAGTAACGTGTGCAAAGAACAATGCTAGTCTTGACCTAAACAAATAGGTTGTATCAATAACGATAGTCACGAAGGGTCAAAGATGTTCAGTTAGTCCTATGGCTCAATACGACTCGATTAATAAAGCATGTGAATCAAATTGTCAAGTTTCATGCAAGATACAAGTAGTTGAGCATGTTAGAACGATTGTATAATCGTTTGGTTAAGGTTGACTAAAAGTCAAACTTGGTCAAAGTCAAAGTCAACGAGGTCGGGTCGGGTGTCCGACAATTTTCTCATGATGAGAAGTCATATACGAGCATAATAGTCAAGTTTCATGTTAATCGGAGTTACGGTTAAGCGGGAAACATTTTGGGAGCGTTTAAAGACAAGGAAGTTGGCCTGGGCCATTTACGCGGTGCGCAATGGGTTGCGCGGCGCGCACCCATGTGCAATACCAGGTCAGAACTCGACCAAGGGAACCATTTATTTGGTTTTTCTGATTTGCGCGGTGCGCAGGTGCACGCGCGGCGCGCATAACCTGGGGAAGTGCTGATTGCAGAAAAAAAATAACTTAAGTAACGAACCAAAACTCATTTTAACATATTTCATGCACCGAAAACACTTAAAACGCATATCATATAACATGAGAAAGGTAATTTGACAAGGAGAATAACTAAACGCATTTACTCAATCAAAACCAAACAACTTATATCAAAATCACCATTAATGCTCATCATTTATTACTCCAAGTTCATAAATGCCATATTATGATTCGGTAAATTAATGCACATGTGTAATACGCCGTTTTGAAGATAATCAAGCATACAACACAACTAGACACTTACAATTAACATTGCTAAGCATTTAATGCATCAAATATTCAATTTACTTTTATCAAACCCTAACCCAAAATCATAAAATCAACAATCTTGCTTATGAAACTAATCCATGTCAAACTACATACCAATTTGAAGCTAGTGATGTTAGGAACACAATTAAAACATGAATTTTCATCATCAAATAACATATGTACACCTAAAACTCAAGATTAAACAAGCATTCTTTCAATATGAGCCAGTTACACCAAAATAGCAAGAACAAGCATACAAAACACATAATCATACTAGACTTGAGCCATAGACACTAATTAACAACCTTTTAACTCAAAAACTCAAGAACACATAAAATTAGTGATTTTAGAAAGTTACCCAAATTTGATGAAATTGGTATGGAATCGAAGAGGAGATCACGAGGAGTTCAAATATGTAATTTGTTTGGCCCGAAGCTTGATCGATTGAATATGGATGATGAATTGCTTTTTGATGGAATTAAAGAAATGATGGAAGTATTAGATGAAAAGGAAAATTAAATGGAGAAATGAGGTGGAAGAGGTTGACTAGTCAAGTGGCTAGTCACCACTTTGGTGTCTTGGCGAAACTAGTCCCTCAAGTTGCAATCGGGTGCGTTAAATTACCTAAAACAAGATAATTGAAACGCGTATTAACGGGAGATGTTATAAACATATAACGGAGTTTAAAATAGTTAAACGGAAAAGTTGACAGAAAAAGGCGGGATGTTACAACATCATTGATCAAGTATAAGGTTGGCCTTGGATTCACGAACCTATATCAATTGTATATCTATTAACACATAAACTCGTAATCGAATGAATATGTATGTAAGTTATTAGTGATATGATTTTTATATTAGTAACTTATATATATTTTATTATCAAATTTAAAGGTATTTATTTTATATGTATTAAACAAATTAAAGTATCAATATAGTTAAGTTATGTGTATTAAATATATTTTTATATAAGGATCATTTATTAACAATTGTAAATATACTAGATTAAGGATAATAATAATAATAATAATGATAATAATAATAATACTAAAAATAATGATAATTTTAATGCAAATAAGATAATAATTTTTAATAATACTAATAATAGTAATAGTAATATTAATTTTTATCAAAAATAATAATTTTAATATCACTGATAACAATAGTTACTAATAGTGATAATATTAATAATATTGGTAGTTTTTAATAATAATAATAATAATTAGATTAATAATAATAATAATAATAATAATAATAATAATAATAATAATAATAATAATAATAATAATAATAATAATAATAATAATAATAATAATAATAATAGAATTATACCTTAGTAGCTCATAAAAAAAAACTAAATTGCCTGGGACGGGACTCGAACCTACAACCTCTCGTTTAATCCCAACACTCCCTAACCACACCCTCTGTCTCGCTTTTCTGATTCAATACAGAATTATATTTATATAACCCGTATATACTCGATGGCCCAATGAAAAGAAAAAAATAACCGATGGCCCAAGTGAATTTAGTTACTTCGTAATATACCATGTTTCCTGAGTGGGTTTTAAAACGAAAAAAAAAATATATTTTCAGCAGCCGTCACTATCTATACGTGTTTACAGCTCATCATCAGAATTTCTTATTATTGTTTTCAACATACGCGTTTTCCTTGTCTTCTTCACATCATCCTCATCTTTGTTATCATTCAATAAACAGAAAGTTTACGGGAGCAGTAGCAACAACGGTTCTCATCATGTTCATTCTTTCATCACCACTTTCGTATTTTTATTGTTTTCGCTATACAGTAGCCAAAATTCTCAGATGGGTGTCGTGGTTGTGTGGTGGTGTGATCAGATAACAGAAACGGGAAGGAAGCAGTAGGTTTGAATCGTGATTTACATAAGAGAGAGAGAATAAAGATGAGAGAAGGAAATAGATTGAGAGTGAGTGAGGTTGAGGGTGACGATGTATTAAACAGAAGGACAGCTGCAGTCAAACGATGGAGTTTGGGTCGATAAATTTGCAAGTGCAACATAATTAATGGTGTTTTGAAAGGAGGACGATGGTGGTTTGTTGCAATCAGAAACGAGTAGCAAAAGGTGATCACGCGTAGAAAACAGGAAGACAGAATCACATAGAAGCAATTGGGTCATAGTTGTTGGGTTGCAACCGAATATATAGAAGTATCACAAGAAAAACAAGGGTTATCGATGGCGTTTTTATGAGCCGAACCAGAACAGAATTGAAGTAGCCAACGTTGGTGTTTGGTTATGTTAATCGTTGGAAGTGGTGGTTATTCTCAATCAAAACATAAATACAAAGATAAAAAGTGGGTTTGTGAGTTTCATGGTGATGGAGGCAGCAATGGCCGGCTGTGGTGATGATTAGATAGTTGTTGGTGATCGAAGAGGAAACACGAGTAAGAGATGATGTCCCGATTGTTCAAGGTGGCGTTGGAAGATGATTATAGGGTGGTTAGTGGTGGAGTGGATTTCAATATCTTTATCTATAAGTTATATATATATATAAGTATATATATATATGTATATAGAGAGGGAGTTAGGAGATGGTGTTTAGGGTGGTGATGGATGTCATAAAGAAGAAGAAGTAGAATATAGTTTTCTCTTAACAAAAAGCTGTAGTAATAACAATTGAATAATTGAAGGATTTTATCCATAGTGTTGAGCTTAAACCCCTAGCTTAATAGCTATATATGGACGACAGGAAAGATATTCAAGCAGAGGGATACAAACAGAAGAAAATAAAGCAGATATATGATCACGAGTATACAGAAGCATAAGAAAAAAATAAATAAGCTGATTTGGAATTTATCGGCTGTTTGGGAGTCGATATATACACCCGTAAATTACGCAAATTAGATAGAAGATAATGACCTGAAGTAGAAATTGTATCTATCCATATTTGTATTAGGTTTACGTATATATATATCTATTAGTTATTTATATATCTGTTCACCATAAATCTGTATTTATTTATTTAACTGATATATTAATTATCTGTTTATTTATTTAGCAGTTATATATCTATTACCTAATATATTTCTTAATTTATATAAATTGATCTATCCAAATATGGCTGTATATATATATATATATATATATATATATATATATATATATATATATATATATATATATATATATATATATATATATGTGTGTGTGTGTGTGTGTGTGTGTGTGTGTGTGTGTGTGTTTATAAATTATGATTCATCCTATAGTAATACTCCCAATGTTATAATTAATAATAATAATTTTGTTAATATTAATGATAATATTAATAATAATAATACTAATTGTATTAGATATAATCATAATTAATAATGACAATAATTTTTAACAATAATAATATTGATAATCATATTAATAATAATGATCATAATATTAATAATAATAATATTGAAATTTTAAAATAATAAGTTTAATAATTAATAATAATGATACTATAAAGATTATAATAATAATATTGATAATCATATCTACACACCGTTGTTCGTGAATCATCAGGCATGATCAAAGGGTAACTGATTAACTGAATATAGATTTCAAACCTTCTAGACTCAACATTACAGATTTTGCTTATCGTGTCGGAAACATATACAGGTTAAAGTTTAAATTTGGTCGGAAATTTCCGGGTCATTACAGTACCTACCCGTTAAAGAAATTTCGTCCCCGAAATTTGATAAAGGTCGTTGTGGATAGAAATAGGAATGGTTTCATGACGTATATGAGTTGATAATGGAGTTTTATCATCTCTGAGTAATGTAGATAAAACGATCCGATTACGCGAAGAATATAATGAAGCTATCGCAAAAGAGTGAGATGAATAAAAATATACTCATTCTAACTGATGACGTAATTATGATTGATTTCCAGAATTCGCGGAGTTTAAAGAAAATCTTACGTAATAAGATTTGGTTTTTCGGCGATCAGGATCTTCTTTGATTTAATGCGGCAATCTGTTTCGATTTCTTTGTCGGATATTTCACTATAAATCCACCCCTTCATTTTTCTTATTCTCCACACCTTCTATTCTTTCTCACTCTACTCATTCCTTAATATGCTCCATCCAATCCTGATTCTTGATATACTCTTAATCTTCACATCTATCATCCTTCTTTTTCATCTACCACCGAAAGAATCTATTTACTTCTACTATACTCTTGGGTTTATAGTGTTTCTAGTTCTCCCGTGTCTTTATATTGCTATATGCATTGATATACACGGTTTGTAGTTTCTGGGTGGTTGTTGGGTTTTATATCTTCCCTTATACTTCGATGTCCCTACTTTTGTCTTCCATAATCATTGTCATCCACAGTTAATACTCTCTCCTATTTGCTGCGATTTATACTCCAATTTTTATTTTGGAGCTTCATTCTTTCGTTTCCTCTTCTTGAGATTAAGCATCTCATGTAATGGTCCGGAATTCACACATATGGATTTCGGAATGAACATAGCTAACGCTCTAAGAAAGAAATGGTAATGGGACGATTTTGATTTGTCAAATTACCAGAATATCCTGGAAAAGACCGAATCATCAAGAAATATTTTCTTGATATTTTTAGAAATTAGATAGAATGTAAGAATCGTGTAACATGGCACATGATGATGGTACTATTGATCATCACATTCCATTAAAAACTCAAAATGACTTACTGTAATATAATGACGTTAATCAAGTGTCATTATATTATACTAATTCATACTTCATTTCCCAACACTACTTCAAAACATTCTTTTTTTGTATTTTTCAGAATTTAGAATCTAACACAGTTTCTTTTATGTTGTATCACAGATGTTTGAAGAGATAACTGATCTCAGATAAGATTAGTTGTGAAAATATCTCCAGAAATATGGAGAATATTTATAATGGAAGGTACGAAGATATCTTATAATATCTAAGGTCAGAGGATGATGGAGACTATTGTTCACAAGGGTTTAGAGTAAGGAGCAAGATATTTGCTAAAGACTTCAGCAGGCATTGAATCACTTGGATTCTTTGAAGTCAAACTTATTCTTTGTGATTTGTCCACGGCTTTCTTCATAATTTCGCATAATTCGCTTCTCGGTACTAAATTTTCTACCGAGTGTTCCTCACACTCCTTTCTGCATCATCAAACTTTTGGCCGTTTAGACCATCTACCACTTCCCTGTTTCCTCTGCATTTAATGCTACGATATCTGAATCATCGGTTGTTAACCGGAGGTGGTTTAAGGAGAATTGTGTTTTTAGATGATTAATCGCTGATAATAACATGATGGAATATGAAAGGTTCCCCGGTAACGATGAGGGAAGCCAATCGTATATATCAAAGTTATAATAAGACTTTATTCGAATGAAAGGTCGAAGTTGTTCTGCTGGAGTTGTGACAAAATTTTGGCTAATTTGGAAAGGAATTGCAAAGTTATTTTGGGTAATAATAACGCCAAAGGAAGTAGCACAGATATGTGTTAAACGTTTACCTAGGTTCCGAGAGCCTTTTTCAGGTGCATAAATCTTTTCTTCCGTGGATGAAGTGCGGCTGGTTCATCCTTCCGATCGAGGTGTTTTCAAAAATTATGAAAGATTTGAACGCGGATTGTAATTGTCGAGGTACAAATGAGGTTTAAGATGAAATCAAGTGGCAAACTTGAAGAATTGTTTAGTTTCATATGTTATAATCAATATTTTAATTCATTTTAATTGTTCAAAGTTAGCAGTCCAAGAGTCCAATAGTCCAATAGTTCAATAATTCATATATAATTTAATATATAATATTCGAATTAATTAATACGTATCGTGACCCGTGTACCGGTCTCAGTATTGATCACAACTCAAACCATATATATATTTTGGAATCAACCTCAACCCTGTATAGCCAACTCCAACATTCACATATAGAGTGTCTATGGTTGTTCCGTAATATATATATAGATGGGTCGATATGATAGGTCGAAACATTGTATACGTGTCCCGTTATTTAAAGTGCGTAAAATAAAGTGCATAAAAGTAAATAACAGAAATTAAATGCCGATAAATAAAATTGCGAGAATGTAAATTGCAATAAATAAAATGTAATACGGAATTAACAGTTAGCTGGGAACAGTTAGCTAGGAACAGTTAGCGTGGAATCTTAACAATATTTCAATTAATTAGCGCGTTTGTTTCTAACAAATTTTTATCATATCCAATGTTTTCTTCATTATGCCACTTGTTGGATTCTGATATGTCAAAATCCAATTATGAAATTTGAATGGAAATGGTTATTTGGTGGTGAATGGATTCGTATATCGGTGGTTGTAGGTAGGATAGTAAATGACCGTTGAATCAGATTCGAAGAATGTAACTTATTAATGTGAAATCTAAATATTCCTCGGGTACTACCTACCCGTTAAAATATTTTCATCATTAATAGTTTGTAGAAAAGAATTTTTAATTACAATCTTTATGAAAAATATACTTACATATATATTTTCTTCGGATGTAATTATGAATTTAATGAGTCAATAGGATTTTAAACTCATTTGATTTATCATTATTACTAGATTACATGATCTCTAAAACATTAGAGATTACATAATCGTCATGTCGAACAAAGATAAATGAGGTGGAACGATATGTAAAGCGAAGATATTCGATGTAGAACGATATGTAGAACGAAGATCATACTCGAAGTACAGATGGTGATATTGAGACGTGTGAGGTTGATATCCGAGATACAGATTGCGATATTGAGGTTTACGACGCAGTTGTGGTTGAGGGTGATAAGGGTACTGTCGGCGTTGATGATGGTGATACTGATTGTGCTGCTGGTGCTGCTGCTGGTGTTTGTAACCTTCGCACCATGTTCTCTAAAGCTGTCACCCGAGCGCGTAGTTCGTTAACTTCTGCTAGTATACTGGGATGATTGGCGGTTGGAGCGAGCGGATGAATAAGATTTGAGATATGGGATAGTATATAATCGTGACGAGATACTCTAGAGATGAAAGAGAAAATGGTTTCTCGAACAGGTTCACCGGTAAGTGCTTCAGATTCATCGCCAAATGAGCAATTTGGTGGACGGAAGGGATCTTCGATGTGAAATGATTTTCGGATATCGGATGATATTCTAGCTATATAGGATATCTATATATATAATACTAAAGATTTCGTAGACTACAAAGGAACCTACAACATATGTCAGGCAAGTCTACAGATATGCTAAGATATGAATTATCAGATACGCTAAGATATGAATTTTGTCTATACACTATCGATGCACTAAATGCCGTAAGACGTGTCTAGACTTAAGAATGATAAACAGATAATTTTCTAAGGATAATAAACAGATAATTTCCGACTAGATATGATAAGCAAAACTTTTGATATGTAAACATGGTCGAAGTCCAGACTCACTAATATATCCTAACATCTTATCAGTTAGACACACTAATGTAAGACCTGGTTCACTAGGACCAATGCTCTGATACCATCTGTGACGACCCGTCCTTATCCTCCTGGACGAAATCATCAACATTTGGTCCCATTGCGTTGATCGACTCCAAGTAATGTCCTTAAAATGAGCAAATGCACAGCGGAAGACTTAATTTGTACCTGAGAATAACATGCTTTAAAATGTCAACATAAAGTTGGTGAGATATAGGTTTGATGCTAGCAGCGTTATAACTATGGACCACAAGATTTCATATATTTAAACATAATACACTCGCAAGTGTATGTAAAAGTAGTTGAGCACTTGGTAACCATACTTAACATTTAAATCATCGCAGCATATTCTTAAATAACCGCTACACCGTACCAAGTGTAGTATACAGAAACGAAGTACTGTGCAACCGTTGAAAACTGGTCGTCCAGCCCGGTTGGGGTTGTCAGGCCCGATAGATCTATCAACAGGATTCGCGTTTACATTCCTCATGTAAATATTAGCTACCAAGTATAAAGAAATATGCCATGGTACAACTCAACATAGAATTTATTTTTGATCACTTGTGTCCATAACGTAAATCATAAAATGCATGTATTCTCATCCCAAAATATTTAGAGTTTAAAAAGGGACTATATACTCACCATATTGTATTTTGTAGTAAAAATACATATAACATCATTGATCAAGTATAAGGTTGGCCTTGGATTCACGAACCTATATCAATTGTATATCTATTAACACATAAACTCGTAATCGAATGAATATGTATGTAAGTTATTAGTGATATGATTTTTATATTAGTAACTTATATATATTTTATTATCAAATTTAAAGGTATTTATTTTATATGTATTAAACAAATTAAAGTATCAATATAGTTAAGTTATGTGTATTAAATATATTTTTATATAAGGATCATTTATTAACAATTGTAAATATACTAGATTAAGGATAATAATAATAATAATAATAATGATAATAATAATAATAATACTAAAAATAATGATAATTTTAATGCAAATAAGATAATAATTTTTAATAATACTAATAATAGTAATAGTAATATTAATTTTTATCAAAAATAATAATTTTAATATCACTGATAACAATAGTTACTAATAGTGATAATATTAATAATATTGGTAGTTTTTAATAATAATAATAATAATTAGATTAATAATAATAATAATAATAATAGAATTATACCTTAGTAGCTCATAAAAAAAAACTAAATTGCCTGGGACGGGACTCGAACCTACAACCTCTCGTTTAATCCCAACACTCCCTAACCACACCCTCTGTCTCGCTTTTCTGATTCAATACAGAATTATATTTATATAACCCGTATATACTCGATGGCCCAATGAAAAGAAAAAAATAACCGATGGGCCAAGTGAATTTAGTTACTTCGTAATATACCATGTTTCCTGAGTGGGTTTTAAAACGAAAAAAAAAATATATTTTCAGCAGCCGTCACTATCTATACGTGTTTACAGCTCATCATCAGAATTTCTTATTATTGTTTTCAACATACGCGTTTTCCTTGTCTTCTTCACATCATCCTCATCTTTGTTATCATTCAATAAACAGAAAGTTTACGGGAGCAGTAGCAACAACGGTTCTCATCATGTTCATTCTTTCATCACCACTTTCGTATTTTTATTGTTTTCGCTATACAGTAGCCAAAATTCTCAGATGGGTGTCGTGGTTGTGTGGTGGTGTGATCAGATAACAGAAACGGGAAGGAAGCAGTAGGTTTGAATCGTGATTTACATAAGAGAGAGAGAATAAAGATGAGAGAAGGAAAGAGATTGAGAGTGAGTGAGGTTGAGGGTGACGATGTATTAAACAGAAGGACATCTGCAGTCAAACGATGGAGTTTGGGTCGATAAATTTGCAAGTGCAACATAATTAATGGTGTTTTGAAAGGAGGACGATGGTGGTTTGTTGCAATCAGAAACGAGTAGCAAAAGGTGATCACGCGTAGAAAACAGGAAGACAGAATCACATAGAAGCAATTGGGTCATAGTTGTTGGGTTGCAACCGAATATATAGAAGTATCACAAGAAAAACAAGGGTTATCGATGGCGTTTTTATGAGCCGAACCAGAACAGAATTGAAGTAGCCAACGTTGGTGTTTGGTTATGTTAATCGTTGGAAGTGGTGGTTATTCTCAATCAAAACAGAAATACAAAGATAAAAAGTGGGTTTGTGAGTTTCATGGTGATGGAGGCAGCAATGGCCGGCTGTGGTGATGATTAGATAGTTGTTGGTGATCGAAGAGGAAACACGAGTAAGAGATGATGTCCCGATTGTTCAAGGTGGCGTTGGAAGATGATTATAGGGTGGTTAGTGGTGGAGTGGTTTTCTATATCTTTATCTATAAGTTATATATATATATAAGTATATATATATGTATATAGAGAGGGAGTTAGGAGATGGTGTTTAGGGTGGTGATGGATGTCATAAAGAAGAAGAAGTAGAATATAGTTTTCTCTTAACAAAAAGCTGTAGTAATAACAATTGAATAATTGAAGGATTTTATCCATAGTGTTGAGCTTAAACCCCTAGCTTAATAGCTATATATGGACGACAGGAAAGATATTCAAGCAGAGGGATACAAACAGAAGAAAACAAAGCAGATATATGATCACGAGTATATAGAAGCATAAGAAAAAAATAAATAAGCTGATTTGGAATTTATCGGTTGTTTGGGAGTCGATATATACACCCGTAAATTACGCAAATTAGATAGAAGATAATGACCTGAAGTAGAAATTGTATCTATCCATATTTGTATTAGGTTTACGTATATATATATATATATCTATTAGTTATTTATATATCTGTTCACCATAAATCTGTATTTATTTATTTAACTGATATATTAATTATCTGTTTATTTATTTAGCAGTTATATATCTATTACCTAATATATTTCTTAATTTATATAAATTGATCTATCCAAATATGGCTGTATATATATATATATATATATATATATATATATATATATATATATATATATATATATATATATATATATATATATATATATATATATATATATGTGTGTGTGTGTGTGTGTGTGTGTGTGTGTGTGTGTGTGTGTGTGTGTTTATAAATTATGATTCATCCTATAGTAATACTCCCAATGTTATAATTAATAATAATAATTTTGTTAATATTAATGATAATATTAATAATAATAATACTAATTGTATTAGATATAATCATAATTAATAATGATAATAATTTTTAACAATAATAATATTGATAATCATATTAATAATAATGATCATAATATTAATAATAATAATATTGAAATTTTAAAATAATAAGTTTAATAATTAATAATAATGATACTATAAAGATTATAAATGATAATAATAATAGATTGTATCATTTTACTAATAATGATAACTACAATAATAATCGTAATCATATTTCTTCTACCATATATTATAATAATGATATTAATAATGATAACAATAATATTATTTACTAAATATATCAAATTTTATGTGTGTGTATATATATTAATATTAATAATACTAATATTAATGAAATTATTAAATTAATAATATAATTGTCATTGCTATTATATATATATCTTTTATATATGTAATTCAATATACATATTATATATAGTTATCATATGCGTTTATATATAGATTTACTTAATAACAATATATATATATATATTTATCTACACACCGTTGTTCGTGAATCATCAGGCATGATCAAAGGGTAACTGATTAACTGAATATAGATTTCAAACCTTCTAGACTCAACATTACAGATTTTGCTTATCGTGTTGGAAACATATAAAGGTTAAAGTTTAAATTTGGTCGGAAATTTCCGGGTCATTACACAACAATAACAACAACAACAGCAACTACAATAATCATCCCAACAACAATAATAGTCGCAACAACAACAACAACAATTAGAAGCAGCTATGCCAAAGGTGTGAAAAGTATCACTCGGGGTTCTGCACCAAATTTTGCAACAAGTGTAAAAGAAATGGTCATAGCGCGGCGAAGTGTGAGGTCTACGGACCAGGGGTTAATAGAACGAAAGGAACAAATGGTGTCGGAACGAGTAATGGCGGAGCAAGTAGTGTCGGAGCAAGTTATGCCAATGTAGTTTGTTATAAATGTGGAAAACCGGGCCACATTATTAGAAATTGCCCGAACCAGGAGAACACGAATGGACAAGGTCGCGGAAGAGTTTTCAATATTAATGCGGCAGAGGCACAGGAAGACCCGGAGCTTGTTACGGGTACGTTTCTTATTGATAATAAATCTTCTTACGTTTTATTTGATTCGGGTGCGAATAGAAGCTATATGAGTAGAGATTTTTGTGCTAAATTAAGTTGTCCATTGACGCCTTTGGATAGTAAATTTTTACTCGAATTAGCAAATGGTAAATTAATTTCAGCAGATAATATATGTCGAAATCGAGAAATTAAACTGGTTACCGAAACATTTAAGATTGACTTGATACCAGTAGAGTTAGGGAGTTTTGATGTGATAATCAGTATGGACTGGTTGAAAGAAGTGAAAGCAAAGATCGTTTGTTACAAAAATGCAATTCGCATTATACGAGAAAAAGGAAAACCCTTAATGGTGTACGGAGAAAAGGGCAACACGAAGCTACATCTTATTAGTAATTTGAAGGCACAAAAACTAATAAGAAAAGGTTGCTATGCTGTTCTAGCACACGTCGAGAAAGTACAAACTGAAGAAAAGAGCATCAATGATGTTCCCGTCGCAAAAGAATTTCCCGATGTATTTCCGAAAGAATTACCGGGATTACCCCCACATCGATCCGTTGAATTTCAAATAGATCTTGTACCAGGAGCTGCACCAATAGCTCGTGCTCCTTACAGACTCACACCCAGCGAGATGAAAGAACTGCAAAGCCAATTACAAGAACTTGTAGAGCATGGTTTCATTCGACCAAGCACATCACCGTGGGGAGCTCCTGTTTTGTTTGTCAAGAAGAAAGATGGTACATTCAGATTGTGTATCGACTACCGAGAGTTGAACAAACTTACCATCAAGAACCGCTACCCACTACCGAGAATCGACGACTTATTTGATAAACTACAAGGCTCGTCTGTTTATTCAAAGATTGACTTACGTTCCGGGTATCATCAAATGCGGGTGAAAGAAGATGATATTCCAAAGACTGCTTTCAGAACACGTTACGATCATTACGAGTTTATGGTCATGCCATTTGGTTTAACTAATGCACCAGCTGTGTTCATGCACCTTATGAACCGAGTGTGTGGACCATACCTTGACAAGTTTGTCATTGTTTTCATTGATGACATACTTATTTACTCAAAGAATGACCAAGAACACGGTGAATATTTGAGAAAGGTGTTAGAAGTATTGAGGAAGGAAGAATTGTACGCTAAATTTTCAAAGTGTGCATTTTGGTTGGAAGAAGTTCAATTCCTCGGTCACATAGTGAACAAAAAAGGTATTAAGGTGGATCCGGCAAAGATAGAAACTGTTGAAAAGTGGGAAATCCCGAAAACTCCGAAACACATATGCCAGTTTTTAGGACTAGCTGGTTACTACAGAAGGTTCATCCAAGACTTTTCCAGAATAGCAAAACCCTTGACTGCATTAACGCATAAAGGGAAGAAATTTGAATGGAAGGATGAACAAGAGAAAGCGTTTCAGTTATTGAAGAAAAAGCTAACTACGGCACCTATATTGTCATTGCCTGAAGGGAATGATGATTTTGTGATTTATTGTGACGCATCAAAGCAAGGTCTCGGTTGTGTATTAATGCAACGAACGAAGGTGATTGCTTATGCGTCTAGACAATTGAAGATTCACGAGCAAAATTATACGACGCATGATTTGGAATTAGGCGCGGTTGTTTTTGCATTAAAGACTTGGAGGCACTACTTATATGGGGTCAAAAGTATTATATATACCGACCACAAAAGTCTTCAACACATATTTAATCAGAAACAACTGAATATGAGGCAGCGTAGGTGGATTGAATTGTTGAATGATTACGACTTTGAGATTCGTTACCACCCGGGGAAGGCAAATGTGGTAGCCGATGCCTTGAGTAGGAAAGACAGAGAACCCATTCGAGTAAAATCTATGAATATAATGATTCATAATAACCTTACTACTCAAATAAAGGAGGCGCACCAAGGAGTTTTAAAAGAAGGAAATTTAAAGGATGAAATACCCAAAGGATCGGAGCAGCATCTTAATATTCGGGAATACGGAACCCGGTATAGGGCTGAAAGGATTTGGGTACCAAAATTTGGAGATATGAGAGAAATGGTACTTAGAGAAGCTCATAAAACCAGATACTCAATACATCCTGGAACGGGGAAGATGTACAAGGATCTCAAGAAACATTTTTGGTGGCCGGGTATGAAAGCCGATGTTGCTAAATACGTAGGAGAATGTTTGACGTGTTCTAAGGTCAAAGCTGAGCATCAGAAACCATCAGGTCTACTTCAACAACCCGAAATCCCAGAATGGAAATGGGAAAACATTACCATGGATTTCATCACTAAATTACCAAGGACTGCAGGTGGTTTTGATACTATTTGGGTAATAGTTGATCGTCTCACCAAATCAGCACACTTCCTGCCAATAAGAGAAGATGACAAGATGGAGAAGTTAGCACGACTGTATTTGAAGGAAGTCGTCTCCAGACATGGAATACCAATCTCTATTATCTCTGATAGGGATGGCAGATTTATTTCAAGATTCTGGCAGACATTACAGCAAGCATTAGGAACTCGTCTAGACATGAATACTGCCTATCATCCACAAACTGATGGGCAGAGTGAAAGGATAATACAAACGCTTGAAGACATGCTACGAGCATGTGTTATTGATTTCGGAAACAGTTGGGATCGACATCTACCGTTAGCAGAATTTTCCTACAACAACAGCTACCATTCAAGCATTGAGATGGCGCCGTTTGAAGCACTTTATGGTAGAAAGTGCAGGTCTCCGATTTGTTGGAGTGAAGTGGGGGATAGATAGATTACGGGTCCAGAGATTATACAAGAAACTACCGAGAAGATCATCCAAATTCAACAACGGTTGAAAACCGCCCAAAGTCGACAAAAGAGCTACGCTGACATTAAAAGAAAAGATAGAATTTGAAATTGGAGAGATGGTCATGCATAAAGTTGCACCTTGGAAAGGCGTTGTTCGATTTGGTAAACGAGGGAAATTAAATCCAAGGTATATTGGACCATTCAAGATTATTGATCGTGTCGGACCAGTAGCTTACCGACTTGAGTTACCTCAACAACTCGCGGCTGTACATAACACTTTCCACGTCTCGAATTTGAAGAAATGTTTTGCTAAAGAAGATCTCACTATTCCGTTAGATGAAATCCAAATCAAAGAAAAATTCCAATTCATCGAAGAACCCGTCGAAATAATGGATCGTGAGGTTAAAAGACTTAAGCAAAACAAGATACCAATTGTTAAGGTTCGATGGAATGCTCGTAGAGGACCCGAGTTTACCTGGGAGCGTGAAGATCAGATGAAGAAGAAATACCCGCATCTATTTCCAGAAGATTCGTCAACACCTTCAACAGCTTAAAATTTCGGGACGAAATTTATTTAACGGGTAGGTACTGCAGTGACCCGAACTTTTCCATGTTTATATATAATAATTGAGATTGATATTTACATGATTAAATGTTTCCAACATGTTAAGCAATCAAACTTGTTAAGACTTGATTAATTGAAATATGTTTCATATAGACAATTGACCACCCAAGTTGACCGGCGATTCACGAACGTTAAAACTTGTAAAAATGACATGACGATATATATATATGGATATACATATGGTTAACATGAGATTATGATAAGTAAGTATCTCCATAAGTAAATTAACAATGAGTTATATACATATAAACAAGACTACTAACTTAAGGATTTCGAAACGAGACATATATGTAACGATTATCGTTGTAACGACATTTAAATGTATATATATCATATTAAGATATATTAATATATCATAATATCATGATAATATAATAATTTAACATCTCATTAGATATAATAAACAATGGATTAACAACATTAATTGAGATCGTTAACTTAAATGTTTCAAAACAACACTTACATGTAATGACTAACGATGACTTAACGACTCAGTTAAAATGTATATACATGTAGTGTATTTAGATGTATTAAAATACTTTTGGAAGACTTGAAGACATATATCAAAACACTCATACTTAATGAAAATGGTTACAGTTACTTTCCCATTCTTTTCTTTCATCAAGAATTCTAGTCGTATTCTTACCCGTATTATACACAGCTTCAAAACGTACTTACTATGGGTATATACCAATAGGAACTAGCATGGGATTCCACTCTTGATTATGTCATGTATGACTAATCAATTTTAACTTCTACCATGAGCTAGTCAACTAACTAGAACTCCTTTTAACCCCACTCACCACTCACCAATTACCACTCATCATTCACTCCATTTCACTTCCAATTCTCTTTCTAATTCTCTCTCAACACACACACACTATTATGAACGTATTTTTCCAGTAGTTAATCATCATCTTCATCAAAAATCACTTCAAGAATCAAGCTATAATCATCATAGGAAGAACACTTTAAGAACACTTCAAAAATCCCTTCAAGTTTACTAATTTACTTCCAAGCTTTCTAATCCATTCCAAGTAATCATCTAAGATCAAGAAAACTTTGTTATATACAGTAGGTTATCTTTCTTATTCAAGGTAATATTCATATTCAAACTTTGATTCAATTTCTATAACTATAAACTATCTTAATTCGAGTAAAAATCTTACTTGAACTTGTTTTTGTGTCATGATCCTACTTCAAGAACTTTCAAGCCATTCAAGATCCTTTGAAGCTAGATCATTTCTTGTCACTTCCAGTAGGTTTACCTACTAAACTTGAGGTAGTAATGATGTTCATAACATCATTCGATTCATATATATAAAACTATCTTATTCGAAGGTTTAAACTCGTAATCACTAGAACATAGTTTAGTTAATTCTAAACTTGTTCGCAAACAAAAGTTAATCCTTCTAACTTGACTTTTAAAATTAACTAAACACATGTTCTATATCTATATGATATGCTAATTTAATGATTTAAAACCTGGAAACACGAAAAACACCGTAAAACCGGATTTACGCCGTCGTAGTAACACCGCGGGCTGTTTTGGGTTAGTTAATTAAAAACTATGATAAACTTTGATTTAAAAGTTGTTATTCTGAGAAAATGATTTTTATTATGAACATGAAACTATATCCAAAAATTATGGTTAAACTCAAAGTGGAAGTATGTTTTCTAAAATGGTCATCTAGACGTCGTTCTTTCGACTGAAATGACTACCTTTACAAAAACGACTTGTAACTTATTTTTCCGACTATAAACCTATACTTTTTCTGTTTAGATTTACAAAATAGAGTTCAATATGAAACCATAGCAATTTGATTCACTCAAAACGGATTTAAAATGGAGAAGTTATGGGTAAAACAAGATTGGATAATTTTTCTCATTTTAGCTACGTGAAAATTGGTAACAAATCTATTCCAACCATAACTTAATCAACTTGTATTGTATATTATGTAATCTTGAGATACCATAGACACGTATACAATGTTTCAACCTATCATGTCGACACATATATATATTTCGGAACAACCATACACACTCTATATGTGAATGTTGGAGTTAGCTATACAGGGTTGAGGTTGATTCCAAAATATGTATAGTTTGAGTTGTGATCAATACTGAGATACGTATACACTGGGTCGTGGATTGATTCAAGATAATATTTATCGATTTATTTCTGTATATCTAACTGTGGACAACTAGTTGTAGGTTACTAACGAGGACAGCTGACTTAATAAACTTAAAACATCAAAATATATTAAAAGTGTTGTAAATATATTTTGAACATACTTTGATATATTTGTATATATTGTTATAGGTTCGTGAATCAACCAGTGGCCAAGTCTTACTTCTCGACGAAGTAAAAAATCTGTGAAAGTGAGTTATAGTCCCACTTTTAAAATCTAATATTTTTGGGATGAGAATACATGCAGGTTTTATAAATGATTTACAAAATAGACACAAGTACGTGAAACTATATTCTATGGTTGAATTATCGAAATCGAATATGCCCCTTTTTATTAAGTCTGGTAATCTAAGAATTAGGGAACAGACACCCTAATTGACGCGAATCCTAAAGATAGATCTATTGGGCCTAACAAACCCCATCCAAAGTACCGGATGCTTTAGTACTTCGAAATTTATATCATATCCGAAGGGTGTCCCGGAATGATGGGGATATTCTTATATATGCATCTTGTTAATGTCGGTTACCAGGTGTTCACCATATGAATGATTTTTATCTCTATGTATGGGATGTGTATTGAAATATGAAATTGTAACAACCCAAACCATCCAACGACAAAACCACGTGAAAACAGCAAAATAAAAAAAAAATTCCTGAACAGCATGTTGCGCGGCGCGCCATATAGGCCGCGCGGCGCGCCAAAGTGGACTGTCCAAAAAGTTCTAAAATGCGAAAATGTTTGACTAGTTCCCGACGTATTTAGACAAAACGCTTTTAACCGCATGTTCAATATATGAAAACTAGCGCGTTCCATTAATAAAATTTAGTTTACGAAGCGGGGCCCACATTGACCCAAATTACCCTTTAAGTATCAAAATACAATTTTTGACCATAAGACTTTTAATACAAAACAAAGCCGAGCATGGCGATTGGGGATACGCTACCCAATCCTAATAAATCCAAAAGCAAGCCTTCTACGCAAACTATGCAAGTCCTCTAATCCTCGCGCTTACCCGAGCCACCATCCGCATGCAATCTATAAAAAGAGTCAACAACGAGAGGGTAAGCTAACGCTTAGTGAATGATAATATACTACATACATATATATGTATAAAATGGACACGCCATAAAATAACAAATACCGCATACCGAGGCATCCATATAAGGCACTACACTAAGCATACCGTACGATCTCTAAGCAACGAGCTAAAGATACAACAACAATATAAGTTCACCGACGACGATCTGAACAACGCCAAATAGCTACACCCGGAGGGTTAGCTACAACACAACAATACATTAATATATAACAATATAAACGAACAAGGTTAACACCTTAACCCAATACCGAGAACCAAATACCACAATGAAGATTGGCCGAACTACACGAGCCTTAGTAATCCGAAACCACACGAGATTACTATCTTCACAACATCGAGGTTGGCCGAACTACACGAGCCTTAGTAATCCGAAACCACACGAGATTACTACCTCAATAAGATGACCGAACTACACGAGTCACCATGAATCCGAACTACACGAGATTCATTTCCACAATACAATAAGATGACCGAAACCACACGCGTCATCGTGAATCCGAATACACACGCGATTCACTTCTCAATATTATACCCTTCGCCATTGGGGTTATATCAACCACATCACAACCACGTGTGATAATGTACACGCGAACGCGTACTTCGCCAAAGATGGTCAACCAAAATGCACAACCGTGCCAATTGGACTCATACAAAAGTCCATCAAATCCATCTATATGTGAAGTGAGCTCTATAGCCGAGAATCACTTCACCCGACCCGCCCCCATCCTACACATACATATGCACATAGGATATTATCACTCACCTTGAAGTCTTGAAGAAAGCTTCCAAGTAAACCGCAACTCGCCAATGGAAAATACCTATTCCATTATCACAATTACAACAATACACTTAGAGTGGATTTACAAATCAACCCAATTCGTCACTTAGTGCAATTTCGACCCAAATGCACTTCCAAGCACAAACCGTGCCCAAAACTAACCAATAATCACTAACACAAGTGAGAATGGTCCTAATATGCCAATTAAACCCGAACTCAAGTGTTAAACACGTGTCATACCCATTTTGACACTTAAACCCTAATTTTGACCCATAAGGTCAAAATCTCACCATTTACAAGTTTTGACACCAAAACACATTTAACTTGGTTTTATACTTCAACTTAATCCATTTCAAGTTTATAAACCTCATTAAATCGCCAAATGGGTCATAATCACCACCAAACCCTAATTTGACCCAAAGTCACAATTAGTCAACCAAATAACCTTAAATGGGTTTCAATACTTCCATAATCACTAACTTAAGTGATTAAACTCAATTTCAAGTCCTAAACATGGCCAATTAGTTCACCAACCCAAAATCCACCAACAATTAACAATAAACCCAATTACTAGCATCACTAAACCCATTTCATCATCTAAAAGGGTTTTTCATCAAACTAACTCGAACCCTAACTTGAATATCAAATCAAATAGATGAAATTCGGAGTTTGAGCTTACCAATACCACCACAACGTAGCTAGGAACGAAAGGAACAACTTTAGAACTCGAGCTTTTAATCAATTCGGCCTCCTTCTTCACCAAAACCCTAAATCTCTCTCTAGAATCTCTCTCTCTCTCTAAAATAGTTTGAGAGTGATGAATGGATGTGAAAATGATCCAAAACTGATCCAAACCAGCTAATATGGCTCACAAATCTGGCCCCAAGTGAAATTACCCAATTGCCCTTCATTTAAAACAATTAAAAAGAAGAAGAGAGCTGTCTGCGTGATTTGGCGCGGCGCGCCCCTGACCCGCGCGGCGCGCAAGTAGCCAGTTTCAGATTCTTTTACCTTTTTAATTACATAACAATATTCAACGAAGCCCGTTCTCGAATGTCATAAGTACACAAGTATACAAGATAAATATTCGGGTCTTACAACTCTCCCCCACTTAAACTCGATCACGTCCTCATGATCCTCGTCACTTAACCAAATGGACCCCACTCAACGGTCCTCAACATACGTCCAAATCCGACTTTCCTAAGCAATTTCTCCCAACGAATCGCCTACAACAACTAAAATTGTCACCCACGATTTTCACAAATCCACAATCCGAGCACTAAAACTATGCTCCTTCCCTAACATCGGGAAAAACTCAACTAATCTCGTACCGAGATATCAATCCCTTAGCGTACTATTACCGAGTATAACGCCAAAAGCAACAAGGTCTCAACCTAAGGTCAACAACCCGAAACGATGAAGACCGAACCAAACGAACCCTTACGGATTACACTAATCACTAAACATCCCTTGTAGTGCGCCATACGACCAATGCACGACTACCGTAACATCAAAATCCAACGGCTAGAACCGATAGCGCCCAAAACGACTATGGAAACGCAAAACCCAAGGTGTACGAAATCAACCATCGTCACACCCGTAACAAACATGTGAGCGAAACACGGCTTTCGCCTCACTAATCCCACAACATGGTCCTCACGACCCCACCATCGACGTATAAAACGACCGATAGTTCCCGCAACATGGTCCTTACGACCCTACCATTGGTGTATCAAACAACCAATAGATCACACGACACGAACGCTGGCCGAAAACACACGCGCCCTAGTGAATCCGAACTACACGCGACTCACTACCTTCACCACAACAACAATCGGGAATGGCCGAACTACACGCGCCATAGTGAATCCGAACTACACGAGAGTCACTATCCCGGAGGAATGACCGAACTACACGAGTCATTTGTGAATCCGAACTACACGAGACTCACTCCTCAATACAATGACCGAAACCACACGAGTCATTTGTGAATCCGAACTAAAAGAGATTCACTTCCACAATACAATGACCGAAACCACACGAGTCATTTGTGAATCTGAACTACACGAGATTCACTTCCACAACATCGAGGTTGGCCGAACTACACGAGCCTTAGTAATCCGAAACCACACGAGATTACTACCTCAATAAGATGACCGAACTACACGAGTCACCATGAATTCGAATTACACGAGATTCATTTAGTTAAGATGACCGAAACCACACGCGTCATCGTGAATCCGAAACCACACGCGATTCACAATCTCAACATAGGAATGGTACTCGCATTTCCCACCGGTACTCGCATTTCCCGATAGTGTTACACCATACCGACATAACACTACTCCCTTGATGAAGTCAGCGGACCCCGAAGGTCATACTCCACCAATCTCAACACCGGATGAAGTCAGCGGACTCGAAGATCATGCTTCACCGATATAACACTACGCTCATGATGAAGTCAGCGGACCCCGAAAGTCATGCTCCACCAATCACGTATTCCCATGATGAAGTCAGCGGACCCTAAAGATCATGCTTCATCAAACAACCATACCATAATCGAGCAAGAACCACCTATACCAAACATAGGTACCAAACAATAATTCTCCACAAGAGAACCCGACACACACCTCCCTTAACCGGAGGATTTCACCTTGCTCGCCAAACACGTCCATTATCTCTCAACGAGATTTACCACGTTACCACCTCGGTGATGATTCAAATCCAAACCATAAGTACAATTTATCCGAAATTGTACTCTACCACAAATCGACCCAACCAGGTCTCGACAACATTTTTCGGATCTACCAATAGCATCATCCGAAATCTCACACTAAAACTTCCTCGTGCGGGAGTGTAACTCCCCCACTTAGAACCACGTTCCATATCCACAACTCGTACAACCGCACAATGCTACCACAGGTAGACTTTACCAACAATTGGGCTCACAAGACCCATTACCACATCTTGCTCCAACCTTGAGCACACGAAGGATTTTAACCAACCCTTAAACACTTTGTACAAAAAGTGTACCGCAACACAATCGGAGTCGAACACCACGCTAGTAGGTATAAAAGAGGCACCTAATGTCGCGTCATAAAGACTCCACTACCAACACACATCGAGATTTAAAACACTCGATCTCAAGGGTTCCAACCAATCGACGAACCTCATGATTCGTCACTTCAACATCAAAGCGAATACGCGCTTAACAACCAAACACCAAAACCATTTTCGTGGCTTGGTAGAAGCGTTTCCCAAATACTAAGGAATGCTTGGTTGCACCAAGTCTTACGCCCTTCGCCCGTCAATCAATCGTCAACATTGGGTACTTCCATTAGGAACGTCACCCATAGCATAACATGCACAACAAAGGCACGCAACTCAAACTCAAACGGCATTTAATAAATAATCAAAAGACATATTTATCAAAATTAAACGTACCTTAACGTCTCCTGGCCGCACCCGTCCCCGCTAACTTGGGACATTCCGACTTACGATGTCCTTCTTTTTGGCAATTGAAGCACACCATACCATCACCCTTTGGTACCGAACATTCCCAAGACTTGTGACCCCTCACGCCACAATTGTAACATCTAGCCGCACTAGAATCCGACATACCCGCTCGCGTACCACCCGTGCTCACACTCGGACCCTTAGCCCTCTTACTCGGAGCACCATAAGAAACGACCCTTCGCTCACTTGAAGGTTCACCCTTTTTCGATCGTGAATACGAGTCGAAACCTCTAGCCAAGTCGAATAATTCCGAAAACGATTTCGCTTGACCCCGGCTAATTTTACTTTTCAAGTCATCATTCAAGGTCCGATAGAAATCTCCCATCAACAAACGATCATTCCCCAAATACTCCGGACAAAAACGAGCCTTCGCCATAAAGGTCGTCTTGAGAGTACTCAAATCCATAGATCCTTGTCGCAAATTTCGCAACTCATTACGCAATTCCCACAAATCGGCCGAAGTCCGGAACTCCTCGAAGAATTCCTCCTTAAAGTCGTCCCACGATAAAGCCATAAACGTCTCGCCACCGACAAGATCAATCTTACCATCCAACCAATCCCTTGCCCTACCCCGCAACAAACTCGTAGCGAGTCTCGTCTTTCTCTCGGGAGGGCAATCAATAGTACGGAAACACCCTTCGACGTCCGAAATCCAAGTTGTGCTTACCAAAGGATCCGGCTTTCCGTCATACATCGGGGGTTTAGTCCTCATGAAGCTCTTAAGATAACGCTCCATTTCACCACTACTTTGAAGTTCGGAATACCTCCTTTCCATTCTTTCTTCTAACGCACCCATTTGCTCCGCAACGGTGGCTGCAACCCTAGTGTTAAACTCCGCGTCATTCGCCTCGGTCTCGTTTCGCGTCGTCATTCTAAAGAATGCAAAACGATTAGTCCACGAACGTGTAAAACCGTACGCACGACACAGCCCCATCTTGCTAAACACTCATCGTACATCACTTGTTAGACACGATTTGCACCCGTAATAAGGTTTGCAAGTTCTTATTACGCACACATGCCGCATCGACTCGTTAGTACAACGACCGTCTCGCTCGATGATATACACAAACACAACCAAAATTCTACGCGGTACAAACACACGCGAGAATTATTATCACAACACAACAACATATTAATAATATCCGCATTACTAATATAAACGTTAGTCAACCTATAGCCAAGGCACTAACCAAACCCATTCCGACCCGTAATCCTACAAGTCCCGCAACAATTTAAGCACACACAAGTCTAAGTCTAGGCACCTATCTCAAGTCACCTAAATCCCTTAGACCATGCTCTGATACCACTTGTAACAACCCAAACCATCCAACGACAAAACCACGTGAAAACAGCAAAATAAAAAAAAAAATTCCTGAACAGCATGTTGCACGGCGCGCCATATAGGCCGCGCGGCGCGCCAAAGTGGACTGTCCAAAAAGTTCTAAAATGCGAAAATGTTTGACTAGTTCCCGACGTATTTAGACATAACGCTTTTAACCGCATGTTCAATATATGAAAACTAGCGCGTTCCATTAATAAAATTTAGTTTACGAAGCGGGGCCTACATTGACCCAAATTACCCTTTAAGTATCAAAATACAATTTTCGACCATAAGACTTTTAATACAAAACAAAGCCGAGCATGGCGATTGGGGATACGCTACCCAATCCTAATAAATCTAAAAGCAAGCCTTCTACGCAAACTATGCAAGTCCTCTAATCCTCGCGCTTACCCGAGCCACCATCCGCATGCAATCTATAAAAAGAGTCAACAACGAGAGGGTAAGCTAACGCTTAGTGAATGATAATATACTACATACATATATATGTATAAAATGGACACGCCACAAAATAACAAATACCGCATACCGAGGCATCCATATAAGGCACTACACTAAGCATACCATACGATCTCTAAGCAACGAGCTAAAGATACAACAACAATATAAGTTCACCAACGACGATGTGAACAACGCCAAATAGCTACACCCGGAGGGTTAGCTACAACACAACAATACATTAATATATAACAATATAAACGAACAAGGTTAACACCTTAACCCAATACCGAGAACCAAATACCACAATGAAGATTGGCCGAACTACACGAGCCTTAGTAATCCGAAACCACACGAGATTACTATCTTCACAACATCGAGGTTGGCCGAACTACACGAGCCTTAGTAATTCGAAACCACACGAGATTACTACCTCAATAAGATGACCGAACTACATGAGTCACCATGAATTCGAACTACACGGGATTCATTTCCACAATACAATAAGATGACCGAAACACACGCGTCATCGTGAATCCGAATACACACGCGATTCACTTCTCAATATTATACCCTTCGCCATTGGGGTTATATCAACCACATCACAACCACGTGTGATAATGTACACGCGAACGCGTACTTCGCCAAAGATGGTCAACCAAAACGCACAACCGTGCCAATTGGACTCATACAAAAGTCCATCAAATCCATCTATATGTGAAGTGAGCTCTATAGCCGAGAATCACTTCACCCGACCCGCACCCATCCTACACATACATATGCACATAGGATATTATCACGCACCTTGAAGTCTTGAAGAAAGCTTCCAAGTAAACCGCAACTCGCCAATGGAAAATACCTATTCCATTATCACAATTACAACAATACACTTAGAGTGGATTTACAAATCAACCCAATTCGTCACTTAGTGCAATTTCGACCCAAATGCACTTCCAAGCACAAACCGTGCCCAAAACTAACCAATAATCACTAACACAAGTGAGAATGGTCCTAATACGCCAATTAAACCCGAACTCAAGTGTTAAACACGTGTCATACCCATTTTGACACTTAAACCCTAATTTTGACCCATAAGGTCAAAATCTCACCATTTACAAGTTTTGACACCAAAACACATTTAACTTGGTTTTATACTTCAACTTAATCCATTTCAAGTTTATAAACCTCATTAAATCGCCAAATGGGTCATAATCACCACCAAACCCTAATTTGACTCAAAGTCACAATTAGTCAACCAAATAACCTTAAATGGGTTTTAATACTTCCATAATCACTAACTTAAGTGATTAAACTCAATTTCAAGTCCTAAACATGGCCAATTAGTTCACCAACCCAAAATCCACCAACAATTAACAATAAACCCAATTACTAGCATCACTAAACCCATTTCATCATCTAAAAGGGTTTTTCATCAAACTAACTCGAACCCTAACTTGAATATCAAATCAAATAGATGAAATTCGGAGTTTGAGCTTACCAATACCACCACAACGTAGCTAGGAACGAAAGGAACAACTTTAGAACTCGAGCTTTTGATCAATTCGGCCTCCTTCTTCACCAAAACCCTAAATCTCTCTGATAATGCCAAAAATGAACACATATTTTATAGCATTATTCTCCAAGAAAGACAAGATTTTAGTTGGTATTGTTCGATTTACAAGCGATATTCGTTTAAATATTAAAAAGAGAAGATAAAAGGCAGATTCGACAAATTGAAGACAAAAAAGGTCCAAAGAGCTAAAAAGTACAAGATTCAATCAAAAAGGTTCAAAATATTGATGAGGAACGTCTCAAAATGACAAGAGTACAAGTTACAAGACGCAAAGTACGCGATTTAAAATAATTCGCGAGGACGTCCGAAAATCCGGAACCGGGACCTGAGCCTAGAAGAAACGCGCGACGCAACGGACTAAAAAGATCTACTCAACTATGCATATAAATATAATATAATATATAAATAATTATTAAAATTATTTATATATTTATATTATTTATTTATTATGTCGACAAGCAATCTGACAAAACAACATGAGCTGTAATTTCCTACCATGCGACTCGCATGGCAGGAAGGCCAAAGTCATGCGAGTCGCATGGCTTACTTTTCCAGGCCAGGTCTATAAATCTCGCGTGTTTTGTTCAGTTTTAGGTACACCATATTATCTATCTTTCTCCATTTGTAATAAATAAATAAATTATAATTTTAATTTTAATTAATAATAATAATAAGGTTATGTTAAGGAGTGTTTTGAGTGTATAAGTCGAAATTCTGTCCGTGTAACGCTACGCTATTTTTAATCATTGTAAGTTATGTTCAACCTTTTTACATTAATGTCTCGTAGCTAAGTTATTATTATGCTTATTTAAAACGAAGTAATCATGATGTTGGGCTAATTACTAAAATTGGGTAATTGGGCTTTGTACCATAATTGGGGTTTGGACAAAAGAACGACACTTGTGGAAATTAGACTATGGGCTATTAATGGGCTTTATATTTGTTTAACTAAATGAAAGTTTGTTAATGTTAATATAAAGATTTACAATTGGGCGTCCCTATAAATTACCATATACACTCGATCGGACACGATGGGCGGGGTATTTATATGTACGCATAATCGTTCATTTAACCGGACACGGGAATGGATTAATAGCCATTAGAATAATTAAAACAGGGGTGAAATTACATTCAAGGGTAATTGGTGTAATTGTTAACAAAGTAGTAAAACCTTGGTTTACACGCAGTCGATAACCTGGTGTATTCATTAAACAAAGTATTAAAACCTTGTTACAATTCGAATCCCCAATTAGTTGGAATATTTAACTTCGGGTATAATAATAATTTGATGAGGACACTCGCACTTTATATTTATGACTGATGGACTGTTATGGACAAAAACCAGACGGACATATTAAATAATCCAGGACAAAGGACAATTAACCCATGGGCATAAAACTAAAATCAACACGTCAAACATCATGATTACGGAAGTTTAAATAAGCATAATTCTTTTATTTCATATTTAATTTCCTTCATTTTATATTTAATTGCACTTCTAATTATCGCACTTTTATTTATTGTTATTTAATCGCACTTTTAATTATCGTACTTTTTAATTATCGCAATTTTATTTTATCGCACTTTTATTATTCGCAATTTCATTATCGTTATTTACTTTACGCTTTAAATTAAGTCTTTTATTTATTTAATATTTTACATTAGGTTTTAACTGCGACTAAAGTCTTATAATCGACAAACCGGTCATTAAACGGTAAAAACCCCCTTTATAATAATAATATTACTTATATATATATTTGTATTTTTATAAAAGTAAACTAATATAGCGTTGAGCTTTGTTTAAAGATTTCCCTGTGGAACGAACCGGACTTACTAAAAACTACACTACTGTACGATTAGGTACACTGCCTATAAGTGTTGTAGCAAGGTTTAAGTATATCCATTCTATAAATAAATAAATATCTTGTGTAAAATTGTATCGTATTTAATAGTATTTCCTAGTAAATTAATAGTATTTTATACCCCTCTGCTTTGACATCAAGTATTTTTGGCGCCGCTGCCGGGGAACGCCGAAGCGAAACGCCATATTTTTTTTTTTTTGTTATAATTAGTTTTTGTAAAATTTATATTTTTGTTTAAAAATTAAAAATATAAAAAAAAAATCTTTTAAAATCGAAAAAAAAAAATATATTTTAAAGTGTATTTTAAGTTTTTCTTTATTATTTACAAAATATTAAAGTATTTGTATTTTATTTTAGTATTTTATTAAGTTTTTATTTAAATTATATATTTATATCTTATATTATATATAAACAGAAATTAAAAATAAATATTAAATAATTACGTGACCTGTCATTTGAACCAGTCCAATTGAACCAGTTCAGAATGGCCATGCGACTCGCATGACCCACCCCCTTATTCCATGCGACTCGCATGAAGGGGTTGACCAGGCCACATACGAACCCTAATCTAGCATTAATTACGGGTATTAAATAATTAATATTCTCTAAACCCTAAATTATTATTATTATTATATTTAGTTTTTAATTTAGTTTTTATATTTACTTTTATATTTAGTTTTTAAAATATATAAACTTAATACTTTTATATAAAATATAAAAATAATATTTTTTATAAAATCTAATATTTTTATAACTTTTTAGTAACTTTTATATTTTGTATCTTTTTGTTGTTTTAGCGTAATTTTAGCATTTTTCTTCGTTCGTACTTAGTTTTTAAGTCTAGTTTTTTGCCGTAGTTTTTATTTTTATTTCTAGAATTTTTAGGATTGCCGTAAAATCCCTTAAGTGCCTATTCCTTAGACTAAGTTTTAGGTGCTTTAGAATTTTGCGACGCCATTTTTCGTGCTATTTTCTTATTTTTCGACGCTTTTACCTATGTATCAATTACAATTCCAAGTAGTGATCTCCATTTACAATTTTAATTTTAAGATAATAGTCATTATAAGGATCGATTAGTTGTGTGTCTTAAGCCGCTCTTCGCCTTTTTCATTTTTCGACACTTTTCGACGCGCAATCTATTTCTTCCTTATTTCTCGACATTCTAGTTATAGGACATAGAATTTTATCTACTTCTTATCTAATATTTCTTAAACGGAAAGAAAAATTATCTAAGTGGTTAAATTAATAGACGTTGACATTTTTCTGGTTCGTAGTAATAGTTGGATTTGTACGTGGAACGGGTTGTTGGAGCCAAACAGTCCTCAATTATATTGAGACCAAACGAATCCTGCCCCTCTGCTGCATCTTTTGGCTATTCGAAACGTGGGCAAAAATCAGAAAAGTCTATTAATTGGATAGCTTATATAAGTTTTTCTTATTATTTTTATAACTAATAGGATATTCTGTGAATGCACCGAGCAAGACGTTCACCGCCGGTCATACGTTCACCACCTGTAACTCGATCAAGACATTTAGCAAATATTACCGCCGTTGATTTTTCTTTAGAATCGCCATCTAGTCAACCAAGTACTTCAACTCAAATTTCCGATAATCCAGTTTTTGAAACAAACATCACAATTGAGAATCCGGAGAATACTCAGGGACAATTCCAAGACCCTGATCCACTAATTATTCCTCCGGAACCTCCAATCATTCAAACAGAGATTGTTGAGGAAGAAACCATTAAATCAGAAACCTCTAGTGATTCGGATACAACACTTCCAATCATGGAAAATCTAGAACCTTTAAGTATGGAAGACCGAATGAGAGCCAAACGCACTGGCCAAGGTCATGCAATTACTCAACCAAACGTTAATGCGCCAGATTATGAAATCAAAGGACAAATTCTACACATGGTGACTAACCAATGCCAATTTAGTGGTGCGCCGAATGAAGATCCGAACGAACATCTTCGTACCTTTAATAGAATTTGTACACTATTCAAAATCCGAGAAGTGGAAGACGAACAAATCTATCTCATGTTATTTCCCTGGACTTTAAAGGGAGAAGCCAAAGATTGGTTGGAATCGTTACCTGAAGGGGCGATTGATACATGGGATGTTTTAGTTGAAAAATTTCTTAAACAATTCTTTCCGGCATCCAAAGCCGTAAGACTTCAAGGAGAAATTGTTACGTTCACACAAAAGCCAAATGAAACTCTATATGAGGCGTGGACAAGATTTGGAAAGTTGTTAAGAGGATGTCCGCAACATGGTTTAGATACTTATCAAATAGTGCAAATATTCTACCAAGGTTGTGACATCACTACAAGGAAGGACATCGACATAGCAGCCGGTGGTTCCATAATGAAGAAAACCGCAACCGAAGCTTATAAAATCATTGATAACACTGCTTCCCACTCACATGAGTGGCACCAAGAAAAAGATATCGTTAGATCATCTAAAGCAGCTAGAGCCGATTCTAACCATGACTTAGATTCCATTTCCGCAAAGATAGATGCTTTCGAGAGACGAATGGAAAAGATGACTAAAGATATTCACGCTATACGAATTAGTTGTGAGCAGTGTGGAGGACCACATTTGACAAAAGATTGTCTCAGTATTGAACAAACAATGGAACAAAGAGAGAATGTTTCGTACATGAACCAAAGGCTTGGAAATAATTATCAGAATAATTATCAACCGCCAAGACCTAACTACAATCAAAACCAGAACTATAACCGAAATGTTCCATACAACAACCAACAAGGTCCTAGCAATCAACAAGTATCTAACAATACTTACAATCAGCAAAGACCTATTTTTCCGATTAAACCACCACAAACCGACGAGAAAAAGCCAAATTTAGGAGATATGATATCAAAGCTAGTTGAGTCTCAAACTCAGTTTTTCACATCACAGAAACAAACCAATGAACAAAATGCTCAAGCATTTAGGAATCAACAAGCTTCGATTCAAAATTTGGAACAAGAAGTGAGCAACCTAGCAAGGTTGATAGGTGAAAGAAAACCGGGAAGTTTACCGAGCGATACAAATGCTAACCCCCGGAATGAAACAGCTAAAGCCATTACCACAAGAAGTGGTATTACACTTAAACCACCTGAAATACCTGTAAATTCAGATGATTCTATTCCTAATCCACAAGAACCACAATCCGAGCAAGAAAAGGAAAAAGAACCGGTAGTTGAAAAGGTTAATGAAGATAACACAGTTAAGGCTAAACCTTATGTTAAACCGTACCAACCACCGCTTCCTTACCCGAGTAAAATGAGAAAAGAAAGACTTGAAGCCGAGCAATCCAAATTTTTGGATATGTTTAAACAAATAAATATAAATCTTCCTTTCATTGATGTAATTTCAGGAATGCCAAGGTATGCTAAATTCTTGAAAGATCTAATCACGAATAGAAAGAAAATGGAAGAACTCTCGGCTGTCACTATGAATGCAAATTGTTCAGCAGTGCTGTTGAATAAGATACCCGAAAAACTCTCCGATCCAGGAAGTTTCACAATTCCATGTTTTCTGGGTAGTCTTAGTTCAATAGAAGCATTGGCAGATTTAGGTGCTAGTATAAATTTAATGCCGTATTCACTATACGCTAAACTAGACCTTGGAGAATTAAAACCAACAAGAATAAGTATACAACTAGCCGATCGATCAGTAAAATATCCTAGAGGGATAATGGAGAACATGCTAGTTAAAGTTGGTAATTTAGTATTTCCAGAAGATTTTGTTATTCTGGATATGGAAGAAGATTCTCGAGTACCTCTCATATTAGGAAGACCATTTTTAAACACGGCTAAAGCAATAATAGACGTGTTCAATAAGAAACTGACCCTAAGTATAGAGGACGAGAGTGTTACCTTTTCAGTGGATAGAGCCATGCAACAACCGCAATCTGCAGATGATACATGCTATTATATTCAAACTGTAGATCCATATGCTGAATTGTTAGAAGAATTTCCAGAATTACAAGGAACGGGAGAATGTTCTGTAGGAGAAGGAACTGAACCAATTGATGAAGCTGAAATGTTAGCTACACTTATGGATAATGGATATGAACCAACAACAGAAGAACTTCAAATGTTAAAAGAGGAAGACCGATATCGATACAAATCATCGATAGAAGAACCGCCGATATTAGAGTTCAAGCCACTTCCAACCCATTTGGAATACGCTTATTTACATGGTGAATCTGAATTACCTGTAATAATATCGTCTTCTCTCACAAATGATGAAAAATCTCAACTCATTTCTGTGTTGAAAGCTCATAAACCAGCCATTGCATGGAAGATTCATGATATTAAAGGAATAAGTCCTTCGTATTGCACACATAAAATCCTTATGGAAGAAGGTCATAAAACGTATGTGCAACGCCAACGAAGACTAAATCCTAATATGCAAGATGTAGTTAAGAAAGAGATTATTAAACTGCTAGATGCAGGTTTGATATATCCAATTTCTGATAGTCCATGGGTAAGCCCAGTTCAATGCGTACCTAAGAAGGGTGGCATGACTGTCATTACAAATGAGAAAAATGAGCTTATTCCTACTAGGACTGTAACAGGATGGCGTGTATGTATTGATTATAGAAAATTAAATGACGCCACCAGAAAAGATCACTTTCCCTTACCTTTCATAGATCAAATGTTGGAAAGATTAGCCGGAAATAGTTACTATTGTTTTCTAGATGGATTTTCCGGATATTTTCAAATTCCAATAGCACCCGAAGACCAAGAGAAAACCACATTCACGTGCCCTTATGGTACTTTTGCTTACAAACGCATACCATTTGGACTTTGTAACGCCCCTGCAACCTTTCAAAGGTGTATGATGGCGATTTTTCACGACATGATAGAAGAATGCATGGAAGTATTCATGGATGACTTTTCAGTCTTCGGTGATACATTTAAATCATGTCTAGTTAATCTGGAACGAATGCTAATTAGATGCGAAAAATCAAATCTAGTACTTAATTGGGAGAAATGCCATTTCATGGTTAAAGAAGGCATCGTTCTTGGACATAAAATTTCAAAAGAAGGAATTGAAGTGGATAGAGCTAAAGTAGATGTAATTGCTAAACTTCCACATCCCACCAATGTTAGAGGAGTTAGGAGTTTTCTAGGGCATGCCGGTTTTTACCGACGTTTCATAAAAGATTTTTCTAAAATTGCCACTCCTATGAATAAACTCCTAGAAAAGGATGCGCCATTCATCTTTTCAGATGAATGTATCAAATCTTTTAATATTCTTAAAGAAAAACTCACTAATGCACCGATCATGATAACACCAAATTGGAATCTACCATTTGAACTAATGTGCGATGCAAGTGATTTTGCAATGGGAGCCGTTTTAGGACAAAGGATTGAAAAACGATTTCAACCTATATATTATGCTAGTAAGACATTACAAGGAGCACAAACAAACTATACAACTACTGAAAAAGAACTCCTTGCTATTGTCTTTGCTTTTGACAAATTTCGATCATATCTCGTTCTAGCAAAAACGGTGGTCTATACCGACCATTCTGCTCTTAGATACCTATTTTCAAAACAAGATGCTAAACCAAGATTAATCCGTTGTATCTTACTCTTACAAGAGTTTGATATTGAAATCCGAGATAAAAGAGGAGCAGAAAATCTCGCCGCTGATCATCTTTCTCGTCTTGAAAATCCTGAGTTAGAAGTTCTAAATGAATCGGCCATACAAGACAACTTTCCTGATGAATATCTATTGAAGATAGATTATAAAGAAATCTCATGGTTTGCAGACTATGCAAACTACTTAGTTTGTGGATTCCTTGAAAAAGGATTATCGTACCAAAGACGAAAGAAATTCTTCAGTGATATAAAACACTATTTTTGGGAAGATCCACATCTGTTTAAAAGTTGTCCCGATGGAATAATACGCCGATGTGTATTTGGAGATGAAGCTAGTAAAATTTTAAACCATTGTCACACAGGACCAACAGGAGGGCATTATGGGCCTCAACTAACAGCAAGAAAAGTTTATGAAGCTGGATTCTATTGGCCTACAATTTACAAAGACGCACACCTTCTTTGCAAATCCTGTGATGCATGTCAAAGGGCCGGAAAAATAAGTCAACGTGATGAAATGCCACAAAATGTCATCCAAGTATGTGAAGTATTTGACATTTGGGGTATTGACTTTATGGGTCCATTTCCAAAATCTCATAATAATCTATATATACTCGTAGCCATTGATTATGTATCTAAATGGGCGGAAGCACAAGCTCTCCCAACTAACGATGCACGAGTTGTAGTCAACTTTTTAAAACGTCTTTTTGCAAGGTTTGGAACACCGAAAGCTTTAATAAGTGATCGGGGTACTCATTTCTGTAATAATCAACTTGAGAAAGTTCTTAAAAGATATGGAGTAACTCATAAAATCTCCACCGCATATCATCCACAAACAAGTGGACAAGTTGAAAATACCAACCGAGCTTTAAAACGTATTCTAGAGAAAACCGTAGGATCAAATTCGAAGGAATGGTCCATTAAATTGGAGGATGCACTCTGGGATTTTAGAACAGCCTACAAAACTCCAATTGGAACCACACCTTTTAGACTTGTTTATGGAAAAGCATGTCATCTTCCAGTAGAAATTGAACACAAAGCATTTTGGGCTTTGAAGACATGTAATCTTGATTTACATGAAGCCGGACGTCTACGATTAAGTCAACTAAATGAATTAGAAGAATTAAGACATGAAGCATACGAAAATTCGTTAATCTATAAAGAAAGAACGAAGAAATGGCATGATAAAAGAATCAGAAGTTCAAAAGAATTTAAAGAAGGAGACAGAGTTCTTCTTTTCAATTCACGATTCAAGCTATTTCCTGGAAAATTGAAATCAAGATGGTCTGGACCATTCATAGTCAAAAGAGTTTTCCCATACGGAAAGATAGAATTGATAAATTCAAATGGGATTGAATTTAAAGTTAATGGTCACAGAGTTAAACATTACATACATGGTCCGATGGAAGTCGACAACGAAGTTAATCACAACTTCGACACCACAGCTAACTAAGTGTGGAGAGAATTGAAATGTCCCGTTCTTATTGATTAAAAACGTTCCATATTAATTGATTTCGTTGCGAGGTTTTGACCTCTATATGAGACGTTTTTCAAAGACTGCATTCATTTTTAAACAAACCATAACCTTTATTTCATCAATAAAGGTTTAAAAAGCTTTATGTAGATTATCAAATAATGATAATCTAAAATATCCTGTTTACACACGACCATTACATAATGGTTTACAATACAAATATGTTACAACAAAATAAGTTTCTTGAATGCAGTTTTTACACAATATCATACAAGCATGGACTCCAAATCTTGTCCTTATTTAAGTATGCGACAGCGGAAGCTCTTAATAATCACCTGAGAATAAACATGCTTAAAACGTCAACAAAAATGTTGGTGAGTTATAGGTTTAACCTATATATATCAAATCGTAACAATAGACCACAAGATTTCATATTTCAATACACATCCCATACATAGAGATAAAAATCATTCATATGGTGAACACCTGGTAACCGACAATAACAAGATGCATATATAAGAATATCCCCATCATTCCGGGACACCCTTCGGATATGATATAAATTTCGAAGTACTAAAGCATCCGGTACTTTGGATGGGGTTTGTTAGGCCCAATAGATCTATCTTTAGGATTCGCGTCAATTAGGGTGTCTGTTCCCTAATTCTTAGATTACCAGACTTAATAAAAAGGGGCATATTCGATTTCGATAATTCAACCATAGAATGTAGTTTCACGTACTTGTGTCTATTTTGTAAATCATTTATAAAACCTGCATGTATTCTCATCCCAAAAATATTAGATTTTAAAAGTGGGACTATAACTCACTTTTACAGATTTTTACTTCGTCGGGAAGTAAGACTTGGCCACTGGTTGATTCACGAACCTATAACAATATATACATATATATCAAAGTATGTTCAAAATATATTTACAACACTTTTAATATATTTTGATGTTTTAAGTTTATTAAGTCAGCTGTCCTCGTTAGTAACCTACAACTAGTTGTCCACAGTTAGATGTATAGAAATAAATCGATAAATATTATCTTGAATCAATCCACGACCCAGTGTATACGTATCTCAGTATTGATCACAACTCAAACTATATATATTTTGGAATCAACCTCAACCCTGTATAGCTAACTCCAACATTCACATATAGAGTGTCTATGGTTGTTCCGAAATATATATAGATGTGTCGACATGATAGGTCGAAACATTGTATACGTGTCTATGGTATCTCAAGATTACATAATATATAATACAAGTTGATTAAGTTATGGTTGGAATAGATTTGTTACCAATTTTCACGTAGCTAAAATGAGAAAAATTATCCAATCTTGTTTTACCCATAACTTCTTCATTTTAAATCCGTTTTGAGTGAATCAAATTGCTATGGTTTCATATTGAACTCTATTTTATGAATCTAAACAAAAAATGTATAGGTTTCTAGTCGGAAAAATAAGTTACAAGTCGTTTTTGTAAAGGTAGTCATTTCAGTCGAAAGAACGACGTCTAGATGACCATTTTAGAAAACATACTTCCACTTTGAGTTTAACCTTAATTTTTGGATATAGTTTCATGTTCATAATAAAAATCATTTTCTCAGAATAACAACTTTTAAATCAAAGTTTATCATAGTTTTTAATTAACTAACCCAAAACAGCCCGCGGTGTTACTACGACGGCGTAAATCCGGTTTTACGGTGTTTTTCGTGTTTCCAGGTTTTAAATCATTAAGTTAGCATATCATATAGATATAGAACATGTGTTTAGTTGATTTTAAAAGTCAAGTTAGAAGGATTAACTTTTGTTTGCGAACAAGTTTAGAATTAACTAAACTAAGTTCTAGTGATTACAAGTTTAAACCTTCGAATAAGATAGCTTTATATGTATGAATCGAATGATGTTATGAACATCATTACTACCTTAGGTTCCTTGGATGAACCTACTGGAAAAGATAAAAATGGATCTAGCTTCAATGGATCCTTGGATGGCTCAAAGTTCTTGAAGCAAAATCATGACACGAAAACAAGTTCAAGTAAGATCATCACTTGAAATAAGATTGTTATAGTTATAGAAATTGAACCAAAGTTTGAATATGATTATTACCTTGTATTAGAATGATAACCTACTGTAAGAAACAAAGATTTCTTGAGGTTGGATGATCACCTTACAAGATTGGAAGTGAGCTAGCAAACTTGAAAGTATTCTTGATTTTATGAAACTAGAACTTTTGGAATTTATGAAGAACACTTAGAACTTGAAGATAGAACTTGAGAGAGTTCAATTAGATGAAGAAAATTGAAGAATGAAAGTGTTTGTAGGTGTTTTTGGTCGTTGGTGTATGGATTAGATATAAAGGATATGTAATTTTGTTTTCATGTAAATAAGTCATGAATGATTACTCATATTTTTGTAATCTTATGAGATATTTCATGCTAGTTGCCAAATGATGGTTCCCACATGTGTTAGGTGACTCACATGGGCTGCTAAGAGCTGATCATTGGAGTGTATATACCAATAGTACATACATCTAAAAGCTGTGTATTGTACGAGTACGAATACGGGTGCATACGAGTAGAATTGTTGATGAAACTGAACGAGAATGTAATTGTAAGCATTTTTGTTAAGTAGAAGTATTTTGATAAGTGTATTGAAGTCTTTCAAAAGTGTATAAATACATATTAAAACACTACATGTATATACATTTTAACTGAGTCGTTAAGTCATCGTTAGTCGTTACATGTAAGTGTTGTTTTGAAACCTTTAGGTTAACGATCTTGTTAAATGTTGTTAACCCAATGTTTATAATAACAAAAGAGATTTTAAATTATTATATTATCATGATATTATGATGTACGAATATCTCTTAATATGATATATATACATTAAATGTCGTTACAACGATAAACGTTACATATATGTCTCGTTTCAAAATCATTAAGTTAGTAGTCTTGTTTTTACATATGTAGTTCATTGTTAATATAATTAATGATATGTTTACTTATCATAATATCATGTTAACTATATATATAACCATATATATGTCATCATATAGTTTTTTTTACAAGTTTTAACGTTCGTGAATCACCGGTTAACTTGGGTGGCCAATTGTCTATATGAAACCTATTTCAATTAATCAAGTCTTAACAAGTTTGATTGCTTAACATGTTGGAAACATTTAATCATGTAAACATCAATCTCAATTAATATATATAAACATGGAAAAGTTCGGGTCACTACAGTACCTACCCGTTAAATAAATTTCGTCCCGAAATTTTAAGCTGTTGAAGGTGTTGACGAATCTTCTGGAAATAGATGCGGGTATTTCTTCTTCATCTGATCTTCACGCTCCCAGGTGAACTCGGGTCCTCTACGAGCATTCCATCGAGCCTTAACAATTGGTATCTTGTTTTGCTTAAGTCTTTTAACCTCACGATCCATTATTTCGACGGGTTCTTCGATGAATTGGAGTTTTTCGTTGATTTGGATTTCATCTAAAGGAATATTGAGATCTTCTTTAGCAAAACATTTCTTCAAATTCGAGACGTGGAAAGTGTTATGTACAGCCGCGAGTTGTTGAGGTAACTCAAGTCGGTAAGCTACTGGTCCGACACGATCAATAATCTTGAATGGTCCAATATACCTTGGATTTAATTTCCCTCGTTTACCAAATCGAACAACGCCTTTCCAAGGTGAAACTTTAAGCATGACCATCTCTCCAATTTCAAATTCTATATCTTTTCTTTTAATGTCAGCGTAGCTCTTTTGTCGACTTTGGGCGGTTTTCAACCGTTGTTGAATTTGGATGATCTTCTCGGTAGTTTCTTGTATAATCTCCGGACCCGTAATCTGTCTATCCCCCACCTCACTCCAACAAATCGGAGACCTGCACTTTCTACCATAAAGTGCTTCAAACGGCGCCATCTCAATGCTTGAATGGTAGCTGTTGTTGTAGGAAAATTCTGCTAACGGTAGATGTCGATCCCAACTGTTTCCGAAATCAATAACACATGCTCGTAGCATGTCTTCAAGCGTTTGTATCGTCCTTTCGCTCTGCCCATCGGTTTGTGGATGATAGGCAGTACTCATGTCTAGACGAGTTCCTAATGCTTGCTGTAATGTCTGCCAGAATCTTGAAATAAATCTGCCATCCCTATCAGAGATAATAGAGATTGGTATTCCATGTCTGGAGACGACTTCCTTCAAATACAGTCGTGCTAACTTCTCCATCTTGTCATCTTCTCTTATTGGTAGGAAGTGTGCTGATTTGGTGAGACGATCAACTATTACCCAAATAGTATCAAAACCACTTGCAGTCCTTGGCAATTTAGTGATGAAATCCATGGTAATGTTTTCCCATTTCCATTCCGGGATTTCGGGTTGTTGAAGTAGACCTGATGGTTTCTGATGCTCAGCTTTGACCTTAGAACACGTCAAACATTCTCCTACGTATTTAGCAACATCGGCTTTCATACCCGGCCACCAAAAATGTTTCTTGAGATCCTTGTACATCTTCCCCGTTCCAGGATGTATTGAGTATCTGGTTTTATGAGCTTCTCTAAGTACCATTTCTCTCATATCTCCAAATTTTGGTACCCAAATCCTTTCAGCCCTATACTGGGTTCCGTCTTCCCGAATATTAAGATGCTTCTCCGATCCTTTGGGTATTTCATCCTTTAAATTTCCCTCTTTTAAAACTCCTTGTTGCGCCTCCTTTATTTGAGTAGTAAGGTTATTATGAATCATTATATTCATAGATTTTACTCGAATGGGTTCTCTATCCTTCCTGCTCAAGGCATCGGCTACCACATTTGCCTTCCCCGGGTGGTAACGAATCTCAAAATCGTAATCATTTAATAATTCAATCCACCTACGCTGCCTCATATTCAGTTGTTTCTGATTAAATATGTGTTGAAGACTTTTGTGGTCGGTATATATAATACTTTTGACCCCATATAAGTAGTGCCTCCAAGTCTTTAATGCAAAAACAACCGCGCCTAATTCCAAATCATGCGTCGTATAATTTTGTTCGTGAATCTTCAATTGTCTAGACGCATAAGCAATCACCTTCGTTCGTTGCATTAATACACAACCGAGACCTTGCTTTGATGCGTCACAATAAATCACAAAATCATCATTCCCTTCAGGCAATGACAATATAGGTGCCGTAGTTAGCTTTTTCTTCAATAACTGAAACGCTTTCTCTTGTTCATCATTCCATTCAAATTTCTTCCCTTTATGCGTTAATGCAGTCAAGGGTTTTGCTATTCTGGAAAAGTCTTGGATGAACCTTCTGTAGTAACCAGCTAGTCCTAAAAACTGGCGTATGTGTTTTGGAGTTTTCGGGGTTTCCCACTTTTCAACAGTTTCTATCTTTGCCGGATCCACCTTAATACCTTCTTTGTTCACTATGTGACCGAGGAATTGAACTTCTTCCAACCAAAATGCACACTTTGAAAACTTAGCGTACAATTCTTCCTTCCTCAATACTTCTAACACCTTTCTCAAATGTTCACCGTGTTCTTGGTCATTCTTTGAGTAAATAAGTATGTCATCAATGAAAACAATGACAAACTTGTCAAGGTATGGTCCACACACTCGGTTCATAAGGTCCATGAACACAGCTGGTGCATTAGTTAAACCAAACGGCATGACCATAAACTCGTAATGACCGTAACGTGTTCTGAAAGCAGTCTTTGGAATATCATCTTCTTTCACCCGCATTTGATGATACCCGGAACGTAAGTCAATCTTTGAATAAACAGACGAGCCTTGTAGTTGATCAAATAAGTCGTCGATTCTCGGTAGTGGGTAGCGGTTCTTGATGGTAAGTTTGTTCAACTCTCGGTAGTCGATACACAACCTGAATGTACCATCTTTCTTCTTGACAAACAAAACAGGAGCTCCCCACGGTGATGTGCTTGGTCGAATGAAACCACGCTCTAAAAGTTCTTGTAATTGGCTTTGCAGTTCTTTCATCTCGCTGGGTGCGAGTCTGTAAGGAGCACGAGCTATTGGTGCAGCTCCTGGTACAAGATCTATTTGAAATTCAACGGATCGATGTGGGGGTAATCCCGGTAATTCTTTCGGAAATACATCGGGAAATTCTTTTGCAATGGGAACATCATTGATGCTCTTTTCTTCAGTTTGTACTTTCTCGACGTGTGCTAGAACAGCATAGCAACCTTTTCTTATTAGTTTTTGTGCCTTCAAATTACTAATAAGATGTAGCTTCGTGTTGCCCTTTTCTCCGTACACCATTAAGGGTTTTCCTTTTTCTCGTATAATGCGAATTGCATTTTTGTAACAAACGATCTCCGCTTTCACTTCTTTCAACCAGTCCATACCGATTATCACATCAAAACTCCCTAACTCTACTGGTATCAAATCAATCTTAAATGTTTCGCTAACCAGTTTAATTTCTCGATTCCGACATATATTATCTGCTGAAATTAATTTACCATTTGCTAATTCGAGTAAAAATTTACTATCCAAAGGCGTCAATGGACAACTTAATTTAGCACAAAAATCTCTACTCATATAGCTTCTATCCGCACCCGAATCAAATAAAACGTAAGCAGATTTATTGTCAATAAGAAACGTACCCGTAACAAGCTCCGGGTCTTCCTGTGCCTCTACCGCATTAATATTGAAAACTCTTCCACGGCCTTGTCCATTCGTGTTCTCCTGGTTCGGGCAATTTCTAATAATGTGGCCTGGTTTTCCACATTTATAACAAACTACATTGGCATAACTTGCTCCGACACTACTTGCTCTGCCATTACTCGTTCCGACACCATTTGTTCCTTTCGTTCTATTAACCCCTGGTCCGTAGACCTCACACTTCGCCGCGCTATGACCATTTCTTTTACACTTGTTGCAAAATTTGGTGCAGAACCCCGAGTGATTCTTTTCACACCTTTGGCATAGTTGCTTCTGATTGTTGTTGTTGTTGCGGTTATTATTGTTGTTGGGATGATTGTTGTAGTTGCTGTTGTTGTTGTTGTTGTTGTTGTTGTTGTTGGGCCGTTTGTTGTAGTTGCGATTGATGTTGCGATTGTTGGGATAATTGTTGCGATTATTGTTGTAATTGCTGTTGTTGTTGTATTGGTGATTCTTATCACCGTTTTCCTCCCACTTTCTTTTGACTTGCTTCACATTGGCCTCTTCAGCAGTCTGTTCTTTAATTCTTTCTTCAATCTGGTTCACTAGTTTGTGAGCCATTCTACATGCCTGTTGTATGGAGGCGGGCTCGTGTGAACTTATATCTTCTTGGATTCTTTCCGGTAATCCTTTCACAAACGCGTCGATCTTCTCTTCCTCATCTTCGAATGCTCCCGGACACAATAGGCACAATTCTGTGAATCGTCTTTCGTACGTGGTAATATCAAATCCTTGGGTTCGTAACCCTCTAAGTTCTGTCTTGAGCTTATTGACCTCGGTTCTGGGACGGTACTTCTCGTTCATCAAGTGCTTGAATGCTGACCACGGTAGTGCGTACGCATCATCTTGTCCCACTTGCTCTAGATAGGTATTCCACCATGTTAACGCAGAACCTGTGAAGGTATGCGTAGCGTACTTCACTTTGTCCTCTTCAGTACACTTACTTATGGCAAACACCGATTCAACCTTCTCGGTCCACCGTTTCAATCCGATCGGTCCTTTGGTTCCATCAAATTCCAAAGGTTTGCAGGCAGTGAATTCTTTGTAGGTGCATCCTACACGATTTCCTGTACTGCTAGATCCAAGGTTATTGTTGGTATGTAACGCAGCCTGTACTGCGGCTATGTTTGAAGCTAGAAAAGTACGGAATTCCTCTTCATTCATATTCACGGTGTGTCGAGTAGTCGGTGCCATTTCCTTCAAAATAGTTAAATGGAACAAGTTAATCATACAGAATATTAAGAGTAGTTAATAGTATTTCGTAGCATAATATGAACTCATTTATAAAAGCTTTTTCTTCATATTAGCGTTTTATAAGTTTAAATTCGGGTAGTACCTACCCGTTAAGTTCATACTTAGTAGCTAATATACAATTCAACTACTACAATTCTATATGAAAAACTGATTATAATAATATTTCGCGTTCAAACTTTTATACAATATTTTACAAACTTACAATACCGCTTATTTTACATAAAGCATGAAATATAGCACACAATAACTTTGATACAAGATAGTTGTGAAGACAATTCTAGCTAGTACACAAGTCGTTCAGCAAAGGCAATAAAGACACGTAATTCATACGTCCAGAAACAAGTCATGCATTCTGGTTTTACTAGGACTACTTCCCATCCTTGGTCTTGTGCAACATAACCGTTATGGCCGTTGATAAGACAGCGTGTTGTAACGTCATCAAAGGGACGAGGGTTACGTAATGTCCAACAGTCCCGTAATAATCTAAAAACCTCATTTCTTACCCCAATTACTGACTCCGTCACTTGTGGAAACGTTTTGTTTAATAGTTGTAGCCCGATGTTCTTGTTCTCACTTTGGTGAGAAGCGAACATTACTAATCCGTAAGCATAACATGCTTCTTTATGTTGCATGTTAGCCGCTTTTTCTAAATCACGAAGTCCAATATTCGGATATATTGAGTCAAAATAATTTCTTAACCCGTTGCGTAAAATAGCATTTGGGTTCCCCGCAATATATGCGTCAAAGTAAACACATCGTAACTTATGGGTTTCCCAATGTGATATCCCCCATCTTTCAAACGAAAGTCTCTTATAAACCAAGACATTCTTGGAACGTTCTTCGAATGTCTTACAAACTGATCTCGCCTTAAATAGTTGTGCCGAAGAATTCTGGCCGACTCTAGACAAGATTTCATCAATCATGTCTCCGGGTAGGTCTCTTAAAATATTTGGTTGTCTATCCATTTTGTGTTTTTAAACTGTAAAATAGACAAGAGTTAGATTCATAAAAAAAATACTTATTAATACAAGCAATTTTTACATATATCATAAAGCATAAGAACACTATATTCCATATATTACACCACACGAATACAACTATCTTATTCCGACTCGCTCGTTTCTTCTTCTTCGGTTTTGGTTCGTTTTGCCAAGTTTCTAGGGATATATGATGTTCCCCTAATACGAGCCGTCGTTGTCCACATTGGTTTAGAAAAACCTGGTGGTTTAGAGGTTCCCGGGTCATTGTTACAACTTAAGGACTTCGGGGGTTGACGATACATATAAAGTTCATCGGGGTTGGAATTAGATTTCTCTATTTTTATGCCCTTTCCCTTATTATTTTCTTTTGCCTTTTTAAATTCAGTTGGGGTAATTTCTATAACATCATCGGAATTCTCGTCGGAATCCGATTCATCGGAGAATTGGTAATCCTCCCAATATTTTGCTTCCTTGGCGGAAACACCATTGACCATAATTAACTTTGGTCGGTTGGTTGAGGATTTTCTTTTACTTAACCGTTTTATTATTTCCCCCACCGGTTCTATTTCTTCATCCGGTTCCGATTCTTCTTCCGGTTCCGATTCTTCTTCCGGTTCCGACTCTTCTTCCGGTTCCTCTTCGGGAACTTGTGAATCAGTCCACAAATCATTCCAATTTACATTTGACTCTTCATTATTATTAGGTGAGTCAATGGAACTTGTTCTAGAGGTAGACATCTATCACATAATATCAAACACGTTAAGAGATTAATATATCACATAATATTCATATGTTAAAAATATATAGTTTCCAACAAAAATGTTAAGCAATCATTTTTAAAGAAAACACGGTCGAAGTCCAGACTCACTAATGCATCCTAACAAACTCGATAAGACACACTAATGCAAATTTTCTGGTTCTCTAAGACCAACGCTCGGATACCAACTGAAATGTCCCGTTCTTATTGATTAAAAACGTTCCATATTAATTGATTTCGTTGCGAGGTTTTGACCTCTATATGAGACGTTTTTCAAAGACTGCATTCATTTTTAAACAAACCATAACCTTTATTTCATCAATAAAGGTTTAAAAAGCTTTACGTAGATTATCAAATAATGATAATCTAAAATATCCTGTTTACACACGACCATTACATAATGGTTTACAATACAAATATGTTACAACAAAATAAGTTTCTTGAATGCAGTTTTTACACAATATCATACAAGCATGGACTCCAAATCTTGTCCTTATTTAAGTATGCGACAGCGGAAGCTCTTAATAATCACCTGAGAATAAACATGCTTAAAACGTCAACAAAAATGTTGGTGAGTTATAGGTTTAACCTATATATATCAAATCGTAACAATAGACCACAAGATTTCATATTTCAATACACATCCCATACATAGAGATAAAAATCATTCATATGGTGAACACCTGGTAACCGACAATAACAAGATGCATATATAAGAATATCCCCATCATTCCGGGACACCCTTCGGATATGATATAAATTTCGAAGTACTAAAGCATCCGGTACTTTGGATGGGGTTTGTTAGGCCCAATAGATCTATCTTTAGGATTCGCGTCAATTAGGGTGTCTGTTCCCTAATTCTTAGATTACCAGACTTAATAAAAAGGGGCATATTCGATTTCGATAATTCAACCATAGAATGTAGTTTCACGTACTTGTGTCTATTTTGTAAATCATTTATAAAACCTGCATGTATTCTCATCCCAAAAATATTAGATTTTAAAAGTGGGACTATAACTCACTTTTACAGATTTTTACTTCGTCGGGAAGTAAGACTTGGCCACTGGTTGATTCACGAACCTATAACAATATATACATATATATCAAAGTATGTTCAAAATATATTTACAACACTTTTAATATATTTTGATGTTTTAAGTTTATTAAGTCAGCTGTCCTCGTTAGTAACCTACAACTAGTTGTCCACAGTTAGATGTATAGAAATAAATCGATAAATATTATCTTGAATCAATCCACGACCCAGTGTATACGTATCTCAGTATTGATCACAACTCAAACTATATATATTTTGGAATCAACCTCAACCCTGTATAGCTAACTCCAACATTCACATATAGAGTGTCTATGGTTGTTCCGAAATATATATAGATGTGTCGACATGATAGGTCGAAACATTGTATACGTGTCTATGGTATCTCAAGATTACATAATATATAATACAAGTTGATTAAGTTATGGTTGGAATAGATTTGTTACCAATTTTCACGTAGCTAAAATGAGAAAAATTATCCAATCTTGTTTTACCCATAACTTCTTCATTTTAAATCCGTTTTGAGTGAATCAAATTGCTATGGTTTCATATTGAACTCTATTTTATGAATCTAAACAAAAAAAGTATAGGTTTCTAGTCGGAAAAATAAGTTACAAGTCGTTTTTGTAAAGGTAGTCATTTCAGTCGAAAGAACGACGTCTAGATGACCATTTTAGAAAACATACTTCCACTTTGAGTTTAACCTTAATTTTTGGATATAGTTTCATGTTCATAATAAAAATCATTTTCTCAGAATAACAACTTTTAAATCAAAGTTTATCATAGTTTTTAATTAACTAACCCAAAACAGCCCGCGGTGTTACTACGACGGCGTAAATCCGGTTTTACGGTGTTTTTCGTGTTTCCAGGTTTTAAATCATTAAGTTAGCATATCATATAGATATAGAACATGTGTTTAGTTGATTTTAAAAGTCAAGTTAGAAGGATTAACTTTTGTTTGCGAACAAGTTTAGAATTAACTAAACTAAGTTCTAGTGATTACAAGTTTAAACCTTCGAATAAGATAGCTTTATATGTATGAATTGAATGATGTTATGAACATCATTACTACCTTAAGTTCCTTGGATGAACCTACTGGAAAAGAGAAAAATGGATCTAGCTTCAATGGATCCTTGGATGGCTCAAAGTTCTTGAAGCAAAATCATGACACGAAAACAAGTTCAAGTAAGATCATCACTTGAAATAAGATTGTTATAGTTATAGAAATTGAACCAAAGTTTGAATATGATTATTACCTTGTATTAGAATGATAACCTACTGTAAGAAACAAAGATTTCTTGAGGTTGGATGATCACCTTACAAGATTGGAAGTGAGCTAGCAAACTTGAAAGTATTCTTGATTTTATGAAACTAGAACTTTTGGAATTTATGAAGAACACTTAGAACTTGAAGATAGAACTTGAGAGAGTTCAATTAGATGAAGAAAATTGAAGAATGAAAGTGTTTGTAGGTGTTTTTGGTCGTTGGTGTATGGATTAGATATAAAGGATATGTAATTTTGTTTTCATGTAAATAAGTCATGAATGATTACTCATATTTTTGTAATCTTATGAGATATTTCATGCTAGTTGCCAAATGATGGTTCCCACATGTGTTAGGTGACTCACATGGGCTGCTAAGAGCTGATCATTGGAGTGTATATACCAATAGTACATACATCTAAAAGCTGTGTATTGTACGAGTACGAATACGGGTGCATACGAGTAGAATTGTTGATGAAACTGAACGAGAATGTAATTGTAAGCATTTTTGTTAAGTAGAAGTATTTTGATAAGTGTATTGAAGTCTTTCAAAAGTGTATAAATACATATTAAAACACTACATGTATATACATTTTAACTGAGTCGTTAAGTCATCGTTAGTCGTTACATGTAAGTGTTGTTTTGAAACCTTTAGGTTAACGATCTTGTTAAATGTTGTTAACCCAATGTTTATAATAACAAAAGAGATTTTAAATTATTATATTATCATGATATTATGATGTACGAATATCTCTTAATATGATATATATACATTAAATGTCGTTACAACGATAAACGTTACATATATGTCTCGTTTCAAAATCATTAAGTTAGTAGTCTTGTTTTTACATATGTAGTTCATTGTTAATATAATTAATGATATGTTTACTTATCATAATATCATGTTAACTATATATATAACCATATATATGTCATCATATAGTTTTTTTTACAAGTTTTAACGTTCGTGAATCACCGGTTAACTTGGGTGGCCAATTGTCTATATGAAACCTATTTCAATTAATCAAGTCTTAACAAGTTTGATTGCTTAACATGTTGGAAACATTTAATCATGTAAACATCAATCTCAATTAATATATATAAACATGGAAAAGTTCGGGTCACTACAAGAATCAAGTCTTTAAAGGATAATATGTATTTCTGTTAGAGTTAGATTGTCTGTTTTCGTGTAGTTCTCGAAAATGGAACACGTATGGTCTTTCCCTAGCAGACCCTAAAGAACTAGTCTTCTCCCCCCATTCAGAATTTTTATTTTTTTTTAGGAAATGAAGACTGCCTGTGAACTAAACCATGGTCTAATGCTACACGCTTTGATCACTAAACGTAATAATGACATACTACCGAGTGAAATAGTATCAGTAATCAGAGAAAGAATGGACGGAGTTAGAAAAGAATCCAGATGCGAAGATAATAAGTTACAATTTGGTAAAGGAAAATCAAAATCCGCAGCGAAAAGAAGAGCACGACACCTAGAACGATGTCACAAATGCGGAAAATGGTCACATGGAGGTAAATGTTCAAATAATCAAACCTATTCAAATACCGAATTTGTTACTTTATGCAGAGACGGACCGTTCATATGTTTAGAAGAAAAGACACTGAATGCTCGAGGTTACGCCTATGTAGCCATGGAAAATCAATTAAACCGACTATCTTATGAATGGAATAGATCATATAACTAAGAAATCTATTTCACAGGTATGTCTGTACAGTTTTTTTTTTTTTTTTTCAACCTTTTGATAATAAACGCTAATTTGTTCGCTAAAAAGTATTAAATTGGTATTAAATAAAATTAGGTTTGGCGACCGAAATTATTGATATCATTCAAAAATTTATTACATCACTGCGAAATTTAACGTTTATTCTTAAGGTATAAATATCTTTAATCAATCAACCCAAAATATTTCAAAAATTCGTCATGAGTTAAATTAGGTTTTGGAACCGAAATTACTTTACCGAAAAGAGGGGCGTATATTTTTGATAATATTTGATTGATTAAAGTGGGATAAAAGACCAAAAAGATTTTTTATTTTTATTTTTACTTTGTTTTAAAACTAATATATATATATCTTATGATATAATATCTTTAAGTTTTTAAATATTTTAAAAATTAATATACAATATAAGTTTATTAAATTAATATAAGTTTAAAAATATTAATGATATATTGCATCTTTAATTTTTTTAAAAAAAAATATGAATTTTTTTATTTTATGCATTTTAAATTAAGTTGTGTGAATTTAAAAACAAAAATTTACTTTATCTCATTAAGTTAAAAATATGATTTTTTAAAAAATTCGTCGTGAGTTGAAAACTAGACCATTGAGTCGAAATTGCTTTACCCGAGGGCGGGACGAGAATTTTTATTATCATTATTTTTAATCTTATTGATTTAAAGTATGCCAAAAAAATTAAAAAATCCAAAAAAATCTAAGCTTTTAAAGCAATTGCTTAAAAATGACAAAATTTTAAAATTTTGTCGAGGGACGGACTAGGGCATCGTCCCGAAACGACCTCGTCCTAAAGGAAACAAAATTTTTAAAATTTTATTTAATTTATGTTTTAAAAGTTTAAGGTTTTATATAAAAAAAAAATAATAATAAAAAAATCCTGGAATCTACCCCCATGCGACTCGCATGAGGGAAAGGGTTATACCATGCGACTCGCATGGCCACTGAAAACAGGCCTGGTACAAAATTTCCAGTCGACTTATGTTTTCTCACAACACACATACACAAACACGAAAACTCTCTCAATCTCTCTCAAAATTTCATCATTTCTCACCAAATTTCTTGCAAAACTTCACAACAATCATGCTTAGATTCAGTAGTCTCAACCCCTTCAGGAACATGGTAAAGATTTCACCCCTAATCTCTTTAAATTCGAATTTTTTGTGTTCTTGAGCTAGAAATTTTATATTTTGATTTTGTTAATTTTAGGTGTAATTAGAGCTAAATTGTTGTTATATTATGCATGTATATCCTAGATTGAAGCTATTTAACATGAATTGAAGCTAAAAACTTCAAATTTTTAGGAATCTAGGGTTTGTGTTCTTGAGCAATTTGGGGCTTTTTGATATAAACAAGTTATGGCCGATTTTTGTCATGAATTGTTGCTAAATTAAGTAGTGTAACATGTTTAGGTAGTTAATTGATCCAAACTTTGAGCCTAAACACGTTTTTGAGAATTAAAGTGGACTTTTTAAGTCTAAAAATTCATGAACTAGGTTAAATTGATATAAAGGCCATTTGAAACTTGTTTAATTGCTAATAGTGATTAGTTTGGCATGTAATTTGAGATGAATGATTAAAAACTTGATGAATATTTTCATATGTACTTATTTGAAAAATTGTAGACTTGACAAAAATATGAAAATGAGCACAAGTTTGATTTGAATGCCATATAATAAGTGTTTAATTGCTATAATGATTATTGTTGACATGTTTAAGAGTTTAAATGTGATAAAACATTGTATACATTTTCGTATGTAAAAGTGTAGAATTGTTATTGTTAGGAAAATGTGTATAAAATGTGTTATGAATTAAACATGTCATCATAATTGATTCAGTTTGTTATTTTGCTAACACTAATGCATATTTGGATGCACAAATTTTGTGTTTAATGTGTTTTGCAGAGATTTACAAATACGGACGGTGCATCATCGTCCAGGCAACCAGAGCCCGAACCGGAAATGTTTCATGAACAAGAACAACATATGCAACAAGAAGAAGAAGAACATGAGGAGCAACATATTCCTTATCACGATCAAGATCAATTATTCGTGAATCAGTTTCGTCAATTCGCTCCACATCAAATGATTATGCACCCAGACATTAATGAGGCCGAGTTACATCCAAATCTGAGATTTGATCGATGTTGGATAGAGTATCCAGATTATAAAAAGAACATGCACGTTCTCTACTTTAAGGGAATTGAAATGCCAAAGGCAATTGACTGGGTACCTTTGGAAACAGTTGACCTCGGCGATCCAATTCGGGAATTGTTGGTGCAAAGGTATGGTAATTCTCAGTTTAACGATTGGATGCGCTTATTTTCCATTCGTAGAACCATATACAGGGAATGGTGTATAGAATTACTTAGTACTATTAAGTTGAACAGTGATGTTAGGAGGTTAGATGATCGAAACTTTATTAGATTTCTGTTAGGTGGACGCATGTACAGAATGTCCATGATCGATTTGGCCCGGGCTTTACAGATTTATACTCCGTCTGAACTTTTGACCCCCGACTGTAATGGCCTGATTGCCCAAGGAGAAAGGTGTGACGATCGCTCCAAATCCATATGGACGAACATGTCATTTATTGATTTCATTGCGAGGTATTTGACCTCTATGTGATACGTTTTGTAACATTGCATTCGTTTGAAAAGGTATTTCATAAATGAATATATAAATTCCAGTTTTTTTTACATCTGATGATTCCTACGTATAGACAATCACCATTTAAATGGTTTACAATAATACATCTGTTAACAATACAGTCAAAATAAGATACATGGTAATGGTTTGATGAATGCAAGTTTCTTGTATATAGCATGTATGACTCCAAGCACATAACTTGTATCACGTATGAGCAAACAGCGGAAGACTTCTAGAATCCTGAGAATAAACATGCTTCAAGTGTCAACACAAAGGTTGGTGAGTTCATAGTTTTAATATTACACATAATCCGTATATCAATGTGGATTACAAAAGTTCAGTTGTTTTATTCAAAACGTTTATCAATAGGTTTTACATAAAAGGTGAATCACAAGATTTCAGTTGTTTCATCCGAAACGTTTATCAATCAGTTCTACAAAATTGAGCACCCTGGTAACTAAACTTTAACGTTTATATAATTTGTACCCTTTGTATAATCATCTTAATAATACACGCAAACCAACGTGTACGCTTCTCAAATAGCATACGTCCGTTAAAAGGCTAGCGCTCTAGCTCGGACGGGGATGTCAAGCCCTATGGATCCATATACTACTACTCGCGCCCACCAGTTCTTATAACTGGCAGTTACTAGTTACCAAAGCTAAGGGATTTTCGGTTCAAACTCAGTGTAGAATTTAGTATGTACTTGTATCCATTGTGTTTAAAATAAAGTGCATGTATTCTCAGCCCAAAAATATAGATTGCAAAAGCAATTAAAAAGGGAGCAAATGAAACTCACGCATATAAATATTGTATATCGGTTAATAAAGCATTTGCATGTATTCTCAGCCCAAAAATATAGAGAGTAAAAGGGATCTTATGAAACTCACACATATAAATATTGTAAATCAGTTAATAAAGCATTTGCATGTATTCTCAGCCCAAAAATGTAGAGAGTAAAAGGGATCTTATGAAACTCACAGTTTAATATTGATATACAATATTGCAGGAAAGCACGTAGACGCATCGGAGATGATAAACACGAGGTTTGATTCACAAAAATACCCCCGAACATTACCCATAATTTCCTTGGCAATAACCCATATTTTCCTTAGCTCTAGCTCGCTCGGAAACTCGTTTTGAAAATTACTTGGACAGCACTCCGTCGTAATATTTTTTTGTACATTATTATTTTTGTATCGCAAAAATAATAACACTAATAATAATAAAAAATAATAAGATTAATAATAATCTTATTAATAATAATAATAATAATAATAATAATAATAATAATAATAATAATAATAATAATAATAAATAATAAATAATATTACGGAGTATATATATATTGGTGTATGTGTGTGATTTAAATCGAGCGAAAACACTGAAATTTATAGATGTGGCCTGAAATCTGGAGTCATGCGACTCGCATGGAAATGGCCTTCTGGCCATGCGACTCGCATGAGGACCAGGGACAGCTCACATTGTTTTAGCTCCTAGCTTGTCGACATAATATAAAATAAATATAAATATATAAATAATTAATATAATTATTTATATATTATATTTTATTCTTGTGCATAGTAGACTAGATATTTTTGGTCCGTTGCGTCGGGCGTTTCTTCTTGACTCGGGTCCCGGTTCCGGATTTTCAGACGTCCTTGCGTACTATTTTATATCGTATACTTTGCGTTCCGCAACTTGTACTCTTGTCATTTTTTAGACGTTCTTCATCAATAATTTGAACCTTTTTAATTGTATCTTGTACATTTTAGCATTTTGGACCTTTCCGTCTTCAATTCTTCGTTTTCGCCTTTTGTCTTCGCACTTATTAAATATAAACGAATATTACTTGAATATGGAACAATTACAACTAAAATCCTGTCTTTCTTGGGGGATAATGCTATGAAATATATGTTCCTTTTTAGCCTTATCAATAGCCTTAAATTATCCCTTAATTATATCACTCAAAGTGTATCTTAAACTTTCGAGTGTTTTGGTCATTTACTTCTATAAATCATCGTCTCGCTATTTGTTAAAATACATTTTTATAATAGCGTTTTACTGTAGCAAAGTTACTGTAGCAAAGTCAATTTTTACTGTAGCAATTCACTGTAGCAAAGTCAATTTCACTGTAGCAAATAGTGATTTTCGAAAACACTGTAGCATTTTGAGTAATGTGGCAATTTGAAAACACTGTAACAAATTAGTGTTTAACTGGTTCATCTTAAACGCTTTAGTTAACTTATCTAAATATCAATTGAATCAATAAACGAATGTTACTATCGTTTATTATATATATGTATATATCTTTTTAATATACATAAATCAGTTTTTAAATACACATTGGAAGTTATTTATAAATAAATTTTAATAATAAATATTTCAACTTATCATATACATTCAAATAGATATTTAAACCAATAAGTTTAATGTACGGTATCAAACAATTAATACATTGTTACCTTTTCATGTTATAGTATATATGTATCTATTTACATATAATTGTTCTCGAATCGTCGAAAATAACCGAAGGGTATTTAAATATATAAAAGTAGTTCAAAAATTTTGAGATTCAGTTTTACAGACTTTGCTTATCGTGTCGAAAATGTTAATCATACAAAGATTAAGTTTAAATTTGGTCAGAAATTTCCGGGTCATCACAAAAGGGTAGATAGGGAATTTGATATTAACGCCGTCTGGAGGCGTATGTCCCATTTTAATGAGTTTCAAGCCAGTGGAAATCATACATACTTAGATATTGATAGAGCCGAACTCCGGGTGATTCATAGATTCTTAGCAAACACAATTACACAAAGGGGTAAGAATAAGGAGAAATTAACCGTAAATGATTTGTTCTACCTTAAGTGTATTAGAGACCCGAGGAGTTTCGTGAACATTCCCTATTGTGTTGGTTATTATCTCGCTAATGTAGTTTCGGGGATGAAAGCGGGGAGTATTATAGGTGGCGGTATTTTCATTACTCTCATTGGAGAGTATTTTGGTGTGGATAAGCACCAAGGGGGTCCAATGAACGAAATAATAGACGAAGGTGAAACTATTAGTTCACAGCTTTATCACGGTGCAAGGGTATTATTGATGAGACGTGGTCGGGTATATCGATACGAGGGACCTCAGCGACAGGTAGAAAGAGGTTCGGATGACGAGATGGAGGAGGCGAACAACATTATAGGAGTTGTTCGGGAGACTGCTCTTGATTTAGGCGTTCGCATGGAAAATGAATACATGACGAACTATGAGAGGCATATGCAGTATGAGGCGTGGGATCGTCGGAATGATTACGAGCATTCCCGGCAACGAGAGCATGATAAATGGGACTATCATCAACGCCAGATCATAAGCCAGCTGCAGCCTGGTGAGATGTATTATCCGACCCGACCCGCATAATATCCCGCACATCAGCCAGAAATGAGACCACCCTATGATTTATATGATTATGACGCAGCATACCAGTTCACCTATCATCAGCCATGGAACCCGGACGCGAACATGAATTGGGATCCATATCCTAATTTTCCTCCTAACCCACCTCCTGATGAGTAGAGATAAGTTGGTAATTTTTATTTTGAACAATTAATACTTTATTACGTTTATGTAATGTTTGATATTTTTATTATTATTCTGTACTAATTTTTCGTTCTTATAGTTTGAAAGTGGGATGCCAAAGTTCCATTTCAAATTGCATGTATAATTATGTTTGTATTGTATGTAGTTTATTTTATGCACAAAACAGGATAAAACAACGCGTTTTCAAAGACTGGCATTAAGTTCAGCAAAAGCAAGTAATTTTGACGACAATGATGCAAAATATATGTGAAATAACAACAAGACGGAATGAACAAATGACGTGCACCATTTATCATTCAAACAATCAAACGACAATATGTTTGAAACTTTGGTAAAATTTAATCATTTTTCTACGCTAATCACCCTCAATAATTTAAATTGTTACTGATTTCTTGCAAATGAGGGCATTGCAAGATCTTAAGTGTGGGAAGGGGTTAAATTCTTTCGGATTTTAAAAATTTTTGATTTAAACACTTGGTTACCATTAAAAATGCTAGTAACGCAGTAGTTGTATTAGAATCTAGTGCTCTCCGATAACAAGGAACAGCCCTAGTCTTATATACTGACTACCCACTTCTAGTAAATTTTTCAAAATTTTTAACAAAATGGATTCAAAATCATGTTTATACATATTTATGAACGATGAAAACTAGGTCATTGAGCCGAAATTATCGTTACCTCGGAAAGGACATAAATTGAGAAACAACCAAAACGTTAGAATTCATTTAATAAGAATGGAATAGAAGAGAAAAAGGCAAAGAAAAATATAAATAAAAGCCAAGTGTGGGAAAAGTTTACCAAGTTATTCAAAATATCACATATTTTTGTACAAATTTTTTGAAAATACTTTTGTTTTGAACAATAATCAACTGTTTTATCCAATGAAACTATCGAAGAGAGATGGATCTATACGATGAATCAATTCCATCATTAAAAGGAAGTAAAGTCTTCCGAAAAAGACACGCGCTTCTTGATTTAGGTCATGAAGTTGTCGTCCAGACCAGCTGTAGGTTGACGAAAAATCTAGAAAAGTCATCACTAAAATCAGCTGGAAATCCACGGACCTCAGCATCAAACAGGGTCGCCAAGTGGTCAGATTTATCCTAACCATGAGAAAGATTTATCTCGTACAATGGGGAGGCACCGTGCAAATTAGCTGGATAAGACTAATGAATCAGATCCCCAGAAAAGGATAATCTCCTTAAAGATTAAAAATCAGCATTTAAGCCTGATATTACTCAATCCTTGAGATTGACCTTAAAGATTGAGAATTCAAACTCATGGAATTCAATGATATCTAAACTCGAGCTTGAACGAGAAAATATTTTGAAAAAAAAAAAAAAAATACAAACCGATTTGTTTTCTGAAAACCCATTTTCAATGCGTTCATTACCATTGAACGTAAAATCCTAGGAATTCACCTGGAATTCATTAGGTCACCTGAACCAAATCGGGTGTCAACCGTAAGAACGGTGGTTGCATAGCATGGTCGGAGACAGGACCTTGTGCCAGACCGAAAAAAAAATAGGATGATCTTTACTATCGCTCCTACCAAGGATAGTTCTAGCATCCGACACGTTAAAAGACCATAATCATCTGCATGTCACGGGACATTGCCTTAACAGTTTCTTGTTCATCGCTTTCCTTTACAACCGGACGGTAGTTTACCGAAAGGTAATATACGGAACAAGTAAACTGGATGTGTGCTTTCCGATACCGGGATAGCAGTGGATTACACGAACCTAAAAGTTTTAAGCCAAAATATTGATCCACAAATATATTTTGCAACACCGAATGATGGATCAAATCAGAAAACTTGTCTAGGGTAAAATCTAGCTTGAATTTTCAAAAGATCAAATGTTTTCATAAAGATCCAATTTCCTTAAAGGATCTAAATTTTTATAGTCATGTGGGACTGTAAACCGCCTTTCAAATGTGCACTTTGCTTTAGAAACCGAAAGTAAATCGGCTATTTGATTGCCAGTGTCGTTGACCTAAACCCGAGGCAACCATAAAAAGACACACCCACCTTTAACCATATCGTTACTATCATTGTTTATACCGCCGTATTGAAGTCACTGATGTACAAAGTGTGAAGAATAAAGAAGTGATTCAAGTGTTTCAAGACTATATTGCTTGAGGACAAGCAACGCTTAAGTGTGGGAATATTGATAATGCCAAAAATGAACACATATTTTATAGCATTATTCTCCAAGAAAGACAAGATTTTAGTTGGTATTGTTCGATTTACAAGCGATATTCGTTTAAATATTAAAAAGAGAAGATAAAAGGCAGATTCGACAAATTGAAGACAAAAAAGGTCCAAAGAGCTAAAAAGTACAAGATTCAATCAAAAAGGTTCAAAATATTGATGAGGAACGTCTCAAAATGACAAGAGTACAAGTTACAAGACGCAAAGTACGCGATTTAAAATAATACGCGAGGACGTCCGAAAATCCGGAACCGGGACCTGAGCCTAGAAGAAACGCGCGACGCAACGGACTAAAAAGATCTACTCAACTATGCATATAAATATAATATAATATATAAATAATTATTAAAATTATTTATATATTTATATTATTTATTTATTATGTCGACAAGCAATCTGACAAAACAACATGAGCTGTAATTTCCTACCATGCGACTCGCATGGCAGGAAGGCCAAAGTCATGCGAGTCGCATGGCTTACTTTTCCAGGCCAGGTCTATAAATCTCGCGTGTTTTGTTCAGTTTTAGGTACACCATATTATCTATCTTTCTCCATTTGTAATAAATAAATAAATTTTAATTTTAATTTTAATTAATAATAATAATAAGGTTATGTTAAGGAGTGTTTTGAGTGTATAAGTCGAAATTCTGTCCGTGTAACGCTACGCTATTTTTAATCATTGTAAGTTATGTTCAACCTTTTTACATTAATGTCTCGTAGCTAAGTTATTATTATGCTTATTTAAAACGAAGTAATCATGATGTAGGGCTAATTACTAAAATTGGGTAATTGGGCTTTGTACCATAATTGGGGTTTGGACAAAAGAACGACACTTGTGGAAATTAGACTATGGGCTATTAATGGGCTTTATATTTGTTTAACTAAATGAAAGTTTGTTAATGTTAATATAAAGATTTACAATTGGGCGTCCCTATAAATTACGATATACACTCGATCGGACACGATGGGCGGGGTATTTATATGTACGCATAATCGTTCATTTAACCGGACACGGGAATGGATTAATAGCCATTAGAATAATTAAAATAGGGGTGAAATTACATTCAAGGGTAATTGGTGTAATTGTTAACAAAGTAGTAAAACCTTGGTTTACACGCAGTCGATAACCTGGTGTATTCATTAAACAAAGTATTAAAACCTTGTTACAATTCGAATCCCCAATTAGTTGGAATATTTAACTTCGGGTATAATAATAATTTGATGAGGACACTCGCACTTTATATTTATGACTGATGGACTGTTATGGACAAAAACCAGACGGACATATTAAATAATCCAGGACAAAGGACAATTAACCCATGGGCATAAAACTAAAATCAACACGTCAAACATCATGATTACGGAAGTTTAAATAAGCATAATTCTTTTATTTCATATTTAATTTCCTTCATTTTATATTTAATTGCACTTTTAATTATCGCACTTTTATTTATTGTTATTTAATCGCACTTTTAATTATCGTACTTTTTAATTATCGCAATTTTATTTTATCGCACTTTTATTATTCGCAATTTCATTATCGTTATTTACTTTACACTTTAAATTAAGTCTTTTATTTATTTAATATTTTACATTAGGTTTTAACTGCGACTAAAGTCTTAAAATCGACAAACCGGTCATTAAACGGTAAAAACCCCCCTTTATAATAATAATATTACTTATATATATATTTGTATTTTTATAAAAGTAAACTAATATAGCGTTGAGCTTTGTTTAAAGATTTCCCTGTGGAACGAACCGGACTTACTAAAAACTACACTACTGTACGATTAGGTACACTGCCTATAAGTGTTGTAGCAAGGTTTAAGTATATCCATTCTATAAATAAATAAATATCTTGTGTAAAATTGTATCGTATTTAATAGTATTTCCTAGTAAATTAATAGTATTTTATACCCCTCTGCTTTGACATCACTCTCTCTAGAATCTCTCTCTCTCTCTAAAATAGTTTGAGAGTGATAAATGGATGTGAAAATGATCCAAAACTGATCCAAACCAGCTAATATGGCTCACAAATCCGGCCCCAAGTGAAATTACCCAATTGCCCTTCATTTAAAACAATAAAAAAGAAGAAGAGAGCTGTCTGCGTAACTTGGCGCGGCGTGCCCCTGACCCGCGCGGCGCGCAAGTAGCCAGTTTCAGATTCTTTTACCTTTTTAATTACATAACAATATTCAACGAAGCCCGTTCTCGAATGTCATAAGTACACAAGTATACAAGATAAATATTCGGGTCTTACAGAAATCTTGTGGTCTATTGTTACGATTTGATATATATAGGTTAAACCTATAACTCACCAACATTTTTGTTGACGTTTTAAGCATGTTTATTCTCGGGTGATTATTAAGAGCTTCCGCTGTCGCATACTTAAATAAGGACGAGATTTGGAGTCCATGCTTGTATGATATTGTGTAAAAACTGCATTCAAGAAACTTATTTTGTTGTAACATATTTGTATTGTAAACCATTATGTAATGGTCGTGTGTAAACAGGATATTTTAGATTATCATTATTTGATAATCTACGTAAAGCTTTTTAAACCTTTATTGATGAAATAAAGGTTATGGTTTGTTTTAAAATGAATGCAGTCTTTGAAAAACGTCTCATATAGAGGTCAAAACCTCGCAACGAAATCAATTAATATGGAACGTTTTTAATCAATAAGAACGGGACATTTCATAAACGTTCTAGCATTTGGTCAATATAAGGAAGTGGGAAATGATCTTTCCTTGTGGCTTCGTTTAAACGACGGTAGTCTATACAGACTCTCCAGCCAGTGACTGTTCTTGTAGTAACAGGTTCATTATGATCATTAAGAACGACAGTTGTACCTCCTTTCTTGGGTACTACTTATACAGGACTAACCCATGGGCTATCAGATATAGGGTATATTAACCCGATATCAAGTAACTTGATAACCTCCTTCTTGACAACTTCTTTCATGTTAGGGTTTAACCTTCGTTGTCTTTGTACCACGTGTTTAAAATCTTCTTCCATTAGAATCTTATGAGTACAATAAGTGGGGTTAATCCCTGGAATATCGGTTGTTTTCCAAGCAATTGCTTCCTTATGAGTTTTTAGAACGGACATTAACCTACTCTTTTCGTTATCGGAAAGTTTTGATGAAATTATAACGGGTGATTGTGATGTACCTTGGAGATAAGCATACTCCAAATGTTCCGGGAGTTCTTTAAGCTCCAAGGTTGGCGGTTCTTCCAAGGAAGATTTTATTCGGAACCTATTACCATCGGTAATTTCTTCAAAGGGTTCATCTTCCTTGAGAATTTCTTCCTCACAGCAATCTTCATCGATTACTACTTTCAATAATTCGTCAAGTTCAAGTTCTACATCGAATTCATCACCTTCACTTATTGAGGTGAAGTTCGAGGTGTCGACATTTAGTAATTCTTGTAATTCTTTTTCGACACAACTATCAACAATATCTACCTTATAACATTCGTCATCGGAAGAGATAGGTTGTTTCATAGCTTTATCTATGTTTAGGGTAACTATGTTTAGGGTAACTCTATCTTCCCCTACACCTAGACTAAGCTTTTTGTCTTTAACACGCACAATTGCGTCAGCGGTATTTAGAAATGGTCGCCCTAGAATTAGGGGAACCTTGCTATCTTCTTCCATTTCGAGGACAACGAAGTCGGCAGGAAAGATTAAATGATTGACTTTAACTGGTAGGTTTTCGGCAATACCAATAGGATAGTTAAAAGTTCTATCTGCTAGGCGTATACACATCCTAGTTGGTTTTAGATCACCTAGGTTTAGTTTTAAGTATAAGGAGTGTGGCATAAGATTGATACTTGCGCCTAAGTCAGCTAATGCATCGTACATTACTGAATCTCCCATCAGACACGGAATAATGAAACTACCAGGATCTCCAAGTTTCGGTGGCATCTTTTGCTTTTGCAAAATTGCTGAGCATTCCTCATTGAGGAATGTGGTTGAAACTTCTTCATATTTACCTTTATCGGCTATGAGATCCTTAATAAACCTTCCATAATTTGGCATACCCCTAAGAACTTCCGCGAGTGGCATGTTAATGCTAATTTGTTTGATCATATCTGCAAATTTTTGATATTTTCTCGCGAGTTTGTCTTTCTTTAATGCCTTCGAGTATGGAATATGTGCTTTGTTCACCTTCAATGGTGGTTCTTCAATTTTCTTCGATATGATCTCAGGTGGATCATCTTTTCCTTGTTCTTTCTCAACATGTTCATCTACATCAACAGGTTCTTGCAAAATAGGAGGAGATAAAGGAACTTCTGAGGTCTTACTAGTTCCTGGGTTAACAGTTAAACCACTTCTAGTAGTTATAGCATTTACATGCTCATTCCTTGTTTGATTGTTGTTGGGATTCACTTGAGTATTTGAGGGGAGAGCTCCTGGTGGCCTCTCTGATAGTAACTGTGAGATCCTTCCAACATCTCTTTCTAAATTCTGAATCGTAGCTTGTTGATTTCGAATTTGTTGAGTTTGAATTTCCGCAGTTTGCTCATGCTTAACCATAAAATCTCTTAAGAGATCTTCTAAACCGAATTTCTTCTCGGGTTGTGGTTATATAAGTGATTGTGGTTGTGGTTGTGGTTGATTGTGTTGGAAATTATTTTGATAAATTCGTTGAGGTTGATTTCGGTTGTTTAGGTTATTGTAACCTGGTGGTGCATTTCTTTGATTTTGATTTTGATTTTGGAAATTTCGGTTATTTTGGTAAACCAGATTTCCTCCTTGATAGTTATTATTATTTAAACCTGAAGGTCCTCCTGTTTGATAGTTGTTAATTTGAGGATATTTTCGGTTATTTGCTTCTATCGCTGGAAAATCGTTGAAATTTATTTCACCTTTTCGCAAGTAACCTAGAAAATTTGCTTCCTCTTCCATCGTTGTTTTATCACAATCTCTAGTAAGATGGGGGCCTTGGCACATTTCACATCCTACCCTGATAGCATGCATTTCCTTGGTTACTTTCTCAATTTGTCTTGCTTGATTTGCCATTTGTACTTTTAAAGAAGCAATTTCATCATTGCTTTCGATATTAGCAACGGTTGATGATCTAGAGAATTCTATCTCTTGATGCCAATTATGGGAATGTGCTGCTATACCGGCAATGATTGTGTGAGCGTCTTCCGGTGTTTTCTTCATTATCGAACCACCAGCTGCAACATCGATATCTTTTCTAGTAGCAACATTTACTCCTTTATAAAATATTTGGACTTTTTGGAATGTATTCAACCCGTGTTGAGGACATACCCTAAGCATTTTGTTGAATCGGTTCCAAGCTTCATAAAGGGTTTCGTTAAACTTTTGCTTGAAGTGATTTATATCACTTTGCAATTTTGCCACTTTTGAAGCAGGGAAGAATTCTGACAAAAATTTGTCCATCATGTCATTCCAGTTTTCGATATAACCTTTTGGTAATGAGTCTAGCCAATCTCTTGCATCGTCCTTTAAGGACCATGGAAAGATTTTCAAACATGCGACTTCATCGGAGACATCCTTAATTTTGAATAGTTTGCAAATGCTTACAAACTTACGAAGATGCTCGTTAGCATCCTCATTTGGAGCTCCACCAAATTGGCATGTATTAGTCACCATGTGAAGGAATTGACCTTTTATTACAAAGCCGTCAGTCATCGTAGGTTGGCTAATTGCGTGGCCTTGACCAGTTCTTGTCGCCTTCATTAATGCTTCCATCGTTTGATTTGTAACAGCCATATCTGGTTCTATCATTTGTTGAATATCTGGTTCACAGTTAGAATCTAATGAAAGTGATTCTAAATCCTCGGCGAGAGACTCTACTTCTTGAGCTCTTAAGCGTTCGTGAAATTCTCTTTCAGGTTCAGGATATGGAGAAGTTAATTCAGTGTTGGAGGAACGTAAATTCATGCATTAATTTCTATCATAACATTAAAAGCTTTTATAGGAATGAATTCCTATAAAAGGATCGAATAACCTAAAGTCTATTAAAATCTTTTAAACGTAACTGTTCCCCGGCAGCGGCGCCAAAAAGTTGATGCGTTGAAACAGTACCTTTATTTATGAACGGATTTGAGTTGTTTTGTTACACGAATTGATTTATTGTATATATGGTATTTTAACGAATTTAGGTTGGTTTCAAACATATATAGGCAACTGGTCCTATCCGTGTAGTTTAGTTTGTTGGTAAATCCGGTTCGTTCCACAAGGAGACAGTGTTCAAATTAATTTTTTTTTAATAGTCTTTGAAGTTAAACTTATTTAAGGGGGGTTTTGGATTAGGAATTGATAATACTGCATAATAATAATAAAATATAACTTAATCCTAATTTAATTGAACTACTTATTAATTTATACGAATACATTATTTATAATTATTAACTTAAAAGTGAATTAATTAAAATTATACTAATAAGTTTATTACTAGATGATAATTAATAAAATAATAACTTTTAATAAAACTAATTGATTAGAAATTTTGTTTTGAGCAATTATAATATAAATTTATTTAAATTAACTAAAAAACATGTTTTAACTAAATTAATATAAATTAATAGGAATTATAATAATTAACTAGTTATAAACTAATTACTAATTATAAATTATAATAATTAATACTAATTATAAATTAATAACTTAAATATAATAATAAAATATTTAAAACTCTAAATTTTAACCTAATTCGCTACAGTACTCGTATTAATACTTACGCGTTTCGCGTAATAGTGTACGTATTCCGCGTATGTTTTAAATCGTACGCGTATCGTGTAGAATTATACGCGATTCGCGTATGATATGATCGATGTGACAAAACAGTAACGAATAAACTGAATTATAAAGTTGTGTAATTTTTTTTTTAGTTTTACTTTACTGAATAAATAAACGTAAATAATAATAATAATAATCAGCAATATAAATGAGAGTGTTTACTTAAATGTGTCACCTCTAGATCCATGGATTGTTTTAAATTTAAGCTCGTATTAAAATGTTTAGTATAAAACTTATATTTTCCTTTCGAATAAATATAAAGTTTTGGCTAACTAAATTAAATCTAATTTTCATTGGATTATATTTAAATAGTTACTAGTCTTTAAGTATTTAAATTAAAACCCAACCCAGTTTTGACCTTCGCCAAAACCCAAATCATAACGGTTTCCCTTTTTACAATTTCACTATTATATGACTAGTGATATTACCCAAACCACCGAACTTTACTTTTAATTTAGTGTTAGTAAATTATTCGTAAATTCGTCTAGATCACTTTTAATGTTGAAGTTTAGTTTATATAAATAAGAATAACTTTCGTTATTTTAATCTAACAAATTAAGTGACAGGGGTTAAATATCCAAATACATAATAATGTTTCTTTTAATTAGGCTCAATGTTAAAAATACTAAAGTTACATTTTAATTTTTACAAATGATAACAATCCATTTCACTAGGGGCTCTACATCTAAGCAAACACTAGGGAAATTAGTTACTCATTATACTAAGGTAAACATGAAAATATAAATGTACAAACATAATAATAACGATAAAAATTGATAACGATAATTTTAATGGAATATACTTACGAAAGTCTTCACTCTCATTTACTTTAAACGGTAGAAAATTACAATAACACACCCCTTTAGCGAGTACAATAATACCCTTAATCACGAACAATACACCATTAAAACTGAAACTATCCTAAAATTTGAACCTTGAAACTAAAATTAATACAGAGTACAAAAGATTACTAGAAAATAATATTGATGTGTACTGTGTTGTAAATATGTATGTTATATGGATCTCTTGAACTGTGTACTAACTCCTCTCACTGTATGTATATATTCTTCTGTGTAAGTAGTACTCGTATATAACATCTGAGAAGTTGATCAAAAGTAGTAGGTAAATTGAGTGCACACTGCCTTTCGTGCTGTACCACTGAAAAAAGAAGTTATATTAAACTAAAAAGCAGCCGTCCCATTTGTATTTGAATCTGTATCTGGACAGGATCTTACGCGTTTCGCGTAGACACCCACACGATCCGCGTAAGACTTAAATACTACGCGTTTCGCGTAGACCTTCACACGTTTCGCGTAGGAGTAGTTTACAGTTTTCTTATTTTTATTTTTTTTCGTTTGTTCTATGTTGATCCCGTGTTTACGTATATCGACTTGGAACTTTTCATTTGAACTCTTCTCTTCGATCATCTTGAACTTGCATTCGGGTAAACATTATCTTGATACATATTTGGTTTAAATCCGTCATTTTATCGTTGTTTTATCAAACTTCAAGCTCGTGTTTACTTTTGTCGTTTTTCTCGTGAATAATACATTTGAATGTCTTCGTTTCGGTAAAAGCTGATGAAATATAAATGATATTGCGTCGGAATATATGTATGTTTAAAGCAATATAACTCTGCGTCCTCATATGCCATATCAGCAGTGACTCTACCCTCTACCACTTTTATTATGATTCTCTGTGATACATTGATACATTTTTACATTTTCATCACTGTACGCCCAATTTTGGGCATAACTATCTTTCTATTTTTAGTGTGTATGATATTTTTAGATAAATAAGAATGCATGAATAAACACCAAATACAAACGACGATCGAGACCATACAACAAGGTGAAAGCATGACTTGGAGAAATGACACATTGAACGAGAATGACGCCACTACAATATTAGAAGAAACCACAAAAGGTGAACCATCCATACACACCTTGCAACCATAGGGGAGTACTACGTCTTCATCACTTTTTCAATAAAATATATGCAATATACTAGACCACTTTAAACACTAAGTGTAGGATTAACAACCCTACCAACATAAACTTTAAATAACAAAATACTTTTCAAAACTAAAGTGTGTGATACGTTGTATCCCTAACATTGAGGACAATGTTATTTTAAAGTGTGAGATAGCAATATATTGCACATAAAGATTCTTACAAAATCCTCAAGTGTTTAATAAACCGAATTATTCATAAAATTTAAAACCTTTCGAGCTATATAAAAACACATAGGATTCCAAATTTTATAAATGATCAAAAAGTTTTTGTTACAAAATAGACAAAAGAGTAAAACAAAGTCGAAACGTTTTGCGAAAATCGAACCAATTTTCCAAAAGAGAATTGCATAACTAAAGGCACATTTCGACCCATTATAACTGCTGTAAGGTACCACAAATAAGGCCCAACAAGCACTCATTTTTAGTGCTTCACTATGCTTCTGTTGAGTGCGCCGATATTGGCATATCTGATCAGAACTTGCACTTGATCTGCATTTCGGAATTACACCTTTTGGCGAGAATTACTAATTTAGAAACCTCAGCTACTCGTGAAGATAAAATACCCCATTACATACTTCCATTTCCATTTTCACTCCAATCCACCATGAAACAATTTACCACTATCAATTCTTTTCATTCACCTCATAAACAAAGAAATAAATCCCGAGGAAATCATAACTTCCGGGAAGTCCTCTATAAAACCGCATTAGAAAATGTCAGCATCCAAGTCAAGTATCAATAAGACCGCCAATAAAAAGGAGACCTCGAAGAGAAAAGCAAAAGATGCTTGCCAAAAAAAAATTATAGGTTCTGAGAAAAGGAGAAGAGCCCAAAGATTCGAGAAAAGTACTCCTGGCAGTCGAAAAGAAGGATGCTCATTTTGAAATTCCCGCTAAAAAACTGAAAGGATTATCAAAATCGATCCTTAAAGAAACTCCTATCTATCTAAAAACCCTTCATAACCCGAACCTCCAACCACCATTCATTCACAAAATAAGCCGAGTATATGACTGAAAATTCTCTCAAATACGTGATAGAGATTTGAGTCTTGACCAAGCCTATGATGAAGAATGCAAACATGACTGGCTATGAGCGATAACATTTCTTAGAACTGTAAGACACCCGATACACTTAAGTGAATTGAGCGACCCGGGTGAGATAGCCACAGTTATGTAACCTCCTCTCATGCTTGCGAAAATAGATTCGGGAATAACAAAGAGGATAAAATCAAGTTTTTCACTTTTACATCTTGCGAAACAAAGATCACTTGATCACTATGAATAGTAATCTTCTGTATCTAAAAAAATGAAGGTTTTCTTGAGACAAGCAAAGTCTAAGTGTTAGATATTTGATATCAGCTAAAAAGTCACATTTTTACCTCGATATTAGGGCCCAAAAATAATAAAGTTCCAAGCTTTATCGCTAAATTAATCACTTTGTCGGTTAATTTTATAGATTTAGTAATTACAAAGACGATACAAAAAGAATCAAGCAAAACGGAGCTAAAACGAAGATTCTAGAACGAAAATGGTGAAACACAAGTTACGACCCTGAAAACCAAGTTACGATCCCGGGAATGAGCAAAACGATCCAAGCAAACACCAAGACCAGGGGCAAGAACCGGCCTGCCACGCCGGCCTGCCCACCGGCCTGCCATGTGACACCGACTTGCCCTATGAGTCAGACACCGGCCACAACAAACGGCCACAAGGAACGGCTTGCCAGGTACCAGCCTCTGGCACCGGACTTTGACGCCGGCCTTCCAGCCTGCCCCAGCCGGCCCCAGCCAAAAAATAACTATTTAAACACCACTTTGCATCCATTTTCCACACACCTCTTCACGCTCTCTCACTACAATACAATTTCTTTCACTAAAAGCTTTCAAGGCCTTCTCACCTCCGAGCGGGAAATTAAGTACCCGGAGGCGAACGCTGAAGATTTTACTAGGAGAAGTCTAGAGAATGTCAGCACTTATAATGGTCCAGATCTCGTCTGTAAACGGTGAACGCCTTCCTTAATTTAATAAAGTTATTTTGTTACTTTGAGTTGCTTTCATCTTGCATGATTGTCTATCCGTTACAAATGTTTATTATATGTTGAATATCTTATTTGAAACTTATGCTATTGTTATGCTGAAACCTTGATGAGTTTAGAAGTCTAATTTATGGACCACCCTTTCCATTTACTCACGTAGCTATAACCTAGTATTAGGACCTGATCAACCCCAGGATACAAGGTAAGTAGTTATGTGTGCTTAACTTCACAATAGGGAAATAGTACCTACGTACGGTTAATCCCTTATTCATCAAAGAAGAGTTGCCCATTTAGGTTGTGATTAGAGTAGGCAATATAGAGTTCATTGAACACTGGCTTACCCAAAAGCATGATTCGCGTCAGAAGCGATGTTCTTGATATGTTGTAAGATGATCCGAAGTTGAGAAAGTGATCGCAAAGGATAGACCTTTAACCCAATTAGCAGTACCTTAGAATATAATCTAAGATTTCACATTTGTTAATGTTAAAGCATAGCTTAGTATTAACTGGAGGAATGTTACTGCAGTTAAACCAATGAGGATTAAAAAAGGCCGAGACTTTCCTTTGAGGATATACCACTTTATTCATGTACCTAGGATTCCATCCTTAAGGTCGTTTAAACCCTTTAAGGTTAACGTTGGGAGTAGGGATATCCGTCTTAGCCAGAATCTTCAAAGCCTAAACTCTTAGTGACAAATTGATTAGGTTTTTAGCCCGATTGATTAAGGTTTAGTGTTAATTCTAGGAAGCTAAACTCTTTTAACAGATCTCCATCAGTATCTTATTCTCCATACCTATCCCTTTTATCTTTATAATTCATACTACCTTAGTTAAGTTTAATCTATCACCACTTGTCACTAGGGTTAACTATTTAGGCACTTTTTTCCCACATTACTGAGCAAACATACAAAAATACGAACCTAAGTTATACTTACCACTTACTCGTTAAAAGGAAGACAAGTAGGTGAAATATAGCTAGGAAAACACAGCTAAATATAAATAAAAAAACCATTACTCCATTTTGGTAACTGATTCTGACGTTTTGCGACCTAACGACACCACATAAATAAAACCGTCCGTTTTGGTGATATCAAGAATTATGAAGTAGGTTATTCGAAACTTGGCTTAAATATCAACTACAGTGTTTCACTTTTTGTGATATTTTGGTTAACAACTTTGTATTATTTAGTTTTTGCAATATTGATACACCATTACTTCTAATATTGTTTTGCTTTCTAATCAACCTAACAAATAATATATAAAATCCTATAATTGGGACAAATTAAAATTTGATTTGACCTTTAAAAAAATATCGTGAATTCGCGGGTCTTAAGCTAGTTAGTTAATTAGAGTATGATTTAATTGGTATCATAGTATTAGTTTTCTTAAAGGTTATATACACTCTTTTTATAACAACAGTTCGGGATCACTCAAGGAATCAAACCACTCACGCGTTCATCTCCCAGAATTGCATAACTTGCCCCCAACTGCTGCCAAGAAGAAAACTCGGTCCAATCTGAGGGCATGGGCGGTAAAACCCCCTCTCTCCCACTGCCCCCACAACGCGATGTGCGAAAGGCACCCTTGAGTGGAATTCAAGGGTTAAGGGGCATCCTTGTGTGCAATGTTGTACTCCAAGGGAGTTGAACTCTTAACCTCCCGCTAAGAGAGACAGGCTACTACCACATGCACTACAATAAAAGATTAGGTTATATACACTCTATATCGTGGAATAATAAACCAGAAAAATAAGTATATTAAAATGTAGTCTTTGTATGCTTTTTTTTCTTCTCAATTTTAGCTTGTATTTTGTTCCAAAACATAGGATAATGATTATTTTAGAATTGTGTTTGGCACACTAAGGTTTTATTCGTTTTTAAGATGTTTTTGTTTGAAGATCTACAGATCACGTCTGTAAAGAAGATGTGGTCTAAAAGTCTGTATACTGAATAGTGAAGACTATTTTTTATATATGCAAAATAACTTAAGTCTGTCTGCAGCAATTAGAATCATATTTCTATGTTTGCGAGGTTGTAGACAGTATAAGACATTATTTTATCTTATGTTTTCAAAAAACAAACAGTCTATAGTAAAAATGTCCGTGAGCGCGCAGACATAAGACATGATAAGATCTGTAAACTGAAAAATAAACAATAGCTAAGCTTCAAAGAGCTTATAGGAGTTTAAGTTTATTTTTTTTCACAAGCTTCAATGTAACATCCTCGACTAGGTCTAGCTGTAAGATTACTAGTTTTCCCTTAAGTTTGTGTGGTGTTATTATATTCTTTTATTTTTATTTAATATTTATTAATATTTAATGATGTGGTTAGGACCAGTTTGTGACAAGGGTCACAAAACATGTTCCGTATTTAATTTGGACTTCGTTTGGATTGTCAAACGACGTACGAAAAATATTAAATAACTAAAAAATATCCGTCTGTTTCACAGTGTAAGTTTTATTCCTAACTAATGACAGAGTGTTATATTCTATCTTATTCTTTCACTTTCCAGAAACATCACCCCAAAACACCCCGTACCTTCACCTACATCAAAACCCTAATTCTTAATCTTTGATCTAGAGCTCAAATCGTTCACATCTTCTTGTTCCTTGTAAATTACTGAATCTTTTGAGGTAGGAATCACAAGTTTTCATGCTTTAATCTTTAACAAAATTGAGTTTTTGTGTTAGTTTTTACAAAAGTGTAATTTGGGTCAAAGTGGATTGATTTGGTGTTGTTTATGTCAAAATCTCGTGGGTTTATACTTCTACATGTTTAGTATACTTGATGTGGTCAGTTTTGGGATCAAAATCGAGCTCAAGAGCAAGAATTGATGATTTAAGCTCGAAAATCGTAGGTTAGCTGTTGCTGCTGCTGAAGAACACAACCGTACGGTTGCAGCTTGTAACCGTACGGGTGCATTGTGTAACCGTACAGATGTAAGTGCAAGCAGCAGTGTTGTGGAACTGGAAAATAAACTTGTAAATACACGGATGCATGTTGTAACTGTACGGTTGAGGCTGTAACCGTACGGATGCACCTGCGACTGTACGGGTGTATATCAGAACTTGACTTGTTATTTAAGTGTTGATTTTAGCCGTTATGCTTCCCGTTTTATACTGATGATTATAATGTTATAACTAACTTATGTATATGTCTTTCTCAGGAGAAAAGGAGAAAGAGAAGGTTCAGTGATTAGACAGCTGAACACCTTCTCATTTACTGGTAATCGGTGAGTGGGACTAACTAGAGATTGATAGTATAAAGTAACTTGTTATTCTAAGACTGCCATGATTGTTAGAATTAACATGCTAGCAATGTTAGGTATTACTGTGTTGACTCAATGTTAGTTGATGCTTGTTGATGGAGCCTAGTGCGTCCCTATCTTGTGGTAGCCTAATGTAATAGGAGAGATCAACCTACAGGTTGGGTTCCTCATGTGTTAGCCTAATGAGCATCCGTGTGGTATATGTTTGAATGACGTGTTCGTCGCGTGTGAATGATCTATGTAGCACGATATGTAGGAGGAACTTTCGGTAAACCCCAGTCTGATCAACTAGTGGTTAATGGTTCGGCCAGTCCGCCAGAGTCTCAGTTGACTGAACTACTGGGTGATGCTTAGGTGTTGGACTATGTGACATGATTAGTATGACATTTTCAATATGCTATTGCCTGTAGTTAGTTGTACTCAATTAGCTTTGTGCTAATTTCCCTCCATCTCCTCCCTGCAGGTTGTTAGCTTTTGTAGACATTGCTTTTGGGAGAAGAGGGACATGAAGATGTTATGTTTGACTAGACTTAACTTTGATGTTGTTATATTTTGTTTGAACTGTCTCCTTTTGTAAATGTAATATGAATACGTCTTTTCTGGTTATATGTATTTTGCTATAATGTCACGTGGCACCAGTTAAACAGAATTAACATTGGTTGTAAGTTACAGTGGTTTAATTTATATAATGCTTCCGCAACATATCAAAAAAAAAAATAGCGGTGTCACAAGTTGGTATCAGAGCATAGTTTGGCAGCATGCGCATTGTGATCCAAATATCATGTTCCCAAACTTAGTAGAGTCATGTCAAACATAACATCATGGGATGGGTTAAGTAAGTGTTAGGACATGTTATTTGTTAGTTGTTGGTACTAACAGAGTTTATACTAAGCTTTGATGTGAGTGTTGTGGTAGTATAGAAATGGTATACAATGAAGCTAATACTACTGACCCTACTGCCCCTGGAACTGGAACTTTCAGAGCCCCCGACGAAGATGGACATGTGTCATCCGAGGAGGAAGCCTCTCAAGAGGTGATTGATCTCCAGAGTCAGATACAAGAAGCTAGGGAATCAATTAAGACACTGGAACAAAAACGTGCACAATGGAACACTAATACCACTGCGTTGAACACAACCTTTCCCTCAAACATTTATACTCAAGCTGGAGGCAGTTCTCAGTGGCAGTTTCCTCAAACTTTCTTTCAACATCTTCAGATGCCATTCCAGTATATCCAGTCATTTTTGAATCAAATAATATATCCATTTCAAGTCCCCGAGATGAGAAAGAAGTGTACATATAAACAGTTTATGAACTGTAAACCTCCAGACTACAGCGGTCACACAAACCCTACAACGACACTTAATTGGTTAAGGGAAGTGGAGCGGGCCCTAGAAGCATGTTTTTGTGAACCTGAATCCAGACTGTTATTTGTTGGTAGACTACTCAAAGGTGAAGCAATGGAATAGTGAGATTCTATTACTGCGTATTTGTCCAAAGAACAGATCAGTTAAATAACTTGGGAACAATTCGCTACTAATGTTCACGAGCAGTATTGCTCCGAATATGAAATGGAAAGATTGAAAACGGAGTTTCTGGGTATGAAGATGACGGAAAATATGATGATTGATGAGGTTTTTAGAGATTTTACATCTAAGTTGAGGTTTGTTCATCAATGGGTACCGACTGAGAAAGATAAAATTCAGCATTTTATGCGGGTGATTAAGCCGAAATATAGAACCGTTGCTAGATTTGCAACAACTTTGACGCAGGCTCATGAGATGGACAAAATTACTGAGGGTGAAATTATTGCGGTGAATAGAGAAAGTTCGAAAAGTGAATCAATTGGGGGAAAATCAGAAGGTTAGACAGGTAGTCAGTCTATTCAGCAGTCAAGTAAGCAATCAAGATTTTGTGGTAAAAAGTTGGGTGGGTTTAAACAGAAGAGTACGTCTGGTATGAGCGGATCGGGTTCTTATCAACCAGGTTAGTGTAATGTTTGTAAATTAACTCATGTCAGTATGTGTTCTCCAATGACCAGAAGGTGTTTGAAATTTGGAGTGTTAGGTCATGAAGCAACAACTTGTTCCTTTAAGTCCAATGTTTGTTATAATTGTCATTAGGAGGGGCATAGATCAGCAAATTGTCCATCTGCGTTAAGATCTAGTTCTGGGGAAGGGTCAGGGGAAAGGTCAGTAACTTTTGGGGGATCTTCTGCTTTTACTGCCGGGCAGAAAAGAAAGAACCCTCCATCTGCGGAGGCAAGGGAATTTTAGATGATGGTAGATGCTGCAACCGCTACCGATGATGTCATTACCAGTATGTTCTTGGTTAACTCTTTGCCAGCTCGTGTGTTGTTTGATTCAGGGGTGAATCGTTCTTTTATGTCCTTAGGCTTCTGTGATAAGTTGAAGTTGCCTATTAGGATGTTAGATGCGCATTTGGGAATAGAAGAAGCTGATGGTAAAACGGTTCCATGCACATAATCAGTGACTGGAGTTACCATCGAGATTGATGGCCATCCTTTCTCTTTAACCAATTTGTTGATGCCTATACCTAGTTTTGATGTAGTCATAGGCATGAATTGGTTAAGTGCTAATAGGGCTAGTATTAAGTGCCATAAGAAGATGATTTCTTTCCATTTGGCCGATGGGTCTCGAGTAATAGATAGGGGGAGTGCGATGGATTTAACTTCTCTATGGTTTTTCTAATGAAAGCTCAGAATGCGATGTCGAAAGGCTGTGATTTGTTCTTAGGCTATGTGATTGATGTTAAAAAGGAAAAGAAGCAAGTAACTGATATTCCAGTTGTGTCAGAATTCCCCGAAGTGTTTCCAGATGATTTACCAGGGTTACCTCCAGTGCGTGAAGTAGAGTATAAAATTGATTTAGTTCTAGGCGGTACTCCAGTTGCAAAGCTCCTTACATATTATCTTAGTCAGAAATCAGGGAAATGATGTCTCAGATTCAGTAATAATTAGATAAGGAGTTTATTCAACCACGTTCTTCACCGTGGTACGCATTGTGAAATCTATACAGATCATAAGAGCCTTTAATATATCTTTTCACAGAAAGAGTTGAATATGCGTCAACGTCGATGGAAAGAATTAAATAAAGACTATGATTGTGAAATCAATAGTATCTGGGTAAAGCAAACGTGGTTGTAGATGCTTTGAGTCGCAAGAAAACAGTCAAAAATGTCCGATTTATGAGAATAGAAATTGTTTCAGACTTAATTGATTGATTGAAAACCGTCCAGTTAGTAGCTTTGAATGACGAAAACCTAAAGATTGAACAAATGAACAAAAGAAAATTTGACCATTGCAATGATTCTAAAAGATTAAAGACCTATAAAGATCGAATTTGGGTACCTATGCTTGGAGATTTGAGGGATTTAATCCTTACAGAAGCGCATAAATCTAGACTGAAAGTGCATCCGGGTAGTACTAAGATGTACAAAGTTTTGAAAATATTGTATTTGTGGCCGACAATGAAGATAGATGTTGCAAATTTCGTTGAGAAATGTCATATTTGTGCGCAAGTTGAAGCAGAACATCAGAAGCGCTATGGGTCTCTACGACAATTGGAAATTCCTCAGTGGAAATGGGATAATATTACGATGGATTTTGTAACCAAGTTACCCCAAAAACAGAAAGGACACGACATGATCTGGGTGATAGTGGATCATCTCACAATGAGTGCTCATTTCTTAGCTACTCGTAAAACTGCTTTGTTGAGTGATTTGGCAGAGTTGTACTTGAAAGAGATCGTTAGTCGACATGGTTTACCGTTGTCAATAGTTTTCGATAGGGAACTAGGTTTGTATCGAACTTTTAGAACAGTTTACAATAGAATTTGGGTACACGTATGAATCTAAGTACAACCTATCATCCACAGACAGACGGTTAGAGTGAACGAACGATTCAGACACTAGAAGATATGTTTAGAGCATGTGTTTTAGAATATGGTGGTTTTTGGGATACGCATCTTCCATTGATAGAGTTTGCTTACAACAATTCGTATCATTCGAGTATCAGAATGCCGCCGTACGAAATGTTGTATAGTCACAAGTGCAGAACTCCTACGTGCTGGTTGAAAGCAGGCGAGAAACAATTTGTAGGTACTGAAATTGTTCAGATAACTGCAGAAAAGGTTGAAATTGCACTTGAGAAATTAAAAGCAGCTAGAGACCGACAAAATATGTATGATGATCTCCGTAGACGTCCAGTGACATTTAATGTAGGTGATTGAGTATATTTGAAAGTTTCACCATGGAAGGGAGTGATCAGATTCGGTAAACGTGGTAAGCTAGCACCGAGGTTTATTGGGCAATTTTCAATCATAGAGATTTTGTATGATCAAACCATTGTTTTAGATCTTCCTACAGAACTAGAAGGAATTCACAACACATTCAATGTGTGATATTTAAGGAAGTGTAAAGTAGAATGAAAGTTTGATTCTTCCGTGAAAGACGTGAAAGTGGATTTGAGCAAGAAATTAGTCGAAGAGCCGATTAGAATAGTGGACAAGAAAGTCACCAAGTTAAGAAAGAAGCAGATTCTAATGTTATTAGTGGATTGGCGGCACAGTTTAGGTTTCAACATGACGTGGGAAATAGAGGAGTTAATGAGGGCGTGCTATCCCCATTTATTTGACCTTGATCAAATTCCGAGGACGGAATCTTCTTAAGGGGGTAGATTTGTAACATCCTCGACTGGGCCTAGCTCTAAGATTACTAGTTTGCCCTTAAGTTTGTGTGGTGTTATTATATGCTTTTATTTTTATTTAATATTTATTAATATTTAATGATGTGGTTAGGACCAGTTTATGACAAGGGTCACAGAACAGGTTTGTTTATTAAATTTGGACTTCGTTTGGGTCGTCAAACGACGTACGAAAGATATCAGATAACTGATAAATACCTGTGTGTTGCATAGTGTGAGTTTTATTCCTAACTATTGACTAGAGTGCTATATTCTATCTTATTCTTTCACTTCCCAGAAACATCACCCCAAAACACCCGATACCTTTACCTACATCAAAACCCTAATTCTTAATCTTGGATCTAGAGCTCAAATCTTTCACATCTTCTTGTTCCTTGTGAATTACTGAATCTTTTTGAGGTAGGAATAACAAGTTTTCATGCTTTAATCTTTGAGAAAATTGAGTTATTGTGTTAGTTTTTACAAGAAGTGTAATTTGGGTCAAAGTGGTTTGATTTGGTGTTGTTTGTGTCAAAATCTCATGTGTTTATGCTTCTACATGTTTAATATACTTTATTTGGTCAGTTTTTGGGATCAAAATCGAGCTCTAGAGCAAGAATTGATGATTTAAGCTCGAAACCCCTAGGTTAGCTGTCGCTGCTGCTGAAGAATACAACCGTACGGTTGCATCTTGTAACCGTACGGGTGCGTTGTGTAACCGTACGGATGTAAGTGCCACCGCACGAAGCAGTGTTATGCAACCAGACAATAAACTTGTAACCGCACGGATTCATGTTGTATCCGTATGGTTGAGGTTGTAACCGTTTGGATGCACCTGCAACCGTACGGGTGTATATCAGAACCTGACTTGTTATTTAAGTGTTGATTTTTAGCCGTTATGCTTCCCGTTTGTATACTGATGATTATAATGTTATAACTAACTTATGTATATGTCTTTCTCAGGAGAAAAGGAGAAAGAGAAGGTACAATGATTAGATAGTTCAACACCTTCTCATTTACTGTAATCGGTGAGTGGGACTAACTAGAGATTGATAGTATAGAGTAGCTTGTTATTCTAAGACTACCATGCTTGTTAGAATTAACATGCTACTACTGTAGTTATTACTGTGATGACTCTATGTTAGTTGATGCTTGTTGATGGAGCTCAGTGCGTCCTTATCTTGTGGTAGCCTTGAAATGTCCCGTTCTTATTGATTAAAAACGTTCCATATTAATTGATTTCGTTGCGAGGTTTTGACCTCTATATGATACGTTTTTCAAAGACTGCATTCATTTTAAAACAAACCATAACCTTTATTTCATCAATAAAGGTTTAAAAAGCTTTACGTAGATTATCAAATAATGATAATCTAAAATATCCTGTTTACACACGACCATTACAAAATGGTTTACAATACAAATATGTTACAACAAAATAAGTTCCTTGAATGCAGTTTTTACACAATATCATACAAACATGGACTCCAAATCTCGTCCTTATTTAAGTATGCGACAGCGGAAGCTCTTAATAATCACCTGAGAATAAACATGCTTAAAACGTCAACAAAAATGTTGGTGAGTTATAGGTTTAACCTATATATATCAAATCGTAACAATAGACCACAAGATTTCATATTTCAATACATATCCCATACATAGAGATAAAAATCATTCATATGGTGAACACCTGGTAACCGACATTAACAAGATGCATGTATAAGAATATCCCCATCATTCCGGGACACCCTTCGGATATGATATAAATTTCGAAGTACTAAAGCATCCGGTACTTTGGATGGGGTTTGTTAGGCCCAATAGATCTATCTTTAGGATTCGCGTCAATTAGGGTGCCTGTTCCCTAATTCTTAGATTACCAGACTTAATAAAAAAGGGCATATTCGATTTCGATAATTCAACCATAGAATGTAGTTTCACGTACTTGTGTCTATTTTGTAAATCATTTATAAAACCTGCATGTATTCTCATCCCAAAAATATTAGATTTTAAAAGTGGGACTATACTCACTTTCACAGATTTTTTACTTCGTCGAGAAGTAAGACTTGGCCACTGTTGATTCACGAACCTATAACAATATATACATATATATTAAAGTATGTTCAAAATATATTTACAACACTTTTAATATATTTTGATGTTTTAAGTTTATTAAGTCAGCTGTCCTCGTTAGTAACCTACAACTAGTTGTCCACAGTTAGATGTACAGAAATAAATCGATAAATATTATCTTGAATCAATCCACGACCCAGTGTATACGTATCTCAGTATTGATCACAACTCAAACTATATATATTTTGGAATCAACCTCAACCCTGTATAGCTAACTCCAACATTCACATATAGAGTGTCTATGGTTGTTCCGAAATATATATAGATGTGTCGACATGATAGGTCGAAACATTGTATACGTGTCTATGGTATCTCAAGATTACATAATATACAATACAAGTTGATTAAGTTATGGTTGGAATAGATTTGTTACCAATTTTCACGTAGCTAAAATGAGAAAAATTATCCAATCTTGTTTTACCCATAACTTCTTCATTTTAAATCCGTTTTGAGTGAATCAAATTGCTATGGTTTCATATTGAACTCTATTTTATGAATCTAAACAGAAAAAGTATAGGTTTATAGTCGGAAAAATAAGTTACAAGTCATTTTTGTAAAGGTAGTCATTTCAGTCGAAAGAACGACGTCTAGATGACCATTTTAGAAAACATACTTCCACTTTGAGTTTAACCATAATTTTTGGATATAGTTTCATGTTCATAATAAAAATCATTTTCTCAGAATAACAATTTTTAAATCAAAGTTTATCATAGTTTTTAATTAACTAACCCAAAACAGCCCGCGGTGTTACTACGACGGCGTAAATCCGGTTTTACGGTGTTTTTCGTGTTTCCAGGTTTTAAATCATTAAGTTAGCATATAATATAGATATAGAACATGTGTTTAGTTAATTTTAAAAGTCAAGTTAGAAGGATTAACTTTTGTTTGCGAATAAGTTTAGAATTAACTAAACTATGTTCTAGTGATTACGAGTTTAAACCTTCGAATAAGATAGTTTTATATATATGAATCGAATGATGTTATGAACATCATTACTACCTCAAGTTTAGTAGGTAAACCTACTGGAAGTGACAAGAAATGATCTAGCTTCAAAGGATCTTGGATGGCTTGAAAGTTCTTGAAGTAGGATCATGACACAAAAACAAGTTCAAGTAAGATTTTTACTCGAATTAAGATAGTTTAAAGTTATAGAAATTGAATCAAAGTTTGAATATGAATATTACCTTGAATAATAAAGATAACCTACTATATATAACAAAGGTTTCTTGATCTTAGATGATTACTTGGAATGGATTAGAAAGCTTGGAAGTAAATTAGTAAACTTGAAGGGATTTTTGAAGTGTTCTTGAAGTGTTCTTCCTATGATGATTATAGCTTGATTCTTGAAGTGATTTTTGATGAAGATGATGATTAACTACTGGAAAAATACGTTCATAATAGTGTGGGTGTGTTGAGAGAGAATTAGAAAGAGAATTGGAAGTGAAATGGAGTGAATGATGAGTGGTAATTGGTGAGTGGTGAGTGGGGTTAAAAGGAGTTCTAGTTAGTTGACTAGCTCATGGTAGAAGTTAAAATTGATTAGTCATGCATGACATAATCAAGAGTGGAATCCCATGCTAGTTCCTATTGGTATATACCCATAGTAAGTACGTTTTGAAGCTGTGTATAATACGGGTAAGAATACGACTAGAATTCTTGATGAAAGAAAAGAATAGGAAAGTAACTGTAACCATTTTCGTTAAGTATGAGTGTTTTGATATATGTCTTGAAGTCTTCCAAAAGTATTTTAATACATCTAAATACACTACATGTATATACATTTTAACTGAGTCGTTAAGTCATCGTTAGTCGTTACATGTAAGTGTTGTTTTGAAACCTTTAAGTTAACGATCTCAATTAATGTTGTTAACCCATTGTTTATTATATCTAATGAGATGTTAAATTATTATATTATCATGATAATATGATATATTAATATATCTTAATATGATATATATACATTTAAATGTCGTTACAACGATAATCGTTACATATATGTCTCGTTTCGAAATCCTTAAGTTAGTAGTCTTGTTTATATGTATATAACTCATTGTTAATATACTTATGGGGGTACTTACTTATCATAATCTCATGTTAACCATATGTATATCCATATATATATCGTCATGTCGTTTTTACAAGTTTTAACGTTCGTGAATCGCCGGTCAACTTGGGTGGTCAATTGTCTATATGAAACATATTTCAATTAATCAAGTCTTAAAAAGTTTGATTGCTTAACATGTTGGAAACATTTAATCATGTAAATATCAATCTCAATTAATATATATAAACATGGAAAAGTTCGGGTCACTACAAGCCTAATTTGATAGGAGAGATCAACCTGCGGGTTGGGTTCCTCATGTGGTAGCCTAATGAGCATCCGTGTGGTATATGTTTAAATAACGTGTTCGTCGCGTGTGGATGATCTATGATGCACGGTATGTAGGAGGAACTTCCGGTAAAATCCAGTCCTATCAACTGGTGGTTAATGGTTCGGCCGGACCGCCAGAATCTCTGTTGACTGAACTACTAGGTGATGCTTAGGTGTTGGACTATGTGACATTATTAGTACAGTTTCTTTATGCTATTTCCTGTAGTTAGTTATACTCACTTAGCTTCGTGCTAATTCCCCTCCATCTCTAATGATACGCATACCCGATTAGTTCGTGTAAGCGCATCAAACAGCACCGCCACGAGGATTTACAATGGCGCGCTAAGGCACAGAGTGCTATATTGGCAACCATGCGTCAGTCCCATTGGCGCGCATCGGCATCGTCTACGTGTCCGGCGATGCTGTAGCTGGCAGAGGACACCTGGCAGACAAGAATCAGATCCGAAAAGAACACTTTTTACTTTTGTCGGATCAGCTCACCTGAAGACGTACTATTTGCAGGCCACGATCCTTTTAACCTTATTACGTGGCGATAGAAGACAAGAAAGGGTATCCTATAAATACAAGACTTCATCCACAGAACAAAGGATCTTGGAATTTCACTTTTACACACACATACATTCTAAGACCAGCAGCGCATTTCCCGAATATACCCGCGCTACCGGACACATAGCATTACACTAGACATTCTACATATACAGGTAACGTTCTATGAACAAAAACCCTATCACCTAGCGCGAGACATCGATGTCCGGTCTACCCGCCGATGGTGGCTCTACGTTTAACCACCCCTGTTGAGATCCTCATCTCGCGAGGGGTTATTCACGGTACTCCGGACCGGAGAGTTAAACTCAATTGACCCTTAAATCCCCCCTTAATGATGTCAAGCATAGACCGAACCCGACCCGATCATTCTATGCCTGATCATTTGGCGCCATCTGTGGGACACTCAAGTTAAAAGAGTATGAATTGATCTTTTTTTGTATGTCCACTAACAATTCGCTTGTTTCCCTTTGATATACAGTAACAGGTATTGAGATGGCCAGCAAGTAGGAAGTACCAAAGCCCGTGCAAGCGCGAGCTACCTCACCTACAGGACCTAAGCCAGCCACCAAGGGGTCCGGAACTTCTGATAACGCGCTGCCAAGAGGCGCCCAGATGCCTTCCCCTGGCGCATCCGCGTCGTCCTTCAAGACTCCGAAAGCAATTAGGCCGATACCATGGGCCTCGAGCACCACAAGTACGGGATTCGTACCCATCTACCTAACAACTGAATCCGCGCGCAATAGCCGTAGCCACACTAGCAGTCCTGCTGATTCACAGGGCGCGCGACCTTCACCTTCGCCTCTGAAGAGATACCTCCCCAAATACCCCAGGTTCTAGCGCTACTACTTTTGTGCATGGAACTTCGTCTACAGGGAGAGGTGAATCCACAGAGTCACCAGCTCGAACACGCGAGCAACGCACCCAGAGCCAAGCAAATCTGATCTACGCTTTGATGAACGATGCGCCAGATGATATGGTGAATGAGTTTGAGCAACCCGGAAAGGCCAAGCTCATGATTAAAAACTTGTATGCGGGAATGAAAGGAGCACCCGTCAAACCCTCTTTTGAAACAGCTCCCACTGGAGAAAAGTTTTCAGCGCAAATACTGAACCACATCTCAACGCCACTACCTGTGGTACCGATAACGTTGGGATACTATGATGGATTCTCAGACCCTGATGACTTCTTGCAAAAGTACGAAGGAATAGCGCGAAACCAGCGCTGGGCTGAAGAGACAAAGTGCATGGAGTTCCCACCGCTACTTGAGGGTGTGGCTCGACAATGGTTCAACAACCTGCCAGCGCCAGTTATAAGCTGCTATGATGATCTCTGAACGCGTTTCCTGCTTAAATTTCATAACATACGCGCGACTCGAAGGACGCATGTTGAATGTCATGACATAAAGCATGAGAGAGGGGAGTCCTTGGGACAGTTCATTGACAGGTATTGCCAAGAGGTAGCTAGAATTCCCAACTGCGCAGAGTCACTAAAGGTATCCGGTTTCATACACGGGATGTGTCAGGAGCGCCACCTAACATTGTGGCAAAGGTTGAGGAAGCGCCCTCCAGAGACGTTGGCAAAAGCGATAAGGGAAGCGCACAAACACATGCGCGCTAAAGAAGACACCACAAGATACTCGAGTTACAGAAATTCAGGAAATGGTCAGCATGACGGTTACGATTCACCCAGGGGTGGGCGCCAGTCAGGTGGTTTCGGGAGAAGCCAACACGACTCTAGCCCCTACCGCCACCACAGCAACAATCACCACAATGATAGGAAGCACTAGCGAAACAACCAAGGGAATAACAACAACCAGCAACATCATCGAAACAGGGACAATGACACCAGGGAAAACAAGTAAGCTTTGATCAGGAGCCTCACAAAGAGTCTGAAAGAGATCTACGTGACTGAGCCAATCTCTAAAACGTTTGAGAAGCCCACGCGCATGTCCGAGTACGCGCGACGTGATAAGTCTAAGTTCTGCGACTTTCACGATGACTTCGGGCATGAACCCAATCGCTGCAAAGCGTTGGTTGATAAGGTGGTTGCGTGCCTCAAACGCAGAGAGTAGAAACATTTGAAGCCGGGCAAGGATGAATTAGAAGGGTATAAGAAGGAGAGCAAAGGAGTTGAGAAAGATAAGGTCATTTACGTCTTCTCCTGGGAGAAGAAGAAGGGTGTTGAGAAAGAACCACTGCTGCCGTATGAGACCCTGAAGGCGTACCTCCCGCGTGAGCCCATTTTCAAAAGAAAATGTGTCCCTCTAGTGGTGGAAGGTTATATGCCTGAATGCACTTAACACATTGACAAAATTCTCATCGATACTGGCAGCTGCGTCAATGTCATGTTCTTTCATTGTTTCGAGAACCTAAACTACACCGTGAAGCGCAATTTGAGGAAGGTAAAACAGCAGTTTAGGGGGGATAAGTGGGGACCCCGCATGGTCGAAGGGGATACTTGGGCCGGCGTTAACCTTGCGAGACGATGAACACAAGAACAGGGCGCACACGATGGTGGTCGACTTCAGAGTGATACGTTCCGAGTCAGAGTACGATGCTATCCTTGGGCAACCGGCACTATCACATTTCGCCATCAGCACATGTCTCTACCAAGGGATCATAACGCTACCTACCCCGCTAGGAGAAGCCACACTCAAGTCCAAAGTTACCGCGGAGGACTTTCGACTTCGACAGGTACACGCTAACATGTATAATAAATCGTTTTGAAAACTAAGATCACAGGTCGCGCGTAGTCACCTAACAGCAAAGTCGGCACTTGCATACTTCGCTGGATAAAATGCAATAAACGCGCAACCAGTCTGCGCATTTACTGCATTAAAATGAGCACAATCTTACATAATCCGAAACATAAGACACATATTAGAGCGCGCCTGCACACATACTCGCGCTTTCGTTGATTTGTAACACTATTTGACTGGTATCCGCAGATCCGAAGTATTCAAGCAGAGGCAAAGGCGACGAGAGATGGGGCCGGCTCTTCAGGAGTTAGAAATGACGAGGGAGACGAATCTCTTAGGCAGCACACTCCTGCCTTTGAAGGGTTGCTTTCTCCAGCACCCGTGCGACAGAAGCTTATTTGGCGACAAGCTAGTCTATTATAACCGGACGGTTATGCGTCATTGGGTTGACCTAACCAACCCGCGCAGAACTCGAGATCTGCAAGTCATGAGTATAAACGACGGCGTTGGTCACGCCTGACTTCAATCCTAAGTGTTGGCGCACTTAGAAGACTCCCGATGCTCACACACGGATGCTTAACTTAAGCATATATTGTGTGCACAATAGTATATGTGATAAGTTAAACCTTGGCGTGCCTCGAGTATAATTATGATGAAAATCAAGAAATACTTAGCCAAACATTTTTAACAAACGATATTACGCTCATGATCATATAAGAATCGCGAACATAACCCATACACTTGGCGACACTGATATTTAACAATTGCAACTCAGAAACATACAAGTAGCAAAGGACAGAATCAAGTCTAGCATGCATACACAACCTACGGCTGACAATGCAATATGCCTAAAGTATAAATTGCTAACGCGCACTTGTAAACTGTGAAGCACACTATAACATGCAAACCACGCACAATATAGACAAATAAATAAGATCAGTTTTCATTATTATTAAGAAAGTGATTACATCTTTAAAGAAAATTACAAAATTACAACGGGTCGTTTAACAAACGATCAGCATCAGCAGCGGGGTCTTCGTATAAAGCCACAAATGAAGGGACCCTGATGTTCATCAGTGTCGGCTCCATAGCCTTGCTCTTCTGCGCTGCAAGGGGATCCACTTCCTTAGCAATGAGGGCATCCAAGGCCTCAGAAGATTGGACGTGAGGCTGAATCTTTCTCCAAAAAATAAGCCTCTCCTCCGCCTTGAACGCAAGAATGGCGTCAACAAGAAGATCGCTCACGTATTTCGAGTCATAAGCACGATCAACAAGCATAGGGAGACCCTTCTTCAAAGTCTCAAATTTACACTTTGCCGTATTACGATCAATCTGACAAGAAGTTAAACGATCAGTCAAGTTTTTGCGCTCTCTTTCCCAAGCGCTCTTTTTAGACTCGGGGGACTTAACCTTTTCAGCCAACTCCTCAACCTGAGAAGCCAAGGATGCTTTATCCTCAGCTAGAACTAATGAGGTGCTGACTGCCTCGTTACGAGTCTTTTCTGAATGTTCGAGATCAGAAGTCAGATGCACGATGCAGTCATGATGCTGCTCAGCAGTCAGCGAGCCCGGCGTGGAAGAGCTGACGCCGTCCAGGCGTGTCTTCGCCTCTTTAAGGCAACTTTTAGCACGCATCAAGTTCAGCATAGCCAGTTGAACGTCAAAGCGCCATGCTGCCACGGGCAAGAGATGCCCAAAGTAGCTGGGAAGCTTGATGTCTTCCAAGTAGTTGAACTGGGAGGCCGCCGTAGCCTCCGGAATAGACAGCTGATCATTCATGCCATAAAACTGCAGGCAAGCTTCTACAAATAGGAAGGCAACTGGTTAGCAACAAAAAAGGCAGCGCAATGTCCCAGCACTTGAGAAAAGAAAAATTACCTTTTCCTTTTTTAGCGCGCTTGCGCTTACTCCCACCCTTAGTAGAGGGCTCACTAGCCTGGCCCCCTTCAACGTCTGTCTGATGAGAGTCCTCGTCCGCATGACTCTCGCACTGACTAGCGCTACCAGACCCACTGGCGCCAATAGCGGCATCACCCTGAACTTGCCTATCAATGTCCATACCCTGGTCACCCTGATTCTCCACTTCGGGTGTCTCAGTATGAACGCCCTCGATGTCGCGCGAAGCAAGAAGTCTGTCTAGACGCATCTCTGCAAATAAAACATGCTAAGTTAGACACAAGTGATTAAGAGAAAGTAAGTATGAAAATAACGCCCATCTGCCACCTACCATTATCATCGGCATCTAAGATAACTGGCAGGGCAGGCGGATAAGGACACATATTAGCAACCCATAAAATATCAGAGCTATATTGACGGATAGGGAGTTCGCGGTTGTAAAAATGAACAAGTCTCTGCTGCTCCTCTGGGGAAAGGGGAGGCCTAATGTTTAACTGCTCATTGGTAGCATCGGTATGCCACACGTATATATTTCTATACGCGAGCGGGATAAATGAATCATCGATAAAGAAGAATGAGTTCTTCCACTTCTTGCGCACCTCAACTTTCAGGCGCTGTACAAACTTAATCCTGTCATTGAAAGAATACCAGCTCTGTTGATTCTTACGATATGAAAAGACGTTCTTAAACAAGTTCAGCGATGGAGGAAATTGGTATTGCTGGCAAATCATCTCGAAGAGAATAACGCGACATGTGCTATAAGGATGCAGCTGTCCGATGCCAACATTGAAGTGACTAAGAACCTCCATGAAGAAAGAAGTGGGAGGATAGCACACATTCCCATCCACCATAACCTGCCTATATACGGTAACCTTACCATCGATAACATCGCTAGCGCGCTGATCAACCAGGGGCGCTACAGGATTCAAATCAGCCAAAGGTGGGTACCACTCCACCAACTGCGCGACTTTGCGCCGCGTCTTAACAGACTTGATAACCTCACAATTCGGAGGCTCAGAAGTAGAGGAAGAAGATGTCATCTATTAACAAATAAATCAAAGAATCGTAAGAAGAAAGACTAAATGGGCGCTAACCTAAAAAAGCTAAAAGACGAGGTTGAAGTAGTAAGCTGATGAGATTTGCACAAGAATGAAGAGCACAGACGAAGTAAAAAACTGAGAAAGATGATTATGAGGTATTTATAGGAGAGTAAAAACACGAAAGAGGCCTCAAGAGAAGATTGAAAAAGGGCGGTTAATGATACGCATACCCGATTGGCTCATGTTGCGCATCACACTTGCACCATGTGCATATCCTCCGCGCTATAGCACTACTGGTGCAAGTGAATGTGCGCCAGGGGCGCCAACTTGATGATGGTGCGCTAGAAAAAGATGACATGTCCTGTACTTACCACGATCTCTGTACAAAGGGCCGACAGGTAACAAAAAAGGTAAAAGTAGTGTTCCCTGGTCCCCTCCACGAAGTTACCAGGCAGTACAGGCAAAAAAGTAACGTAGAACACGTGGCTCCAATGAATGGACAGCACTGTAGCTATAAATAACGGACTCGAATCACAAGGCACGGGGCTGGTTCTTTCGGGGAAATTACACACATACTATTTTTAGTATATTCGTACGGATCAGTCGCGCTGTCTATACAGCGCCTCTCTCACCTGCACTACTGGACTTATAGCATTTCACTAGACATCCTTGATATACAGGTAACATTCCTCGAACATAAATCCTGAAACCTCACGCTAGCCATCAAAGACCGGACTACCCACCGATGGTGGGTCTATGTTTAACCATCCCCGTTGAGATCATCATCTTGTAAGGGGTTATTCACGGTACTCCGGACCAGAGAGTTAAACTCAATTGACCCTTAAATCCCCTCTTAATGATGTCAAGCATGGACCGAACCCAACCTGATCATTCTATGCTTGATCATTTGGCACCATCCGTGGGACATACAAGTTAAAAGGTTTTGATTTGATCTTTTTTTCTATATGTCCACTTCTCATTTATTTTTTCTAAACAGGCACTTGTAGCAAAAAAAAATAGGTGCGTTCAATGGCCAACTGCCTACCCCAGCAAGAAACGAAGCGCAAAGCTAGCGCTGACGGGAGCTCGAGGATGACGGAGATATCATTCCCCACCATTGAGACGTTTAACACTTCCTGCGCACCAATTGTAGTACAGGGATATCTGCCAGAGTCAGAACATGGCGTTAAGCGCCTTCACATATATAACGACAGTAGCGTCGACATCATGTACGAGCATTGCTTCCGACAGCTACCCACAACAGTGAGGCAAACCATCAAACCTCCGACTACGGCTTTGTCCGGATTTTCCAGAGAATCAGCGTGGCCCATCGAAATTTTGGATTTGAAGCTGGAGCTGAGAGACAGCAGAGATAAATCAAAGAAGCACACCAAAAGTATAGAATTTTGCATTGTGTGCTCGTACTCTAGATATAACTCCATACTAGGGAGGACTTCCATTTAGAAATTTAGCGTTATACCGTCCACCATTCACGGGATGGTTCGATTCCTGACGGATCAAGGAGTTGCCACCTTCGAGTCAATGCCGTTGGACGCCTTATGTGCATCTGTTACTGATAAGGGTAGTGCTACTCCAGAAGAAAAGGGCGCAAATGAGTGGTGGGTTATAGTCAATCCCGAGTATCCGGAACATAAGGTAAAGATAGGGGGAGCCTTACACACGAGACTAAGAAAAAGCTGAGGAACATCCTCATCGCTAACTCTGACGTGTTTTGTTGGTGCGATGCTGACATGACTGGAGTACCATGAGAGATAGCGCAGCATTACTGTAGTGACCCGAACTTTTCCATGTTTATATATATTAATTGAGATTGATATTTACATGATTAAATGTTTCCAACATGTTAAGCAATCAAACTTGTTAAGACTTGATTAATTGAAATATGTTTCATATAGACAATTGACCACCCAAGTTGACCGGTGATTCACGAACGTAAAACTTGTAAAAACTATACGATGACATATATATGGTTATATATATAGTTAACATGTTTTTATTATAAGTATGTATCTCATTAGGTATTTTAACAATGAGTTATATACATAAAAATGAGACTATTAATTTAAGAAACTCGAAAACGATATATATAACGATTATCGTTATAACAACGTCTTACTAGGTACATATGAATCATATTAAGATATTGATACACTTGGTTAATTATGTTAAATGATAAGTAAATATATTATTAAGTGTATTAACAATGAAATACATATGTAAAAATAAGACTACTAACTTAATGATTTCGAAACGAGACATATATGTAACGATTATCGTTGTAACGACATTTAACTGTATATACATCATACTGAGATATATTATATATCATAATATCATGATAATATAACAATTTAATATCTCATTTGTTATAATAAACAATGGGTTAACAACATTCAACAAGATCGTTAACCTAAAGGTTTCAAAACAACATTTACATGTAACGACTAACGATGACTTAACGACTCAGTTAAAATGTATATACATGTAGTATTTTAATATGTATTCATACACTTTTGAAAGACTTCAAGACACTTATCAAAATACTTCTACTTAACAAAAATGCTTACAATTACATCCTCGTTCAGTTTCATCAACAATTCTACTCGTATGCACCCGTATTCGTACTCGTACAATACACAGCTTTTAGATGTATGTACTATTGGTATATACACTCCAATGATTAGCTCTTAGCAGCCCATGTGAGTCATCTAACACATGTGGGAACCATCATTTGGCAACTAGCATGAAATATCTCATAAAATTACAAAAATATGAGTAATCATTCATGACTTATTTACATGAAAACAAAATTACATATCTTTTATATCTAATCCATACACCAACGACAAAAAACACCTACAAACACTTTCATTCTTCAATTTTCTTCATCTAATTGATCTCTCTCAAGTTCTATCTTCAAGTTCTAAGTGTTCTTCATAAATTCCAAAAGTTCTAGTTTCATAAAATCAAGAATACTTTCAAGTTTGCTAGCTCACTTCCAATCTTGTAAGGTGATCATCCAACCTCAAGAAATCTTTGTTTCTTACAGTAGGTTATCATTCTAATACAAGGTAATAATCATATTCAAACTTTGGTTCAATTTCTATAACTATAACAATCTTATTTCAAGTGATGATCTTACTTGAACTTGTTTTCGTGTCATGATTCTGCTTCAAGAACTTCGAGCCATCCAAGGATCCATTGAAGCTAGATCCATTTTTCTCTTTTCCAGTAGGTTTATCCAAGGAACTTAAGGTAGTAATGGTGTTCATAACATCATTCTATTCATACATATAAAGTTATCTTATTCGAATGTTTAAACTTGTAATCACTAGAACATAGTTTAGTTAATTCTAAACTTGTTCGCAAATAAAAGTTAATCCTTCTAACTTGACTTTTAAAATCAACTAAACACATGTTCTATATCTATATGATATGCTAACTTAATGATTTAAAACCTGGAAACACGAAAAACACCGTAAAACCGGATTTACGCCGTCGTAGTAACACCGCGGCCTGTTTTGGGTTAGTTAATTAAAAAATATGATAAACTTTGATTTAAAAGTTGTTATTCTGGGAAAATGATTTTTATTATGAACATGAAACTATATCCAAAAATTATGGTTAAACTCAAAGTGGAAGTATGTTTTCTAAAATGGTCATCTAGACGTCGTTCTTTCGACTGAAATGACTACCTTTACAAAAATGACTTGTAACTTATTTTTCCGACTATAAACCTATACTTTTCTGTTTAGATTCATAAAATAGAGTTCAATATGAAACCATAGCAATTTGATTCACTCAAAACGGATTTAAAATGAAGAAGTTATGGGTAAAACAAAATTGGATAATTTTTCTCATTTTAGCTACGTGAAAATTGGTAACAAATCTATTCCAACCATAACTTAATCAACTTGTATTGTATATTATGTAATCTTGAGATACCATAGACACGTATACAATGTTTCGACCTATCATGTCGACACATCTATATATATTTCGGAACAACCATAGACACTCTATATGTGAATGTTGGAGTTAGCTATACACGGTTGAGGTTGATTCCAAAATATATATAGTTTGAGTTGTGATCAATACTGAGATACGTATACACTGGGTCGTGGATTGATTCAAGATAATATTTATCGATTTATTTCTGTACATCTAACTGTGGACAACTAGTTGTAGGTTACTAACGATGACAGCTGACTTAATAAACTTAAAACATCAAAATATATTAAAAGTGTTGTAAATATATTTTGAACATACTTTGATATATATGTATATATTGTTATAGGTTCGTGAATCAACCAGTGGCCAAGTCTTACTTCCCGACGAAGTAAAAATCTGTGAAAGTGAGTTATAGTCCCACTTTTAAAATCTAATATTTTTGGGATGAGAATACATGCAGGTTTTATAAATGATTTACAAAATAGACACAAGTACGTGAAACTACATTCTATGGTTGAATTATCGAAATCGAATATGCCCCTTTTTATTAAGTCTGGTAATCTATGAATTAGGGAACAGACACCCTAATTGACGCGAATCCTAAAGATAGATCTATTGGGCCTAACAAACCCCATCCAAAGTACTGGATGCTTTAGTACTTCGAAATTTATATCATATCCGAAGGGTGTCCCGGAATGATGGGGATATTCTTATATATGCATCTTGTTAATGTCGGTTACCAGGTGTTCATCATATGAATGATTTTTATCTCTATGTATGGGATGTGTATTGAAATATGAAATCTTGTGGTCTATTATTATGATTTGATATATATAGGTTAAACCTATAACTCACCAACATTTTTGTTGACGTTTTAAGCATGTTTATTCTCAGGTGATTATTAAGAGCTTCCGCTGTCACATACTTAAATAAGGATGAGATTTGGAGTCCATGCTTGTATGATATTGTGTAAAAACTGCATTCAAGAAACTTATTTTGTTGTAACATATTTGTATTGTAAACCATTATGTAATGGTCGTGTGTAAACAGGATATTTTAGATTATCATTATTTGATAATCTACGTAAAGCTTTTTAAACCTTTATTGATGAAATAAAGGTTATGGTTTGTTTTAAAATGAATGCAGTCTTTGAAAAACGTCTCATATAGAGGTCAAAACCTCGCAACGAAATCAATTAATATGGAACGTTTTTAGTCAATAAGAACGGGACATTTCAGTTGGTATCCGAGCGTTGGTCTTAGAGAACCAGAAAATTTGCATTAGTGTGTCTTATCGAGTTTGTTAGGATGCATTAGTGAGTCTGGACTTCGACCGTGTTTTCTTTAAAAATAATTGCTTAACATTTTTGTTGGAAACTATATATTTTTAACATATGAATATTATGTGATATATTAATCTCTTATCGTGTTTGATATTATGTGATAGATGTCTACCTCTAGAACAAGTCCCATTGACTCACCTAATAATAATGAAGAGTCAAATGTAAATTGGAATGATTCGTGGACTGATTCACAAGTTCCCGAAGAGGAACCGGAAGAAGAGTCAGAACCGGAAGAAGAATCGGAACCGGAAGAAGAATCGGAACCGGAAGAAGAAATAGAACCGGTGGGGGAAATAATAAAACGGTTAAGTAAAAGAGAATCCTCAACCAACCGACCAAGGTTAATTATGGTCAATGGTGTTTCCGCCAAGGAAGCAAAATATTGGGAGGATTACCAATTCTCCGATGAATCGGATTCCGACGAGAATTCCGATGATGTTATAGAAATTACCCCAACTGAATTTAAAAAGGTAAAAGAAAATAATAAGGGAAAGGGCATAAAAATAGAGAAATCTAATTCCAACCCCGATGAACTTTATATGTATCGTCAACCCCTGAAGTCCTTAAGTTGTAACAATGACCCGGGAACCTCTAAACCACCAGGTTTTTCTAAACCAATGTGGATAACGATGGCTCGTATTAGGGGAACATCATATATCCCTAGAAACTTGGCAAAACGAACCAAAACCGAACAAGAAGAAACGAGCGAGTCGGAATAAGATAGTTATATTCGTGTGGTGTAATATATGTAATATAGTGTGCTTATGCTTTATGATATATGTAAAAATTGCTTGTATTAATAAGTATTTTTTTATGAATCTAACTCTTGTCTATTTTACAGTATAAAAACACAAAATGGATAGACAACCCAATATTTTAAGAGACCTACCCGGAGACATGATTGATGAAATCTTGTCTAGAGTCGGTCAGAATTCCTCGGCACAACTATTTAAGGCGAGATCAGTTTGTAAGACATTCGAAGAACGTTCCAAGAATGCCTTGGTTTATAAAAGGCTTTCGTTCGGAAGATGGGGAATATCACATTGGGAAATCCATAAGTTACGATGTGTTTACTTTGACGCATATATTGCGGGGAACCCAAATGCTATTTTACGCAATGGGTTAAGAAATTATTTTGACTCAGTATATCCGAATATAGGACTTCGTGATTTAGAAAAAGCGGCTAACATGCAACATAAAGAAGCATGTTATGCTTACGGGTTAGTAATGTTCGCTTCTCACCAAAATGAGAACAAGAACATCGGGCTACAACTATTAAACAAAACGTTCCCACAAGTGACGGAGTCGGTAATTGGGGTAAGAAATGAGGTTTTTAGGTTATTACGAGACTGTTGGTCATTACGTAACCCTCGTCCCTTTGATGACGTTACAACACGCTATCTTATCAACGGCCATAACGGTTATGTTCCACAAGACCAAGGATGGGAAGTAGTCTTAGTAAAACCAGAATGCATGACTTGTTTCTGGACGTATGAATTACGTGTCTTTATTGCCTTTGCTGAACGACTTGTGTACTAGCTAGAATTATCTTCACAACTATCTTGTATCAAAGTTATTGTGTGCTATATTTCATGCTTTATGTAAAATAAGCGGTATTGTAAGTTTGTAAAATATTGTATAAAAGTTTGAACGCGAAATATTATTACAATCAGTTTTTCATATAGAATTGTAGTAGTTGAATTGTATATTAGCTACTAAGTATGAACTTAACGGGTAGGTACTACCCGAATTTAAACTTATAAAACGCTAATATGAAGAAAAAGCTTTTATAAATGAGTTCATATTATGCTACGAAATACTATTAACTACTCTTAATATTCTGTATGATTAACTTGTTCCATTTGACTATTTTGAAGGAAATGGCACCGACTATTCAACACACCGTGAATATGAATGAAGAGGAATTCCGTACTTTTCTAGCTTCAAACATAGCTGCAGTACAGGCTGCGCTACATACCAACAATAACCTTGGATCTAGCAGTACAGGAAATCGTGTAGGATGCACCTACAAAGAATTCACTGCCTGCAAACCTTTGGAATTTGATGGAACCGAAGGACCGATCGGATTGAAACGGTGGACCGAGAAGGTCGAATCGGTGTTTGCCATAAGTAAGTGTACTGAAGAGGACAAAGTAAAGTACGCTACGCATACCTTCACAGGTTCTGCGTTAACATGGTGGAATACCTATCTAGAGCAAGTGGGACAAGACGATGCGTACGCACTACCGTGGTCAGCATTCAAGCACTTGATGAACGAGAAGTACCGTCCCAGAACCGAAGTCAATAAGCTCAAGACAGAACTTAGAGGGTTACGAACCCAAGGATTTGATATTACCACGTACGAAAGACGATTCACAGAATTGTGCCTATTGTGTCCGTGAGCATTCGAAGATGAGGAAGAGAAGATCGACGCGTTTGTGAAAGGATTACCGGAAAGAATCCAAGAAGATATAAGTTCACACGAGCCCGCCTCCATACAATAGGCATGTAGAATGGCTCACAAACTCGTGAACCAAATTGAAGAAAGAATTAAAGAACAGACTGCTGAAGAGGCCAATGTGAAGCAAGTCAAAAGAAAGTGGGAGGAAAACGGTGATAAGAATCACCAATACAACAGCAACAGCAATTACAACAATAATCGCAACAATTATCCCAACAATCGCAACATCAATCACAACTACAACAAACGGCCCAACAACAACAACAACAACAACAACAGCAACTACAACAATCATCCCAACAACAATAATAACCGCAACAACAACAACAATCAGAAGCAGCTATGCCAAAGGTGTGAAAAGAATCACTCGGGGTTCTGCACCAAATTTTGCAACAAGTGTAAAAGAAATGGTCATAGCGCGGCGAAGTGTGAGGTCTACGGACCAGGGGTTAATAGAACGAAAGGAACAAATGGTGTCGGAACGAGTAATGGTGGAGCAAGTAGTGTCGGAGCAAGTTATGCCAATGTAGTTTGTTATAAATGTGGAAAACCGGGCCACATTATTAGAAATTGCCCGAACCAGGATAACACGAATGGACAAGGCCGTGGAAGAGTTTTCAATATTAATGTGGCAGAGGCACAGGAAGACCCGGAGCTTGTTACGGGTACGTTTCTTATTGACAATAAATCTGCTTACGTTTTATTTGATTCGGGTGCGGATAGAAGCTATATGAGTAGAGATTTTTGTGCTAAATTAAGTTGTCCATTGACGCCTTTGGATAGTAAATTTTTACTCGAATTAGCAAATGGTAAATTAATTTCAGCAGATAATATATGTCGGAATCGAGAAATTAAACTGGTTAGCGAAACATTTAAGATTGATTTGATACCAGTAGAGTTAGGGAGTTTTGATGTGATAATCGGTATGGACTGGTTGAAAGAAGTGAAAGAGGAGATCGTTTGTTACAAAAATGCAATTTGCATTATACGAGAAAAAGGAAAACCCTTAATGGTGTACGGAGAAAAGGGCAACACGAAGCTACATCTTATTAGTAATTTGAAAGCACAAAAACTAATAAGAAAAGGTTGCTATGCTGTTCTAGCACACGTCGAGAAAGTACAAACTGAAGAAAAGAGCATCAATGATGTTCCCGTCGCAAAAGAATTTCCTGATGTATTTCCGAAAGAATTACCGGGATTACCCCCACATCGATCCGTTGAATTTCAAATAGATCTTGTACCAGGAGCTGCACCAATAGCTCGTGCTCCTTACAGACTCGCACCCAGCGAGATGAAAGAACTACAAAGCCAATTACAAGAACTTTTAGAGCGTGGTTTCATTCGACCAAGCACATCACCGTGGGGAGCTCCTGTTTTGTTTGTCAAGAAGAAAGATGGTACATTCAGGTTGTGTATCGACTACCGAGAGTTGAACAAACTTACCATCAAGAACCGCTACCCACTACCGAGAATCGATGACTTATTTGATCAACTACAAGGCTCGTCTGTTTATTCAAAGATTGACTTACGTTCCGGGTATCATCAAATGCGGGTGAAAGAAGATGATATTCCAAAGACTGCTTTCAGAACACGTTACGGTCATTACGAGTTTATGGTCATGCCGTTTGGTTTAACTAATGCACCAGCTGTGTTCATGGACCTTATGAACCGAGTGTGTGGACCATACCTTGATAAGTTTGTCATTGTTTTCATTGATGACATACTTATTTACTCAAAGAATGACCAAGAACACGGTGAACATTTGAGAAAGGTGTTAGAAGTATTGAGGAAGGAAGAATTGTACGCTAAGTTTTCAAAGTGTGCATTTTGGTTGGAAGAAGTTCAATTCCTCGGTCACATAGTGAACAAAGAAGGTATTAAGGTGGATCCGGCAAAGATAGAAACTGTTGAAAAGTGGGAAACCCCGAAAACTCCGAAACACATACGCCAGTTTTTAGGACTAGCTGGTTACTACAGAAGGTTCATCCAAGACTTTTCCAGAATAGCAAAACCCTTGACTGTATTAACGCATAAAGGGAATAAATTTGAATGGAATGATGAACAAGAGAAAGCGTTTCAGTTATTGAAGAAAAAGCTAACTACGGCACCTATATTGTCATTGCCTGAAGGGAATGATGATTTTGTGATTTATTGTGATGCATCAAAGCAAGGTCTCGGTTGTGTATTAATGCAACGAACGAAGGTGATTGCTTATGCTTCTAGACAATTGAAGATTCACGAACAAAATTATACGACGCATGATTTGGAATTAGGCGCGGTTGTTTTTGCATTAAAGACTTGGAGGCACTACTTATATGGGGTCAAAAGTATTATATATACCGACCACAAAAGTCTTCAACACATATTTAATCAGAAACAACTGAATATGAGGCAGCGTAGGTGGATTGAATTATTGAATGATTACGACTTTGAGATTCGTTACCACCCGGGGAAGGCAAATGTGGTAGCCGATGCCTTGAGCAGGAAGGACAGAGAACCCATTCGAGTAAAATCTATGAATATAATGATTCATAATAACCTTACTACTCAAATAAAGGAGGCGCAACAAGGAGTTTTAAAAGAGGGAAATTTAAAGGATGAAATACCCAAAGGATCGGAGACGCATCTTAATATTCGGGAAGACGGAACCCGGTATAGGGCTGAAAGGATTTGGGTACCAAAATTTGGAGATATGAGAGAAATGGTACTTAGAGAAGCTCATAAAACCAGATACTCAATACATCCTGGAACGGGGAAGATGTACAAGGATCTCAAGAAACATTTTTGGTGGCCGGGTATGAAAGCCGATGTTGCTAAATACGTAGGAGAATGTTTGACGTGTTCTAAGGTCAAAGCTGAGCATCAGAAACCATCAGGTCTACTTCAACAACCCGAAATCCCGGAATGGAAATGGGAAAACATTACCATGGATTTCATCACTAAATTGCCAAGGACTGCAAGTGGTTTTGATACTATTTGGGTAATAGTTGATCGTCTCACCAAATCAGCACACTTCCTGCCAATAAGAGAAGATGACAAGATGGAGAAGTTAGCACGACTGTATTTGAAGGAAGTCGTCTCCAGACATGGAATACCAATCTCTATTATCTCTGATAGGGATGGCAGATTTATTTCAAGATTCTGGCAGACATTACAGCAAGCATTAGGAACTCGTCTAGACATGAGTACTGCCTATCATCCACAAACTAATGGGCAGAGCGAAAGGACGATACAAACGCTTGAAGACATGCTACGAGCATGTGTTATTGATTTCGGAAACAGTTGGGATCGACATCTACCGTTAGCAGAATTTTCCTACAACAACAGCTACCATTCAAGCATTGAGATGGCGCCGTTTGAAGCACTTTATGGTAGAAAGTGCAGGTCTCCGATTTGTTGGAGTGAAGTGGGGGATAGACAGATTACGGGTCCGGAGATTATACAAGAAACTACCGAGAAGATCATCCAAATTCAACAACGGTTGAAAACCGCCCAAAGTCGACAAAAGAGCTACGCTGACATTAAAAGAAAAGATATAGAATTTGAAATTGGAGAGATGGTCATGCTTAAAGTTGCACCTTGGAAAGGCGTTGTTCGATTTGGTAAACGAGGGAAATTAAATCCAAGGTATATTGGACCATTCAAGATTATTGATCGTGTCGGACCAGTAGCTTACAGACTTGAGTTACCTCAACAACTCGCGGCTGTACATAACACTTTCCACGTCTCGAATTTGAAGAAATGTTTTGCTAAAGAAGATCTCACTATTCCGTTAGATGAAATCCAAATCAACGAAAAACTTCAATTCATCGAAGAACCCGTCGAAATAATGGATCGTGAGGTTAAAAGACTTAAGCAAAACAAGATACCAATTGTTAAGGTTCGATGGAATGCTCGTAGAGGACCCGAGTTCACCTGGGAGCGTGAAGATCAGATGAAGAAGAAATACCCGCATCTATTTCCAGAAGATTCGTCAACACCTTCAACAGCTTAAAATTTCGGGACGAAATTTATTTAACGGGTAGGTACTGTAGTGACCTGAACTTTTCCATGTTTATATATATTAATTGAGATTGATATTTACATGATTAAATGTTTCCAACATGTTAAGCAATCAAACTTGTTAAGACTTGATTAATTGAAATATGTTTCATATAGACAATTGACCACCCAAGTTGACCGGTGATTCACGAACGTAAAACTTGTAAAAACTATACGATGACATATATATGGTTATATATATAGTTAACATGTTTTTATTATAAGTATGTATCTCATTAGGTATTTTAACAATGAGTTATATACATAAAAATGAGACTATTAATTTAAGAAACTCGAAAACGATATATATAACGATTATCGTTATAACAACGTCTTACTAGGTACATATGAATCATATTAAGATATTGATACACTTGGTTAATTATGTTAAATGATAAGTAAATATATTATTAAGTGTATTAACAATGAAATACATATGTAAAAATAAGACTACTAACTTAATGATTTCGAAACGAGACATATATGTAACGATTATCGTTGTAACGACATTTAACTGTATATACATCATACTGAGATATATTATATATCATAATATCATGATAATATAACAATTTAATATCTCATTTGTTATAATAAACAATGGGTTAACAACATTCAACAAGATCGTTAACCTAAAGGTTTCAAAACAACATTTACATGTAACGACTAACGATGACTTAACGACTCAGTTAAAATGTATATACATGTAGTATTTTAATATGTATTCATACACTTTTGAAAGACTTCAAGACACTTATCAAAATACTTCTACTTAACAAAAATGCTTACAATTACATCCTCGTTCAGTTTCATCAACAATTCTACTCGTATGCACCCGTATTCGTACTCGTACAATACACAGCTTTTAGATGTATGTACTATTGGTATATACATTCCAATGATCAGCTCTTAGCAGCCCATGTGAGTCATCTAACACATGTGGGAACCATCATTTGGCAACTAGCATGAAATATCTCATAAAATTACAAAAATATGAGTAATCATTCATGACTTATTTACATGAAAACAAAATTACATATCCTTTATATCTAATCCATACACCAACGACCAAAAACACCTACAAACACTTTCATTCTTCAATTTTCTTCATCTAATTGATCTCTCTAAAGTTCTATCTTCAAGTTCTAAGTGTTCTTCATAAATTCCAAAAGTTCTAGTTTCATAAAATCAAGAATACTTTCAAGTTTGCTAGCTCACTTCCAATCTTGTAAGGTGATCATCCAACCTCAAGAAATCTTTGTTTCTAACAGTAGGTTATCATTCTAATACAAGGTAATAATCATATTCAAACTTTGGTTCAATTTCTATAACTATAACAATCTTATTTCAAGTGATGATCTTACTTGAACTTGTTTTCGTGTCATGATTCTGCTTCAAGAACTTCGAGCCATCCAAGGATCCATTGAAGCTAGATCCATTTTTCTCTTTTCCAGTAGGTTTATCCAAGGAACTTAAGGTAGTAATGGTGTTCATAACATCATTCGATTCATACATATAAAGTTATCTTATTCGAATGTTTAAACTTGTAATCACTAGAACATAGTTTAGTTAATTCTAAACTTGTTCGCAAATAAAAGTTAATCCTTCTAACTTGACTTTTAAAATCAACTAAACACATGTTCTATATCTATATGATATGCAAACTTAATGATTTAAAACCTGGAAACACGAAAAACACCGTAAAACCGGATTTACGCCGTCGTAGTAACACCGCGGGCTGTTTTGGGTTAGTTAATTAAAAACTATGATAAACTTTGATTTAAAAGTTGTTATTCTGGGAAAATGATTTTTATTATGAACATGAAACTATATCCAAAAATTATGGTTAAACTCAAAGTGGAAGTATGTTTTCTAAAATGGTCATCTAGACGTCGTTCTTTCGACTGAAATGACTACCTTTACAAAAATGACTTGTAACTTATTTTTCCGACTATAAACCTATACTTTTCTGTTTAGATTCATAAAATAGAGTTCAATATGAAACCATAGCAATTTGATTCACTCAAAACGGATTTAAAATGAAGAAGTTATGGGTAAAACAAGATTGGATAATTTTTCTCATTTTAGCTACGTGAAAATTGGTAACAAATCTATTCCAACCATAACTTAATCAACTTGTATTGTATATTATGTAATATTGAGATACCATAGACACGTATACAATGTTTCGACCTATCATGTCGACACATCTATATATATTTCGGAACAACCATAGACACTCTATATGTGAATGTTGGAGTTAGCTATACAGGGTTGAGGTTGATTCCAAAATATATATAGTTTGAGTTGTGATCAATACTGAGATACGTATACACTGGGTCGTGGATTGATTCAAGATAATATTTATCGATTTATTTCTGTACATCTAACTGTGGACAACTAGTTGTAGGTTACTAACGAGGACAGCTGACTTAATAAACTTAAAACATCAAAATATATTAAAAGTGTTGGAAATATATTTTGAACATACTTTGATATATATGTATATATTGTTATAGGTTCGTGAATCAACCAGTGGCCAAGTCTTACTTCCCGACGAAGTAAAAATCTGTGAAAGTGAGTTATAGTCCCACTTTTAAAATCTAATATTTTTGGGATGAGAATACATGCAGGTTTTATAAATGATTTACAAAATAGACACAAGTACGTGAAACTACATTCTATGGTTGAATTATCGAAATCGAATATGCCCCTTTTTATTAAGTCTGGTAATCTATGAATTAGGGAACAGACACCCTAATTGACGCGAATCCTAAAGACAGATCTATTAGGCCTAACAAACCCCATCCAAAGTACTGGATGCTTTAGTACTTCGTAATTTATATCATATCCGAAGGGTGTCCCGGAATGATGGGGATATTCTTATATATGCATCTTGTTAATGTCGGTTACCAGGTGTTCATCATATGAATGATTTTTATCTCTATGTATGGGATGTGTATTGAAATATGAAATCTTGTGGTCTATTATTATGATTTGATATATATAGGTTAAACCTATAACTCACCAACATTTTTGTTGACGTTTTAAGCATGTTTATTCTCAGGTGATTATTAAGAGCTTCCGCTGTCGCATACTTAAATAAGGACGAGATTTGGAGTCCATGCTTGTATGATATTGTGTAAAAACTGCATTCAAGAAACTTATTTTGTTGTAACATATTTGTATTGTAAACCATTATGTAATGGTCGTGTGTAAACAGGATATTTTAGATTATCATTATTTGATAATCTACGTAAAGCTTTTTAAACCTTTATTGATGAAATAAAGGTTATGGTTTGTTTTAAAATGAATGCAGTCTTTGAAAAACGTCTCATATAGAGGTCAAAACCTCGCAACGAAATCAATTAATATGGAACGTTTTTAGTCAATAAGAACGGGACATTTCAATTACCTCCGCTCCAGCATCAATTTGACCTCAATAAAGCAAAAGAAGCGGCCAATGGCCCCAGAGAAGTGAGTGGTTGCGCAAAGAAGTGGATAAGCTGGTCAAAGCCAACATACTGTGCAAAGTGAATTACCAGACATGGGTAGCCAACCCTGTGCTGGTGGCCAAGTCGGATGGAACGTGGCGGCTCTGTATTTATTTTAAAGATATTAACAAAGCTTGCCCCAAAGACAACTATCCTTTGCCAGAAATAGACTGAAAAGTAGAGTCGCTTGCTGGTTTTAGGTTCAACTGCTTCCTGGATGCCTACAAAGGATATCATCAAATCCAAATGGCGGAAGAGGATGAAGAGAAAACTGCATTCCACACAGACCAAGGGATATACTGTTACACTAAGATGCCCTTTGGACTAAAGAATGCAGGCGCTACATATCAACGCACTATTGATACAGCATTTGCTAAGCAGATAGGGCGCAACCTTAAGGCATATGTTGACGACCCCGTCATTAAGAGCAATACCGAGGAACAATTGTTGGCCGATATACTTGAAATGTTTAACACGCTCTGAAGCATCAACATGTAACTCAAGCCGGCCAAGTGCAGCTTTGGAGAAGAGGAAGGGAATTTTTCGGGACACACTGTGACTCCGCTTGGAATCAAGGCTAACCCAAAGAAGATAGAAGCAATTGAAAAAATGCCTTCCCCTAAAACAAAAAAGCAAGTTCAAAGCCTCAATGGGAAGTTAGCCGCATTGACGCGATTCTTGTCCAAGGCCGCCGAAAGGTCACTCCCGTTCTTTCACACCCTAAAGGACTGCGCTAAGAAGTCAGGTTTTAAGTGGACTGACGAGGCAGAAAAGGCGTTCTAGGAGATGAAGGCACTCCTCAAAGACCTCCCGACGTTAACAGCGCCGATTGCAGGCGAAACCCTGATACTTTACCTCGCGGTGTCTAGGGAGGCTATTAGCTCCGTTTTAGTTGCTGAACGAGGGGACACCCAAATGCCAATTTACTTCGTCAGCAAAGCGCTGTCAGGAAGCGAGCTGAATTATCGCCCCATCGAAAAACTTGTGTACGCGCTCGTCGTCACTGCCCGACGTCTGTGCAGATACTTCCAAGCACATCCGATAACGATGCTCACTGATCAGCCTATTCGACAGCTACTCTATAAGCCCGAGATATTGGGTAGGCTAACCAAATGGGCAATAGAGTTGGGCGAACATGAAATCTCATACTACGTTAGAAGCGCTATTAAGGGGCCGCTGATATGCCAGTGATAGACGACCCTGAACAGCTTCCCGCGTCCCCGCTCGAACTGTGGGAGCTCTATACCGACGGCGCGAAAAGCTCTAAAGGCGCTGGCGCAGGATTAATCCTTACAGGTCCACATCAAGAAGAGCATACATACGCATTACGATTTAACTTTAAGGTGACAAACAACGAGGCAGAGTATGAGGCGCTGTTAGCAGGAATGCACATAGCTCGAGAGCTAGGAATAAAGAAGCTGCAAGCTTACGTGGATTCACAGCTAGTTGCCAACCAGATAAACGGCACCTTTGACGCCAACGAAAAATCCATGCAATCATACCTGGCTCTGGTTCATTCTCTAGCCGACGCGTTCGTCGACTTCAGGATCAGCCAAATTCCCAGGAGCTAGAACGAGCAGGCGGATGTGCTCAGCAAACTGGCAGCCCTTACCTTTAATCATCTGGAAAAGAAAATATTAGTAGAACAAGTCTTCACGAAGTCCACAGATCCAGAAACCACGATCGCATCTGTTGAAGAAGAAGAAGCGACTTGGATGACAGATATAATAGAATTCCTGCGAACTGGATCTTTACCCGAAGGAGAGAAGGAAGCAATGAAGATCAGGGTGAAGGCACCAAACTATGAGTTGAGAGGAGAAATTTTATATCGAAAGTCTTATTTAGGCATGTCCCTGTGCTGCGTAGGACCTATAGACTTGTTTGTCAGGCAAATTTTTAAGAGAGTATGAAAATAATAAGCTCTAAAAAAATAAACTATTTGAAGTAGCTTATGAAAATAAGCTAAGAGCTTATACAAAGTGAAATTACATTATTACCCTTAAATCATTATACATGTCTTACTTTTTTTTCCTTATATGTCATTTTACGAACATAAGCTCTAACTAGTTTACCAAACACTTATATTACATAATTTTCAGCTATTAGCTCAAAAAATAAGCTCCACCTTCCAGCTCCAGTTAGAAGCTCTAGTTCTAGCTATAAGCTAGTTTTATCCAAACACACATTGAATGTAGAATATGTCGGGTGAAAGGTCAAGTGTAATGTGTTTGCACGTAACATAGATCGAAAATTGAAATCATGTGCTTATTTAGCAAAACAACAATATCCAATCTTGCATGGGTAGGGAAAGTGTGTGTATGTTGTCAGTCATTTCTTCTCATAGAGAGAAAAAAAAACGTTTATCTACTTACATGCATAGAAAGTTATCCCTCAACCCGAATTAGTATCATAGTATTCTCCACAAATACTAATTACACTCACGTTAATATCAAGTTAATTTTATCAGAGATAGGTAATGTACATTGACCCTGTTAAACATATCATAATCATTCTGCATGTAGGTCATAATAGTAAAAAAGATTAAGAAATGATGCTTATTTGAGTTTAGAGATGATGTATAAACTATAAGCATAGGAATAAGTTGGAATTTTGATCTTCTACTTGAAACCTCGCTTTAGTGATAAGTGTTTGTGTTGTTTTATTGTAGTATAATGAGGTGAAACATAAGCCTCTATATATAAGAGAGGTCAGGGTAGTGATTAACTCATATGCTTTATGGAGTGGTATCTCAATAGTCTCCCATCAAGGTGTATTACGAACACTTAATTATGGTAATAAATAAGACTCATCATTATGGTTATAAATAGGACATAAACATAAGTCTTTTGAACTCATTACATTAAGAGGATTATTGATGATATAGGCTCATAACATAAATTGCATTAAGATACGTATTAAATATTAATTAAGTACATCATAATGCATAATAAGTAGGACATAATAATGTGGAAAATAATAAGACTAACATTCTCCCACTTAACCGTGTACCTATTTATGCTTTGTACTTATTTTTACCATGTACTTGATTTAATAATTAATCATCATTAGGTAGAACTACTAACACAATTTATTACGGTCACGTGTATCGTTTTTCTATACACAACCCTTATCAATTATACAATCAGTCATTCACATAATTTGAAAATTTTATAAGCGAAAATGAATTTGAATGGCATATAAAACATAAGTGCTAACCAACATAAAGCCATTGATACTAATGATCCATTAATAATAGTTTGTTGATAATATCTCTTTAATGTGCACTAATAAGAGAATAATAAACTTCAACATAATATTACATAATCCCATGCCGGCACGATACTCTATAAAGAGCTTGGGAAGTAAACCTTTCATAAGTGAATTAGCCAACATGACATTAGTACGTACATAATTTATGGCAATGCTATTATCTTCAATTTTCTCGAACATACAGATAGTTAATGTCGAGATAGAAACCAGCTCCACCACCTCCACTAGAACCAGTTCAATTTTAAAAAACTAATTAACGTCACTATTTTCATAATATAGTCTAATAATTCGTGATATAGATTCAAGCACCTTAACTCCATAAATTATGTTCTTAAGTAAATATCATGGCTAGTCATGCAATAGTATGCAACATACTAATCCATCATGATTGAGCATATACAAGACTTTGAATAAACTTAATACATAAGGTATATTTCTCATCATTTCGCGTTTTCCTCATTGTTTAGGACGTTTACGCGAGCCAAATCGGTCACCCTTAACATCAGGTGGAACTAACGGTGAGAAACTATTCATGTCGTATTTTTTAAGGATGTTTTCCAATATAAAGACCTATCTCGGTGTACTTTGATGTCAATTGCATAAGATGCTTATTCGTTATATTTCATGATAAAATAACTTGAAAGAAACCTTTTGGTCTCATACAACATATCTTTATTATTACTTGTCAAAAGTATATAATCAACGTATCATACAAGGATAAAAAAGTTTGCTTCCACTGGTCTTAAGGTATATATATTGATCCACTGCATTTTTAATAAACTTAAATATATCAATTACAAAATGAAATTTCAGATACCATTGTTGAGAAGTTTTCTTTAGCCTATATATGGATATTTTCAAGTTATAAACCTTATGTTCCTTGCCTTCATGCTTAAAACCTTATAGGTGCGTCATATAGACATCTTTATGCAAGTTATCATTTAAAACTACAGTTTTAATATCCATCTGATGCAACTCAAACCATAGTGAACTACTAAATCCATAATTATCCTTTATAATTATTTTCTCAAATTGGAAGAACAAGTTTCAAATTGGAACAACAAGTATCATTATAATTAATTCATTCCATTTAAGTAGAGCCTTTAGCAATTAGTCGTGTTTTATATCGACTTCAATTCGTCAAGCTTGAATTCAAGCCATTGAGTTGATTTATTGCTCATAACAAATTCTTGATAAGAGATGAGATCTTCAACTTTACTTAAGTCATAGTCAACTTCATTTAAATAGACTACGAAATAATCATATTTGACAGATCTCCTACATCTTGTAGAACTTCGTAATGGTTGCTCAGTATCAGTTTCATGATTTAAGTGTTCTCATGTGGTTGTTCATTGATGATAGGAGCATTATGTTATGTTACCTGAACATCATAGTTATGAGTTTTTAGACTCTCTTCAAGTTCAATACTTCTTCCCTCGCTCTCACTATTTTCACCATTATCAATGAACTCGTCATTTATGATTCGACAATTATTGTATGACAACCCGTAAATTTCCAACCAAATTTAAACTTGATCTTTATATGTTTTCGACACGATAAGCAAAGTCTGTAATGTTGAAATCTCAAAAACTTTGAACTGTGTTCATGTATTCATTTACCTTTCGACTGCTCTCGATGATTCACGAATAATTATGTGTAAATAGATATATATGAATATATACATATGTGTGATTATTAAATTGAGAAGTATTAATAAAAACACTTAACGGTTTGGTTGATATGAAAATGGGTTATGAAATTATTATATGACTTGAAAACGTTAACAAAGTATTGAAGGTATAATATTTTACATGAACGTATTTGTTTCAATATATGTTTAATATATCTATCGACGAAATTAAAAGATATTATCAAATGAGTGAATTATCAGATACATTATGATAGGATTCGTGTCTCTGTTGTGAGGTCCACGTTGATTTGAGAAATTTTTCCATTTTAACAATATTCAAAAAATGCTAAAAGGAATTACAAGTAAGAACAAATATATCAATTAACGATAACTGGACAAAGGTTAGTAGAGATTCCTGCTTATCTTTCAATGCAATGATTGCCTCGTGTCTTTGATAAGATAATTATTTAGTTTTTATATTACTGAAAACATTTATGATATATGTGAAACCTTTTAAAGAATGAATTTGAATATATACAATAAGTCGAAATGTTAATTGTTAAGAACTATATATATATATATATATATATATATATATATATATATATATATATATATATATATATATATATATATATATATATATATATAACTTGCATCGTGTATTTAAAACGTGTTTATGTATATTAAATTAGTTAAGTAAACGATAGTAACACTCGCTTAAGTGATTCGATTAATATGTAGATAGGATAACTAGTACGTTTAAGAAGTTAAAATAAACGCTAGTACATAAATGAACTATACTTAGTTAAGTTTTAAAAATGAAAACGTTATATGATATAATAATTTCTATTATGTAAACGTTATGTGACATAACCATTGTTAAATATTTAAATGGTTTTAAATTACATAATGGTCTTTGAAATACATTTAGTTTTGAAAAATTATATATTATATTATGAAATAAATATTTCAAATTTATATTTCAAAATGAAAGTATATATATATATATATATATATATATATATATATATATATATATATATATATATATTACAACGTAATAAGATTTAATATTAATTTTATTTATACATATGCATATTATATATATATATATATATATATATATATATATATATATATATGCATATGTATATATAATGAGATGTTGATTTATGGAAGCAAATGACCACAACACTCGGATGATTAGGTTACACTTTGAATGGGTTAGTTGTTCATTAATTTAAGTCTAATTATTAATAAAGGTACACGTCGCGTAACGTAAAGTACGAGTTTTTTAAGCGTACGAAAATGCGTTCGAGAAACCAGAACTGGCACATAAGTCGAGCGACAACGTACAAGTCATCGGAACGAAAATTACAAGTCAACTATGCACGTGAATTTAATATAATATATAATTAATTATATAAATTAAATATATTATATATATATATATTATTATATAAACCGTCGACAGAATAAAAACAAAACGTTGGGTGCAGTACAGCTAGGCCATGCGATCGCATGGCCATTGCACTCCTAACCCATGCAATCGCATGGCAGTGGGAGTCAGGAGAGGTGTATAAAGCTCGATCGATTTCTGGTTCTGTGAATCATTTCATCCATCTATCTCTCGCATATCTATATCTATATATATATATATATATATATATATATATATATATATATATATATATATATATATATATATATATATATATATATATATATATATTAGAATTATAATGATTATTATTATTATCAATAATAGATTAATATTATTACTAATCTTATAATTAAGAGTATTATTATTATTATGTACATAAAATATTACGACGAGGTCATGAGCGAGTTATTTTCAAAACGGGTTTTTGAGAGGGATAGAGCTAAGAAAATTATGGGTTATTGCTTTGGAGGATATGGGTATGGTTTGAAGGTATGCTCGTGAAGTCATCCTAGCGTTTATCATCTCCGTTGCGTCTACGTACTTTCCTGCAATATTGAATCTCAATATTGATACGTGAGCACTCATAACTTGACTTTTATATATTAATAGTGTATCCCTGACTAGTGCTCGAGTATATAGGATTATGCATGCTTGTATGCTTAATATTGTCGTTAGCTAGTTTATGATAAATCACAAATTTGATACATATGCGATTGAGATAAGGTATATGATATGCATGTTGTTGGAAAGCTGTCGAAAAATTAATAACTTTTCATTTAGAAAGCGTATGGTTTCGATGAACGGATTAAAAGATATGGTCAACCGAATTATTATTAATTTTAGTATTATTATTGTTAAAATGATTATTATTATTACTATCGTCATTATTATTGTCGTTATTATTATTATTATTATTATTATTATTATTATTATTATTATTATTATTATTATTATTATTTTTATTATTATTATTATTATTATTATTATTATTAATATTATTATTAATATTATTATTATTATCATTATCATTATTAATATAAGTATTATTATTAAAATTGTTATTATTATTACTATCGTTATTATCATTAAGGTTATTATTAATATTATTATTATTATTATTATTATTATTATTATTATTATTAGTATTATTAATATTATCATAATACTTATTAGTATCATTATTATTAAAACTAATATTAGTATCATCTAATTATTATGATTGCTATTATTATCATTATTATGAATGCGATATAAAAGAGGACTAAAAGCTATTAAACAAATCGATTAGGAAATAATGAGTATAAGTATCACGATGAAATTAAAATAGTGTAAGACATTGATTTAAATAAAAATATCGTTTTCGGTATTTTTTATCATTATTATTATTATTAAAAGTATTATTAATATTAAAACTATCACTTTTATTAAAATGGTCATTTTTAATAGAAATATCATTGTTATTATAAAATATCATTATTATTATCATTTTAGTATTATTATTATTATTAAAATTATTAGAAATATCATTATTATTATAAAATATCATTATTATTATCATTTTAGTATTATTATATTTATAAATAATTATTATTATTACTGTTAATATTAAAAAGCATCATTATTATTAAAATTATCATGATTAGAATTATCATTTTATCATAATTAATATCATCATTAGTAAATATAAATATTGTTATTATTATTAGTAGAATAATAATTATTATTATTATTAGTAGAATAATAATAATTATTATTATTATTACACAATAATACAACTTTTACTTATTATTATTATTATCAATATTATTTTATCAAATGAATATGTGATACAAAGATATTTTACCACATGTAATATAATTTCATTAATAATACATACCATTATATTATTATGATATTAAGTGAACTTTAAAAATTTTATTAATTAAGATATATAAAAGTATATTTTAATTATATATAAATTTTAATATAAATTTTTATTAATTAATAAATGATTTATATTATTTACTCTAATAAAATCTGTTAAATATATTTAAATATATAAAACAACTATATTTAAGTTATATAATAATCATGTATAGATTTTGGAAGTCTTTTTGGGTCAAGTTGACTTTTGTTGACTTTTGCATATTAGTCTCGAGCATTAGGATTGTGATACACTATGACCTGACCTAAATTGTTAGATAGATATTGACCAACATATAAATATATATACTTAATATAGGTTTGTGAATCCGAGGCTAACCCTACACTTGTTCAATGACGACATATATATTTTTACTACGAAATACAGTATTGTGAGTTTCATTTGCTCCCTTTTTAAATGTTTTTGCAATATATATTTTTGGGACTGAGAATACATGCGCTGCTTTTATAAATGATTTACGAAATAGACACAAGTGATTGAAACTACATTCTATTATTGGATTATCGAACCGAATATGCCCCTTTTTAGCTTGGTAGCCTAAGAATTGGTGTTTATGATAATTGCCACCAATTGACGCAAATCCTAAAGATAGATCTATTTGGCCCAACAAGCCTCATCCGAGTTACGGATGCTTTAGTACTTCGATTTATCATGTCCGATGAGAGTCCCGGAATGATGGGGATATTCTATATGAATCCTGTTAAGGTCGGTTACCAGGTGTTCAATCCATATTAATGAATTTTAAATACTTGCGAGTGTATGATTATTAAATAAATGAAATCTTGTGGTCTATTAAAATTATGGAAATGATTGATTACGATAAACTAATGAACTCACCAACCTTTTGGTCGACACTTGTAAGCATGTTTATTCTCAGGTATTAAAGAAATCTTTCGCTGTGCATTTGCTCATTTTCGAGATATTACTTGGAGTCATTCATGTCATATTTCAAAAGACGTTGCATTCAAGTTGTTGAGTTCAATAAAGATTATTATTAAGTAAATGATAGATTAGGTCATTTATAGTTTGGATATTATGAAGTGGTATGCATACCTGTCAACTTTCGATGTAATGAAAGATTGTCTTTTGAAAACAAATGCAATGTTTGTAAAATGTATCATATAGAAGTCAAAACCTCGCAATGTAACCATATGTTATTGTATTCGTCCTTATGGATTGGGACGGGTCGTCACATGTGGTATCAGAGCGGTGGTCTTAGCGAACCAGGTCTTGCATTAGTATGTCTAACTGATAGTTGTTAGGATGCATTAGTGAGTCTGGACTTCGACCATGTCTGCATATCAAAAGTTTTGCTTATCATTTTGTCGGAAATTACCTGCTTATCACTCTTAGTCTAGACACATCTTACTGCATTGATTGTATGAATAGTGTATGGACAAAATTCATATCTTAGCGTATCTGTTAATTCATATCTTAGCGTATCTGTTACTATAAACTTTGCCTGGCATATTCCGTAAATCCCTCCGTAATCTACGAAATCTTTTATCTATATATAGATATTCTATGTAATTATAATACCATCCGATTGCCAGAAATCATTTCATATCGAAAAATCCTTTATCCAATCATACGAAATGGAACTCGCCACTTCCTCGGATTCCGATATGGAGTTTCACTCGAGCTCCGAAAGCAGTGTGACTGGAATGGATCAACCAATCAGCCATCACCTATTCTGGATGAACTGGGTATGGGTTCGTAGTCTACTTAATCACTGGAGACAAGAAGAAGGTGATCCCTTCCATCCACCACATTGCCCTCTTGGCGATGAACCTGAAGCACTTACCGGCGAACCTATTCGAGACACCATTTTCTCTCTCATTTCCAGAGTATCTCGTCACGATTATATACTATATCACATTCTAGATCTTATTCACCCACTCGTTCGAACCACCAATCATCCTGGAGTAATAGAAGAAGTCAGCGAGCTTCGCACTCGGGTACTGGCTTTGGAGAATATGGTGCAAAGGTTACAAGCACCAGCAGCAGCACCGGCAACAATAGTACCACCATCATCAACACTCTCATAATCATTACCACCACCAACAACAACCGCATCGCAAACCTCAACTTCACAATCTGTCCCCCGAGCATTAACGTCATAAGCTCTATAGATAACAAGGAAGACCAACAACAACAAACGATGAAGTATTGATTCATAACTTCATCGGAGAAATATTCTACGGTGATTATGTAATCTCAAAAATTTTAGAGATTACTTATTCTAGACATAACCATAAGTCAAATGAGTAGATCGAAATGATAAAAGAAACCCTGACAAGAATGGTGCGTGATTTACAAGCTAGACTTGTTTTATCAGCAGCATCAACAGCACCGTCAGCATCATCAGCACTAGCAGCACCTATAACATCACAAGCTCTGCCAGTTTAAGAATCACCGTGGACATCATTACGAATCAATTACACGTATATTGTGTCAACGAGTTATAAAGTATTAACTCATTCCCTCTGACGAAATTATTTGTATATTTTATATATATAAAAATTTTGAGATCAAAATAAATCTTTCGTACTAAGCTATTATGAATGAATTAAATAAGGGTAGATACTACTTGATTAAATTCATACTACTAAGATGTACATCCTTCCTTAATGATTTAACCATCATTAACTACAATCTCTATTTCAATTCAATAAATTCCAGGTCATAATAAACCAAGTGTACTATTTAAATACATGTTTGATATTACACTTTCATTTTCACCGTACTCGAAACTTTCTAGAAAACATCATTCATATCTTACGAAGTTCACAAGAATTCTACGAGCACCAATATCATTCACTAAAAATGAATAATGAAGTATTGATTCATAATTTCATTTACGTTGAAGAAATAATCCACTAAGATTACGTAATTTCTAAAGTTTTAGAGATTATTTATTTCTAATTCCAGCTGAAAATCAAATGAGTTTAATTTAATATTAACTCATTAAATCTGTATTACATCTGAAGAAAATATACATATGTTTTCATAAAGACTGTAATAAAATTCATTTGTACAAAATATTATTTGTGAAATTTTTTTAACGGGTAGGTAATACCCGAGAGAGATATAAATTCACAATTTATATGTTCCATTCTTCAATTCTGATTCAGCAAATTATCCACTATACTCCCTACTTTCACAATAGTATACATTCTTTTAATAGAAATCAAAACAACCATACTCATTCAAATCCAATTACATATTTTGATTTTGAAATCTCAGAATTCAATTTGAGCTATAACCGGTATCATCACTCTTAGATCCCTACATCTTTCAAAACTATACTTTGACTTCAAAACTGTACTAGAACATCATTTCTACTCATGGAACCCAGAAAAATATTTGTATCATTCAAAATTCTAGAACATCATATGTATATTAACAATTACAATCTGTGTTTAAACCCTTCGAAATTCCTGAAGACACTTCAAATAATGAACAATCGAGATGATGATCCAACCACATATTACCCAAAGTCTTGTAATTGAAAAACCCTCGAAACCAAAGTCATAGTTTAACACGTATCCGTGTCGGACGCTTTGGCATTTATTAGCTAAAATAACTTGCAATCCCTTTCTAAAGTAGTCAGTTTTGTCACAGCTCCAAGAAGTCAACTTCGACTTTTCAGTCGAAACAGCCTTATTAAAACCTTGATATATATGTTGCCCTTTCGCCATCGTTACCGGGGAACCGTTTATGTTCCACCACATTAGCAATAAACTTACCAACAACTTCACTGATCTTTGACTTTTTGAAAAATCATTATATTTATCGAAACCCCATCATTTACTCATCCGTATCTTGTAGCAAGAATTTTCATGCCAATTACTGGGAATCAGCAATCAGTATTTTGAAATCTCGCAGCATGTCGACGCTAACAGTTATATGTGTACATATAACGTCTATCTCCTAGACTTACATACTTCGAATGTGAAGTTTCTGAAAAACACCCCAATCTACGATTTAGTTCTCCAAATTTTTAGAAAAGCTGAATGAAGCAGCAGAAACTGTAGACAACCGTAACAGCCAAAAGTTTGATGATAAAGAATAGTGTGTTGGCAAAGCTCAGAAAAAGAGAAGGTTTGGAACTGGAAAACGGATTGAGTAAACTATGAAGGAGACTGTGGACAAATTACAAAGACGAAATCTACCTTCAAAGAATCCAAATGATTCAGTGTCTGCTGAAGTATTTAGCGAATACCTTGCTCCTTACTCAAAAAGCATTGCGAACAATATTCTTCATCATCCTCTTATCCTAAATATTCTAAAATATCATCGTATCTTCCATTATAAATATCCTCCATATTTCTGAAGATATTTTCATAATTATTCTTATCTGAAATCATTTATCTCCTCGCGTTATCTGTATCATAAAGAAAACTATTTTAATTTCTAAATTTTTGAAACCTTCGAATTTAAAGTATGAATGTTTTTGAAGTAGTGTTAGGAACTGAAGCATGAGTTAGTATAATATAATGACACTTGATCAACGTGATTATATTACACTAAGTCATGCTGAGTTTCTAAATGAAACATGATGACTCACAGATCATAACGTCATCATGTGCTATGTTACACGACTCTTGTATTCTTCTTAAACTCTAAACATATCAAGAAAATATTTTCTTGATGATTTGGTCTTTTTCGAGATATTCTGGTAATTTGACAAATCAAGATCGTGCCAATACAATTTCCTTCTTAGAACATTAACTATGTTCATTCCGAAATTCATATCTACAAATTCTGGACCATTACATGCGATGCTTAATGGATAGAAGAGAAAACAGAGCATGAATCCCCGAAATAGAAATGGGGGTATAAATCGTAGCAAATAGGAGAGGGCATTAACTGTGGATATCGATGATTATAGATAGACAGAAGTAGGGACTCTGAAAGATAAGGAAAGATATAAAGCCCGACGACAACCCATAAATTACAAACCGTGTATATCAATAAGTATTGCAACGTAAAGACACGGGAGAACTAAAAATACTATAAAGCCAAGAGTATAGTAAAAGTGAATAGATTCCCCTGACGGTAGATGAAAAAGAAGAATGATAGATATGAAAGTTAGGAATATATCAAGAATCAGAACTGGATGAAGCATATTGACGAATGAGTCAAAGTATGAATTAAAGGAGAAAGAATAGAAGGTGCGAATTGTAAGGAAACGAAGAGGGTGAATTTTTAGTAAAATATCTAACAGAGCAATCAAAACAGATGATCGCATTTAAAGCGGATCCTAATTTCCTTGGTTACCGATAAATCAAATCTCATTACGAAGATTTTCTTCAAATCCCTTGAACTCTGGAAATCAATCCTATCTACTTCAAAAGATATGACGAATCTACACTTATTCATTTCACTCTTTTATGATAGGTTCGCTTGTACTCTTCACATAAATGAATTGTTTTATCCAAATTACTCGCTGATGATAAAACTCAAATTTTCAGCTTGTATGCGTCATGAAAACATACTTATTATCAGCCATGACCATCTCAAAGAAATTTCGGGACGAAATTTCTTTAACGGGTAGGTACTGTGATAACCCGGAAATTTCCAACCAAATTTAAACTTGATCTTTATATGTTTCCGACACGATAAGCAAAGTTTGTAATGTTGAAATCTCTAAAACTTTGAACTGTGTTCATGTATTCATTTACCCTTCGACTGCTCTCGATGATTCATGAATAATTATGTGTAAATATATATGTATGAATATATACATATGTGTGATTATTAAATTGAGAAGTATTAATAAAAACACTTAACGGTTTGGTTGATATGAAAATGGGTTATGAAATTATTATATTACTTGAAAACGTTAACAAAGTATTGAAGCTATAATATTTTACAGAACGTATTTGTTTCAATATATCTTTAATATATCTATCGACGAAATTAAAAGATATTATCAAATGAGTGAATTATCAGATACATTGTGATAGGATTCGAGTCTCTGTTGTGAGGTTCACGTTGATTTGAGAAATCTTTCCATTTTAACAATATTCGGAAAATGGTAAAGGGAATTACAAGTAAGAACAAATATATCAATTAACGATAACTGGACAAAGATTAGTAAAGATTCCTGCTTAACTTTCAATGCAATGATTGTCTCGTGTCTTTGAAAAAATAATTATTTAGTTTTTATATTATTGAAAACATTTATGATATAGGTGAAACCTTTTAAAGAATGAATTTGAATATATACAATAAGTCAAAATGTTAATTGTTAAGAACTATATATATATATATATATATATATATACATATATATATATATACATATATATATATATATATATATATATATATATATATATATATATATATATATAACTTGCATCGTGTATTTAAAAAGTGTTTATGTATATTAAATTAGTTAAGTAAACGATAGTAACACTCACTTAAGTGATTCGATTAATATGTAGATAGGATAATTAGTACATTTAAGAAGTTAAAATAAACGCTAGTACATAAATGAACTATACTTAGTTAAGTTTTAAAAATGAAAACGTTATATGATATAATAATTTCTATTATGTAAACGTTATGTGACATAACCATTGTTAAATATTTAAATGCTTTTAAATTACATAATGGTCTTTGAAATACATTTAGTTTTTAAAAATTATATATTATATTCTGAAATAAATATTTCAAATTTATATTTCGAAATGAAAGTAAAAGTATATATATATATATATATATATATATATATATATATATATATATATATATATATATATTACAACGTAATAAGATTTAATATTAATTTTATTTATAAGAATGTTTTATTTAAATTAATACTATTATATATATATATATATATATATATATATATATATATATATATATATATATGTATGTATGTAATGAGATATCAATTTATGGTAGCAAATTACCACAACACTCGAATGATTAGGTTACACTTTGAATGGGTTAGTTGTTCATTAATTTAAGTCTAATTATTAATAAAGGTACACGTCGCGTAACGTAAAGTACGAGTTTTCTAAGCATACGAAAATGCGTACGAGAAACCGAAACTGGCACATAAGTCGAGTGACAACGTACGAGTCATCGGAACGAAAATTACAAGTCAACTATGCACTTGAATTTAATATAATATATAATTAATTATATAAATTAAATATATTATATATATATTATTATATAAACCGTCGGCAGAATGAAAACAAAACGTTGGGTGCAGTACAGCTAAGCCATGCGATCGCATGGCCATTGCACTCCTAACCCATGCGATCGCATGGCACTGGGAGTCAGGAGAAGTTTATAAAGCTCGATCGATTTCTGGTTATGTGAATCATTCCATCCATCTATCTCTCGCATATATATATATATATATATATATATATATATATATATATATATATATATATATATATATATATATATATATATATTGTAACAACCCAACCCATTATACAACATAAAACAGACCATAAAAAAAAAATTTAAACAGGGCTGCCCAGACTGGGTGCGCGGCGCGCAGTCCAGCCTGTGCGCGGCGCGCACAAGGTGCTGGCAGCTTCTGTCCGGATTTGTCATTTTTTCGTAAAAAGATCACCCACTTCCCGACATATTTAGACGAAACGCTTTTCACAACATGTTCTTATATGTAAAACTAACACGATTTAATAATAAAACAAGTTTTACAACACGGGCCCACATCGACCCCAAATTACGAAGTTCGTACAAACACGAGTTTCTACCACACTAGTTAAATTTCCAAACGGCACAATGAGCATGGTGTTTGGGGAATTAAACTACCCAAATCTCGGTCAACTCCAAAAGCTACCACATCAAAAGCGTCCCCTAACAAACAAAACGGGATCTCTAATCCAAACGAACGCCCTTACCCTCGTCTCCGCCAAAACCTATAAAATGGTAAACAACGAGAGGGTAAGCAAAGCTTAGTGAGTGCAACAATTATACATGCACATATATAACCCATCTACTTGCAATCGCACCCACTAAATACCTCATACGAAAATGTAACTCAATAGCATGCCGTCATACTCATAATGCAAACAACTCGTACAATATCACAACACCACATTAGCATGTACTCAACACAGTATATATATACATATGTATATCATGCTTATACAATATCCAAGAACATAATATGGTTAACCATAACGCTATGGTGCTACCGGCACGTAGTTCACACCATACGCAATTGAGTCTCACTCTTTTATAGTGCTACCGGCACGTGGTTCACACTTTGACGCTACCGGCACGTGGTTCACGCCTCATTTTATAGTGCTACCAGCACGTGGTTCACACTTTGATGCTACCGGCACGTGGTTCACATCATAATATTATAGTGCTACCGGCACGTGGTTCACACTTGATGCTACCGGCACGTGGTTCACATCATAATTTTATAGTGCTACTGGCACGTGGTTCACACTTGATGCTACCGGCACGTGGTTCACATCATAATACCCGTCACATACATGTTATGGTACTACCGGCACGTGGTTCATACCATAACATTCACAAATAAATACGCCATATATATGTACGCATAATTATTCCACTCACCTCGATTACTTGAAAAGCAAATCCGCTTGAGCTCCTAATCGTCCAAATGCAAATCACCTAAGTAATTTACAAGCAAATAAGATAAACACACTAGCTTATACCCAAAACACAATTTAGTGCAATATAGACCCATTTGCACTTACTTTACTTTGACCAAGTCAAAACTCACCCGAAAATCCCCATAATCATAATCGACTAGTGATTATGTCCAACAACTCATTTTACTCAAGGTTTCATCAACAAAACACCTTACTTACATCATTTAACACAAAACTCATTTTGACCTATTCTCAAGTCAAAACACCCATTTGGCAAGCTCACACAATTAATCACTTATAACCTAAGTTAACTAGTGATTTTAACACCCGAACGTGATTATCAACTAATCAATTTCACTAACCAACCCAAACCAACCAACAATGGTCATTAACACCACTTACTAGTTCAATCACCCAATTATCGACTAGTGGGTTTACTTCAAGAACACCCATTTCAAAAACCCCAATTATAAACATCAATCATACTATGAAAACTTGGAGTTAGAACTTACCAATACTACCACAACGTAGCCGTGAACGAGATGAACAACTTTAACACTTGCAACTTCGATTGATTCAAGCTCCTTCTTCTCCAAATGAAGCTTTCTCTCACTAAACTCTTTCTCACTCTAGGGTTTGAGAGTGTGTGGAAGAGATGAAGAATGAGATCTAAATGAGATTGTATCAGGTTTTGTGGCCTCAAACCGTCCAACAAGTGAAAAGACCAAACTACCCTTCATTTAAGTAAAAATAGAAAAACTGGAAATCTGTCGCAGGGACAGTGAGCGGCGCGCACCATTACCTCTGCGCGGCGCGCACGCAGGCCTGAGCAGGTTCTGACTTCTCTTCAATTACGCAAAGCTTCACACACTTTAAGTACATCATATATACTCCATGTACAATAAATAATCGGGTCTTACAACTCTCCCCCACTTAGATTGGATCACGTCCTCGTGATCCGCACCAAAAACTAGAAGTTAAGCACTTCTACCTTGAACATTTCGGTCTCCAATGCGGAATTACACATGTAGCAATCACCCATCCGGGTTCTCACTTCGTACACTAATGCATCATATTACAACAACCGTACTTCACACTTCCATTCGATCAAAATTTCCACCACTCACTCGGAAGTACATCGTGAGAACTTCATAATATTTTTCCAAAAGCCATATCATTCCATCATTTCAACGATATCGGGTAATCAACCCACGAGACAAAAAAACCACATCCGTTTGCTCCTATGCTGAGTATCCAAACTCGTACCATACACTCCACAATTGTCCTAAAAGTAGCACAATTCACCGACAATCATCGTCGTTACGCCTTTCAATCGTGGAATATTCGGGAATCATCCCGACGCTTTTCGAAAATCCCTCGTATCCCTCTATCGGAAACCTCGCCATTTCGACTCACGTCGCTAACTACCTTCGCAATTCATTCCAAAGTCCAACTTGGGACTTTTTCCAAGACCACCAAAGTTTTCCTTTCCTCAATAAGCGACACCTGTTTGCTCATCACGTCTACTAGATAGGATCGTTTTCCGCATTCTCCGGTACTTAACTCCCCCATTTAGGGTTTTAACCCCATACTTTCACCGTCGAGATATTAACATCCCGTGAAATTTCGACTTCCCACAACGCACATTACCCTTTTCGGCATTGGTCATTCTCAATAGTCCTTTTAAGGACTCACTATAAGATATTCGAACCTCGATCTTTCAAATCAGTTAAGTGTTAACGCCCGCTAAACATCACAATATACCACAGTTGTATCTTCGGGTTTCTCACCGGTACCCAAAATCAAAGTAATCACACCATCTGAGTCAAAAGTTACACTAGCAGGTATAAGGAGGCACCTGACGTTGTGTTATCCGACTCCATTTACTAACACCGAGTCTCCAAAGACTTGACCCTTACGGGGTCTACTCTCGGTGTCACACGTCACCTGACTACACGCGGTCACACAAATCTAAAGAACCTTACGGCTCAATGCCCACGACTTCCTAGTGACACCCGCTAGTCACTATCCACCTAGGCCGCATAGCTAGCCTATTTATCTTTCAACTCAACACTAAGGAGGCGCTTGGAACACCAAGGCTTACACCTTTCTAACTTCGTCTTAACCATTAACCCGATTATATATGGATAGTTAACCACCATGACTCTACTCGCACACGAACGTGATTAACGGAAATGCCTCTCGAACGGCATACCGCGTACACCCCCAAAATCATAAAAGAAAAGAGTGGCCGTTAAGAGCGTACCAACACTCGCCACACAATCACAAAACCGCCATCGAAATCGGACCGCCAATTAACATGTATATATACATCATCGTATGTAATTATCGTCAAGTGTACTACCACCTTCTGGTTACGGCCTAATTGGTTTTACCATAAAGCTCAACACAACATTTGGGACTACGCCCTACACGGTCTCATCACTATATGCTCGGTTAAGCTCTCGCAGCTACACCAAATCAAAACCCAACACTCTCCATAAGACGATTACACGTCACGTACTCTCACTTGGTGATATAACACCCGGTGCATACTAATCCAATAACACGCGTACACAAGCAATTAGTTGTTAAACTCACATACGAGCAACAATACACACACAAACTACAAATCCTACGGGTCTCACTCGAACGAGCTTAACGACCCAAAACCACGACGCAATAAGCCTAGACAGCAGAAGACTCAAACAACAGAGTCAAGGCACAACACACCGACCTATACGACCAATCTCCTCACCAATCATAGCCCACTAACTCTCGCGAGCTCAATTCACCATAAAACCGACGCTCACTTTCCTCCGTTGGCATCATTCAAGCAACGACCAAACGCTAACATAACTCGTACCTCGTATACCAAGAACGCCGCTACCCGCAGGGTAGACTTTTCTCACTATCAAATTATTTCTACCCGTTACCACTACAAAATCATCCGGCCAACGGTAAACACATGCTCACACTCCTGGAAAAGAGTGACTACTGCTCCAACAATGAATGCTTACCGTCTTGCATCCCGTAACACGTACGTCATCGAACCTTGCTTTAACACTTAGCATACACAGATTTCGGTTCATCCTTCGCCACATCATACCAATCATCCATTAGCACGAACGCAAGCATCCCTCTTATAGTCGTTCGATTACTAAAGCTTGTAAACTTTCCACTTAGTCACTCAAGTTCATAAGGGTTTCACTCCGGTACCCTAAGTACAATGTAACCGCAACACCATCGGAGTCGAATACCACACTAGTAGGTATGAAAGAGGCACCTAACATGGCGTCTCGTAGACTCCATTACTAACATACATCGAGACCCAGAACACTCGATCTCAAGGGTTCTATCCACCCGTCGAACCTCATGGTTCATCAACTTCAACACGAAAGCAAACATGCGCTAACAACCGAACACCAAGGCCCATACCCGTGGCTTGGTAGAATCATTTACCCCATCACTAAGAAATGCTTGGCTGCACCAAGTCTTACGCCCCCGTCTGTCAATACAACGTCATCATAGGGTGTTTCCATTAGGAATGTCACCCATATAAATACTACGTATTACCGCCATGCATTCCTCCCCAGGGCGCATTTCCACGAGTCAACGACTCAAGCGCTACCCCGGTGCACTATCATCAAAACCACCAACAAACCGAATCTTCACCGAGTTCACTAACCGCGCACCCTTATGAGTACCTTTGAAAAATACGTTCACTTGAGACTAATTAGATCTCGAAACAAAGTTTAAGTCTATAATACATACACGAATCCATCGGCACACAATAAACAATAATAAGGCATATTTGTACCAAAGATGAAAATACCTGAAACATCATCGTTGGACCCTTGCGCTTCACTGATCATCAGATAGTCACGCTCTAACCTCCAAACCCGATCGACAAACGATTCGGAACACTCTGATTTTTGGTGTCCCTTCTTTTGCCAAATAAAGCACTTGATCGTGCTTAAAGGTACACTCGTACAATCCCGTGCCAAATGACCTCGTCCTCCACACCTAAAGCACGTAGGCCCATAACTTCCCTTACTCCTCTTCTTCAATTTTTCAACACCTTCGGGCGTACTTCTCGCCCTTTTACTAGGAGCACCTCTTGATTCGAACTTTCTCTTACCCAAAGAGTGATTAGCAGTTTCTAGAGCATGAGATTCAATCCCCATAGTTGCTCTTTCGTCGCCGTCACCTTGAGGTTTAGGAAACCTCTTTTCTAACTCTTCCTTCACGACCTTAGGCACTTGGTCTCGGACCATCTCGGTCACTATTCCCTCGAATGATTCTTGGAGAACTTGTTTAACCTTGTCGGTGAAAGTCAATATATAGCGTTCGAACTCCGCCTCAATCCTTAACGTTAACTCATCCTTCCCCTCATGAATAGGCCCGTTCGTTCCATATCCCTCTTCCGTCTTCATTCTAAAGAATGCAATCGATTAAGCAACGAACGAGTACAATCATACGTACAATCCCAACCCATCTTGCTCGGCAATCGTCTTACATCACTTGTCAAATACGATTTGCACCCGTAAAAATGGTAGCTAATCATTATTACGCGTACACGCCGTATCCACTCGTTAGTACCACGACCGCTTTGCTCGATGATATAACCTAACACAAACACAAAATATATTAATAATATCCGCATATTAATATAAACGTTAGTCCACCCATAAACTGGGACACTAACCGAATTCTCGTTCTGACCCGTAATCCTACAAGTCCCGCACAAATAATCACACACAAAAGTCTAAGTCTAGGCACCTATCTCAAGTAACCTAAATCCCTTAGACCATGCTCTGATACCACTTGTAACAACCCAACCCATTATACAATCGAAAACAGGCCATAAAAAAAAATTTAAACAGGGCTGCCCAGACTGGGTGTGCGGCGCGCAGCCCAGCCTGTGCGCGGCGCGCACAAGGTGCTGGCAGCTTCTGTCCGAATTTGTCATTTTTTCGTAAAAATATCACCCACTTCCCGACATATTTAGACGAAACGCTTTTCACAACATGTTCTTATATGTAAAACTAACACGATTTAATAATAAAACAAGTTTTACAACACGGGCCCACATCGACCCCAAATTAAGAGGTTCGTACAAACACGAGTTTCGACCACACTAGTTAAATTTCCAAACGGAACAATGAGCATGGTGTTTGGGAAATTAAACTACCCAAATCTCGGTCAACTCCAAAAGCTACCACATCAAAAGCGTCCCCTAACAAACAAAACGGGATCTCTAATCCAAACGAACGCCCTTACCCTCGTCTCCACCAAAACCTATAAAATGGTAAACAACGAGAGGGTAAGCAAAGCTTAGTGAGTGCAACAATTATACATACACATATATAACCCATCTACTTGCAATCGCACCCACTAAATACCTCATACGAAAATGTAACTCAATAGCATGCCGTCATACTCATAATGCTAACAACTCGTACAATATCACAACACCACATTAGCATATACTCAACACAATATATATATATATATATATACAAATGTATAGCATGCTTATACAATATCCAAGAACATAATATGGTTAACCATAATGCTATGGTGCTACCGGCACGTGGTTCACACCATACGCAATTGAGTCTCACTCTTTTATAGTGCTACCGGCACGTGGTTCACGCCTCATTTTATAGTGCTACCGGCACTTGGTTCACACTTTGATGCTACCGGCACATGGTTCACATCATAATTTTATAGTACTACCGGCACGTGGTTCACACTTGATGCTACCGGCACGTGGTTCACATCATAATTTTATAGTGCTACCGGCACGTGATTCACACTTGATGCTACCGGCACGTGGTTCACATCATAATACCCGTCACATACATGTTATGGTACTACCGGCACGTGATTCATACCATAACATTCACAAATAAATACGCCATATATATGTACGCATAATTATTCCACTCACCTCGATTACTTGAAAAGCAAATTTGCTTGAGCTCCTAATCGTCCAAATGCAAATCACCTAAGTAATTTATAAGCAAATAAGCTAAACACTCTAGCTTATACCCAAAACACCATTTAGTGCAATATAGACCCATTTGCACTTACTTTATGATAATGCTAAAAACGAACATATATTTCATAGCATTATTCCCCAAGAAAGACAAGCTTTTAGTTGCAATTGTTCTATTTACAAGTGATATTCATTTAAATAATAAAAGGTGAAGACAAAAGACAGATTCGACGAATTGAAGACGCAAACGACCAAAAAGCTCAAAAGTACAAAATACAATCAAAGAGGTTCCAATTATTGATGAGAAACGTCTCGAAATTACAAGATTACAAGATTCAAAACGCAAAGTACAAGATATTAAATTGTATGCAAGGACGTTCGAAAATCCGGAACCGGGACCAGAGTCAACTCTCAACGCTCGACGCAACGGACTAAAAATTACAAGTCAACTATGCACATAAATATAATATAATATTTAAATAATTCTTATAATTATTTATATATTATATAAATAATAAAAATCCGTCGGCAAGAAAGACTCCAAAGTTGGTGAGCTGGAATTTCAAACTCCGCGACTCGCGGAGTTTGAAGGCAAAAAATGCCGCGAGTCGCGGAGCCCCAAATATTGAAACTGCCTATAAAGCAAACGCAGTTTGATCGCAAAAATCATCCAAAATTCAATCTCTCTCTCTATATATGTATACGTAAATATATTTATATTTATATTTTAATTTTAATTTTAATTATAATTCTAATAATAAGGGTATGTTAGCGAATGTTGTAAGGGTGTAAGTCGAAATTCTGTCCGTGTAACGCTACGCTATTTTTAATCATTGTAAGTTATGTTCAACCTTTTTACATTAATGTCTCGTAGCTAAGTTATTATTATGCTTATTTAATCCGAAGTAATCATGATGTTAGGCTAATTACTAAAATTGGGTAACTGGGCTTTGTACCATAATTGGAGTTTGGACAAAAGAACGACACTTGTGGAAATTAGACTATGGGCTATTAATGGGCTTTATATTTGTTTAACTAAATGATAGTTTGTTAATGTTAATATAAAGATTTACAATTGGGCGTCCCTATAAATTACCATATACACTCAATCGGACACGATGGGCGGGGTATTTATATGTACGAATAATCGTTCATTTAACCGGACACGGGAATGGATTAATAGCCACTAGAATAATTAAAACAGGGGTGAAATTATGTACAAGGACACTTGGTATAATTGATAACAAAATATTAAAACCTTGGGTTACACTCAGTCGATATCCTGGTGTAATTATTAAACAAAGTATTAAAATCTTGTTACAGTTTAAGTCCCCAATTAGTTGGAATATTTAACTTCGGGTACAAGAATAATTTGACGAGGACACTCGCACTTTATATTTATGACTGATGGACTGTTATGGACAAAAACCAGACGGACATATTAAATAATCCAGGACAAAGGACAATTAACCCATGGGCATAAAACTAAAATCAACACGTCAAACATCATGATTATGGAAGTTTAAATAAGCATAATTCTTTTATTTCATATTTAATTTCCTTTATTTTATATTTAATTGCACTTCTAATTATAGCACTTTTATTTATTGTTATTGTATTTAATTGCACTTTTAATTATCGTACTTTTTAATTATCGCAAGTTTATTTTATCGCACTTTTATTATTCGTAATTTCATTATCGTTATTTACTTTACGCTTTAAATTAAGTCTTTTATTTAATATTTTACATTTGGTTTTAAGTGCGACTAAAGTTTTAAAATCGACAAACCGGTCATTAAACGGTAAAAACCCCCCTTTATAATAATAATATTACTTATATATATATTTGTATTTTTATAAATTTAAACTAATATAGCGTTATGCTTTGTGAAAAAGATTCCCTGTGGAACGAACCGGACTTACTAAAAACTACACTACTCTACGATTAGGTACACTGCCTATAAGTGTTGTAGCAAGGTTTAAGTATATCCATTCAATAAATAAATAAATATCTTGTGTAAAATTGTATCGTATTTAATAGTATTTCCTGCTAAAATTTAATAGTATTTTATACCCCTTAGCTTTGACATCAAGTTAGTTTTGGCGCCGCTGCCGGGGAATCTTAAACGCCGAAAGCGCAACGCTAAATATAAAAAAAAAAGATTTTTATTTTTAGTTTACTTTTATTAAAATTCACTTTTGTAAAAATACGTTTTTTATTATTCAAAAATATAAAGAGAAAACAAAAATTTATATATTTTTTTTAAGATTTTGTCAAATATTTAAGTTTTATAAAGTTTCTTTATTTTTATTTTATAAAAATATAAGTTTTCTTTAAATATTTTTATTTAAAAAAAATTAATATATATATAAATCTATTTTTAAGATATTTTTAAAATTATAAAGTAGTTCTATTTTTATTTTAGTTTTTAAATATAAGTTTTTATTATATAAATATTTTAGATTTTAAAACAGAAAACAGAAAAAAAATATAAAATAAAATAAAATAAAAAACGCGTCGAATTTTAAACTGTACCTGAGTTGAAAATTGGAACCCCGCGACTCGCGGAGTTTGCAGCCTCGAATACCGCGACTCGCGGAGCAGCCCTGACACCCGTGACTGAAACCCTAATTCGCATTAAATACGGAGTAATTATTGATTATTATTATTATTAACCCTAATTACTTATTATTATTATAATTAGTTTTACTTTTTATTTAATTTATATTTTAGTTAAATTAGTTTAATTAAATTGTAAAATTAATAGTTTTAATAAATAATTAATATAAAAATAAAATTTTTATAAAATTTGTACTTTTTACAACTTTTTGTATATTTTTATATTTTTGTCCCTTTTTAATCGTTTTAGCGTAATATTTGTATTTTTAGCTCATATTTAGTTTTAAACTTAGTTTTTGCCATAGTTATATTTTTATTTCTAGATTTTTAGGCTTTGTCGTAAAATCCCTTAAGTGCTTTTTCTTTAGACTAAGATTTAGGTACTTTAGAATTTTGCGACGCCTTTTTAAGTTTTAGTACCTTTTTAAGTTATTTCCATTTGGGATATAGTTTTTCTTGTAAGCTTTAATATTTTTAGACACCTTTTACCTATGTATCAATTATCATTCCAATTAGTAATCTCAATTTGCGATTATAATTTTAAGTTAGTGATAGTAATAAGGTTGGGTTAGTCGAGTGTTTTTAAGTTCTATAAGTCATTTCTTTTTATTTCTTATTTTCCGACGCCTTTTAGTTTTTAACCCTTTTCTTTTTCTTTTTCGACGCGCTCTTTTTCTTTCTTATTTCTCGCTATTCTAGTTTTTAGGACATAGATTTTTATTCTACTTCTTATCTAAATTTCTTAAAAATACGAAAATTTATTTTAAGTGGTTAAATTGATAGACATCAAAATTTTCTGGTTCGTAGTAATAGTTGGATTTGTACGTGGACCGGGTTATTGGAGCCAAACAGTCCTCAATTATATTGAGACCAAACGAATCCTGCCCCTCTGCTGCATCTTTTGGCTATTCGAAACGTGGGCAAAATCAGAAAAGTCTATTGATTGGATAACTTATATAATTTTTCTTTCCTTTTTAAAAACTAATAGGATATTCAGTGAATGCACCGAGCAAGACGTTCACCACCTTTTGTACGTTCACCACCTATAACTAGATCAAGACATTTAGCAAATATTACCGCCGTTGATTTTTCTTTAGAATCGTCATCCAGTCGACCAAGTACTCCAGTTCAAATTTCCGATAATCCATTTTTTGAACCCGACCTCACAATTGAGAATACGGAGAATATTCAGGGACGATTCATAGATCCTGAACCATTAAATTTTCCTCCGGAACCACCAATCATTCAAAAAGAGATTGTTGAGGAACGAACCATTAAATCAGAATCCTCTAGTGATTCCGATTCAACAAATTCAATTATGGAGAATCTGGAACCTTTAAGTATGGAAGACCGAATGAGAGCTAAACGCACTGGCCAAGGTCACGCAATTACTCATCCAGACATTAATACGCCAGATTATGAAATCAAAGGACAAATTCTACACATGGTGACTAATCAATGCCAATTTAGTGGTGCGCCAAAGGAAGATCCAAATGAACATCTTCGTACCTTTAATAGGATCTGCACACTATTTAAAATCCGAGAAGTAGAGGATGAACAGATATATCTCATGTTATTTCCCTGGACTTTAAAGGGAGAAGCCAAAGATTGGTTGGAATCGTTACCTGAAGGGGTGATTGATACATGGGACGTTTTAGTTGAAAATTTTCTTAAACAATTTTTTCCTGCATCTAAAGTCGTAAGACTTCAAGGAGAAATTGTTACGTTTACACAGAAACCAAATAAAACTCTATATGAGGCGTGGACAAGATTTGGAAAGTTATTAAGAGGATGTCCGCAACATGATTTAGACACCTGCCAAATAGTACAAATATTCTACCAAGGATGCGACATCACTACAAGGAAAGACATCGATATAGCAGCTGGTGGTTCCATTATGAAGAAAACCGAAACTGATGCTTACAAAATTATTGATAACACTGATTCCCACTCACATGAGTGGCACCAAGAAAAAGATATCGTTAGATCATCTAAAGCAGCTAGAGCCGATTCTAGCCATGACTTAGATTCCATTTCCGCAAAGATAGATGCTGTCGAGAGACGAATGGAAAAGATGACTAAAGATATTCACTCAATACAAATTAGTTGTGAGCAGTGTGGAGGACCACATTTGACAAAAGATTGTCTCAGTATTGAATTAATAATGGAACAAAGAGAGAATATTTCATACATAAACCAAAGGCCTGGAAATAATTATCAGAATAATTATCAACCGCCAAGACCGATTTACAATCAAAACCAGAATTATAACTGAAATATTCCATACAACAACCAACAAGGTCCTAGCAATCAACAAGTATCCAATAATACTTACAACCAGCAAAGACCTAATTTTCAAAACAAACCACCACAACAAACCGATGATAAAAAGGCGAATTTAGAAGATATGATGACGAAGCTAATTGAAACTCAAACGCAGTTTTTCACATCTGAAAAACAAACTAATGAACAAAATGCTCAAGCATTTAGAAATCAACAAGCTTCTATTCAAAACTTGGAACAAGAAGTAAGTAACCTAGCAAGGTTAATAGGTGAAAGAAAACCGGGAAGTTTACCTAGTGATACAAATGTTAACCCCCGGAATGAAACAGCTAAAGCCATTACCACAAGAAGTGGTACAACACTTAAACCACCTGAAATACCTGTAACTTCTGATGAAGCTATTCCTACTCCACAAGAACCACAACCTGATCAAGATAAGAAAAAAGAACCGATAGTTGAAAAGGTTAATGAAGATAACACAGCTAAGGATAAACCTTATGTTAAACCATACCAACCACCACTTCCTTACCTGAGTAAAATGAAGAAAGAGAAACTTGAAGCCGAGCAATTCAAATTCTTGGATATGTCTAAACAGATAAATGTAAATCTTCCTTTCATTGATGTGATTTCAGGAATGCCTAGATATGCTAAATTCTTGAAAGATCTGATCATGAATAGAAAAAAAATGGAAGAACTCTCGGCTGTTACTGTGAACGCTAATTGTTCAGCAGTGCTGTTGAATAAGATACCAGAAAAACTATCTGATCCAGGAAGTTTCACAATTCCATGTTTTCTGGATAGTCTTAGTTCAATAGAAGCATTGGCAGACTTAGGTGCTAGTATAAATCTAATGCCGTATTCACTGTACGCTAAACTAGACCTTGGAGAATTGAAACCAACAAGAATAAGCATACAACTAGCCGATAGATCAATAAAATATCCTAGAGGGATAATGGAGAACATGCTAGTTAAAGTTGGTACTTTAGTATTTCCAGTAGATTTTGTTGTTCTGGACATGGAAGAAGATTCTCAAGTTCCTCTCATATTAGGAAGACCATTCTTAAACACGGCTAAAGCAATGATAGACGTGTTCGGTAAGAAACTGGCCCTAAGTATAGAGGACGAGAGTGTTACCTTTTCAGTTGATAGAGCAATGCAACAACCGCAATCTGCAGATGATACATGTTATTATATTCAAACTATAGATGCACATGCAGAATTGTTAGAAGAATTTCCAGAATTACAAGGAACAGGAGAATGTTCTTTAGGAGAAGGAACAGAACAAATTGATGAAGCTGAAATGTTAGCTACACTAATAGCTAATGGATATGAACCAACAACAGAAGAAATTCAAATGCTAAAAGAAGAAGACAGATATAGATATAAATCATCGATAGAAGAACCTCCGAAATTAGAGTTAAAGCCACTTCCAAACCATTTGGAATACGCTTATTTACATGGTGAATCTGAATTACCTGTAATAATATCGTCTTCTCTTACTGAAAATGAGAAATCACAACTCATTTCTGTGTTGAAAGCTCATAAACCAGCCATTGCATGGAAGATTCATGATATTAAAGGAATAAGTCCTTCGTATTGCACACATAAAATCCTTATGGAAGAAGGTCATAAACGTATGTGCAACGCCAACGAAGACTAAATCCTAATATGCAAGATGTAGTTAAGAAAGAAATTATTAAACTGCTAGATGCAGGTTTAATTTATCCAATTTCTGATAGTCCATGGGTAAGCCCAGTTCAATGCGTACCTAAGAAGGGTGGCATGACTGTCATTACAAATGAAAAAAATGAGCTTATTCCTACTAGGACTGTAACAGGATGGCGTGTGTGTATTGATTATAGAAAATTAAATGACGCCACCAGAAAAGATCACTTTCCCTTACCTTTCATTGATCAAATGTTGGAAAGGCTAGCCGAAAATAGTTACTATTGTTTTCTAGATGGATTTTCCGGATATTTTCAAATTCCAATAGCACCCGAAGATCAAGAGAAAACCACATTCACGTGCCCTTATGGTACTTTTGCTTACAAACGCATGCCATTTGGACTTTGCAACGCCCCTGCAACCTTTCAAAGGTGTATGATGGCGATTTTTCATGACATGATAGAAGAATGCATGGAAGTTTTCATGGATGACTTTTTAGTCTTCGGTGATACATTTGAATCATGTCTAGTTAATCTTGAACGAATGCTTATTAGATGCGAACAATCAAATCTAGTACTTAATTGGGAGAAATGCCATTTTATGGTTAAAGAAGGCATCGTTCTTGGACATAAAATTTCAAAATAAGGAATTGAAGTGGATAGAGCTAAAGTAGATGTAATTGCTAAACTTCCACATCCCACCAATGTTAGAGGAGTTAGGAGTTTTCTAGGGCATGCCGGTTTTTACCGACGTTTCATAAAAGATTTTTCTAAAATTGCCACTCCTATGAATAAACTCCTAGAAAAGGATGCTCCATTCATCTTTTCAGATGAATGTATCAAATCTTTTAATATTCTTAAAGAAAAACTCACTAATGCGCCGATCATGATAACACCAAATTGGAATCTACCATTTGAACTAATGTGCGATGCAAGTGATTTTGCAATGGGAGCTGTTTTAGGACAAAGGATTGAAAAACGATTTCAGCCTATATATTATGCTAGTAAGACTTTACAAGGAGCACAAACAAATTACACAACTACTGAAAAAGAACTCCTTGCTATTGTCTTTGCTTTTGACAAATTTCGTTCATATCTCGTTCTAGCAAAAACGGTGGTCTATACCGACCATTCTGCTCTTAGATACCTATTTTCAAAACAAGATGCAAAACCAAGATTAATCCGTTGGATCTTACTCTTACAAGAGTTTGATATTGAAATCCGGGATAAAAGAGGAGCAGAAAATCTCGCCGCTGATCATCTTTCTCGTCTTGAAAATCCCGAATTAGAAGTTCTAAATGAATCGGACATACAAGACAACTTTCCTGATGAATATCTATTAAAGATAGATTATAAAGAAATTCCATGGTTTGCAGACTATGCAAACTACTTAGTTTGTGGATTCCTTGAAAAAGGATTATCGTACCAAAAACGAAAGAAATTCTTCAGTGATATAAAACACTATTTTTGGGAAGATCCACATCTGTTTAAAAGTTGTCCCGATGGAATAATACGCCGATGTGTATTTGGAGATGAAGCTAGTAAAATTTTAAACCATTGTCACACAGGACCAACAGGAGGGCATTATGGGCCTCAACTAACAGCAAGAAAAATTTATGAAGCTAGATTCTATTGGCCTACAATTTACAAAGACGCACACCTTCTTTGCAAATCCTGTGATGCTTGTCAAAGGGCCGGAAAAATAAGTCAACGTGATGAAATGCCACAAAATGTCATTCAAGTATGTGAAGTATTTGACATTTGGGGTATTGACTTTATGGGTCCATTTCCAAAATCTCATAATAATCTCTACATTCTCGTTGCCATTGATTATGTATCTAAATGGGCGGAAGCACAAGCTCTCCCAACTAACGATGCACGAGTTGTAGTTAACTTTTTAAAATGTCTTTTTGCAAGGTTTGGAACACCGAAAGCTTTAATAAGTGATCGGGGTACTCATTTCTGTAATAATCAACTTGAGAAAGTTCTTAAAAGATATGGAGTAACTCATAAAATCTCCACCGCATATCATCCACAAACAAGTGGACAAGTTGAAAATACCAACCGAGCTTTAAAACGTATTCTAGAAAAAATCGTAGGATCAAATTCGAAGGAATGGTCCATTAAATTGGAGGATGCACTCTGGGCTTTTAGAACAGCCTACAAAACTCCAATTGGAACCACACCTTTTAGACTTGTTTATGGAAAAGCATGTCATCTTCCAGTAGAAATTGAACACAAAGCATTTTGGGCTTTGAAGACATGTAATCTTGATTTACATGAAGCTGGACGTCTACGATTAAGTCAACTAAACGAATTAGAAGAATTAAGACATGAAGCATACGAAAATTCGTTAATCTATAAAGAAAGAACGAAGAAATGCCATGATAAAAGAATCAGAAGTTCAAAAGAATTTAAAGAAGGAGACAGAGTTCTTCTTTTCAATTCACGATTCAAGCTATTTCCTGGAAAATTGAAATCAAGATGGTCTGGACCATTCATAGTCAAAAGAGTTTTCCCATACGGAACGATAGAATTAATAAATTCAAATGGGATTGAATTTAAAGTTAATGGTCAGAAAGTTAAACATTACATACATGGTCCGATGGAAGTTGACAATGAAGTTAATCACAATTTCGATACCACAGCTAACTAAGTGTGGGGAGAATCAAGTCTTTAAAGGATAATATGTATTTCTGTTAGAGTTAGATTGTCTGTTTTCGTGTAGTTCTCGAAAATGGAACCCGAATGGTCTTTCCCTAGCAGACCCTAAAGAACTAGTCTCCTCCCCCCATTCTGAATTTTTATTTTTTTAGGTTTTTTACGAAATGAAGACTGCCTGTGAACTAAACCATGGTCTAATGCTACACGCTTTGATCACTAAACGTAATAATGACACACTTCCGAGTGAAATAGTATCAGTAATCAGAGAAAAATTAGACAGAGTAAGAAAAGAATCCAGATGCGAAGATAATAAGTTACAATTTGGTAAAGGAAAATCAAAATCCGCAGCAAAAAGAAGAGCACGACACCTTGAAAGATGTCACAAATGCGGAAAATGGTCACATGGAGGTAAATGTTCAAATAATCAAACCTATTCAAATACCGAATTTGTTACTTTATGCAGAGACGGACCGTTCATATGTTTAGAAGAAAAAACACTGAATGCTCGAGGTTACGCCTATGTAGCCATGGAAAACCAATTAAACCGACTAATATAACTAAGAATACTATATCACAGGTAAGTATGTACAGTTTTTTTGTTTTTATTTTTATTTTTAACCTTTTGATAATAAACGCTAATTTGTTCGCTATAAAGTATTAAATTGGTATTGAATAAAATTTGGTTTGGCGACCGAAATTATTGATATCATACAAAAATTTGTTACATCACTGCGAAATTTAACGTTTATTCTTAAGGTATAAATATCTTTAATCAATCAACCCAAAATATTTCAAAAATTCGTCATGAGTTAAATTAGGTCTTGGAACCGAAATTACTTTACCGAAAAGAGGGGCGCATATTTTTGATAATATTTAATTGATTAAAGTGGGATAAAAGCCAAAAAGATTTTTAATTTTATTTTTACCATATTTTTAAAATTAATATATAAATATTAAATTAATATTATAAACTTTGTAAAATCAATATATTAAAAATTGTAAATATTTGAATTTTTAAATTAAGTTTGGTGTGAATTTTTAATTTTTAAAATATGAATTTTTAATTTTATGCATTTCAAATTTTAAGTTTAGTGTGAATTTTTAATATTAATTTTGAATTTTTATGAATTTTTAATTTAAGTTTGGTGTGAATTTAAAAACAAAAATTTACTTTATTTCGCTAAGTTAAAAATATGATTTTTAAAATTCGTCGTAAGTTGAAGACAAGGTCTTTGAACCGAAATTGCTTTACCCGAGGGAGGGACGAGAACTTTTATTATCATTATTTTTTATCTTATTGAATTAAAGTATGCCAAAAACAAAAAAAAAAAAAAAAAACCCAAAAATCTAAGCTTTTAAAACAATCGCTTGAAAAAGACAAATTTTAAAATTTTGTCGAAGGACGGACTAGGACATCGATCCGAAACGACCTCGTCCTAAAACAAAGGGAAACAAAATTTTAAAATTAATTACTTAATTGTTTCATAAGTTAAGATTATATATAAAAAAATAATACAAACCCCGCGACTCGCGTAGTTTGAAGGGTAAAAACCCCGCGACTCGCGGAGGGACCGAATTACAGAAAAAAAAATAAAGGAGCTGGAACAGCTCAGTCCACACAACACCCACAAAACAAACTGCGAAAATAACCCGAAAAAACCCAAAAAATACACACCAAATTCGCAATTTTTGACCGTTAATCATCAAATCTTTTACTAAAATTATGTTGAGAAGGATGCTATCAAGGAATTACTCAAGAAAAACGGTAAATTTCTACACCTAAACACCATTTAATCCTAAAATTAGTGTTCTTGAGCAATTTTATACCCAATTTGATTTTGATACTTTTTAGTGTAATTATGCTTAAATTGTTTATGTATTATGCTTGTATAACCTAGATTGATGCTATTTAACATGATTAGAAGCCTTAAACTTCAAATTTTGAGTAATCTAGGATTTGTGTTCTTGAGCAAATTTGGGGCTTTTTGATATAAACGGGTTATGGCCGATTTTTGTCATGAATTGTTGCTAAATTAAGTAGTGTAACATGTTTAGGTAGTTAAATGATCCAAACTTTGAGCCTAAACATGATTTTGAGAATTAAAGTGGACTTTTTCAAGTCTAAAATTCATGAACTTGATTTTTGAGAGATAATGCCATTTGAAACTTGTTTAATTGCTAGTAATGATTATTTTGACATGTTATTTGAGTTGAATGCTTATGAACTTGGCGAACATTTTCGTATATGCTTATTTGAAAAAGTGTAGATTTGATGAAAATATGAAAATGAGCTTAAGTTTGATATAAATTGATCATGTCATTGTAATTATTTTGATTGCTGATTTTGCTGACACTAATGCATATTTGGATGCACAAAAATTGTGTTTGATGTGTTTTGCAGACTGAAAGGGGTGAATCTTCATCCCAAGCTCGCAATGCTCCTGCTGAGAATGCGGAACAACAGGAGGTGGATAACTACTACAAACAAGATATACCTCATCCAGTCATGACATTTTCTGATATGCACTTGGAAGATTTGCACCCGAACCTGAGATTTGACAGACTTTGGATAGATTATCCAAAATACCAAAGGGGTTTGCATACTCTTCATTCTAAAGCTGTTAAGGTACCTAGGGTCATAGAATGGGGACCATTAGAAGCTGTAGAATTGGTCGAGCCAATAAGGGAATTACTTGCACAGAGGTATGGTAATTCTACTTTTAACGATTGGGTACGGTTATTCAACATGCGTAGACCTGTATATAAAGTATGGTGTGAAGAATTGTTGTGTAGTATAGAATTAAATGATCGGGTATCTAGTTTAACCGATCGATCTTTTCTTAGATTTTTGTTAGGAGGTTCAATGCGCCACATGTCTTTACTAGACATGGCTCAGGCTTTATGTATATATACGCATGAGGAGTTAGCATCTGCCGATTGTAGAGGGTTGATATTGAACGGTAGGAAGATAGACAAAAATTTTGATACGCATGGTGTATGGAGTCAAATGACTAGCCATCACCGATTTAAAGGGGGAAATTACTCTTATTTGGATATAGATAGAGCTGAATTAAGAGTAATTCATAGGTTTTTAGCTAATTCGATTACACAAAGAGGTAAGAACAAGGAAAAGGTAAATGAACAGGATTTGTTTTACCATATGTGTATTCGAGACCCACAATGCGCTGTAAGTATACCTTATTGTGTGGGTTATTATTTATCAGCTATGGTTAGGGGGATGAGACCGCATAGCATAATAGGAGGTGGTATATTTATTACTTTGATTGCTGAATATCTCGGTGTGGATGTAAGTCGGGGGGGATTACTAATTGAAGAACCAGAACCCCGAGATACAATAGGTTTAAATGTATACCATGGTGCGAAAGTTTTGAAGAGGCGAAATAACGCCGCAGTACAATACCATGGTAGACATCCACAGGTTGAGAGAAACCAACAGCAAGGTAATGTAGAAGGGGGAAATGAAATGGCAGAAATGCAAAGGTTTATAGCTTCACAAGAGTATGAAAATGCTAGACATAGAGCATTTGAAGATTGGCAAGTTCATCAAAACTAAATCATAGCTTATTGCCAACATATAGGTAGAAACTATATTCCTACTCCATCGCCCATATTCCCTCCCTGGTCTATAGAGATCCAACCACCGTATCCTACGTATAACCCAGCCGAATCATTTTATAGCACCTATGGTTATGCATGGAACCCCTACTGGTATCAGTATCATCCCTAGTCTACTTAGTTTTATTTATTTTGTAATTTGTAACGTTGATACGTTTAATACTTATGTTAATATTGTAATAGTTTTTATAATTTTCTAACTTTTATTCTTAGATTTCAATAATTTTTGAATGTGGGGTAATATACCAAACTTCAAAAATATGTATATATGTTTGCAGTTTATCTTATGTACACAACAAGGTAAAACAATGCATTTTCAAAGACTGGCATTAAGTTCAGCAAAAGCAACTAATTTTGACGACAAGATGCAAAATAAATGTGATATAACAACAAGACGGAATGAACAAATGATATGCACCATTTATCATTCAGCAAGCAAACACAAATATGTTTGGAAACTTTGGTAAAATTTAATCATTTCTACGCTAATCACCCTCAATAATTTAAATTGTTACTGATTTCTTGCAAATGAGGGCATTGCAAGATCTTAAGTGTGGGAAGGGGTTAAATTCTTTCGGATTTTAAAATTTTTTACTTTAAACACTTGGTTACCATTAAAAATACTAGTAAAGCAGTAGTTGTATTAGAATCTAGTGCTCTCTGATAATAAAGAACAGCCCTAGTCTTATATACTGACTACCCAATTCTAGTAAAATTTTTAAAATTTTCAACTAAATGAACTCAAAATCATGTTTATACATATTTATAAATGATAAAACTAGGTGTTAACACCGAAATTATTGTTACCTCGGAAAGGACATAAATTGAGAAACAAACCAAAATGTTAAAATTCATTTAAAATGGAATAGAGGACAATAAAAAGGAAAATAAAAGCCAAGTGTGGGAAAATTTACCAAGATATTTTAAACATATGTCACATATTTCTGTAACAAATAACTGAAAATACTTTTGCTTTGGACTAAACTAAACTGTTTTACCCGATGAAAGAAAAGAAGAGATGGATCTACACGATGAATCAATGCCATCATTAAAAGGAAGTAAAGTCTTTCGAAAAAGACACGCGCTTCTTGATTTAGGTCAAGAAGTTGTCGTCCAGACCAGCTGCAGGTTGACGAAAAATCTAGAAAAGTCATCACTAAAATCAGCAGGAAATCCACGGACCTCATAATCAAACAGGGTCGCCAAGTGGTCAAATTTATCCTAACCATGAGAAGGATTTATCTCGTATAATGGGGGGGCACCGTGCAAATTAGCTTGATAAGACTAATGAATCAGATCCCCAGAAAGGATAATCTCCTTAAAAGATCAAAAATCAGCTTTTAAGCCTGATATTACTCAATCCTTGAGATTGACCTTAAAGATTGAGAATTACAAACTCATGGAATTCAATGATATCTAAGCTCGAGCCTGAACGAGAAAATATTTTGATCAAAATTACAAACCGATTTATTTTCTAAAAACCCATTTTCAATGCGTTCATTACCATTGAACGTAAAATCCTAGGAATTCACCTGGAATTCATTAGGTCACCTGAACCAAATCGAGTGTCAACCGGTGGTTGCATAGCATGGTCGGAGACAGGACCTTGTGCCAGACCGAAAAATTATAAGGGTGAGCTTTACTATTGCTCCTACAAAGGATAGTAATTGCGTCCGACATATTATAGACCATAATCAAAAGCAAGTCACAGGACATTGCCTTAACAGTTGCTTGTTCAACGCTTTCCTTTACAACCGGATGGTAGTTTACCGAAAGGTAATATACGGGACAAGTAAACTGGACGTGTTGCTTTCCTAATACAAGGTTAGCAAGTGGGTGACACAAAACCATAAGTTTTGAGCTAAAATTTTCAAATCTAAAACCCACCAAACCCACAAAAATATTTTGCAAACACCGGAGAAGGGTTATTCTGGAAAACTTATCTAGGGTAAAAACTAGATTTAATTTTCAAAAGTTCAAATGTTTTCATAAAGATCTAATTTCCTTAATGGATCTAAATTTTTATAGTCATGTGGGACTGTAAACCATATCGTTACTACCATTGTTTATACCGCCGTATAGAAATCACTGATGTACAAAGTGTGAAGAATAAAGAAGTGATTCTAGTATTTCAAGACTATATTGCTTGAGGACAAGCAACGCTCAAGTGTGGGAATATTTGATAATGCTAAAAACGAACATATATTTCATAGCATTATTCCCCAAGAAAGACAAGCTTTTAGTTGCAATTGTTCTATTTACAAGTGATATTCGTTTAAATAATAAAAGGTGAAGACAAAAGACAGATTCGACGAATTGAAGACGCAAACGACCAAAAAGCTCAAAAGTACAAAATACAATCAAAGAGGTTCCAATTATTGATGAGAAACGTCTCGAAATTACAAGAGTACAAGATTCAAAACGCAAAGTACAAGATATTAAATTGTACGCAAGGACGTTCGAAAATCCGGAACCAGGACCAGAGTCAACTCTCAACGCTCGACGCAACGGACTAAAAATTACAAGTCAACTATGCACATAAATATAATATAATATTTAAATAATTCTTATAATTATTTATATATTATATAAATAATAAAAATCCGTCGGCAAGAAAGACTCCAAAGTTGGTGAGCTGGAATTTCAAACTCCGCGACTCGCGGAGTTTGAAGGCAAAAAATGCCGCAAGTCGCGGAGCCCCAAATATTGAAACTGCCTATAAAGCAAACGCAGTTTGATCGCAAAAATCATCCAAAATTCAATCTCTTTCTATATATGTATACGTAAATATATTTATATTTATATTTTAATTTTAATTTTAATTATAATTCTAATAATAAGGGTATGTTAGCGAATGTTGTAAGGATGTAAGTCGAAATTCTGTCCGTGTAACGCTACGCTATTTTTAATCATTGTAAGTTATGTTCAACCTTTTTACATTAATGTCTCGTAGCTAAGTTATTATTATGCTTATTTAATCCGAAGTAATCATGATGTTAGGCTAATTACTAAAATTGGGTAATTGGGCTTTGTACCATAATTGGAGTTTGGACAAAAGAACGATACTTGTGGAAATTAGACTATGGGCTATTAATGGGCTTTATATTTATTTAACTAAATGATAGTTTGTTAATGTTAATATAAAGATTTAAAATTGGGCGTCCCTATAAATTACCATATACACTCGATCGGACACGATGGGCGGGGTATTTATATGTACGAATAATCGTTCATTTAACCGGACACGGGAATGGATTAATAGCCACTAGAATAATTAAAACAGGGGTGAAATTATGTACAAGGACACTTGGTATAATTGATAACAAAATATTAAAACCTTGGGTTACACTCAGTGACATCCTGGTGCAATTATTAAACAAAGTATTAAAATCTTGTTACAGTTTAAGTCCCCAATTAGTTAGAATATTTAACTTCGGGTATAAGAATAATTTGACGAGGACACTCGCACTTTATATTTATGACTGATGGACTGTTATGGACAAAAACCAGACGGACATATTAAATAATCCAGGACAAAGGACAATTAACCCATGGGCATAAAACTAAAATCAACACGTCAAACATCATGATTATGGAAGTTTAAATAAGCATAATTCTTTTATTTCATATTTAATTTCCTTTATTTTATATTTAATTGCACTTCTAATTATAGCACTTTTATTTATTGTTATTGTATTTAATTGCACTTTTAATTATCGTACTTTTTAATTATCGCAAGTTTATTTTATCGCACTTTTATTATTCGTAATTTCATTATCGTTATTTACTTTACGCTTTAAATTAAGTCTTTTATTTAATATTTTACATTTGGTTTTAACTGCGACTAAAGTTTTAAAATCGACAAACCGGTCATTAAACGGTAAAAACCCCCTTTATAATAATAATATTACTTATATATATATTTGTATTTTTATAAATTTAAACTAATATAGCGTTAAGCTTTGTGAAAAAGATTCCCTGTGGAACGAACCGGACTTACTAAAAACTACACTACTCTACGATTAGGTACACTGCCTATAAGTGTTGTAGCAAGGTTTAAGTATATCCATTCAATAAATAAATAAATATCTTGTGTAAAATTGTATCGTATTTAATAGTATTTCCTGCTAAAATTTAATAGTATTTTATACCCCTTAGCTTTGACATCACTTTACTTTGACCAAGTCAAAACTCACCCGAAAATCCCCATAATCATAATCGACTAGTGATTATGTTCCAACAACTCGTTTTACTCAAGGTTTCATCAACAAAACATCTTACTTACATCATTTAACACAAAACTCATTTTGACCTATTCTCAAGTCAAAACACCCATTTGGCAAGCTCACACAATTAATCACTTATAACCTAAGTTAACTAGTGATTTTAACACCCGAACGTGATTATTAACTAATCAATTTCACCAACCAACCCAAACCAACCAACAATGGTCATTAACACCACTTACTAGTTCAATCACCCAATTATCGACTAGTGGGTTTACTTCAAGAACACCCATTTCAAAAACCCCAATTATGTACATCAATCATACTATGAAAACTTGGAGTTAGAAGTTACCAATACTACCACAATGTAGCCGTGAACGAGATGAACAACTTTAACACTTGCAACTTCGATTGATTCAAGCTCCTTCTTCTCCAAATGAAGCTTTCTCTCACTAAACTCTATTTCTCACTCTAGGGTTTGAAAGTATGTGGAAGAGATGAAGAATGAGATCCAAATGAGATTGGATCAGGTTTGGTGGCCTCAAACCGTCCAACAAGTGAAAAGACCAAACTACCCTTCATTTAAGTAAAAATAGAAAAACTGGAAATCTGTCGCAGGGACAGTGAGCGGCGCGCACCATTACCTCTGCGCGGCGCGCACGCAGGCCTGAGCAGGTTCTGACTTCTCTTCAATTACACGAAGCTTCACACACTTTAAGTACATCATATATACTCCATGTACAATAAATAATCGGGTCTTACATATATATATATATATATTATAATTATAATTATTATTATTATTATCAATAATAGATTAATATTATTACTAATTTTATAATTAAGAGTATTATTATTATTATGTACATAAAATATTACGACGAGGTCATGAGCGAGTTATTTTCAAAACGGGTTTTTGAGGGGGATAGAGCTAAGGAAATTATGGTTTATTGCTTTTTGAAGGTATGCTCATGAAGTCAACCTAGCGTTTATCATCTCCGTTGCGTCTACGTACTTTTCTGCAATATTGAATCTCAATATTGATACGTGAGTACTCATAACTTAACTTTTATATATTAATAGTGTATCCCTGACTAGTGCTCGAGTATATAGGATTATGCATGCTTGTATGCTTAATATTGTCGTTAGCTAGTTTATGATAAATCACGAATTTGATACATATGCGATTGAGATAAGGTATATGATATGCATGTCGTTGGAAAGCTGGCAAAAAATTAATAACTTTTCATTTAGAAAGCGTATAGTTTCGATGAACGGATTAAAATATATGGTCAACGGAATTATTATTAATTTTAGTATTATTATTTTTAAAATGATTATTATTATTACTATCGTCGTTATTATCGTCGTTATTATTATTATTATTATTATTATTATTATTATTATTATTATTATTATTATTATTATTATTATTATCATTATTAATATAAGTATTATTATTAAAATTGTTATTATTATTACTATCGTTATTATCATTAAGGTTATTATTATTATTATTATTATTATTATTATTATTATTATTATTATTATTATTAATATTATCATAATACTTATTAGTATCATTATCATTAAAACTAATATTAGTATCATCTAATTATTATGATTGCTATTATTATCATTATTATGAATGCGATATAAAAGAGGACTAAAAGCTATTAAACAAATCGATTAGGAAATAACGAGTATAAGTATCATAATGAAATTAAAATAGTGTAAGACATTGGTTTAAATAAAAATATCATTTTCAGTATTTTTTAACATTATTATTATTATTAAAAGTATTATTAATATTAAAACTATCACTTTTATTAAAATGATCATTTTTAATAGAAATATCATTGTTATTATAAAATATCATTATTATTATCATTTTAGTATTATTATTATTATTAAAATTATTATTTTGGATAGAATTATTATTTTTATAAAATATTATTATTATTACTGTTAATATTATAAGGCATCGTTATTATTAAAATTATCATGATTAGAATTATCATTTTATCATAATTAATATCATCCTTTGTAAATATAAATATTGTTATTATTATTAGTAGAATAATAATAATTATTATTATTATTACACAATAATACAACTTTTACTTATTATTATTATTATCAATATTATTTTATCAAATGAATATGTGATACAAAGATATTTTACCACATGTAATATAATTGCATTAATAATACATACCATTATATTTTTATGATATTAAGTGAACTTTAAAAATTTTATTACTTAAGATATATAAAAGTTTATTTTTATTATATATAAATTTTAATATAAATTTTAATTTATTAATAAATGATTTATATTATTTACTCTAATAAAATCTGTTAAATATATTTAAATATATAAAACAACTATTTTTAAATTATATAATAATCATGTATAGATTTTGGAAGTCTTTTTGGGTCAAGTTGACTTTTGCATATTAGTCTCGAGCATTAGGATTGTGATACACTATGACCTGACCTAAATTGTTAGACAGATATTGACCAACATATAAATATATATATACTTAATATAGGTTCGTGAATCCGAGGCCAACCCTACACTTGTTCAATGACGACATATGTATTTTTACTACGAAATACAATATTGTGAGTTTCATTTGCTCCCTTTTTAAATGCTTTTGCAATATATATTTTTGGGACTGAGAATACATGCGCTGCTTTTATAAATGCTTTACAAAATAGACACAAGTGATCGAAACTACATTCTATGGTTGGATTATCGAACCGAATATGCCCCTTTTTAGCTTGGTAGCCTAAGAATTGGTGTTTATGATAATTGACACCAATTGACGTGAATCCTAAAGATAGATCTATTTGGCCCAACAAGCCTCATCCGAGTTACAGATGCTTTAGAACTTCGATTTATCATGTCCGATGAGAGTCCCAGAATGATGGGGATATTCTATATGCATCCTGTTAAAGTCGGTTACCAGGTGTTCAATCCATATGAATGAATTTTAAATACTTGCGAGTGTATGATTATTAAATAAATGAAATCTTGTGGTCTATTAAAATTATGGAAATGATTGATTACGATAAATTAATGAACTCACCAACCTTTTGGTTGACACTTGTAAGCATGTTTATTCTCAGGTATTAAAGAAATCTTCCGGTGTGCATTTGCTCATTTTAGAGATATTACTTGGAGTCATTCATGGCATATTTCAAAAGACGTTGCATTCAAGTCGTTGAGTTCAATAAAGATTATTATTAAGTAAATGACAGATTAGGTCATTTATAGTTTGGATATTATGAAGTGGTATGCATACCTGTCAACTTTCGATGTAATGAAAGGTTTTCTTTTGAAAACGAATGCAATGTTTGTAAAATGTATCATATAGAGGTCAAAACCTCGCAATGTAACCATATGTTATTGTATTCATCCTTATGGATTGGGACAGGTCATCACATATTGTAGTATGATTTGGGCAATGGAACCGATAACCTTTATTTCGTTCAGGATATCCAATAAATATAATTAATGGTATTGAAGTCGAGTTTCTTAATTCGAGGATTAATAACTTTAACCCCGACTGGACAACCCCATATCCTAAGATAGTTCAAGTTAGGTGTCTTTTTTATCTAAAGTTCGAATGTGTTTTTGGGACAGACTTAGAAGACACTCTGTTTAGGATATGAGTGATTGTTTTTTAATACCTCACTCTGTAAGTACTTTAGGAGCGTTAAATTAAAAATCATGTTTCGAACAATATCCTTAAGAGTTCGATTATGACTTTCGTCAACACCATTTTATTATGGTGTTTTCGGCATAATAAATTGATTTATAATTCCTTGTTCATGACAAAATAAGGCAAATGGATCGTGCCTTTGTCCAAAGTTTTTTCTATAATACTATCCACCCCCATGTGATCTCGTAATAAAAATCTTACTTTTAAGTAGATTTTCAACTTCAGACTTAAAGATTTTGAAAAATCAAGAGCCTCATATTTTTTCTTAATCAAGTAAACATAAGTATTATGAGAATCATCAATGATAAAGTAAAAGAAAACTTATGTCCTCCTATGTACGTGATGAAAAGTTTACAAATGTTAGTATTGATTATTTCAAGAAGTTCTTTATTTCTTGTGGACCCTTATTAGTTTTCACGAATTTTTCCTTATAGGTTCATTACACTGGTTGAAATCAAAAAAATCTAGAGTAAGAAGAATTCCTTTTTTCGTTAGACATTACATTATGTCTTTTAATATGTGGCCTAAACATTCATGTCAGAATATTTTGGAATTTTCATTTTGTATGATTTTTCTTTTTCCATTAATGATAACATTTAAATCCATTGTCAATCGAGATTCCGCATTATTGTTATCCAAATGAAGCTTATGGAGGTCATCTATTAATGAACCAATAACGATTATTTGAGAATCAAAATACACTTTTAAGCAATTATGTTCAAACTTAAAATCATATCCAAAATGATCATGTTTAGAAACAAAAAATAAGGTTCTAAAGTATTAATGGGACATAAAGTGCATTGTTCAAGTATAATTGAAACTACTTTTCAAAACTAATAAGAGCGTTTAAGTAGCTTCAATATGTAACTCATCTCCATTACCAACTTTAATGATTCTTTCTCCTGTTACATTAAAATCATTATAAGCCCACCAAGTATCTAAAGTAACATCAATGGAAAACATTGGTGATAAGTTACATAGGATACGTGCAGACTTTTATTGTATAACCATTCTCTAAACTTTAGACATTCTTATGTATCTTACGAAACTTATATTTAGGACCCATTTCTTTGATCATACTTGTGTTTGCCTTAGATGAACTTTCTTTAGTTGAGATTCTCTTCTCCCATTTAGAACCTTTGTTATTTTTATAAGTTTCCTTATGTGTGATCTTCACGGTGGTAAGCATCTTAAAAAATAAGGGTACTCACATGTGCTTTATACGAGCCCGCAAATTATTCCTCGAAAGAGTTTAAGAAATCTATAACATTTTTCGGAATGATAAATTGCTCAACGAATAGCGGTTAAAAGAGAATTCGTCATTATTATTAGAGACATGCGATTCGATCCTTCCAATATTTCACAAGTCCTCATTCGTTCAGCCGTGATTTCGGCGGTAAGAGGCTCGGGCCGATCGAAATTTTAAGGCATAGTCCAATCACTCATGTCAAGAAAAAATATTATTCTTTCCACGATGAAAATTTAGTTTTATTTAAGTGTTCTATGCTAAAATAAAATTTTCCATAGCAATGATCGTAAATTTGAAATGTAATGCTCATTATTAAGCTTATTATTATGTTCATTATTATATTATGATCATTAAGATGCCCATTACTGTGACGATCGCTCCAAATCCATATGGACGAACACGTCATTCATCGATTTCATTGCGAGGTATTTGACCTCTATATGATACGTTTTGTAAACATTGCATTCTTTTAAAAAGGCACACCATAAATGAATATTTAAATCAAAGGTTTTCGACATCTGATGATTTCTACATATAGACAATCACCGTAATATAATAGTTTACAATAGTACTTCCGTTGACAATGCAGTCAAAATAAGATACATGGTGATGATTTGGTGAATGCAACGTTTCCTTGAAAAAATATGCCATGTAAGACTCCATGCACATAGCTTGTCTAACATATAAGCAAATAGCGGAAGACTTCTAGGGAACCTGATAATAAACATACTAACAAGTGTCAACACAAAGGTTGGTGAGTTCATAATTTTAGTGTATCGCATAATCTGTATATAAAGGTGGATCACAAGATTTCAGTTGTTTCATCCAGAAACGTTTATCAAAATCTTCTACAAGATTGAGCACCCTGGTAACTAAACTTTAACGTTATAATATGTACCCCTGTTTTAACATACATGCAACCAACATGTACAACACACGCAATCCAATGTGTACTAGACTCAAATAGCATACATCTGTTTTATAGTTCAGGCTAGGGTTTCTATACCTGGAACAGATGGGGATGTCAAGCCCTATGGATCCATATACTACTACTCGCGCCCACCAGTTCTTGTAACCGGCAGTTACTAGTTACCAAAGCTAAGGGATTTTCAGTTCAAACTCAGTATAGAATTTAGTATGTACTTGTGTCCATTGTGTTTAAAATAAAGTACATGTATTCTCAGCCCAAAAATATAGATTGCAAAAGCAATTAAAAAGGGAGCAAATGAAACTCACCTTAGCAGCATATAAATTCGTTCACCAAAATGTGACTGAAACTTGGATTACCAAATAACCATAGATCTCAACCTAGAGAACATATGTTGGTCAATAAATGTCTATTAAGCTAGGTCAGGTCATAGTGCATCACAATCCTAATGCTCGAGATCGACATACAAAGGTTATTAAAAGTCATTTCAAAAAGTTAATCTGACTCAATACTATATTTGAATGATCATGGCAATCGAAACATTTTAACATTTCACATAGTTTCCCAATACTTGTAAAATCAGATTATAGTGTTTATAAAGCTTTAAAAACATGATAAGACAGTCAACTTTGACAATTGTTCAACAAAACGAGACATGCCTTATTTAAGAATTCATTTACTCGGCTAGTAGTATTCAAAAACCCAATTTATCAATCTCGTAAACAGGTTGTTTAAATACTAATTGCAGATTCAAAAACAATTCCAATTAACGTCAATCATATTTCAGTTGATCATATCTTTTAATCCGTTCATCGAAACTATTCGATATCTAAATGAAAAGTTATTGATTTTTCGCCAGCTTTCCAAAAACATGCATATCATATACCTTTTATCGGTAATATATGTATTTAATTCGTGATTCATCATAAACTGTTTAACGACGAAATTTAGCTTACAAGCATGCATAAACATATATACTCGAGCACTAGACATGGATACATTATTAATATATAAAAGATAAGATATGAATACTCACGTATTAATATTGTGATTCAATATTGCAGGAAAGTACGTAGACGTAACAGAGATGATAAACACTAGGTTTGACTTGCAAAATAATACCCACGAACATTACCCATAACCTCCATAGCTATAACCCATAGTTTCCTTAGCTCTATCCCGCTCGAAAACCATTTTGAAAGTGACACGCTCATGACCTCGTCGTAGTATTTTATGTATAGTACTAATAATAATAATAATAATAATAATAATAATAATAATAATAATAATAATAATAACAATAACAATAATAATAATAATAATAATAATAATAATAATAATAATAATAATAATAATAATAATAATAATAATAATAATAATAATAATAATATAAATATATATGTTTACGAGAGAGTAGATGGAAAGATATATATGTTCGATCAAAACAGAAAACGAATGAATTTATAGGTCCTGAACCCACTAGACCAGCCATGCGATCGCATGGCTTGAAAGGGTAAATCCCATGCGATCGCATGGGTACCTTTGACAGCACACAATCATTTATCGTTTTGCTTGTCGACATAATATTTAATTAATATATATAATATATATAATTTAAATTAATTAATTATATATTATATTATATTCTCGTACCCAGTTATCTTGAAATTTTGGTTCCGATAAGTCGTACGTCGTCACTCGACTTATGTCCCGGTTCTGGTTTTTTGAACGTCCTTTCGTACGCTGAGAAAACTTGCATTTTATGTTTCGTGACGTGTACCTTTGTTAACATTTAGACTTAAATTATTGTCAAACTATATCAATCGAATTGTAACTTAATCAATTAAGTGTTTTGGTTATTTACTTCTATAAATCATCATCTCGCTATTTGTTAAAATATGTATAATATCAAATCGTTTTATGACCAAGTTAATATATATTTTCAATATTAATAAACACGTTTTAAAATACACATCACACATTATTCATATAACTAATTTTAACAGTTAATATTCCTTATTATTGTATGTGTCCAAATTATGTTATTTAAACAAACACTTTACCATTTATTTCGAATACCATTAAAAATGAACGATTTCCCAAATCAACGTGGACCTCATAGCAGAGTCCCGTAATAAAATCATAATTCTTAAGGGACTCAATAAATATCTTTTTAATTAAATCGTTTGGCATAATCTTTTAACTCCGTAGTTAAATATATTAATCAGATAATAAAACCAATAAGTTTAATGCACGGTATCATATAATCAACACTTTGTTACGTTCTCAAGTTATAGTATGTATCTAATTACATATAATTGTTCGTGATTTGTTGAGAATAACCAAAGGGTAATTGAATAATTCAAAATTTTGAGATTCAACTTCATAGACTTTGCTTATCGTGTCGGAAACGTTAAAGATTAAGTTTAAATTTGGTCAGAAATTTCCGGGTCATCACAGTACCTACCCGTTAAAGAAATTTCGTCCCGAAATTTGAGTGAGGTCGTTATGGCTAACAATAAAAAATTTTTCATGACGAATATGAGTTGATAATTAGAATTTTATCACCGTTGAATAATATGGATAAAATAATCCAATTACTCGAAGCGTATGAGAGAAGTTATCGTAATAGAGTGAAATGAATAATAGAGATTCGTCTTAACTCTTGACGTTGTATCGATTGATTTCCGGAATTTAAGGAATAGAAAATCTTCATAATCTAAATAAGATTTGATTCTTTGAAAATTGCAGAAATTAGGATTTTCTTTGATTAAATGCGTAATCTGCCTCGATTGTTGTGTCCGATATTTCGCTATAAATTAACCACTTTCGTTTTATTATTTTCACCACTCGTACATCTTCTTCCTCATTTCATACTTCCAAAAGATTGTGAAATGCTTCATCCAGTTCTGATTGTTGATATATTCATAACTTTCATATCTGTCATTCTTCTTTTTCATCTGCCGCCAGAGGAATCTATTCACTTTTACTATACTCTTGGCTTTATAGTATTTTTAGTTCTCCCGTGTCTTTATGTGGCGATAAGCATTGATATATACAGTTTGTAATTTATGTGTTGTTATCGGCTTTATATCTCCCCTTATATTTCGATGTCTCTGCTTTTGTCTTTCCATAATCATTGACATCCACAGTTAATACTCTCTCCAATTTACTGTGATTTATATATACTCCCATTGATATTTTGAAGCTTCATGCTTTTATTTTATCTTCCCGACTTTAAATCAAGCGAATAATGGTCCAGAATTCGTAGGTATGAATTTAGGAATGAACATAATTAATGTTCTAAGAAAGAAACGGTAATAGCACAATCTGACTTGTCAAATTACCAGAATACCTCGAAAAAGACCGAATCATTAAGAAAATATTTTCTTGATAGTTTAGAGGTTAAATAGAATGAAAGAGTTATGTAACATGGTTTATAATGAGGGTATGATCTGTGAACCTTTATCACGTTCCATTAGAAACTCAGCATGACTTACTGTAATATAATCACGTTGATCAAGTGTCATTATATTATACTAATTCATGCTTCAGTTCCCAACAATACTTCAAAACATTCATATTTTAAATTCGAATTTTTCAGAATTTCAGAAACTAAACAGTTTCTTTTATGATGTAACACAGATAACGCGAAAAGATTAATAATTTCGGATAATAATTGTTATGAAGATATCTTCAGAAATATCGAAGATATTTATAATGAAAGATATGATGATATCTTAGAATTTCTAATATCGAAGGATGATGAAGAATATTTGTTCGTAAAGGTTTAGAGTCAGGAGCAAGGTATTCGTTATTGACTTCAGCAGACACTGAATCATTTGGATTCTTTGAAGGCAGGTTTAGTCTTTGTGATTTATCCACAGCCTCCTTCATGGTCTGCTCGATCCGTTTTCCAGTTCCAAACCTTCTCTTTTTCTCAGCTTTACCACCATACTATTCTTTATCGTCAAACTTTTGACTGTTAAGGTCGTTTACAGTTTTTGCTGCTTCATCGGCATTTTTCCAATTTCGGAGAACTAGTTTCGCAGTTTGGGGTGTTTTTCATAAACTTCACATTAGAAGTAGGTAAGTTTAGAAGATAGCCATTATATGTATATATATAACTGTTGGCGTAGAATTGCTGCAAAATTCTAAATACTGATTGCTAATTCCTGGTAGTTGGTATGGCAATTATTGTTACAAGATGTGGATGAGTACATGATAGAGTTTCAATGAGTATAAGGATTTTTCGAAAGGTCAAGGATCAATGAAGTTGTTGGTAAATTTACTGCTAATGTGGTGGGACATGAAAGGTTCTCCAGTAACAAAAACGTATATGTCAAGGTTATTGTTCAAAAGGTTTATAGTTTGTTAGTTAGGAAACTACAAACAAAACGGTGCATTTCTAATCATGATGAAAACACCAATAATTATAATGTAACCAAAAATTTATTGTTCTTTAAATCATAATATTGACCATTTTTAGAAGTAATATATATATATATATATATATATATATATATATATATATATATATATATATTAATCATAATATTGACCCTTTATAGCTGCAATGAAAACATACATAAATGTTTGTAACTATCACAACATTTAATACGTATGCTGTAATAATTACATGTTAGATGAATGTTTTTTCAGGGAAAAATCTAACTTGTGTCAAAGGGCAGTTATTAAGGAAAATTTATGATGTAAATATTTTCATATATATAATAAAATTTTAATTGATAAATATGTAAATTTGGAAATTTGAGAGTTTAATGAATTAATTTTGTGATATATTTAGAATTTTTTTAGTTAAATAAATGAGACTTAATTCATGTCCTTAAGGCATAAGTTAGCCAAACCATTTTTTTATATACTAACATTGAAACGGTTTTGGATTAATACATAACTGTCAAATTAATGGATTAAAACATAACTTCAAATTATTAATGGATTAAAACATAAGTCTAATTTATTGATATATCATACCAATAGTCACTTTAATGTTTGATCGTTTATCAAAACAAATAACATAACACCACTATATTAAATGTAACACCAATTAATTGGAGTTATGTAACACCAATTCATTATACCAATAGTCACTATAACTTTAATACTGCTAAGTTATCATTACAATTCAATAAGCTTTCCTTTTACTTTGCATCTCACGTAATAAATAATTAAAAGAATATGAGCAAGAATATCATATTTTAATTCTTGACATATTGTTATTTGTCATATCCCCAAATAGGGCTGGGGAAATATGACTTTACAATATCATAACACAAGTATGTATAAACGAGAACGACTCTAAATGAGAAGTTTTAACAAAATTTGATTTGCAGCGGAAACATAATAATGTTTTACATAATGAAATTCATATGTAAATAACAAATGATAAGTCTAATATGTGAACTCCAATGCAACGGCTAACTAAGCATCATAGGGCAACACATAAGCTAATCTTCACCTGAGACAAACATGCTTAAAGTGTCAACACAAAGGTTGAGTGAACATCATAGGTTTAACAATCATAATAAATTTTAGACCACAATATTTAATTCAAAATATCAAAATATTCAATATGCCATGAGTTATAATATCGAACTAAACATTAATTCCTGACACTGTACGGGTGTCGGCAATCATTATTATGTACCCCCTTGACGATCACGCCAATGGGCAGAGACGTCACTCTCAATAGGCCTACTCAAAATAATTAAGCTTGCAAAATTCCAATTCCAGCAATTAACGATATTATGGCGGGGATTTGCATGTGAAAATAAATACATGTTTAATAAAAGTCTCACGAAACTGCATATCAAATAGTTTAGGTACTTGTGTCTAAATTGTAAATCATTTCAAAAGCAAGCATGTGTCTCACCCCAAAGTTTATAAAACAGTTAAGAAATAGTAGAAAGATGGGCTATGAAGTTCACCTTAGTAGCAAGTAAGTAATTCCACGCAAAATGTAAGAACGGTGTATGTGTTCGGAGATCTCAACCTAGAGATATAACTTTTGATTAGTTAATGTCTAATAGACATAAGGTTTGTTTATTAATATAGCAAACTATATTAACAGTGACGGTTTTCGAGAAAAGTTCCTATTCCTCAAATGTTTCTATTTTCGAAAACCTACTATTTATGAAAAACTTCCATTTATAGTAAGTTTTTAGTTTAAGAATGTTCGGGTTATAATTCTAAACAAAGATGTTGTACAATCTCGCCCAAACTTCGTTGCTAACCTGCAAGTCACTCGAATGATCTATTATTACCGGGCGCCCAGGATTCTTGACCAGAATCTAAGTCATGACATTCGAAATCCACAAGCGTGTCCCATAGTGGCAACAAGGATCACCCTAGCCCACAAGTAGCGGTGATGTTTGTAGTCTTTGTACGCTATATTTAATTATAATGATACCGCAGACCGCAGGCGCAATGAGGCATGCGTGCGTGTTAACTCGCATGCGGCATGCGGTATGCGGATTCGTATCGAATGCCTTTGTTCCCTGTGCAGCGGTTACTTGGTTATCAAGTTAATATCTTTTCCATAATTATATCCGAGATTCGGGGGAGTTAGTTATGGAAAGGATTGCAACAATCGTAGTCGGTTCAAGAATTAGGGTTTGCCTATATATACCAACCCTAATTATCATTCTAGGGGCATCGTCACATTACGTAACTACCATCTGCCACACGCCTTACGTAATTAAGCATCATTCTTCGTCTCTTCAAGGTTAACAGGTTAGTTCTTCATTAAGCTAGCACCTACAACCTTATTTGGGGCCTTCTGATCAGCGATCGCTATCGAAGGTGGATTTAATCACTTGGACACCCCGCCGACATCATCATGTCGGCCAGGGTTATTCACGGTAGCCGGACTGGAGAGCCTTGTTCTAAGATCCTTAAACCCCACTAACGCATTGAGCAGGCATGTTAAACCCAATGGTAAAAATATGCATGATCAAGTGGTGCTTTCATTGAGAGTCGAATTAGTTCAAGACTGTTTAATTGCTTTTTCTTTTAAAAGGTTTTGAATTATAAGGCTTATTGTTCACGAAATTTTTTGAATTTTTTCTTTTAACAGTATCATGACTTCCGGGGACTCGTCGGAACGCACTCAAACGGATAATCAAAACACACCATCTGGCAGTCAGCATACGCAGGCTATGATTACGGGGGCGGGATATGCGCCATATCTTCCACCTGTATCCGGTGAGCCTTTTCAGAGGTATAAGCCGATATATCCAGATGGGATTACACCGCCAAGGGCAAACTCGCCAGTTGCCACCACGCGGTTGGATTTTTCCGCAGTGGATCCAAGGGTCATCTTGGTAGGCATTAGCGGTGAAACAGTAGGCCCGCACGTCATATGCTGCGGCCAGGTACCTATTTATAGTACCACGGTTTCAATCCCTCTGCAGACGCAGAGTGTTCAGCAGAATTCGTCGTTTACACCGTTGCAACCTTGGCAACCACCGCGTCCAATTTCGCAGTTTTTGACTCCTGCGGATGAGCAGGCATTACTTAATAGTTGGGGGTTCGGTGTCATTCCGGATGCCAATTCTCATTGGATGCTGATAACCGCAGAACAGCAAAGCACTGTGCATACGGTTGGGCTTATAACGGCATATCCTCATGTCTCGCAGGCATCTGCGCCACAGGTTTCGATACCTTTTCAGATACCCGTATACTCTGTGCCGGCAAGCCTGCCTTCTTTTCCAAATCAGCCTTGGTTGTATCCGCAGACGCCAGGGTAGCCCTGGCAAAATAATCAGGGGCAAGCGAATCTCGCAAGCCAATTTATGCAGGCGGCACCTCCTGACATGGTCCACCTGTTTTCACAACCTGATTTTGTTCAAGATATGATGAGGTGTTTCTTCGCAGGGCTCAAAGGTGACCTTGTTAAACCACCTTTTGAGCTACCAACAACTTTTGATAAGTTTCCTCCGCATATAGCTACATATCTGTTTCCATCTGCGCCAAAGATACCTCATACGTTAGGTACTTACAATGGCTTAACTGATCCGAATGACTTCTTACAGCGTTTTGAAGGCGCAATGCGCACTCAGGGTTGGGTGGATCCGGTTGCGTGTCAGATATTTCCAATGACACTGCAGGGTATTGCTCGTGAATGGTTTAATAAACTGCCGGTGGGTAGTATAGCCGGGTTTATGGATCTGCGGATGAAATTCTTGCTGCAATATCATAATCAGAGGCCACGCAAACGCACTCATATCGAATGTCATGATATTGTGCAGAAACCCAAGGAATCTTTGGGTGAATTTCTCACAAGATATACTAATGAGTGTCTGCGCATACCAGATCTCAAGCCAGAGCAACATATTTCCTGACTCATACATAGTATAAACTCAGAACGTCATCCAATGCTGGTAAGGCGTCTGCGTCATACGGTCCCAACAACTTATGCTGAGGCGCTTAATGAATGCCATGACTATCTGCGGAGTGGCGAAGATAATGATATTCCAACAGCTAGTTCACGCAACGAGAGGAAAGACGATGATGATCGTTCGCGTGATCAAAATCGTGGCAACAACTCTCGCGGAAGGTATCCTAGCGGTGGTCCTATTAGGAATGATAAAGGGAAATCAAGTGGCAATTATCGAAACAATAATCAGCGCGGCATCAATAATCAGAACTATGCGCTGCTTAAAAGTTTGTCTAAAACGCCAAAAGAAATTTTGGCAACCGAACCATGTGCGCAACCTTTGCGGTTCCAACCCCGCTTACAGAATTTGGTAAGCGGGATAAAACAAATTATTGCGAATTCCATGACGATTACTGGCATGACACTAATCGATGCAAAAACTTGATGGAACGAGTGCTCGAGGCACTACGCGCAGGTAAATTGGATCACCTAAAACCACCTAAGAAGGACAAGGGAAAATCCGCAGAGGAAGGTTCGAAGGCTAAAACTTTCACATGGCAAAAAGTTGATAAAGCAAAAAACGCGGACTTAACCATTAATATGGTTGACGCAGAGAAAGTTAGCCAGCGGAGAAAATACAATGATCATCATGACTGGGAACTTCTCCCAATCACGTTTCCTCCTGTAATGTCAATCGACACAGTTAACGAGCCCATTATCATCAAGTGTCGCATCCCTACTTGCGGGGTACAAATTAAACGCATGCATGTTGACACCGGGAGTGGCGCTGACATTATGTACAAACATTGCTATCGTTTCCTTCCTGCAGAAGGAAAATACAGCTACGCCAGTCTAATATTACGTTATCTGGTTTCTCCGGAGAAAGCTCATGGCCGATAGGGCGGATAGAGCTGATGGTTGAGCTTGCGGATGACAGGAATCCACAGATGGTCAGACATGAGTTGGTTGATTTTTATGTGGTTCGATCGACTTCGCGTTATAATGCGCTTCTAGGAAGAAACTTCATACGACGTTTTAACATTATACCATCAGTGGTGCAGGGCTTGATTAAGTTCCCTACAGTGGGAGGCGTTGCCACGATTGCGTCACATCAAACAACTGAGTTGTGTGGCTCAGTTGTGCCTATAAGCACTCCCATCGTGGGGGAACAACTCACAAACTGTGCGGTCATAGAAAATCGTTTACATCCGGATAAGCGAATTAAAATTGGCGCAGGTTTGTCAGCTGAAACCAAGGCTAAGTTACATGGAATATTATCCGCAAACGCAGATTTTTTCACGTGGAGTGAATCAGACATGACGGGGGTACCGTGAGACATTGCGGAGCATAAATTGAATGTTAATCCATCACTCACGCCCGTTAGACAAAAAAAAGTGGCATATGGCTCTTGAGCGCAGCGATTGGTTGTGCGCAGAAGTAGATAATCTTGTCAAAGCAAACATCCTGCGGGAGGTGCGGTATCAGACATGGGTTGCTAATCCTGTGTTAGTCAAAAAGGCTAATGGTAATTGGAGGATATGCGTTGCTTTTAAAGACATTAACAAAGCGTATCCTAAGGACAACTACCCTCTCCCAGAAATAGACTGGAAGGTGGAATCATTGTCAGGGTTCCGGTACAAGTGTTTTCTAGATGCGTACAAGGGTTATCATCAAATCTTAATGGCTGCAAAAGATGAGGACAAGACTGATTTCCATACGCCGCAGGGTATTTACGGTTATACGAAGATGCCCTTCGGATTAAAAAACGCAGGCGCAACCTATCAACGGGTAATTGATGCGGCATTCAAACACCAAATTGGTAGGAATCTTGAAGCGTACATCGACGACTTGGTAATTAAGAGCAACACTGAGGAAGAAATGCTTGCGGACATCTTAGAAACGTTTGCGTCTCTACGCAGGATAAACATGAAGCTTAACCCCCTTCAAATGTAGTTTTGGGGAAGAGGAAGGCAAGTTTCTAGGTCATGTGGTGACAGCGCGGGGAATCAAGGCGAATCCCAAAAAGATTGAAGCCATTGATAGTTTGCCATCTCCGAAGACAAAGAAAGACGTGCAGAGTCTAACCGGGAAGCTTGCGGCGATCACGCGGTTTTTGTCAAAGGCCGCAGAGCGACAATTGCCATTCTTCAATACTTGGAAGAATTGTTTAAAGAAAAAAGACTTTGTATAGACTCAGGAGGCAGAGTCAGCCTTTCAGGAGATGATGAAGGTGCTCGCAGAATTATCAACACTCACTGCGCCAGTAACAGGAGAAATGCTTACGCTGTACCTTGCGGCATCAAAAGAAGCAATCAGCTCGGTTCTTATCGCAGACCGCGGAAAGGTAATCCATTCCCTTTTACTTGTGAATTATTTATTTCGTATACAATTAATGTTGAGGTTTTCTCAGACGCAAATGCCGGTCTACTTTGTAAGCAAGACGCTGACATCAAGCGAAGTAAACTATTCACCAATAGAAAAGCTAGTATATGCGCTGGTCCATATGGCGCGGCGTTTGCGCTGATATTTTCAAGCACATCCAATTGTGGTTCTAACTGATCAACCAATCAAAAAGGTTGGTACATGCCTAATTTGCGTCAATGTCCGGGGTTACCGCATTGATTAACGCAATCATTTTTCTTTCAGGTGTTGTACAAGCCTGAGATTTCTGGCCGAATGGCTAAATGGGCAGTCGAGTTAGGAGAGCATGAAATAAATTTTTCTTCGCGAAGCGCGGTTAAGGGTCAAATACTTGAGGATTACCTTGCAGAGTTACCTGCGAATGTCGAGGCATCAGCAGAACATCAAGATACACCTGCACCAACTTTGTCACCATGGGAGTTATATACCGATGGTGCCTGCAGCGCAGCGGGTACGGGTGCGAGTGTAATTTTAACAGGTCCAGATGGTGAAGAGCATACATATGCGCTACGGTTTAATTTTGCTATTACGAACAACGAAGCAGAATATGAGGCTCTGTTAGCAGGTATGCGCATTGCGCATAAATTGAATGTTAAAATTCTGCACGCTTATGTGGATTCAAAGCTGGTGTGTAGTCAAGTCAGCGGGGACTTTGAAGCGCATGACATTGCCATGTAGCAATATTTATTGCTTGTTCATTACCTCGCTGACCAGGTTGAAACTTTTCAAATCTCCCACGTAATGCGGGCGCAAAATAAGAAAGCGGATGCGCTTAGCAAATTGGCTGCTTTGGCTTTTGATCATCTGGGGAAGAAAGTTCTTATAGAAGAACTGCATGCGAAATCCATTGTTATGATGCCTTTGGTAGCACCTGTTGAGGAATCCAGCTCAACGTGGATGACACCTATTATTGCTTTCCTGCGGGATGGCACATCACCTGCGGATTCCGTTGAGGCGAAGAAGGTCCGCACCAAGGCACCACTGTATGCCCTTGAGGGTGACATCCTATATCGGAAAAATTATTTAGGGCTGCACTTAAGGTGTATTGGTCCGAAAGAGGCAGAGGAGGTTATACGCGAGGTGCATGAAGGTGCATGTGCTCTTCATTCGGGGCACAGGTCTATTGTGTCAAAAATTATGCGGCTAGGTTATTATTGGCCCACTATGTACGCAGATACCGCGCGAATAGTGAAGAAATGTGAATCTTGCCAAATACAAACGCCTATCAGCAGGGCACCTGCGCATCCTATGATACCGGTCTCCTCACCATAGCCATTCTGCAAATGGGCAATTGACATAGTCGGACCATTTCCAAAAGGCCGAGGAAACATTAAATTCTTGATTGTTGCAATTGACTATTTCACTAAGTGGGTTGAAGCGCGACCGCTGGCAACAATTTCGGGAAAAAGGGTGCGAAATTTTGTATGGGAAGACATTGTTTGTCGATTCGGCATACCAAACGAAATCGTTAGTGATAACGGTACACAGTTTGCGGGGGATCCTTTTCGTAGTTGGTGCGCAGAGCTTAATATTAAGCAAACTTTTACTTCCGTTGCGCATCCGCAGGCGAATGGCCAGTGCGAAGTCACCAACCGGGATATAGTGGCCGGAATCAAAGCTAGATTAGGCCATGGCAGAGTTGGTTGGGTGGATGAACTACCAAAAGTTTTGTGGGCGCATAGAACTACACCAAACGCAAGAACTGGTGAGACTCCGTTCAGTTTGGTCTACGGGTCCGAAGCTGTTGTGCCCGCAGAAATTAAGATACCAACGTTCCGCATACAAAATTTTGATGAAGAAAATAATTCAGAAACTTTGCGGGAAAATCTTAATCTGCTTAAAGAACGCAGACTCTCTGCGGCGGTAAACGAAGCCAATAATAAACAGAAAATTGCAAAGTATTACAATTAGCGTGTGCGTTCGCGTTCTTATAAGTGCGGGGACTTAGTTTGGCGTCAGAATGACGCAAGTCATGCTGAGGATACTGGGAAACTGGTCCCCCGATGGGAAGGCCCATACAAGGTAGCAAAAGCAAGTAACACCGGGGCATACCATCTCGAGACATTAGATGAAAAACCGGTGAAACGCACTTGGCATGCAACATTGTTGAAAAAATGTTATATGTAGCTGGATGGACTTGATCACTCCAATGTATTTTAGCGCATTATTTTTTCTATGTATTTTCCGTCCGTTTGGATGTATCGCGGTTGTAATCATTATTAATGCCAATTAAATATTTACTCGCGCATACTTTTGATGTGTATTTCTCTTTTTTGTATGCGTTTCCTGCCTACTAAAGGGGTGTCCTCTAGCCCTCGCGCGGCAGAAGCCTGTTTGGTTACAAGGCTAGACATTAACGGCAGATGAAGGGAATTGGCTTTCCCCTAGCCAAGCGCCACGCAGACTAGATGGCTGCCAAGTCGACTTAAAAATACAAGCATTGGTTTGCTTGTGCGTAATTACTCTCGCATTGGTTTGCGTGAGGAATTCTTAAGTATAAAAACATTGGTTTGTTTTTAGTTACGTTGCTTACCATACAGCTAAAGTGCACCTCTAGCACATGACAAAGCAATAACGCAGTAGCTTTTGAGTATAAATTATTACACGGTAAAATTGCTAAAGTTTTGGTTTATTTTACGCGGAACCTGCGTATGCGCATTAGTTTTGGTTAACTATTCGCATAGGCATGCGGTTCATCCTTCGTTTTGATTCGCGATATATAAACAAAATAATACACCACGCATGCAAATCACAAATATATACAAATAAAATTAAGTCATTACAAATTACAAATTGTAATAAACACCTGCCCTACACGGGACTTACGACTCAAGAATTGATTTTACATATGCCTGCCTAAATCATAGGACCTACGGCGCAAGCAATTAGAAGATACGGCTAAAACTCTTCTTTGAGAAACCCGTCAACTGGCATGTTCGGGTCCGCAGCAAAAGCGTTGATCAAGGGGATTGGGATGGTTGTGATGGCGTCTTCGGCTTCCAGGAGCGTCAGGGTCGTACCCTCTTTCAAATATTTCTGCACAACGTCGGGGTACGGGGGCGTCATACCGCAACCTTTGACCACCTCCATCATTGCCTTGTTGGTTTCGTGATCCTTAACCGCATCAACGTAGGCATTGAACTTTTCGGTTACGGGCCCGGAATCCATCACCTTCTGCGCAATGGTCAGAAGGGCGGTGCGTAGCTTTAACAAGCCCGCTTCGGCTAGTTCGCGACCTGTAACCGTGTCATCCTTTTCCCTCGTCACCCTTTCTAGCTCCATCCACAGACGCTCAGTCTCCCCTTTAGCTTGGTCGACCGCACCAACCAATTCGTGGTTTTTCTTTCTTTCCTCAATCAACGCGGTTTTAGTTTCCGCCGCAGTCAACTCTACAGCCTTGTGCGCCTCTACCGCGGCATCCCTGTCTTTCTTCACCTGCTCAAAACCCGCCTGCAACAGCCCCAGCTCTGTTTCTTTCCGCACGGCCACTTGATACAAACTTGTGGATCGGCGAGCCTGATCCGCAAGCATGCCAAAGAACACAAGGCCATTTTGGATAAAGGAATTGTGCGCTTGGTTGAAGGGTAGTGTGGATAGCTGGTCGCGGAACTCTGCTAAAAATATTTGTTGCAGGAAGGCAGATTGCTCTGCGGCATTCTCGGCGGAGGACTGGGTGAGTTGGCTCAAGTTGGCCAGGCGGAAGCTGCCGCGAGGTGGAGTCGGTGCAGAATCGGAATCAAGATGAATCGCCTTGTCTTTTGATGTGGCGGTGGCTTCAAGCTCCGGATTACCTTGCGGTGGAGTGTGGTGCGTCTCCTCAACATGCTCTGCACAGGAGTAATACGTTAACATTTAAAAATTAAGTGCGGTATTTATACAAACGAGGTGACGCTTACCAGTAATGGGGGGAGGTAGGTCTGCGGATGTTGGATCAACGGGAACAAAGTTGTCGTTCCGCATGTCCTCCACCTGTTTGGGAGTAAGTTTCTTCTTTTTCTTCTTGGCTTGGGTGGTGTCGGCAGCCTTGCGTTTGTTGCCCGAGGTGGCAGGTGTTGGCCCCTCATTCTCGCCAGTCTTTTCCTGCTCAAGCGGCTCATTGACATTTTGTTTGCGGAAAGAAATGGCCGCGATGTCCTCCGCAGTGAGCACCTTCTTCATCTTCATCTCTGCAAACATATACGCAATATCAGAACCTGTACGAATGCGCTAGTGGTTTTATATATTTATATGCATTTATGCTAATCCTACCCTTGCCATTCAGTGCGACTATGGCCGGACGCAGATTCTCCCAAGGCCAGTGCGCGGATATGTTTCCTAACTGCAACATCACATTCCCATATGAGCGGTGCACGAGTTGTGCGTTAGCACACTCTACTAGCAGCTTCGTTTCTTCATCATCAAGAGCGGGGGTTTTGTTCACATCCTTGGCCACGCTTTCGCACCAGATAAGTGTTTGCGGAAAGTTTGCCCCAACTACAGTTTGGTCAATGAAAAATAAAGCTTCTTTCCATTGGCCCGCGTTTGATTTGGGGGTTTTGGTGAAGTTTTGGCGAGCGAAGAAAGTGAACCAAGACTTTTGATGATTCGCTAAGCGGTATAGGTGACAGAACACCTTCACTAAGGGAACCTTATTGAGTGCAGCGCATCACATCACAAACAGCACAATTTTTCCTATCGCGTAAAGGTGTAATTGCCTTAATCCTACGCCGAAGTGATCTAAGATGCCTAAAAAGAAGTCGGAAGGAGGCACCCTAAAATTACCATGCTTAAACGCATGCTCGTATATGGCTACCTTCTTCTCCGGTGGTTTGTGTGCACGCTGAGTAGACAAGGGTGGCACCGGATTGTACTGTGCTAGGGGTGGGTATTGTTTAACTAAGGAATCAATATGTTTCTGCTCTATAATAGACACTACGCTATCTACATAAGTCTCGTTAGCTTTAGTCATTTTTTGTAGAGTGAATGAAGAATGACTAACCTTTCGAAGTTGGTCGGAATATTCGGGATTTGATCGGAAATGAAATCGGCAGCGTATTGAAGAAGCAAATGGTAGAAAAGTAGAAATGAGGGTGAGTGCCGTCTATTTATAGTGAAGATTAGAAGGCTTGGGGTGAAACGGTCTCATCCTGGCTGTACACATGTAACGCAATCAACGGATAGCATTTTCTTTACGCGCGTGGATGACAGTATGGTATGATTAACTAGGGGTGCGTGGTCTTACGCACTACTGTCAACTGTCACTTTCTGTCTTATCAGCCGAATGGGTTTCTGCGATAGTGACAGGCATTTAATGACATCGAGGCGCATGCGGAAAATTCAATGCAAGACGTTTTCTTGTCTTTTCCTTTTTTGCTTAATAGTTTGATATCATATGTCTTACATCATATAACATCAAACTGGGGGGACATAATGATACCGCAGACCGCAGGAGCAATGAGGCATGCATGCGTGTTAACTCGCATGCGGCATGCGGTATGCGGATTCGTATCGAATACCTTTGTTCCCTGTGCAGCGGTTACTTGGTTATCAAGTTAATATCTTTTCCATAATTATATCCGTGATTCGGGGGAGTTAGTTATGGAAAGGATTGTAACAATCGTAGTCGGTTCTAGAATTAGGGTTTGCCTATATATACCAACCCTAATTATCATTCTAGGGGCATCGTCACATTACGTAACTACCATCTGCCACACGCCTTACGTAATTAAGCATCATTCTTTGTCTCTTCAAGGTTAACAGGTTAGTTCTTCATTAAGCTAGCACCTACAACCTTATTTGGTGCCTTCTGATCAGCGATCGCTATCGAATGTGGACTTAATCACTTGGCCACCCCGCCGACATCATCATGTCGGCCAGGGTTATTCACGGTAGCTGGATCGGAGAGCCTTGTTCTAAGATCCTTAAACCCCACTAACGCATTGAGCATGCATGTTAAACCCAATGGTAAAAATATGCATGATCAAATTATAACCTTCACGTTAAGTGTATACACATAACAAGTTATTAATGTACTTATTAGGTATATATATTTAAGTGATAATATATTTAGTGTAACTAAGTGTTACTATATAGTTAAGTGTATAAGTTATATTAATAATAGTATTATTACTTAATTAATCAACTATTCTGTAAACTTATCATTATATGTGTTTCATATATACATATACACCTATGTGATACATACATATATATATTCTTTATTTATTATCATACATGTATATGTTTAACTATATGATATATATGTATATATTTTATGTAGGTGTTATATATACACATTAATGTAAAGGTGGTATATATATATATATATATATATATACATTTATTACTTTTCTTATTATGTTTACTAACTTTATATAACTTACATAATACACATTCATACATACATACACACGTACATATACATACATATGTACACATACATATACACGTATGTATATATATACATATATACATAAGAATATACTTACAATATACATGTACATACGTACGTATGCATGCATGCATGCATGTATATCTTTACCATTACTACTTACTAATCATAAAATCATAGATTTTTCTCATAAACTTAACCTAGTAACATTAATCATTATCACATAAAATCATAACTTTTTAACATAATAACTAATCATATTCATTAACCCTAATCTTTATTAACCATAATCAATTCCCTAATCATATTCTTTTATCTTTTAACCATTTAATTATCTACTTACATATCAAGATCAATCTTTAACCTTATTAATAACCATAATACTTTTAAATTTTCACAATCTTATTAATCATAACCTTCATTATCTTTTAACCTTATTCAACATAATTATACTTAATTCATACTAACATAATAACTAATCAAGATCATACTTCATATTCATACCTAAATTCAACATGAAATCATAAACTTTTATTCATTAAACTTTAACATCTAACATCATACTTAATATAATACTTATATCAAAATACTTAATTATAACTTTAAAAATAATTAAATTAAGAACAAGATCAAGCTAGGGTTTAGGCTACCTTATGAGCTAGAGACTAAGAATTGATGATGATGATGTGAAGCAGAAAACAGAAACCAGTAGCAGCAGCAACAACGACCCAATTGAGGTGTTTTTGGGTCTGATTTGTCACGACAGAATGCAGCAGGTACAGCAGCAGCTATGCAGCAACCAACGTCCAATATTGGGTCTGTTTTGAAGGCGAATACAGTAGGAGAAAATAGCAGGAAACTAGTCGAATGGAGGGCTGTTTTGGAGGGTTTTTGTCGACTAAAAAGGGCTGAATAGGAGGCTGAAAGTGTCGAATTCAGGTGTGGTTTTCTTGGGGATTGTTTAGTCGACTAAAAGCAGGTGGTTTAGGGGTTTATTAGTCGACAGATGGGAGGGAAACAAGCTAGAGCAAGTCGACTAATTATGCAGTTTTTTTTGTGTGGGTTTATTTGTGGTGAATAACTTGGAATACATGAGGGTTTATATAGTTGTGTTGGTTTCCTAATCTCCCTCAAATTACTTGAAGATCAAGGTATTGTATTAGGATCAAACTAGGATTTTTTTGCTTTAAGATCAAGTTAATATATCGCCTTTTTTCTTAAACTAGCCGATATGTAAAAGAATATGTAGTATTTATATATTTTTTTACGGCATTTACTATATATTTATGTATTTTATATATTTTTTATTAAAGTTATTATTATTATTATTATTATTATTAAGGTTACATTTATTTAAATACATTTTATTTAATTATTAGTCCCTAACTTTTATAAATTCTTAATTTAGTTCTAATTAGTTTTTAATTTTATAATTGTCACCATTTAATATTATTACATATAGCTTATATTATTAATTTAGTATTAGGGTTAGGGTTTAATATTAAATATTAAATGGTATTAGGGTTTAGCATTTAATGCATAGGGTTAGGTTTAGAGTTTTAAATAATATTAGGGTTTTAGTATTAATTACTCCATTTACTATATCCGGATAACAACTCTAGTTATAATATACAAATAAACAATGAACCCTAGGGACATTTCTGGCATTTCATAATAGAAAAATGAGGGTTGTTATAGTACCTCCCCGTTAATAAAACTTTGTCCCGAAGTTTCAGGAAGACTTCTCGAATGGATCAGCGGTTGAGAATAGATGTGGATATTTCCGGTTCATCTGGTCTTCACGTTCCCAAGTATACTCGAGGCCTCTTTGTGAATTCCAACGGATCTTAACAACAGGAATAGAGCTTTGTTTCAAGCCTTTAAGCTCACTCTCCATAACCTCTATCGGTTCTTCAACGGAATGCATTTTATCATTAATGCGGATATCATCCAATGGAATAACAAGTGTGTCATCAGTATGACACTTTTTAAGATTCGAGATGAAAAATGTATGAACTTGAATTAACAGGAAGTGTTGACTAAAAGTTACCATTCGGTCAACGTTTTGTTAAAACAAGGTTCACACTTAATTACAGTGGGGATCTACAATTTTGTCCGTACAGGCCTCCAATAAAACTTCTTCACATCGTGATACATTTTACTAGAGCCTGGGTGAATAGAATTTTTAGTCTTATGGATTTCATCCAGGATTAGTTCTCGAAAAATTTCTGAATAGCGGTGATTTTTATAGGATCGACATGTATTCCTTCACTATCAACTACATGTCCAAGAAATTGTACGGTTCGCAGCCAAAATTCACACTTGGGAAAAAAAACTTGGTATACAGTTGTTCCTTCTTTAAGAGCTCTAGAATAAATCGCAGAGGTTGCTCATACTCTTTCTCGCTCTTGGAATAGATTAGAACATTACTGATGGTAACCTGACCTAAGATCAATCTTCGAATAGATATTTGACCCTTGCAGTTGGTCAAACAGGTCATCAATACGCAGGAGTGGATAACGATACTTGATGGTTAGCTTGTTGAGTTCTCGGTAATCAATACACATTCTCAACATGCCACCTTTCTTCTTAATGAAAAGAACGGGTGCTCCCCACGGAGGCAAGCTAGGACGAATGAAACCTTTCTCCAAAAATTCTTGGAACTGGTTGAATAATTCCTTCATTTCGAATGGTTCTAAATGGTGTGGTGCCTTTGCAATAGGTGCAGCACCGGGCGTGGATAATAAGTGAAGGATAATATAATATCTAGGGTTGATATTTTTAGTTGACAATATAGAGATAAGGAGTTGGTAATGGTACACAATGGTCCTAAGGTTGATCAAATCTTATTTCCATCATGATCTATTAAGATTTCTGCATGTTTTATCACAATATAACTACGTTGATCAGGCGCCATTATATTATTCTAAATCATACTTTTATTACTCCATAAGGTTACTACTATGTCATCTAGTCAATATTCATCTTCTTTTGAGGTGAATGTTTCAATGGAAAATGAAAGAAAAGAAAATAACATCATTCATTCATTTAAAAGAAAATAACCAGAGTATTACAAAAACTTAACGAAATCTTTCAAAATATAGAAGTACTGAATGATAACATAAATAGAACTATGAGTAATTTAAATGACTTTTGTAGTTGTCAAAAACTCTTCATTGTGCCTCTTCCCCTTCTTCCTCATTATCCCGAGCTTCCTCGACAGTCATCACAAACGCTCAGCCTCTAGCATTTCCCGTGTTATCCTTTTTCTTTGGACACTGGTTACGAAAATGACCTTTTTCTCCACAGTCATAGCATGTAGGAACGGTTGCGTTGGCTTTTGTGACAGGTGTACCAGTTGAAGGAACTGCAACCCTACAAGTCTTGGCTATATGACCAATCTTCTTGCACTTGGTGCACTCAGCCTTGCACCACCCAGAATGGTGTCTCTCATAACGCTTACAATAAGGTCGTTTCCTAGAATAACTTCCTCCTGAATTTTTGGCAACTTTCTTATTTGAACCTTGGTTTGATTCATGAGTAGGCTCAAATTTCCTTTTGCCTTCACTAGTCTTAGCCTCGGCTTGTTTATTAATCGCGACCTTTCTCCTCTAAACCATCATCAAGTTTTGAGCCATAAGTATCACTGCATCTAAGGTCTCTTTACTAGCAGCAATAACATTTCCTTGAATCTCGTCAGGAAGACCTTCGATGTATCGCTCGATCTTCTTTTGTTCAGTGGGCACCATGTTCGGGCACAACGAAACCAGCTCTATAAACCTGTTGGTATATGCTTCAATATTGGTACCATTGACCTTCAATTCCCAAAACTTAACCTCTAGCTTTTGAATTTGGTTCCTTGGGCAAAACTTATCAGTCATCATTCTTTTCACAACAGCCCATGGAATAGCATTAGCAGCATCTAGCCCTACAGTTTGGGCATAAGCGTTCCACCAAGTCAAAGCAAGACCACTTAGCATATGGGTGGCATACTTTACTCGGTCGACCTCCGCGCAGTTACATATACGAAAGATTGATTCAAGTTTTTCGAACCAACGAGTCAATTCGACTGCTTCCTCATTTCCATTTAAGGATGGAGGCTTACAATTCATAAAATCCTTGTAGGTGCATGATGTAGGTGGTTTTCCTTGGTTGTTCCCTTGATTATTGTTGCCTTGGGCGGCAGCAAGCAATTGTTGAAATTGTGCGGGAGTTAAAGTAACATTTGGAAGAGCGTTAGCACCATGAGTTGAATGATACATGATCTTCAATACACAAAAATAGTATTAGTTGAAGAGTGATGGTGCACTAGGTGGCAACACCAATGGATAAGAAAAGGTAGTATGTGTTAATAAGTGATAATGATGGTGAAACAAGTGAGTAATTGGGTGTGCGGATGGATCCTTGTGTATCGGATCCTTCGGTGTCCAAAACGGTGACTGGGTGATGACTAGACATCCTAGAGAAGGAGTACTAAGTAGATTCTAAGACACGGTATGACGGCAGAGATATAAGGAGAGCATGGTAAGTCAAGCATAGAAATGAGGATCGCACTTTAAACTAAGGCAAGAATATAGATAAATAAGTAAGGTGCTTAAACTAAGGCAGGAAAGGTTATAGTCCTATAGATTGCTAAGGCACCTAACTAATACATAAGGCACACATAAAATGCAATTCTGATTCTCTATAACACGCCTGGGCCCTGATACCACTCTGTCATACCCCCAAATAGGGTCGGGGAAATATGACTTCACAATATCACAACACAAGTATGTATAAACGAGAACGACTCTAAATGAGACGTTTTAACAAAATTTGATTTGCAGCGGAAACATAATAATGTTTTACATAATGAAATTCATATGTAAATAACAAATGATAAGTCTAATATGTGGACTCCAATGCAACAGCTAACTAAGCATCATAGGGCAGCACATAAGTTAATCTTCACCTGAGACAAACATGCTTAAAGTGTCAACACAAAGGTTGAGTGAACATCATAGGTTTAACAATCATAATAAGTTTTAGACCACAAGATTTAATTCAAAATACCAAAATATTCAATATGCCTTGAGTTATAATATCGAACTAAACATTAACCCCTGACACTGTACGGGTGTCGGCAATCATTATTATGTACCCCTTGACGATCATGCCAATGGGTAGAGACGTCACTCTCAATAGGCTTACTCACAATAATTAAGCTTGCAAAATTCCAATTCCAGCAATTAACGACATTATGGCGGGGATTTGCATGTAAAAATAAATACATGTTTAATAAAAGTCTCACGAAACTGCATATCAAATAGTTTAGGTACTTGTGTTTAAATTGTAAATCATTTCAAAAGCAAGCATGTTTCTCACCCTAAGTTTATAAAACAGTTAAGAAATAGTAGAAAGAGGAGCTATGAAGTTCACCTTAGTAGCAAGTAAGTAATTCCACACAAGATGTAAGAACGGTGTATGTGTTCGGAGATCTCAACCTAGAGATATAATCTTTGATTAGTTAATGTCTAATAGACATAAGGTTTATTTATTAATATATCAAACTATATTAACAGTGATGGTTTTCGAGAAAAGTTCCTATTCCTCAAAAGTTTCTATTTTCGAAAACCTACTATTTATGGAAAACTTCCACTTATAGAAAGTTTTTAGTTTAAGAATGTTCGGGTTATAATTCTTAACAAATATGTTGTACAATCTCGCCCAAACTTCGTTGCTAACCTGCAAGTCACTCGAATGATCTATTGTTACCGGGCGCCCAGGATTCTTGACCAGAATCTAAGTCATGGCATTCGAAATCCACAAGCATGTCCCATAATGGCAACAAGGATCACCCTAGGCCACAAGTAGCGGTGATGTTTTTAGTCTTTGTACGCTATCTTTAATTATAACCTTCACGTTAAGTGTATACACATAACAAGCTATTAATGTACTTATTAGTTATATATATATATATATATATATATATATATATATATATATATATATATATATATATATATATATATATATATATAAGTGATAATATATTTAGTGTAACTAAGTGTTACTATATAGTTAAATGTATAAGTTATACTAATAAAAGTATTATTATTTAATTAATCAACTATTATGTAAACTTATCATTATATGTGTTTCATATATACATATACACCTATGTGATACACACATATATATATATTCTTTATTTATTATCATACATGTATATGTTTAACTATATGATATATATGTATATATTTTATGTAGGTGTTATATATATACATTAATGTAAAGGTGGTACATATATATATATATATATATATATATATATATATATATATATATATATATATATATATATATATATATATATATATATTTATTACTTTTCTTATTATGTTTACTAACTTTATATAACTTACATAATACACATTCATACATACATACACACGTACATATACATACATATGTACACATACATATACACGTATGTATATATATACATATATACATAAGCATATACTTACAATATACACATGTAGATACGTACGTATGCATGCATGCATGCATGTATATCTTTACCATTACTACTTACTAATCATAAAATCATAGATTTTTCTCATAAACTTAACCTAATAACATTAATCATTATCACATAAAATCATAACTTTTTAACATAATAACTAATCATATTCATTAACCCTAATCTTTATTAACCATAATCAATTCCCTAATCATATTCTTTTATCTTTTAACCATTTAATTATCTACTTACATATCAAGATCAATCTTTAACCTTATTAATAACCATAATACTTTTAAATTTTCACAATCTTATTAATCATAACCTTCATTATCTTTTAACCTTATTCAACATAATTATACTTAATTCATACTAACATAATAACTAATCAAGATCATACTTCATATTCATACCTAAATTCAACATGAAATCATAAACTTTTATTCATTAAACTTTAACATCTAACATCATACTTAATATAATACTTATATCAAAATACTTAATTATAACTTTAAAAGTAATTGAATTAAGAACAAGATCAAGCTAGGGTTTAGGCTACCTTATGAGCTAGAGACTAAGAATTGATGATGATGATGCGAAGCAGAAAACAGAAACCAGTAGCAGCAGCAACAACGACCCAATTGAGGTGTTTTTGGGTCTGATTTGTCACGACAGAATGCAGCAGGTACAGCAGCAGCTATGTAGCAACCAACGTCCAATATTGGGTCTGTTTTGAAGGCGAATACAGCAGGAGAAAATAGCAGGAAACTAGTCGAATGGAGGGCTGTTTTGGAGGGTTTTTGTCGACTGAAAAGGGCTGAATAGGAGGCTGAAAGTGTCGACTGCAGGTGGGGTTTTCTTGGGGATTGTTTAGTCGACTAAAAGCAGGTGGTTTAGGGGTTTATTAGTCGACAGATGGGAGGGAAACAAGCTGGAGCAATTCGACTAATTATGCAGTTTTTTTGTGGGTTTATTTGTGGTGAATAACTTGGAATACATGAGGGTTTATATAGTTGTGTTGGTTTCCTAATCTCCCTCAAATTACTTGAAGATCAAGGTGTTGTATTAGGATCAAACTAGGATTGTTTTGCTTTAAGATCAAGTTAATATATCCCCTTTTTTTTTTTTCTTAAACTAGCCGATATGTAAAAGACTATTACATATTTATATTTTTTTACGGCATTTACTATATATTTATGTATTTTATATATTTTTTTATTAAAGTAATTATTATTATTATTATTATTATTATTATTAAGGTTACATTTATTTAAATACATTTTATTTAATTATTAGTCCCTAACTTTTATAAATTCTTAATTTAGTTCTAATTAGTTTTTAATTTTATAATTGTCACCATTTAATATTATTACATATAGTGTATATTATTATTTTAGTATTATGGTTAGGGTTTTGATATTAAATATTAAATGGTATTTGGGTTTAGCATTTAATGCATAGGGTTAGGTTTAGAGTTTTAAATAATATTAGGGTTTTAGTATTAATTACTCCATTTATTATATCCGGATAACAACCCTAGTTATAATATACAAACAAACAATGAACCCTGGGGACATTTCTGGCATTTCATAATAGAAAAATGAGGGTTGTTATATTATTAATTATCAAGTTTCAAATTCATGAAAAATACCCCCATAATGATTATTGCCGAGATGAACACATAGTCAATAAAACTTATGTGTCATAAAATAAGACAAAAGAGTGAATTTACACTATTATTTTTTAAATAAAATGCATGGTTTGAATGTCTAATCTAAATAAGCCAAATAATTAAAAAGTAATATTTAGAAATAGAAAATATTAGTTGACATCATGTGCATATTAAATACAAATTTTAATATCAATATCATTTAGCATAAAAAGGAATTGATCACCATAAACTAACCTTCATAGAACATGAATTAGCATACAAATAATTTAAACTAGTTATTGAACCCTCGCTTCACGCCGAAGGTTCGATTTTTAATGTATTTTATTGCGTTTAGTAAAATTATTGTGGCTAACGATGATGTCGTTGAAGCGCAACTCGAGTCGAACTAAAAGATATAACCCGTGAGAGATTTAAATGTTATTTTAAATTAACAATATATGTGCATCTCCGCGTTTCGCTATGGAATTCTCGACTTTTATAAATTTAACGCAAAATCAATGTGTATGAAAACTACCTCAAACATTTAGTGTTTTTAAAAAGCGTCTGTTTTGCGTATAGCTAGTGACATTGTGTTTCTAAAATTATTTCGAGTTTAACGATGGTGTCGGAAAAATTTAACTCGTTGCGAGCGAGAAGATATGACCCGTTGAATATTTGGGTGAAGTTTATTTAAGATTTTTTATGAAAATGGTTATTTGACACTTTACCCCCCTGTTTGGGGGGTCGATTCGAATTTTTCAAAAAAGTGTGGGGGCCTTTGTTGGTAAAATGAAATTTAGCTAAAATTAAAAAAAAAGGTGAAAAGTCGAAAATGCCCCTGATACTATTCATAACTTTTGTCAATTAGTTAATATCTAAATAAGCCACGTTGAGTATTTGAGAATTCTAAACATGTGAAAGCGTTATAAACACATAATAATTAAATCAGAATTATGTACTTTATTTTTTCATTCTTTGACTTTTATATCTCAATATTTAAATTAAACATCATAACATGCAATATATTAATATTATAATGGCAAAAAGAAATAGTTCATGACTAAACTGTTAATGACATGAAAAATAGATAACAGTTGTTAAAAGTCATGATGATATTAATGAATTACAAAATTTTATTATTTTAGATCATTTTCATATAATCATCCAAATATTACTACACAATTCAAGATTATGAATTTTTTAGTTATCAAACAGAAACATAAATCGAATGTTAATATATATGAAATGTAATTTCTCTGATACCAAATGTTAAACATAACTTAATATTTCTTCATGTTATTCATAATACTAATAAAGATTAAGACATTATGCTTGCTTGAATTTAGAGATGATGTAGAAATCATAAGCATAAAAATAAGTTGAGATGTTGATCTTATACTTGAAACCTCCTCCTTTAGAGATGGATTGTAGTAAGTGTTTGTGTTGTTTTGTTGTAGTATTATGAGGTGAAATATAAGCCTCTATATATAATAGAGGTCAATCAACTCCCATATTTTATGGAGTGATATCTCAATAGTCTCACATCAAGACGTATTAAGAACAGTGGCGATTCTATGATGAAAATTCCATGGAGTCCCAAAAAAACTTATTCGATAACTTACTTGCACAAATATTGAATGTCTCGGGTCAAATCGGGTCGGGTGAAATCGGGTCGGGTCGGGATATTGGATAGTACTCACAAAAGGTTGTTCATATTTTTTTACTCGTACTATTGTCATTACAACAACCACCATACAAAATGATATCATTTATACAAAAAGAGAATTGATATTTCCACAAATATTAACCCCTATTCAAAAATATCAAATATTAAATACAATCAACTCTACAAGTAAGTTTTTACTTTTGTCTACGAGATTTCATACGATAAAATTCATCCATAATTGCATCATTGCTAATATAATCTAACACATATTTCTCAATATATGCAAGTAGATAATCCTCACAAATCTAAGTATCTTAACATGTTAATAATAGTTGTCAAATTCAAAACCAAAAGGCAATTTTATTGATACATCGGTACCAAAAATTTACAGTACGAAAAGACAATTTTATTAATTACATTAGTACCAAAAAAGATCAATTATCTAAGAAAACTAATTACAAACATATATACGTGATACACCAATAAAATTAAAATATATACATGATACATTAGTACTAAAAAATTGCAATTATAAACATATATACTTAAATGAAAATCAATCATTTGAGAAACTAATTATAAACATGTTTACATGATACATCATTAGTAAAAAAGCTCAACTAAGTTACTTTTTTAGAAAGACAATTTTATTGATATTAATTAGTAATATATATATATATATATATATATATATATATATATATATATATATATATATATATATATATATATATATATACACACACACACACACATCTATACAAAAGGAGTAGTGCAACCTTATGAATGTACATATACTTACATTATAATGGATGACTCGGATGAAGAGGGAAGGACACGAAATTAGGAATGACGAAATGAAATCACATATGATCATCGATGGTCGCTAGATACAAAGGAAATAGGAAATTGGATAACAACAACAATAACAACAACAACAACAAAACACAATCTCACAAAAGTTAGGTATGAATAAGGTAAGATGTAGACAATCCTTCTCCTATCCTAGAATAAAGACAAGTCATTTTTCTACCTAGAGTGAAACACCCCAAGAGTATTAAAAGTCATCCCTCTCAATGTTCTATGGATAGAGAGATTGCTTCCAAAAGCACTTCCAGTCCATAAGTAGGAAAATTTTAAAATAATAAAATAAAATTAAAATTGAGACGTCATGGAATTAGTAGAATTAAATTTCCATTTGTTTTAAAACCTGTCTGAAATTAAATTTAGGCTCTAAGCGGTAGTCAATTCGCCAATAAATCGACACTTAATGTTCGACTCACTTAATAGAGTCAACTGAAAATTAGATAAGGCTAAGTTTATTTTTGTTTAAATACATAAATTGCCCATACTATAAAATTATAAGCGGGTTAATTTCAAATATTTTAATAGTTCAAACTATAAATTTTTAAAATCTAAAAATATATGGGGTCACATTATTATATTTAGTAGTGTCCTATACAGAAAAAAATATTTTTTTGTGATAATTTTTGAAAAACTAGTGGTGTCACAGGATCTCGTAGAAGTCCTCCTACACTTGCCACTGATTAAGAACACTTCAATATAATAATAAATAAGGCTCATCATTATGGTTATCAATATAAGGCTTATAACCTACACATTAAGAGGATGATTAATGATATAGTCTCATAACATAAATTGTATTAAGATACATATAATACTAATTAAGTACATTGCATAATAGGTAGGATAAAATAATGTGGAACATAATAAGCCTAAAAGAATTTTGCCAAATTAATCAATGGTTGATTCGTCTCCAAACATATAAGATAAACTCTTAGTCTAAATTTAAGGTTCAATTACATTGATGAAAATAATAACCTAAAAACTTCAAAGTAATTAAGACAAAAACTCATCCAAACGTGCATATTAAACAAAATATTAAATCTTTTAATAATTTTCTCTCGTAAAGAAAAAAAACCCAGGTAAATCTTCGTTGCCACTCCGAAAAAACCTACAATAACAATCACAAGGCAAAAAAACAATTCATGCGTTCCAATAAAATTGATTAATTAAATTTAAATACTTAAATAATATTATAATTACATTTATAACCCTCAACTAATTTTTAGGCTTAGATGGACACGTTTGTCGATTGTGTCCACCTTGCTTACAAATGCCACACAGGTTTATCCTTTTCTTCTTTTCCTCAATCTTAATACCGAGACTACCCTTTCCTGTAAAAATAAAGAACAACATCCAACAATTAAAACTGAGATAAAACTTAAATCATAGTAACATTTAATTATACCTATCCTAACTTTTGTATCCTACTCGTATGTTACAAATACACAATTCAAGATAATGAATTTTTTAGTTATCAAACATAAACATAAATCGGATGTTAATATATATGAAATGTAATTTCTCTGATACCACATGTTAAACATAACTTAATATTTCTTCATGTTATTCATAATACTAATAAAGATTAAGACATTATTAGGGATAGCAATGGATATCTGATCCATCGGATATCCATCCGATCTGATCCATTTAAATGGATATAGATGATCTAAATGGATGATAAATAGATATGGATATGGATATGGATATGGATATGGATGATGTGAAAATTTAGTGGATCGGGTATGAATGATAATTTCTCGTCCATGGATATATCCATTTACCACCCAAAATACATATTTACATATAAATATATACATATTTACTTAAATTTATGCGTTTACATTTACATATCCTAATATATGTACACTATAAGCTACTAAAATGTTATCGAAAATATAGATTGTGAAGATACAACTATGTGAATTAGATTAAATTCGTATCTCTTGCATATATTATATATCTTTATTAAAAATACGTTGATGATTTCATTTCACAATAGAACATTTTTGGACAAACTTAACATCCAACGGACATCCATTTACCCGCTTCATCCAACAGATATGGATATGGATGGATGAAATATATTTAAATGGATATGGATATGGATATGAATTTTAAAAATTAAATGGATATGGATATGGATATAGGCTCACCCGATCCATATCCGATCCATTGCCATCCCTAGACATTATGCTTGCTTGAGTTTAGAGATGCTGTAGAAATCATAAGCATAAGAATAAGTTGAGATGTTGATCTTATACTTGAAACCTTCCCCTTTAGAGATGGATTGTAGTAAGTGTTTGTGTTGTTTTGTTGTAGTATTATGAGGTGAAATATAAGCCTCTATATATAATAGAGGTTAAGATAGTGATCAACTCCCATATTTTATGGAGTGATATCTCAATAGTCTCACATCAAGACGTATTAAGAACACTTCAATATAATAATAAATAAGGCTCATCATTATGGTTATAAATATAAGGCTTATAACCTACACATTAAGAGGATGATTAATGATATAGTCTCATAACATAAATTGTATTAAGATACATATAATACTAATTAAGTACATCGCATAATAGGTGGGATATAATAATGTGGAACATAATAAGCCTAAAAGAATTTTGCTAAATTAATCAATGGTTGATTCGTCTAGCAACTTATAGTTCAAAGATAGTAGCAAACATTAGTTAGTTAAAACAAAAACATGCACGTACGCCATTAAAAAGAACATTTGAATATTGAAAGCATTTTTTTCTCTTTTATGAGTGCTTGTACGACTAGATCATGTGGGATAAGGCATCCTCAGGCCACTTTGTGTTTACGTCATTTTCAGGACCGTCCTTTGATGAGCTATAAATTTTATGGGTCATGTTAAATAAGTCAAAAAAATAGACTTTTTGTGTGCGAAAGTTTGCATATATACAAAAAAATTATTTCGATAATACTATAAAAAAAATCATAAATAATAGACCCCTTTAATTTATGGGGCATGTGCAAATGCACACCTTACAAATGCTCATATCCTATCCCGGTCATTATCGCGAGCTCGTTATATTCTTCACAGTTTTGGAATTTACGATATTATAGCTGTAAATATATCTGTGTACGAATAATTGATCGGCTTCTTTGTTGACTTACAGGATCAAATTGATATAAATATATTCTTAGTTCGTCTTTTTTTTTTTATCTATCGTTATATGTTAGGAAGAGAGGATCGCCTGGACGTTGGGAGATATAAATTTGAGAGAAAAACAACTCTATTACTCACAAGAATAGATTTACAGAGTATTACAAAACTCTTACAAAAAAAACTCTCAAAACTCACACACACTCTCTAGGTTGTGATTACACTTCTCTGAGTGATTTTGGATGATTTACAACTGAGGTTTGCACCTCTATTTATAGTAAAAATTCTATGGCGGTGGAATGGTGTGAACGGAGAAGGTTGGCGACCGTCATTGTCATCAACTTTGCTACCTCCATATGAGTTGTCAAGGTTGCCTACTTTGAATATCTAGAAGGTGGGCTTCTAGATTGTAGGCTGGAAATCTTCAATTCTCCCCCTCCAGCCGAATCCACAAACATTCCAGTTATGTCTCTGCATAACTCCAACTTCTCTCGAGTCACCACCTTTGTTAACATATCCGCAGGATTCTCCTTTGTATGGATCTTCACTAGTCTCAACAGTTGTCGATCAATTACCTCGCGTATCCAATGATAGCGAATATCAATATGTTTTGTACGAGAATGGTACATGGAGTTCTTGCTCAAATCTATAGCACTTTGACTGTCACAATATACCTTGTACTCCTTTTGCTTGATTCCAAATTCTTGAAGATAACGCTTTAACCACAACATTTCTTTTCCAGCTTCTGCGGCAGCAATATACTCTGCTTCAGTTGTGGATAATGCAACACACCTCTGTAGTCTTGACTGCCATGAAACAGCTCCCCCTGCAAAAGTGTAAATGAATCCTGAAGTAGATTTCCTACTATCAGGATCTCCGGCCATATCCGCATATGTATAGCCTTCCAAGATTGGATCAGCTCCCCCGTAACAAAGACATAGATTCTTTGTACCTTTAAGATATCTGAGAATCCATTTTACCGCCTCCCAATGCTCTTTCCCGGGGTTCGAGAGAAAACGACTCACCGTTCCCACTGCATGAGCAATATCGGGCCTTGTACACACCATCGCATACATCAAACTTCCAACTGCTGAAGAATATGGTACTGAAGACATCTCCCCGATCTCTTCCTTGGATGAGGGACAAGAACTCTTGCTTAACTTGAAATTGTTAGCTAATGGAATGCTAACAGGTTTGGCATTGTTCATATTGAAACGTGAAAGCACTCGTTCAATATACTTCTCCTGAGATAGCCATAACCTTTTATTCTTCCTATCTCGGGTTATCTGCATTCCCAAAATCTGTTGAGCCTGTCCTAAGTCTTTCATGTCAAAAGACTTAGAGAGTTCCTTCTTCAGCTGGTTGATCTTCGTTACGTCTTTCCCTACGATCAAAATATCGTCTACATAAAGTAGAAGAGCAACGAAATCTCCTTCAGAAAACTTCTGAATGTAGACACACTCATCTGCTGCAGTTTTCTTGTACCCGTGACTCACCATGCACGAGTCAAACTTCTTGTACCACTGCCTAGGTGCCTGCTTTAAACCGTACAAACTTTTCTTCAGCTTGCATACGAGGTTATCTCCTGAAACCTCAAAACCTTCTGCCTGCTCCATGTAAATTTCTTCATGTAAATCTCCATGAAGAAAAGCTGTCTTTACATCCATCTGTTCAAGCTCCAAGTTCATACTTGCGACCAATCCAAGTACGACTCTAATTGAAGTCATCTTGACTACTGGTGAAAATATCTCGTCAAAATCAATCCCTTTCTTCTGTTGGAATCCTTTGACTACAAGTCGTGCTTTGTATTTCACCACTTTTCCACTACCATCCTTTTTCAGCTTGAACACCCATTTATTTTTCAGTGCCTTCTTCCCGCGTGGAAGTTCTACAATCTCATAAGTTTGATTTTTCTGCAGAGAATCCATCTCATCCTGCATTGCGAGCAACCATTTTTCTTTATCCTTATGAGTTACTGCTTCATGAAAACTCTCCGGTTCTCCATCTTCAGTAAGTAGAAGGTACTCGGATTCTGGATATCTACTCGATGGAATCCGACCTCGTTCAGATCTACGAACTTCTGGAACATTCTGAGGAGATCCACCATCATCTTGACCTTGTGATGGTTCTGGAACGTCTGGCAGATGGGGTTGTGGCTCCCCCTGCTCAGCACCGTCATTTTTCTCATTATCTTCTACTTCTGGCATTTCTTCTTGCACTGAAAATTCATTTCTCATGAATGATTCTGTTGTTTCCTCTGGCACCTGAGCAACATTTGACTTCTGAGATATTGTGGGTTTTTCAATATCTTCTATTGTCTGGCTTTCATGGAACACCACGTCCCTACTTCTGATCACCTTTTTCTCCTTTGAATCCCATAATCTGTATCCAAATTCTTCATCTCCATAGCCTATGAATATGCATGGAGTGGTCCTTGCATCCAGCTTCTGCCTGAGCTCCTTGGATACATGTGCGTACGCCAAACATCCAAATACTCTTAAGTGAGAGTATGATGGATCCTTTCCAGACCAAAGTTTCTCCGGAACATCAAAATTCAGTGGTACTGATGGAGATCGGTTGATCAAATAACAAGCGGCTCTGACTACTTCTCCCCAGAATGGCTTTGGCAGCTTAGCCATACTGAGCATGCTCCGAACACGTTCCATGATTGTTCGGTTCATTCTTTATGCTATACCATTATGTTGAGGGGTACGTGGGACCGTCTTCTCATGTCGGATGCCATATGATCTGCAATAGGCATCGAACTGTCTGGAAGAGTATTCACCGCCGTTGTCGGATCGAAGACACTTTAACTTCTTTCCTGTCTCACGTTCTACCATGACATGGAACTGTTTGAAGTAATCGAACACCTGGTCCTTCGTCCGTAAGAAATATACCCACACCTTTCGAGAAGTATCATCGATAAACGTCAGAAAGTATCGATTGCCGCCAATTGATTTAACCTCCAAGGGACCGCAAACATCAGAGTGTACCAGACTGAGTAACTCTGATTTTTTCGTTGAAGAGGAATTAAACGAGACTCTATGCTGCTTACTAAACAGACAATGATTGCAAGGATCTAGCGCAGCATCCTTGTCTACATTGATAAGCTTCTTCTTTATTAGGGTAGACAACCCTTTCTCACTCATGTGACCGAGTCTCTGGTGCCATAAATTTTGTGAAGCCTCCTTTTCTGCAACATTAATACTGTCTGTGCAGATCTTCACATGAGTCTTGTAAAGTGTGCCACAAATGTGTCCTCGAGCGACTATCATAGCGCCTCTTGACAATTTCCATGTGCCTCTACTGAAATGACTATCATAGCCCTGTTTATCGAGAGCTACTCCGGAAAGTATATTCAGCCGAAGATCTGGCACATGGCGGACATCCTTCAGAGTGATTGTGCTCCCAGAACTTGTCTTTATCCTGACATCTCCAATTCCGACAATCTCAGCGGAACTGGAATTTCCCATCTTCACAACTCCAAAGTCACCAGCTTTGTATGTTGTGAAGTATTCCTTGTATGGAGTCACGTGGTAGGAAGCTGCAGTATCTACCACCCATTCTGTTTCTTCTCGTGAGATGTGAAGGCATGTCTCATCATGGGTTGAACAATAAGCTACATCACCAGGGATAGTCACTAATGTTTCTCCACCCTTATTCTTCGGCTGTGAACTACTTTGACCTTGTTCCTCTTTCAATCTATAGCAGTTCTTCTTCATATGTCCCTCTAATCCACAATGATGGCATTTATATGTTGGTTTTCTGCCATCAGCTGACCTGCCCCTGCTCTTGCTTCTGCCTCTACATTTATTTTTGCTACTCATTCGCTGTCTCCCCCGATTCTCTGTGACAAAGGCATGGGTCTGATCTGTGCCCATGTCTTTTCTCCTTGCCTCTTCACTGAATAGGGCATCTTTGACCATTGACATGGTAAGTTTGCCATTCGGGGCTGAGTTGCTGAGTGTTACTACCAGCGTTTCCCAACTATCGGGAAGGGAACTAAGTAGCAGTAGCGCATGAACTTCATCGCCAAGCGGCATCTCTACAGAAGATAACTGGTTGACCAAGCTCTGGAACTCACTGGTATGCTCGGCAACTGAAGTTCCACTTTTGAGCTTCATGTTGACTAAACGCCTCATCAGTAGGGCTTTATTCCGAGCAGTCTTGGCCTGATACATGTCCTCCAACTTTTTCCAGAGGACATATGCGTCTGTTTCTTGTGCAACATGGTGGAAGACACTATGATCAATCCATTGACGGATCTGACCAATAGTTTTTCGGTTTGATTTCTTCCACTCTTTCTCTTTGGCAGAATCAGGGTTTATACCCTTCAATTCAATAGGATCGAACAAATCCTTACAGCTGAGGAGATCTTCCATTCGAGGTTTCCACAGCGTGTAGTTTGTGGCTGTGAGCATAATCATAGCTCCGAAAGATGATGTTGACTCTTCTGTGGACATTATCACCTTACAAATAATTTTTCAACACAAACGGGGTTGAATTGTAGAAAACAGAGATCACCGTTACGTCCAGAACGGTTGAAAATGGTGGAATAGACACTTCGCGGCTTAAATTCCACTTACGGGGCAAAATTATAATTTTTATAAACTTCAGGGACCAAGAATGATATTCTGAAAATTTCAGGGACCAAATTGTAAAATTTCAGAATTGCTACAGTACCGCTATAGTTCTGCTACAGTGACTTGCTACAGTGCCGCCAGCTGCTACAGTGAATTGCTACAGTGATCGTCTTCTCCGGCAAAAATTCCGGCACCAGTCGTCTTCTCCGGCGAGATTCCGGCGAGTTGACCAAACTTTGACCGCGTTTTCTGGGCTCGTTATAACTCCGTTTAAGTCGCCGTTTTTTGCGTTGGACTCGGTTCGACGAGACGAATCCAATGGTACACTCAAAATTGAATTTTGAGAAAACTTCCGAAAACCCAAAAACTCAACCAACGTCTCTAACCAAGCTCTGATACCACTTGTTAGGAAGAGAGGATCGCCTGGACGTTGGGAGATATAAATTTGAGAAAAAAACAACTCTATTACTCACAAGAATAGATTTACAGAGTATTACAAAACTCTTACAAAAAAAACTCTCAAAACTCACACACACTCTCTAGGTTGTGATTACACTTCTCTGAGTGATTTTGGATGATTTACAACTGAGGTTTGCACCTCTATTTATAGTAAAAATTCTATGGCGGTGGAATGGTGTGAACGGAGAAGGTTGGCGGCCGTCATTGTCATCAACTTTGCTACCTTCATATGAGTTGTCAAGGTTGCCTACTTTGAATATCTAGAAGGTGGGCTTCTAGATTGTAGGCTGGAAATCTTCATTATATGATATCTGTAATGAGAATTGATTCCTAAAGTGAACGGATGTACACCTCTTAAAGTAATAAAATCTTAATTTTATCATACAATGATCTTCGATGAATATGACCATCTACGAAATACAAAGTTGTTATCAATCAAAAGAAAAGTCTTTTTTTTACCAACAAATGATTTTTTGAGTATCATAATGGTGCATTTGATTTTAAATCATGAATCAATATATATATATATATATATATATATATATATATATATATATATACCCAATATAGCTGGTAATAAACATACTCATGGTTGTACCCGCATTCGTGGCTTAGTGATATACCTTATTAACTTGAGTATTAAGGGGTTGAGGTCGGGAGATTGATTCTCGTCTCTCAAAAAGTCTCTATGGGAGGTTTTATCAATTCACATTCAAGAATTCGGCCCAATCTATATACTCTTATGAATTAATGGATCTCATCCCTGATATGCGGTTCAGGTTTCCGTCCAAAAAAGCATGTGTGCGTGAAAAATAATCGGGTGAGTAATTTCTATCCCCGTTGGTAATTTTAAACTTAGCCTTAAAAAACAATCTCATGGTCCCTTTATCATTCCTCAAACCCTTACAAAAATTCAATTATTTTCCCGACATTCATATAGCATAATTAACCATATAATTAAAGTAAATTTAATTAATGCCATAATGGCCAATGATATTTTCATTTATATATTTTATAGATCCATTTATATCATGTACTGTGTATTTCTACATCATACATAAGTACTTTTTATGAGCGGATTTATCAAAATTGAAAATGAAAATATCATTAGCCAAAATAAATAAATATTTAGCCCGATTTAGAATTTTAGGGTTTAGAGTTTGGTGTTTTGGGTTTATTCCATAAACCCAAAACACCAAACCCTAAACTCTAAACCCTAAACCCTAAAACTCTAAACCGTTCGTGTTAAAAACTCAATCTAAATCCTAAATCTAAACCCTAAACCCTAAATTTCTAAACCCTAATATCTAAACCCTATAAACCCTAATATCTAAACCCTAATATATAGCCAAAAGTTCAAACGAGAACCATAAAAAATGCGAGAACTGCGAGAACTTTGATTTATAAAGATTTTCTCATGTAATTAGATTGAATCACACATAAACCTTGATAAAAAGTATGAATGAACATATATAATAGTTGAAAAACACTTATATTTTACCGATATAATTAAATATATAGTTTCTCGTTCACATGTGCATATTTGTTACCGAACATGTGAACAGTTTCATAGGATTAACAATTTAACATGTAATTTGAGCTAATGAACATATGTTTGTTAATGATATGTGTATTAATTAACATTTGCATGTAATTTGTTGCATTTAAACGCATAAAAACTATTAAATTAAATAGTTCTCGCAGTTCTCACCTTTTTAGTGGTTCTCGTTTGAACCTGCCCCCTAATATGTAAAACCTCAACATACGCTCGAAAAACACGATAATTGTTATATATTACTTCTTCGAACGTTTTTCCGCCAAAATAAAAATATTTATCACAAAGTGTCTTTATTAAATGTTCATATTTTCCTCCAATCTATAATGTTCGTGAACAAAGTTTTTTCAAAAAACGAAAAAAAAGAATTTGCTTCCCCGCGCTTTCCTCCGATTGGTTACTTCCTTCTTGATCCTACCATTATATATATATATATATATATATATATATATATATATATATATATATATATATATATATATATATATATATATATATATATAGGGTGAGGATCCAGAGAGAACCAGAGGTGGTAGAGAACCGAGAGAACTAACAGCTCGACCTTCAATCTGCGTGCAGCTCGAGTCAATCTGCGTGCAGATTGAGTCAAGCTGCGTGCAGATTGAGTCAAGCTGCGTGCAGATTGAGCTTGTTGCAGGCACACTCTGTTCTTCGTAAAAAAAATTGAATCTCTCAAAATAAAACCTATAGCAAAAATTGAAAACGCAGATTTATTAGGTTTCATCACGTGAATCTATGTGCAAAGTTTCAGATTCTAACTCCTAGATTTGAGCTCGAATTCGTGAGTCAAAGATTTGGGGAAAAAAGTCAACAATTTCTTCATAGCTCAAATTCATAATCTATAATCTATATGATGTTTCAGCTTAAATTGACGATTGGCGAGCATTAGATGCAACATTTTAAGCAACTTTCATGTTGAAATCATCATCTAAAACTCCTTTGATTGATGTTACGAATTCATGTTCATCGTTCACAGGTGATGGTTCTCTAGGTTCTCTGCTATGTAGAGTTCTTCCAGGATTCTTTCACTATATATAAGTTATTTCACATTATTTTTATTTTATTGTTATTAACCAATCATATGGATGCAATGTTCATACAATGACAAAAAAAAAAACCCTTCCTCTTAGAACTACAACACCACGTGATGGTTTTTTTTTTTTTTTTTTTTTTTTTTTAAATAAAGGCTGAAGTGACATTTAATTTGGTTTGTTTATTAATAAAAAAGCATTACAATTTTTTTTTAAGTTTTTGTTTTTTTATATATATTTTACATTTTTTTTAATCATGTCACATTTATTTTTTGTTAACAAAATTTTTACTCCATACTTAACAAAAGGGCAGTGATATATACACAATTAATTTTTACAAATACATAACCAAACATGTTTTACAGTGTTGTACTGTACAACACTGTAAAGCATGTTTGGTTATGTATTTGTAAAAATTGGTTGTGTATATATCATCACCTTTAACAAAATGTTCGGTTACAGACAATTAATTTGTATTTCATATATAATAATTAGTTTAGTACATTTCCAAAAGATATATCATACATTAAATTTGTAGAACTTAGGATAATTAATTTAGTACAACAGAAGAAAAGACAATGGATTTGATTTTATATGTTCGAACAAATATGTTTGATGCATAATAAAGTTTTATTAATGCAACATTTAAAATAGTTAAATATAATAAAGTTTTAATACATTGTAAAATTAACAATTTAAAACTATCGATCATGTGATAATTATCTCACACAATTTTTAACAACTAATATATAAAAAGTATTATCACCATTGTTTTCGGTTATAACTCCCATGTAGGTGTTAGATAATAGGTTAGGCCCAAGTTCAATATGTGGGTTTGGGTCTGTTAGGGTTTAAAGTCATTAGAGTTTTATTGTATTATAAATAGCGTACGAGTACTTAATAATAATCACGGGGTTTCATTATGTAACATGGTATTAGAGCGGGTCTGATCCTGAGACCTAGTCGGCCGAAGGCGTGCCGCTGTTTCTATACACAGCCCCGTCAAATCTCTTCTTCTCATTTTCTTACTTTATCTCAAAATCCAAAAAAAAAAAAAAAAAAAAAAAAAAAAAAAAGCAAACAAACATACGGCCACTATCCTTGCTTGTGTTTACAGCCGTCGATTTTTTTTTCTCTTCTTTGCCTAAACCCTTGTTGCTGTTTTTCTTTCCAAAGCATTAGTTAATCTACCATCTAGAACCCAACAGCCGCACAACAAACGATTTGTGTTCAGAAAAAAAGAAAAGAAAAAAAAAAGAGTGTAAAGTCAAATAGCCATTGACTTTGCATGCGTCGATCTGATCATGTGTCAACCCCCAATACCCATTCACTTTGTTTATTCTTTTATTCTAAGATCGTCGCATAATTTATTTATTTTGTTTTAATCCAATAATATAATAATAATCGGCGTGGGACTGAGCCGCCTAGCTTGACTAGGTTCCAAACCCCGAAAAAAAAAGAGGAATATATATAAAAAAAAAAAACTTTGTTTTGCAGCTTTGAAGATGACTATTATCGTGGACAAAAGTTCAATGCCCAAGTTCTGCTCAATCCTTAGGCAAAGCAAGCCACGGCGTAAAAGAAAAGAAAAAACGCTACGGAAAAGGAATACGCAGTCAAGCAATTGCAACCAAATCCGCGAATGTCATTCTATTCGGTGCAACAGAGAAGAAAAAAATGTTTACTTTTATTTATTTGTTAGTTTTTATTATTCTTGTAACTCCAGTCCGAACTTTCGCTATTTTGCCGTTCGGACTGCGGGGGAGTGTTAGATAATAGGTTAGGCCCAAGTCCAATATGTGGGCTTGGGTCCGTTAGGGTTTAAAGTCATTAGAGTTTAATTGTATTATAAATAGCGTACGAGTACTTAATAATAATCACGGGGTTTCATTATGTAACAGTAAGTAGGTTCATGTTATATTTCGTGTATTTGGTGCAACCAAAGATTGTGGTTGTCCCATTCTTGTATCGTTTGAAGTATTTAATAAAATTATCTTGCTTTAAAAAAGAAATTTTATTTTGTACATAGGTATTAATTCTCATCGCATGAACTTCCAAAATAGTTCACTAAAAAAATATCCTGCAATTTAATTAATTTACGACAAATTATCCACCTTAAAAGAAATTTTACTCCTTAATTTATTTACCACCAATTGGACGACAAACACTACATGGAGCCCTAAGAATGAGGTGCACAAAAATTGATGGAACTAACGCCCACTGTTGATAAAAACCCCATTTACTCACGATTAATCTCTGATTATTCTTTTTTAAGAGCAGTACGTTTCGATTTATCAAAAATTAATCGGTGCACTTCTAGTTAATGGTCAAAATAGGATTTGTTGATCAAAGTTGGTTAAAGTCAAAATTTGTCAACATTTTAACAATAAATTAAACTACTTGTAGAATTTTAGAAATTTTAATTAAACTGAGCGATTTTAGACAATTATATTAAAATTTAACATATAATTTTGAAATAAAATAGTAAAATGTATAAAGAGTATGATCCTATTACTCTCCAATTAAACTCCGAATTGTCAATTACTTCTTCTAAAATTCCGACCAACTACTCCACAGTGAATTTTGCAACCGTGCTAACGCCTATTACACGGTGTTAGTTTTGACAAAAGTGTGATTGTTAAGAGTTTAGATGAGCAAAAATCAGTTTTGATACTCAATTAAAATTTGACACTTCAATTCTGTATTATTATTTTATTTTTTACTCAACATCGAATCATATATTTTCACTGAAAACTAACTCTGAGAAACTTGGCAATCAAATTTAATACTCACTGTAATACAATTTCAAAATTAATACTTTTACCATACACTCAAATTGTTATCTTTCCTCCGAACGTACCAAATTTATATTCATATCTTACTTACTATAAAGGGTGGTGTTGTTCACACCGAAAATATCCTGCTCCTTTTCATTTGTTTGAGTCCACATCACTATGAAAAGAGCAATAAAGTCTTGTCAATTAGCTTTAAATTAATGGTCAACTAATTAAGAGTGTGCATACACTTTCAGTGGTAATGCGCTATAAATCTTCAACTTAGTTAATTTATCGCTCGATGGAACACCATGAAAATGATATCAATCACCATGCACATTCTCTTGAGTTAATTAAGTGTACGACCAAATTTTTAGTCAAACCAGATTCTCATTATATTTCTCATATTATTGCATGATTTTCATTTTCGAATACTTTTCTTCCCATAAAAGTAAGAAAATAAATTATCAATGGACTTTAATCAAACGATGAAAGGAATTATCAAAAATACATGGGGGCAGGCCTTGCTACAAATCGTTTTTCAAACTTGATCAAGTCCCATCAGCACTGTATTTATTCTCCAAATTATTGCCTCCTAAATTCAACCAAGTAGTCAAATGCTACTTGTATGCGATAACCTAAGCTAGAATGAGTAAAGATAAATTCTTCACCTATAATTGTGTAACAATGTTCCACGTGTTTAGTTAGTTAAAAAACAATTAAACAAATCGATCTGACCATAATGGTTTTACGTTATTTATTCACCAAAATCGCATTGTGATGTGATTTTAATAAGTAAATCATATGATTTTAATAAATAAATGTAAAATGACACTAAACTTCAAATTGAATAGTACCCACATATTTGTATTTTAAAATGTATACATATAGATATAGATAAATAGTATATATAAATGTGGTTGAGGTTTGGGACTTTCTTTTTTGGTTTCGTCTTCGAGATGTGGACAAGACGACGATCTCCGTGTTGGAGATCTGGTTGTTGTGATCGGGCAGGTAAGATATTTGCGGATGTGTTCCTTTTTGGTACGGCTCATGAAGCTTGCGGTGTCCGGGGTGTGTGTTCCTTCTTTTTGAACGATGGTTAAGAGTCACTGACGGGTTTTAACACGGTGCCAGGATCCACTCACCGGATCATTTCCTGAGACGAACATTGGAGTCCTACCTAGGGATGGAAATTGATGTACGATCTATCATATCCATTCGATCTGATCCATTTAAATGGATATAAATGATCTAAAAGGATGATAAACGAATATAGATATGAATGTGGATGATGTGAAAATTTAGTGGATCGGATATAAATGATAATCTATTATCCAAGGATATATCCATTTATCACCCGAAATACATATACATAAAAATATATACATAGTTACTTAAATATATGAATTTACATTTAAATATCTTTATATAAACTACTAAAATGTTATCAAAAGTATAGATTGTAAGATATAACTATGAGAATTGTATTAAATTCATATATCTTATATATGTTGCATATATTTATTAAAACTACTTGATGATTTCATTTCATAATAGGAATAGCTTAGAAAAACTTAACTTCCAATGGGTATACGGTAATCCGCTTAATCCAACGGATAAAGATAGAAATACAGATTGATGAATTATATTTAACAGGATATGAATATAGGCTTAAACATTAAACGGATATGAATATGAACCTAATAATTAAACGGATATGGATATGGATAAAAGATCACCCGATCCATATACGATCCATTGCTATCCCTAGTCTTACTGCCCACATGAGGAAACCCCCACGACGAATTTATACGGGCTTCACGTGTGGTAAAATCCCAGGTAAGACTCGAATGCAAGACATCCTCAACCTTCGAGGCCCATGAAATGGGTGAGTAACATCTAGAGAAATATTTTGTATCTCTTGGGGATCGAACCCTTCATCTACCTTATACGGTGGTGATCAGCGTTCTTTAACTCACCGTCACTATTTGTTTGTTTCGTTGTAAATGTTTAGTGTAGCCGTTACTTTAATTTTCGTTTGTCATAGCTTAAATCTTATTACTTTGTATCCTAGTTCAAATGTATTGTAAGCATGTTGGTATGCAATTTGTTTATGTCTGTTTAGTTTGGGTAGTTGTCATTTTGGATTCTACTATAATTGTTGTAGTTGTTGATCTTAGGATACGATGTTAATGTTATTATAAAAAAATCACTATGATTAAAGACTGTCGATTTATAGATCCTACATTTATCAATATTTATGTATATATTTATTATTATTATATATTCTAATATAATAATTATATATATATATATATATATATATATATATATATATATATATATATATATATATATATATATATATATATATATATATATATATATATATATATATATATATATATTTATATATCATATACCCACGATATGGAAAAGAAGAAATAAACACATTTTTTCTTTATTCATGTTTAAGTACCACCACGACTTCCAATGAAACAAGAGGTCACGGGTTCGATTCCCTTCAAGGCAAATACTTTGGGGCGAGCTCCATTTAGTGACTGATTGACTAGAGGATGCTTTGTCTGGTAGCGGTGGAGGCCTGACTTGCCGTTTACCAGGGGTTTACCAACTAGAGGGGAGCCATTATGGCTCGTCGCTAGGGGGTTCCTCGTAAAAAAAAAAAAAAAAATTTTTTTTAAGTACTATAGTGTACACTTGAGCTTAAACAATTAACCATCCACCTGCCTTTGAGCTTATCCAACCGGAACACAAAAGAAAATAGACAAAATTGCTCAAATCGTCCCTGTGTTTATGATTTTTTTGCCCAAATCGTCCTTGTGTTAACAAAACTGCATAAATCATCCTTACATGCTAAATAACGTCCCAAATTAGTCCCTGCCTTAACTTTTGTTAAACTCTATGTTAGTCAAAAATATACGATTAGTCCCTGAATTTTCTTAAAAGATTGCAACAAAGATCCTTTTCATAATCTTCAAGATGAAGAAAGTTTAAAAAAATCAATTAAGTTTGATAGAAAACGCGTCGATATTTTAGTACGGAAGTATTTTTTTTCTAAATAAATATTAACTTAGATTGAATCTAAGATATGTACACTTCAATTTTAATAAACCTAGCGCTCTATATGTCAAGAAGAAATTGTTGGCATAAAATTTGAGATACTGTTTTTTTCAATGGTTAATGATACCGCAACCCGCAGGCGCACCACATATGTATGCGGGCAATCATTATTGTGCGTATGCGTGTTCTTGTGTGCGGTATGCGGCGCGCGATTGCCTTTGTTTCCGGTACGGCGGTTGCTTAGCTGTCAAGTAAATATCTTTTCCATAATTATATCCGTGATTCGGGGGAGTCAGTTATGGATGAGATTATCATGATCTGAGACGGTTCTAGAATTAGGTTTTCCTATAAATACAAACCCTAATCATCATTCACCAGACACGGCACATTACGTAACCATCACATACGATACACATTACGTAAAACAGCATCATTCAACATCTTTTCAAGGTTAACAGGTTAGTCTTTTGTAAGCTAGTACCTACGACCTTATTTGGGGCCTTTTGATAGACGACCGTTATCGGAGGTGGACTTAATCACTTGGCCACCCCGCCGACATCATCATGTCGGCCAGGGTTATTCACGGTAGCCGGACCGGAGAGCCATGTTCTAAGATCCTTAAACCCCTCTTTATGTATTGAGCAGGCATATTAAACCCCACGGTTAAAATATGCATGATCAAGTGGTGCTTTCATTGAGAGTCGAATTAATTCAAGACTGTTTAATTGCTTTTTATTTTAAGGTTTTGAATTGTATGACTCGTTATTTACAAAATTTTCGAATTTTTTCTTTAACAATATCATGACTTCCGAGGAATCATCGGAACATACCCAAACAGATGTTCAGAATGCACCGTCTGGTAGTCAACAGACACCGGTTATGACTACGGGGGCCGCTATTCAGGCGGGGTACACGATGTACCCTCCACCTATATCCGGCGAACACTTTCAGAGGTACAAGCCGATATATTCAGACGGGGTTACACCGCCAAGAGCAAACTCACCAGTCACAACCACGCGGCTGGAATTTTCGTCAGTGGATTCAAGGGTCATCTTTGCAGGCACTAGCGGTGGAACAACGGGGCCGCATGTGGTTTGCTGCGGCCAGGTACCTATTTACAGTACCACTGTTTCAATACCTCTGCATACGCAGAGCATTCAGCAGAATTCGTCATTTACACCGTTGCAACCTTGGCAACCACCGCGCCCAGTTTCACAATTTTTAACTCCCACGGATGCGCAGGCGTTACTTAATAGTTGGGGATTTGGTGTCATCCCAGATGCAAACTCTCATTGGGCGCCGATAACAGCGCAGCAGCAAAGCACAGCGCATACAGTTGGGCTTTTAAGTGTGTATCCTCAAGTTTCCCAGATATCTGCGCCACAGGTTTCGCTTCCTTTACAGCCACCTGTGTACTCTGCGTCTTCAAGTTATCCCTCTTTTAAAACGCAGCAGCCTTGGTTATATCCGCAGACGTAGGGTCAACCTTGGCAAAATGTTCAAGGGCAGGCAAATCTTGCAAGTCAATTCATGCAGGCCGCACCTCCTGATATGGTTCACTTATTTTCACAACCTGACTTTGTTCAGGACATGATGAAGCGTTTCTTTGCAAACTTGAAAGGGGATCCTGTTAAACCACCCTTCGAGCTACCGACTACCTTTGACAAGTTTCCTCCGCATATATCCGCATACCCGTTTCCATCAGTACCAAAGATACCTAGCACGTTGGGTACTTACAATGGTCTGACCGATCCAGATGATTTTTTACAGCGTTTCGAAGGCGCAATGCGCACTCAAGGCTGGGTGGATCCGGTTGCGTGTCAGATATTTCCTATGACACTACAGGGTATTGCTCGTGAGTGGTTTAATAAGTTGTCGGCGGGTAGTATTGCCGGATTTATGGATCTGCGGACAAAGTTTTTGCTGCAATATCAGAATCAGAGACCACGCAAGCGCACTCACATTGAATGCCACGACATCGTGCAGAAGTCCAAGGAATCTTTGGGCGAATTTCTCACAAGGTATACTAATGAGTGCCTGCGTATACCAGATCTCAAACCAGAGCAACAGATTTTCGGACTCATACATGGTATAAACTCAGAACGTCATCCGACACTGGTAAGGCGTCTGCGCCATACAGTCCCAACAACTTATGTTGAGGCACTTAATGAATGCCACGACTATATGCGGAGTGGCGAAGGTAATGACATTCTAACAGCTAGCTCACGCAACGAGAGGAAGGACGATGATGATCGTTCGCGCGATCAAAATTGTGGTAACAACTCTCGCAGAAGGTATCCTAGCGGTGGTCCCATCAGGAATGATAAAGGGAAATCAAGTGGAAATTATCGAAACAATAATCAGCGCGGCATCAATAATCAGAACTATGCGCTGCTCAAAAGTTTGTCCAAAACGCCCAAGGAAATTTTGGCAACAGAGCCAGTATGCGCGACCTTCGCGGTTCCAACTCCGCTTACCGAATTTGGCAAGCGGGACAAAAAAAAGTATTGTGAATTTCATGACGATTATGGTCACGACACCAATCGGTGTAAAAACTTGATGGAACGGGTTTTGGAAGTGGTTCGCGCGGGCAAATTGGATCATCTAAAACCACCTAAAAAGGACAAGGGAAAGGCCGCAGAAGAGGCCTCGAAGTCTAAGACTTTCGCGTGGCAGAAAGTTGACAAAGCGAAAAATGCCGACTTAACCATTAACATGGTTGACGCAGAGAAAATCAGCCAGCGGAGAAAGTACAATGATCACCAGGATTGGGAGCTTCTCCCAATCACTTTCCCTCCTGTAATGTCAATTGATTCTATTAATGAGCCCATTATCATCAAGTGTCGCATCCCTGATTGCGGAATCCAGGTTAAGCGCATGCATGTTGACACTGGCAGCGGTGTCGATATTATGTATGAGCATTGTTATCGTTTCCTTCCGGAAGAAGTCAAAGCGCAGTTACGCCAGCCTGATATTACGCTATCAGGGTTTTCCGTAGAAAACTCGTGGCCGCTAGGCCGAATAGAATTAATGATAGAGCTTGCGGATGACAGGAACCCGCAGATGATCAGGCATGAATTGGTCGATTTTTATGTGGTTCGTTCAACTTCATGATATAACGCACTGCTAGAGAGAAACTTCATACGGCTTTTCAACATCATACCATCGGTAGTGCATGGTTTGATTAAGTTTCCCACAGTAGGAGGCATCGCCACAGTTGCGTCACATCAAGCAACCGAGTTGTGTGGCTCTGTCGCGTCTGTAAGCGCTCCTAGCGTAGAAGAGCAACTTGCAAACTGTGCAGTAATAGCTAATCGCTTGCATCCGGATAAGCGAATTAAAATCGGCGCAGGCTTGTCAGCCGAAACGAAGGGCAAGTTGCATGGAATATTGTCAGCTAACGCAGATATTTTCGCATGGCGCTAGTCAGACATGACCGGGGTTCCGCGGGATATTGCGGAACATAAGTTAAACGTTAATCCATCATTAACACCCGTTAGGCAAAAGAAGCAGAATATGGCTCTAGACCGCAGTGATTGGTTGTGCGCAGAGGTGGACAACCTTGTCAAAGCAAACATTCTGCGGGAAGTGCGTTATCAGACATGGGTTGCAAATCCTGTGTTGGTAAAAAAGGCTGACGGTAACTGGCGAATGTGCGTTGATTTCAAAGACATTAATAAGGCATGTCCTAAGGACAACTACCCTCTCCCGGAGATAGACTGGAAGGTAGAATCACTGTCGGGATTTAGGTACAAGTGTTTTTTGGACGCATACAAGGGTTATCACCAGATCTTAATGGCTGCGGAAGATGAGGACAAGACTGCTTTTCATACGCCGCAGGGTATTTATTGTTACACGAAGATGCCTTTCGGTTTAAAGAATGCGAGCGCGACCTATCAGCGTGTAATTGACGCAGCATTCAAGCACCAAATCGGTAGAAATCTTGAAGCGTACGTCGACGACTTGGTAATTAAAAGTAACACCGAAGAATACATGCTCACGGACATCCTGGAAACGTTTGCATCTCTGCGCAGGATCAACATGAAGCTTAACCCGCTAAAATGTAGTTTTGGGGAAGAGGAAGGCAAGTTTTTAGGTCATGTGGTGACAGCGCGGGGTATCAAGGCCAATCCCAAAAAGATTGAAGCCATTGATAATTTTTCATCTCCGAAGACAAAGAAAGATGTACAGAGTCTAACGGGGAAGCTTGCGGCTATCACACGGTTTCTGTTGAAAGCCGCAGAACGACAGTTACCATTCTTCAATACTTTGAAAAATTGTTTGAAGAAAAAAGACTTCGTATGGACTCAGGAAGCAGAATCAGCCTTTCAGGAGATGAAAAAGGTGCTTGCAGAATTACCAACACTTACTGTGCCAGTATCAGGAGAAACGCTAACGCTGTACCTCGCGGCATCGAAGGGAGCTGTCAGCTCAGTCCTCATCGCGGATCGCGGAAAGGTAATCCATTAATTTACATGCTTTATTTATATCGCAGAAATTTAACGACTGAGGTTTTTCTCAGACGCAAATGCCGGTCTACTTCGTAAGCAAGACACTGACATCAAGCTAAGTAAACTACTCACCAATAGAAAAGCTTGTATATGCGCTGGTCCATACGGCGCGGCGTTTGCGCTGATATTTTCAAGCACATCCAATCGTGGTTCTAACTGATCAACCAATCAAACAGGTTGGTAAACGCCTACTTTGCGGCAATGACCGGGGTTACCGCATTGACTAACGCAATCATTTTTCTTTCAGGTGTTATACAAGCCTGAGATTTCTGGCCGAATGGCTAAGTGGGCAGTTGAATTAGGTGAACATGAAATAAATTTCCCTTCGTGCAGTGCGGTTAAGGGTCAAATACTTGCTGATTACCTAGCAGAATTACCTGCGGATGTCGAGGCATCAGCAGAACATCAGGATCCACCTGCACCAACTTTGTCACCATAGGAATTGTACACCGATGGTGCGTGCAGCGCATCTGGTGCAGGTGCGGGTATAATTTTAACAGGCCCAGATGGCGAAGAGCATACATACGAACTGCGTTTTAATTTTCTGTTACGAACAACGAAGTAGAGTATGAGGCTCTGTTAGCAGGTATGCGCATTGCGCATAAGTTAAATGTTAAAATTTTGCACGCATATGTGGATTCAAAGCTAGTATGCAGTTAGGTCAGCGAAGATTTCGAAGCGCATGACATAGCCATGCAGCAATATCTATCGCTTGTTCACAACCTCGCTGACCAATTTGAAGCTTTTCAAATCTCCCACGTAATGCGTGGGCAAAATAAGAAGGCGGATGCGCTAAGCAAACTGGCTGCCTTGGCTTTTGATCATATGGGAAAGAAAGTTCTAATAAAAGAACTCAATGCGAAATCCATTGTTATGATGCCTTTAGTGACACCAGTTGAGGAATCAAGCTCAACATGGATGACGCCCATTGTGGCTTTTCTGCGGGATGGCACATCTCCTGCGGATTCCGCTGATGCAAAGAAAGTCCGCGTTAAGGCACCGCTGTATGCCCTTGAAGGTGACGTCCTATATCGAAAGAATTATTTGGGACCGCACTTAAGGTGCATTGGCCCGAAAGAGGCAGAGGAAGTTGTACGCGAGGTGCATGAAGGTGCATGCGCACTCCATTTGGGGCACAGGTCCATTGTGTCAAAAATAATGCGGCTAGGATATTATTGGCCCACCATGTACGCGGATACTGCGCGCATAGTTAAGCAATGTGAATCATGCCAAATACATGCACCTATTAGCAGAGCACCTACGCATCCAATGATACCAGTCTCCTCACCGTGGCCATTCTGCAAATAGGCAATCGACATAGTCGGACCATTCCTAAAAGGCCGAGGTAATTTTATCATTTATTTTCTAAACATGTTACTCACATCAGTACCTTACGCACATTCTGCACACGCAGGAAACATCAAATTCTTGATTGTTGCAATCGACTATTTCGCAAAGTGGGTCGAAGCGAGACCGCTGGCAGCAATCTCAGGAAAAAGGGTGCGAAATTTTGTATGGGAAGACATCGTCTGTCGATTTGGTATACCAAACGAAATTGTTAGCGATAACGGTACGCAGTTCGCGGGTGACCCTTTTCGCAGCTGGTGCGCGGAGCTTAATATTAAGCAAACTTTTACATCTGTTGTGAATGGCCAGTGCGAAGTCACCAACCGGGATATAGTAGCTGGAATCAAAGCTAGGTTGGGTCATGGTCGCGTTGGTTGGGTGGATGAACTACCGAAGGTTTTATGGGCGCATAGAACAACACCCAAAGCAAGCACTGGTGATACCCCGTTCAGTTTGGTCTATGGATCAGAAGCTGTTGTACCCGCAGAAATTGCGGTACCAACGTTCCGCATACAAAATTTTGATGAGAAAAATAACTCTGAAGCTTTGCGGGAAAATCTTAATTTGCTGGAAGAGCGCAGACTCTCTGCGGCTGTCAACGAAGTAAATAACAAGCAAAAAATTGCAAAGTACTATAATCAGCGTGTGCGTTCGCGCTCTTACTAGTGCGGTGACTTGGTTTGGCATCAGAACGACGCAAGTCATGCGGAAGATACTGGGAAACTGGGCCCCCGTTGGGAAGGTCCATACAGGGTAGCGAAGGCAAACAATACCGGGGTGTACCATCTCGAGACGTTAGATGGAAAACCTGTGAAACGCACTTGGCATGCGACGTTATTGAAAAAATGTTATATGTAGCTAGGTGGACCTGATCACTCCAGTTTATTGCAGCACATTATTTTTTCTATGTAATTTCCGTCCGTTTGGATGTGTCGCGGTTGTAATTGTGATTAATGCCAATTAAATATTTACTCGCGCATACTTTTGTTGTTTAAATCTTTTTTGTATGCGGTTCCTGCCTACTTAAGGGGTGTCCTCTAGCCCCCGTGCGGCAGAAGCCTGTTTGGTTACAAGGCTAGATGCTAACGGCAGGCAAAGGGAATTGGTTTTCCTCTAACCAAGCGCCACGCAGACTAGATGGCTGCAAAGTCGACTTAAAAAATTACAAGCATTGGTTTGCTTGTGCGTAATTACTCTCGCATTGGTTTGTTTGAGGAACTCTTAAGCATAAAGACATTGGCTTGTTTTTAGTTGCGTTGCTTACCATACAGCTACTGTGCACCTCTAGTACATGACAAAGCAAAAACGCAGTAGCTTCTGAGTCTAAATTGTTAAGGATAAATTGTTAAAGTATTGGTTTATTTTACGCAGTACCATCCGCATGAGTTTTGGTTAACTATGCGCATGGGCATGCGGTTCACATTTTGTTTTGATTCGCGATATATAAACAAATAAACACACTACGCATGCATATCAGAAATATATATACAGCAAATTAAGTTGTTACATAAGAGGTAATTGTTTGTAACGACTGCCCAACACGGGACTTAGGGCTGCAAAAATACAAATACCTGCCTAAGCATAGGACTTACGGCGCAATCCAACACAAACTAATAATCCTCCTTTAAAAACCCATCGATCGACATGTTCGGGTCCGCAGCAAATGCATTGATTAGGGGGATAGGGATGGACTTGATGGCTTCTTCTGCCTCCATTAACGCCGCAGCCGTTCCCTCTTTTAGCTTCTTTTGAACGATGTCGGGGAACGACGGTGTTAGATCGCAAGCTTGGATAACCTCCTGCACAGCCTTGTTGATTTCATGGTCCCTGACCGCATCAACGTAGGCATTGAACTTGTCGGACACAGGCTCTGAGTCCATCACCTTTTGAGCAATGGTAGGGAGTGCGGTGCGCAGCTTCGCTAGATCCGCATCTGCCAGTTCGCGGTTGGTTACCGTGTCATCCCTTTCCCTCGTCACTTTCTCAAGCTCCGACCACAAATGCTCTGCATCCCCCTTCGCCTGCTCAACCACACCAACCAGCTCACGGCTCTTTTTTCTTTCCTCAATCAGCGCAGTTTTGGTTTCATTTGCGGTCGACTCAACCGCCCTGCGCGCCTCCTCAGCAGCATCCATATCCTTCTTGACCTGATCTACACCCGCCTGCAGTAGCCCCAGCTCTACCTCTTTGCGCAAAGCTAGCTGGTATATGCTGGAAGAGCGGCGGGCCTGATCCGCAAACATGCCGAAAAATACCAGGCCGTTTTGAATGAAGGCATTGTGCGCCTGGTTAAACGGTAGAGCGGCCAGTTGCTCGCGAAATTCGGCCGGAAAGATTTGCTGCAGGAACGCAGACTGCTCTGCGGCATTTTTCGCAGAAGACTGTGTGAGTTGGCTAAGGTTGGCAAGGCGGAAGCTACCTTGCGGAGGAGTTGGTGTGGAATCGGAATCCACGTGTATTGTCTTATCCTTTGATGTGGCGGTAGCTTGGAGATCTGGGTTGACCCGTGGGATGGACGGCTGCGTCTCCTCCACATGCTCTGCATATCAGTAAATAGTTATAATGTGAACTTTAGTATGCAGTAAACGCGCAAGGAATGGACGCTTACCAGTAATGGGGGGAAGTAGTTCTGCAGAGTGTGGCTCGATTGGAACAAAGTTATCGTTCCGCATGTCCTCCCTTTGTTTGGGAGTCATCTTCTTCTTCTTCTGCTGAGCCGCAGAGGTCTCAGCTGCTTTGCGTTTGTTGCCAGATGCCGCAGGCGATTGCTCCGCGTTTTCGCTAGCTTTCTCCTGCTCTAGCTGCACGTTCACATCTTGCTTGCGGAAGGAGATTCCCGCAATCTCTTCCGCAGTCAGCACCTTCTTCATCCTCATTTCTGCAAAGATACGCGCATGCGTTAGATAATATACATACAAAAACAGTTTAGTACGTGATTATACTATCCCTACCCTTTCCATCCGGTCCGACTATGGCTGGGCGCACATCCTCCCATGGCCAATGTGCGGATATCTTCCCTAGCCGCAGCATCACGTTCCCATATGATCCATGCACTAACTGTGCGTTTGCACACTCCGCTAATAGTTTCCTTTCGTCGTCATTCAGGGTGGGGGTCTTGTTTACATCCTTCTCCACTTTCTCGAACCATATCAGCGTTTGCGAGAAGTTTGCACTCACCACAGTTTGGTCGATGAAAAAGAATGTCTCTTTCCAATTCCCCGCATTCGATTTTGGGGTCTTGGTGAAGTTTTGACGAGCGAAGAAGGTGAACCACGATTTGTGGTGGTTGGCTAGTCGGTATAAATGGCAAAACACCTTCACCAGGGGCACTTTGTTGAGTGCAACGCACCACATCTCGAACAAGACTATTTTTTCCTATAGCGTAAGGATGTAACTGACCTAATCCGACCTTAAAGTGATCTAGCACGCCCAGAAAGAAATCGGTGGGAGGAACCCTAAAATTGCCATGCTTAAAAGCATGTTCGTAAATAGCCACCTTTTTCTCCGGTGGCTCGTGGGCTCGCTGATTGGACAAAGGGGGCACCGGATTGTACTTGGCTAAGGGGGGTACTGTTTCACTAAGTAATCTATGTGCTTCTGCTCTATAACAGACTCTATGCTATCTACATACGTCTCGTTAGCTTTAGTCATTTTCTAGGAGTAATCGGATGAATACTAACCTTTAAATGGTGGCCGGAATGTTTGATTTTTGATCGGAATTCAAATTGGCAGCGTAACGGGGAAGCTTGATGCAAGAAAGTGGAAGTGAGCTGCAAAATGGGCTATTTATAGGGAAGATTGAGGGTCATGGGATGGAGTGATGTGATCATGGCTGTACACGTGTGACGCAATCGACGGGTAGCATTTTATTTACGCGCGTGGATGCCAGTTGGGTATGATTACATATACGCGCGTGGTTGGCACGCGCCTGCCACACTGCCACTTTATGTCATGTCAGCCGAATGGGCTTCTGCGATTGTGACAGGCATTTATGGCATCGAGACGCACGCGGAATATTAAAGGCTAGCCGTTTTCTTGTTTTTTCTTTTTCGCTTAATAGTTTGATATCATACGCCTCGCGCCATATAACATCAAACTGGGGGGACATAATGATACCGCAACCCGCAGGCGCACCACATATGTATGCGGGCAATCATTATTGTGCGTATGCGTGTTCTTGTGTGCGGTATGCGGCGCGCGATTGCCTTTGTTCCCGGTACGGCGGTTGCTTAGCTGTCAAGTAAATATCTTTTCCATAATTATATCCGTGATTCGGGGGAGTCAGTTATGGATGAGATTATCATGATCTGGGACGGTTCTAGAATTAGGGTTTTCCTATAAATACAAACCCTAATCATCATTCACCAGACACGCCACATTACGTAACCATCACATACGATACACATTACGTAAAACAGCATCATTCAGCATCTTTTCAAGGTTAACAGGTTAGTCTTTTGTAAGCTAGTACCTACGACCTTATTTGGGGCCTCTTGATCGACGACCGTTATCGGAGGTGGACTTAATCACTTGGCCACCCCGCCGACATCATCATGTCGGCCAGGGTTATTCACGGTAGCCGGACCGGAGAGCCACGTTCTAAGATCCTTAAACCCCTCTTTATGTATTGAGCAGACATATTAAACCCCACGGTTAAAATATGCATGATCAATGGTGAATAGTGATATCAGATAATTGATGTTTGCATATTTAGGCATTATATACAGTGAAGCTTATTAAGTATGATAATTGCTGCTGTTGAGTAAGTTTCTTTATCTGGGGACATAAGCTTTATTTGGTTTGTAAGTCCCTCCATTTTATCTCGTCTAAGTAAGTTGTGGGTGGGAGGAAGACCTTTATGATGAATAAATGTAATTTTTACTAGATTGCTATAAGATTGTGCTGCTACGATTGTGATTTGTGATAATTATCCCAACAGGATTCGCGTGCATAGATCTAATTTATGTTTTTATTCTTATTTCAGATGTGTTCAATCGATTATCAACCAGGAGGCTCTGGCGAGTAATAAAGAGACAACTTGAGGTTGACAAGTCTACTTCAGTATGGATTCAACCGCACCGACTTTGACTTTAATATGGCCAATTGATTTTTTAAGCTTTCACTAAAGCCTTAAAAATAATGAAGAGGATATTTGTTGCAAATTTTTATGAAACTTCAGGGACCAATCGTATATTTTTGATGAACGGAGAGTTTAACAAAAATTAAGGCAGAGACTAATTTGGGACGTAATTTGGCATTTAAGGATGATTTATGCAGTTTTGTTAACACAAGGACGATTTGGGCAAAAAACCATAAACACATGGACGATTTGGACAATTTTGTCAAAGAATATATTCCTCTATGTATTAACCTCATGTCATGAATGAACAATAACAATTTTATCTTTTCCTTAATCAAAAGTATTAAATCATATATATTACGTAGTATATTTATTTTTCATTTTTTCATTAAATTTATAAATTTCATTCTTGAATTCTTGAGATGCTAATGAGAAAGAAGCTAAGACTACAACTAACACAAAAGCCCAACCACTAACACAAAAGATACACAAGCCCAACAAGTCAATACTCCACATACAATCAATAATAACATCGACCTTACCCCCACAACCCATATCCCCATTGACACAACACATTAAACCTAAATGAAACCAAAAACACTCCCGAAACAGATTCATCCCCATTGTACGGTTTCGACATCTTCAACGAACATGTTCAGACCCCCAAATCTACGGTCACATTCAAGAAACCAAATGAGATGCACGTTTTAGCCTCCCCCATAACCGACAACACTGCTTCCAGATGCAACTCTAAAGACAGACAAAAAAGAGAACTCACACCTAAGTGAAAAAGGAAAGAAAAACAGCCGGAACAATGCAATTTCAAGAGGGTGGCTCGTGATATTGCTACGAAAGTCGTGCCTAAGGTCCAACACAAACAAAAACGCGTTGAAAAAGCAAACACGTGGCATGGCAAATCCAAATTCCGGTACGTCAAGCACTTGGCAAGAAGCGGAGCAAAAATTAGGAAATCTCAACCTCTAAAAATAAGTGGTGTATCTTCGATGAAAGGTAGTGTGAAGTCTAATTCAAAGACGAGCTGAGACATCAGAAACATGAGAAAAAAGTTCAAACAACTTGAGTATACGTACCAAAGAGCTGGGCAAAAACCTCGGTATACGATGGAGCAGTGGTAATCCTTAAAACTGTTCCACCATCATCTCTCGATATTATTAGTTTACTTAATGAATATTTTAGCATTATATGTACGTGGTGTAGGTGAAGACGAAAACTAAACTGGATGAAGAATTTATGTCGTAAAGAAAAACCTGTTATCTTTGCATCACAAGAAACAAAATGTAAGAAAGTCGATGAAAGTTGGATTGAATCCATTTGGGGTTCGCCCAACTTTAACTATGTGCAAAAAGAATCGAGGGGACAATCCGGAGGTATGATCTTAATATGGGCCACAAACTCATTGATTGTGAATCAAGCCATAGAAAGTGAATTTTATCTACCCATCAAAGGTCATTGCTGTTAATGTATCTAAGATTGTTATTAGACATTTGTCTTATGTTATGTAAACTTAGTTACTAAGAAAACTTAGCTATTAAGTTTTCTTAGCTATTAAGTATTCTTAGTCTTTAAGTATTCTTATCCATTAAGGATACTTAACCATTAAGTATCCTTATCCATTAAGGATTCTTATCCATTAAGAATTCTCATCCATTAAGTATTCTTATCCATTAAGGATACATAGATATTTTAGCATCCTTAGTTGTTAAGTAATTATCGATATTCGTGATACTTACCTCTTAAGTTTTCTTAGAGGTTAAGAAAGTTAGTTTTTTGTAGCCTATAAATAGGAATTGTAATCAAGAGTTGTATAAGATAACAAATCTTCAAATAATACAATCAATCTTCAAATTATTTCTATTCTATACTTTTATTATGTATTCTAATCTACTTAGCAACAAAGTCTTGCTATTTTAATCTTTAGCATCAAGTCTTGCTATTCTAATCTTTAGCAATACAGTCTTGCTACCTTAATCTTTCAAGAGTAGATTTCTATTCTATTCTTGAACATTTACAGTGGTATCAGAGCTTTTTTCTTAAGGGGATGTTTTATTCACGGTAAAAGAAATTTTAAACTAGACATGGCATCTAGTTCAACTGCTCCAGCAATTCCAACATTTAATGGGTTGCACTATCACATTTGGGCAGTAAAGATGAAGACATATTTGAAGTCTCAAGGTTTATGGAAGGTTGTAGAGACTAATGAAGATCCTCCAGCACTCAGAGCAAACCCAACTGTTGCTCAACTAAGAAATTATGAAGAAGAGTTGCTGAAGAAAGATAAGGCACTTACCTGTTTACATTCAGGACTTGCTGTTCAAATTTTCACCTCAATAATGGACTTGGACACACCAAAAGCTGTGTGGGATAAAATCCAAGATACCTATGAAGGTTCTGATAGAGTAAAAGTTGTCAGATTATTGACTCTCAGACGAGAGTTTGAATTGTTGAAAATGAACGATGATGAACTCGTGAAAGATTATTCATCCCGAATAATGGATGTTGTTAATCAAATTAGACTTCATGGTGACAAGATTTCAGGCCAGAAAGTGGTGGAGAAGATAATGATAAGTGTCCCTCAAAAGTTTGAAGCCAAAATTTCCGTAATAGAAGAATCTTGTGATATTAGCATGCTTACGGTTTCTGAACTAACTAGTAAGCTTCAAGCACAAGAACAGAGGGTCTCTATGAGATCCGAAGAAAAGGTTGAAGGTGCTTTTCAAGCTTTTTTCAAAAATAACAAGGCTGGGAATTCAAGACAAAACACATATAAGAAAGGAAATTATAAAGGAAATAAAAGTTCAAGCTCATGAAGCTCCTCTTCAACATCAAAGAAAGGTACTTTCCCTCCATGTAAAGTTTGTCAAAATACAAATCATCAAGAAGTTGATTGTTGGTTCAAAGATAAACCAAACTTTAAGTGCAATTTTTGCAAAAAGTTTGGACATATTGAAAGATATTGTAGAGCAAAGAAAAATCAAGGCCAAACAAAGGAACTTCAGTTGGCAAATTTCACTGAGGAAAATCAGGAGGAAAATGAACACTTGTTCATGGTTTCACATGTCGATAAAAGTTCAAGAAGACTTACATGGCTTCTTGATAGTGGGTGCACTAGCCATATAACTCCAGAGCTGTCATACTTTTGTAATCTTGATACTAAAATCAATACTAAAGTGAAGCTCGGAGATGGAAGAATTGTTCAAGCTAAAGGGAGAGGCACTATTGCGTTTAAAACAAAGCAAGGTACCAAATATATTTCTGATGTCTTATATATTCCCGACCTTGATCAAAACTTGTTAAGTGTTACAAAAATGACCAAAAATGGCTACGGTGTGAATTTTAAGAATTCTTGTTGTTGCATCTCTGACACTACTGGTTCAATATTAGCAAATCTTGATATGGTATATGATAGTTTCTACTTAAAGCTCGATTTTGTGGATGAAAGTGCTTATCATGTTGTGGAAGATAATAGTATGATATGTCATAAAAGATTCGGTCATTTCAATAACCGAACACTGAAGCACATGTATACCACCCAACTAGTCAAAGATTTGCCTATAGTTACCGAAGTTGATCTTAAATGTGAAGGTTGTGAATTGGGGAAAAATCACAGGTTGCCTTTCTCAAAATCTGGTGTGACAAGAGCCACACACAAGTTAGAAATCATTCATTCTGATATTTGTGGTCCTATGTCTATACCATCCTGGAATGGCAACAAGTATTTTATACTTTTTATCGATGATTACACACGGATGTGTTGGGTCTATTTTCTAAACAATAAAGCTTCAGTTTTTTCTATCTTCAAGAATTTCAAGAAACTTGTTGAAGTGCAAAGTGGCAATACTTTGCGTATTTTGAGAACCGGCAATGGTGGAGAGTATACTTCAAATGAATTTGAAGACTTCCTTCAACAACAAGGAGTAATTCATCAGGTCACAGTTCCATACTCGCCATAACAAAACGGAGTTTCTGAGAGAAAAAATAGAACTGTTATGGAGATGGCAAGATCGATGATTTTCGAAAAGAATCTAACCAAGACATTTTGGGCAGAAGCCGTTGCAACTTCTGTGTATTTGCTCAACCGATTAGCAACAAAAGCTGTGAGTAATAAGACTCCGGTTGAAGCTTGGTCAGGAATCAAACCTTCAGTCAAACATTTGAAGGTATTTGGTTCTATTTGTTACTATCATATTCCAGATGTTAAGAGGACAAAACTTGATGCTAAAGCTAGAAAAGGAATTTTTGTTGGCTATGCGACAGAGTCAAAGGGATATAGAATATACGATTTGACTGATTGTAAAATTGCAATTAGTAGAGATGTGAGTGTTGATGAAGGAGCCTACTGGGATTGGAATACGAAGGAAGTTAAAAGGCATGAAGCTTCTATTTCAAGTCTCCAAAATGAATCTCATTATGATGATCCAGAATTTGATGTTGAAGACACAACTGACACCGAAGTTCTGAGAACCAAAAAAATTGCTGATGTATACGAGTCTTGTAATCATGTTGTTATGGAGCCCGAAAGCTATATTGAAGCTTCCAAACACAATGAATGGAATGAAGCCATGAAAGCAGAGCTTGAAATGATTAAGAAAAATGAAACATGGAAGCTTGTTGATTTGTCAAAGGGTAAGAATGCAATAGGTGTCAAATGGGTGTTTAGAACTAAGTTTCAACCTGATGGTTCAGTTCATAAACACAAAGCAAGGTTGGTAGCGAAAGGATATTCTCAAATTGCCAGTGTGGATTTTAGGGAGACTTTCGCTCCAGTTGCTCGTCATGACGTGATCAAGTTATTGTTAGCTGTAGCTGCTCAACGCAATTTGAAAATTCATCATCTTGAGGTAAAATCAGCATTTTTGAATGCTGAACTTGAGGAGGAGATTTATGTAAAGCAACCTCAAGGCTTTGAAGTAGCTGGCCAAGAAGATAAAGTATACAGACTATATAAGACACTTTATGGTCTAAAGCAAGCACCAAGGGCTTGGTATTCTAAGATTGATGCTCATTTGATAAATCATAATTTCAAGAGGAGTCCAAATGAGTCAACTCTTTATGTGAAACAATTAAATTCTCAAGAGGTACTGATTATCTCTCTTTATGTTGATGATTTACTTGTGATCGAGAGCAACGATAATCTTGTTGAAGAGTTCAAGAAACAAATGAAATCTGAATTTGAAATGTCAGATTTGGGACTCATGCATTATTTTCTTGGCATGAAAATTAATCAACAAACTAGTGGTGTTTATATTTCTCAGTATTTCTCAGAAAAAGTATGCAAGTGACATGCTCAAGAGATTCAACATGTTTTCATGCAAACCAGTCACATCACCACTTATTTTAAATTGCAAGTTGTCTAAAGAAGATGGAGATAAGCTAGCTGATCCAACTCTATACAGAAGTATTATCGGGAGTCTATTATATTTGGCAATCTCAAGACCCGATTTAGCTTATGCAGCTAGTTTCTTATCAAGGTTTATGACTTCACCAACTAGTTCTCACTTGGGAGCTGCCAGGAGAGTCTTAAGATACTTAAAAGGTTCTCTCGATCTGGGGATTATGTTCGAGAGAAACAAAGATGTAAAACTTGAAGGATATTCTGATAGTGATTGGGCTGGAAGTGTTGATGATATGAAGAGTACTTCTGGTTATGTTTTCAATCTTGGTTCAGGTGCATTTTGCTGGAACTCAAAAAAGCAAAGCGTTGTCGTATAATCTACTGCAGAGGCGGAATATATTGCAATCGCGGCTGCTGTGAATCATGCTGTTTGTATAAGAAAGCTGTTGTCTGACTTGGATCTTACACAAGATAGTCCAACAGTCATATATTGTGATAAAAAATCTGCTATTGCTATAGCAGAGAATCCGGTGCAACACGGAAGAACAAAACACATCAATGTCAAATATCATGTTATTCGAGAAGCCGAGAAGAATAGAAAAGTCAAGCTGAAATACTGCACCTCCGATGATCAATTGGCAGATATGCTTACAAAGTCTCTCACGGGAATGAAGCTAGATCAATTGAAGACTCGACTTATGATGTCCAACAACAATCTTAAGGAGGAGTGTTAATGTATCTAAGATTGTTATTAGACATTTGTCTTATGTTATGTAAACTTAGTTACTAAGAAAACTTAGCTATTAAGTTTTCTTAGCTATTAAGTATTCTTAGTCTTTAAGTATTCTTATCCATTAAGGATACTTAACCATTAAGTATCCTTATCCATTAAGGATTCTTATCCATTATGTATTCTTATCCATTAAGGATACATAGATATTTTAGTATCCTTAGTTGTTAAGTAATTATCGATATTCGTGATACTTACCTCTTAAGTTTTCTTAGAGGTTAAGAAAGTTAGTTTTTTGTAGCCTATAAATAGGAATTGTAATCAAGAGTTGTATAAGATAACAAATCTTCAAATAATTCAATCAGTCTTCAAATTATTTCTATTCTACACTTTTATTATGTATTCTAATCTACTTAGCAACAAAGTCTTGCTATCTTAATCTTTAGCATCAAGTCTTGCTATTCTAATCTTTAGCAACACAGTCTTGCTACCTTAATCTTTCAAGAGTAGATTTCTATTCTATTCTTGAACATTTACAATTGCGCGGGGTCAAACTCGGAAATTGCCATTGTCAACATTTATGGACCTCACTCAAATATAAAGAAAATTAGATTTTGGGTAAGTATTTCAAACTTAATAAATTACAAAGATCTACCATGGGTGTTATGTGGCGATTTTAATGAAGTAAGAAATGTTCATGAAAGATTTAATTGTGCTTTTAACAAACCTTGGGCGGATAGCTTCAACAACTTCATTAATAAAATGTGTCTCATTGACTTACTAATCAGGGGAAAGAAATCCACCGAATTAGTGACGATGGTCTAAAACTTGGTAAACTAGAGCGTTTTCTAGTGTCGGAGGAATGGATGAAAATATGGCCAAACTCGTCCGTTACTACCTTAGATCGTGAACTCTCCGATCATTGTCCTATTGTCCTAAAAGATTCACATATTGACTTCGGTCCTAAACCCACATGGGTATTCAACACTTGGTTTGAAGATAAAGAAGCCGACATATCATAGAATCTGCTTGGAACACTCCTGTTACAGGTAATCGTCCCAATTGTATCCTTCGTAATAAACTTAAAAATGTTAAATTACTTTAAAGGACAGGAACAAGGCTGCTAGTAATATAGATGATCAAATAAAGCTCCATAAGCAAGCTTTAGCAGCATGGGAACAACATGCAAAATGTCGGATTCTAACTGATTCCGAAAGAGCTCAATGGCTTGAAGAGAAAAAAGAATTGGATAAACAAAGAAAAAAAATTGTTGAAACAAAAGGCAAGGGTTAAATGGGATCTCGAAGGCGACGAAAACTCAAAATACTTTCACAATTTCATAAGACGTAGAACGAACAAAATAATATTCGAGGAATCACGGTTGATGGCAAATGGACAGAAGAACCGAACACTATAAAAGAAAAGGCTTCGCACTATTTCGGCAACACATTCAAAGCAAAAGAAATGAGTAACTCTTGTCCTTTCAATTCTAACCTGAATCACGAGTACATTTCTAATACGGACAACGAAATGCTTGAAGCAAAGTGCGAAGAAAAGGAGGTATGGGAAGCATTAAAAAGTTGTGACATCTCCAAAGCTCCTGGTCCCGATGGGTTTAATATGAAATTCTTTAAGAAATTCTGGTGGCTTGTTAAAGATGACCTTATTCGTGCTCTCGATTGGTTTTGGTATAATACGGAAATATCCTGAGGATGCAATGCCTCGTTCATCACCTTAATTCCAAAGAAACCAAATCCTAAAGGTTTTCATGAGTATCGCCCGATTTTTTTATTTGGAAGTTACTACAAGATATTAACGAAACTACTATCCATTCGGCTCACTAAGGTAATACATAAAATCATAAGTCGAGAACAAACGGACTTCATGAAAGGGCGTAGCATTTTGGACTGTGTAATGATCGCAAATGAGGTTGTAGATGAGCTCAAAAGAAAGAAAAAGTAAGTCCTAATATTCAAAATTGACTTCGAAAAGGCCTCTGATTGCATAAGTTAGAATTTCTTACTCAGCACCATGAGATGTTTAGGCTTCAGTCAGAAGTGGATCAAATTGATAAATGCATGCTTCTCATTGGCCTCAATCTCAATTTTAATCAAGGGCTCTCCCACCAAGAAATTCAACTCGGGGCATGGTGTTCGACAAGGTGATCTGATATCTTCGTACTTATTTATTATTGCGGCCGAAGGCCTCAACCTCTTAACAAAAAGGGTCGTGGCAAGTGGATATATCAAAGGCATTGAGGTAGGAACTGACAAAATCATTGTCTCTCACTTGCAATACGATGACGACACAATTTGTTTTGGGAAGTGGAGTAAACATAATGCGTCCAATATCGCAAAGCTTCTCAAATGTTTTGAAGATCTCTCGGGTTTGAAAGTAAACTTCAAAAAAGCAATCTATATGGGATAGGTGTAATAAAAGTAGAAGTCGAAGAAGTGGCAAATCGTATCAAATGCTCGGCGGGTTCCTTACCATTTCTTTATCTAGGTATGCCAATAGGAGTAAAGACAAGCAAAGAAACGGTTTGGCAATCCATCGTTGACAAGTTCAAGAAAAGATTAGCAGATTAGAAGGGCAAAACGATATCCTTCAGTGGAAGACTTACAATGGTGAAATCTATCCTTAGTAGTCTACCATTATATTTCTTCTCTATATTTCGTGCTCCATCTAGTACCATTAATATACTTGAGTCTTTAAGACGAAATTTCTTTTGGGGCGGGGATGACACAACAAAAAAAATATGTTGGGTAAAATGGGATCGTGTTTTACTCTTATAAAAAAAGGGGTCTAAATATTGGATCTTTACATGCTAAAAACCTATCTTTATTATACAAATGGTGGTGGCGCCTTAAAATCGAACCTAATGTTTTTTGGAAAAAAAATAATCACTAGTATATATGGACCAGATGGTGGTCTTTTAGAATCTAACCCCTGCAGGATCTCAACCAGACGTAGCATTTGGCTCGAGATAATAAAAGCAGGCAAACTAGTGGACGGTTTCGAAGTAAACTTCACCAAATCATTCGTAAGAAAAGTAGGAAATGGAAATATAACAAGCTTCTCGAAAGACACTTGAATCGGTGAACATAATTTTCAAAACAAATTCAACAGGTTGTTCACTTTAGAATCAAGAAAGGATGCTATAGTCGCTGATATAATGAACTCCTTCTTCACGCAACAATCGATTAATTGGCAATGGATCAGGACACCGAGAGGTCGATCCCTTTCTGAGCTGAACGAATTAAATCAACTTATTACATGTTTTTCACGATACTTGGACATGGAACTTAGACCCATCAGGAACATTCGACTCTAACAAGCTGACCGGGATGATTGACGAAAGAAAACTTGCTGCAGCAGCTATCACCACCGAGACTATTCACAATAAAGCTCTGCCCCAAAAAATTGACATTTTCATTTGGAGGGCCGAGGGCCTTGATAAATAAAATCCCAACAAGGTCAGAACTTGACAAGTGTGGCATCAACCTAGACACCCTTTTATGCCCACTTTTTAACACTAACATCGAAACAGTCGACCACATCCTTATTTCCTATCCGAAAGTAGAAGTTATCTGGAGCTTACTTCTAAAATGGTGGAACTCTCAATCAATCATCATCTCGAATAAGGAAGAAGCTTTCATCGAAAACCAAAACTTGGCTAACACCTCCATTGGTAAAACCATATGGCAAGCTACCAAATGGATCTGCGGATACACAATTTGGACAAACTGAAACAAAAAAAATTTTCTCAAGAAAGGAATGGTCACCTCACATGATAATATCGGACATCCAAACACAAAGTTACACTTGGATATCTAAGAGACTCAAAAAGACGTCGATAGATTGGCATCAATGGTTGATAAACCCGAAATATTACAATCGTCATCTAACCAACGAACTGGAGTCGGTTGAAGAAAAGGAGTAATTACTTTATTCACTTCATAGGGTCTTGTATTTAGAACTATCCGTGATCTCAATTCCTAATCTCTTGTATATAAGAGTCATATTCTTTCTGTGCCTTGCCACTTACTATAAGCCGACACATTTTGTATTCTTGTATTATGATCTCATCTAATAAAATCACGAATGTGCTTTTAAAAAAAATGATTTAACTATATATATTGAACATCATTTTAGTAGGTTATATATATGTATGTATGTATGTATGTATGTATGTATGTATGTATGTATGTATGTATGTAGGTATGTATGTATGTATGTATGTGTGTGTGTATGTATTTGTGTAACCAATTGGGGGAAACGGGAGGAAACAAATTTTGTTTTTCATTTTTTTCGATTTTTTTCAGGCATCAAGATCACACAAAAATATGAACATTTAAAAAAGACACTTCGTGATGAATGTTATTATTTAGGCGGGAAAACGATCGACAAAAATAACATTCAAGATAATATTGATCGTGAAGAATGTTAATCTTCAAACATTTTTTTTTCATGTTTTGTGAAGTACTTCATTTCAACGGAACGGAACCCTAACCCAAGGGTGCCAAAAGGAATCGGTATGGCGACCAAGATGACTCCACCAACGGGCTACCAAAGATCGAATGGTCACTGTGATGAACGGAAATTCAACGATGTGGTGGGAGGATATAAAGTGGACCTGAGGTCGTTTCTTAACAGCAAGAAAGACTGTTTGAAGGAAAAAGTGGTGGTTGCGGATGAAAACAGCAATAACAATGAATTACTCGAGAGTGCTATCATGTGTGAAGCCACTAACATGGAGGTCTTAAAAAACATTGATTTAATCTTGAAGGAAGAAGGATTCAATGACTTATAGGTTAAACTTCTTGGTGGTTTAGGGACACTACTTATTTTTAACTCAAAGGAAACTGCATCAAAAGTGTTTGATCAAAGTAACCATCCATTGAAAAGGTGGTTTCATAAGCTATTGTGGTGGGATGCGACGAACTGGCTGGAAGGTGGAATGTCTTGGTTGCAGATTAATGAGGTACCGGTTCATTGTTGGACGGAAAAGACGTTTTCCTCCATTGCTGAATGGTGGGGAACGGTGTACAAGCTTGAAAACTACAACCATTGAAAATCAAAAGTTAAATCATGGTTGGGTCTTTGTAAAGTTATCCAATCCTGAGATGGTTAATGATTCACTTATACTCAGACATAGATCAGCAAACTATTTTATCAATATTAAAGAGGAGTTGAAGGTCTGTCCTAATTGGGACGAGGAGGATGATGGATTGGACAAGAATAGCTTCTTCTCGGAATATAGTTCAGATTACGTTGACTCTGATGACCTATCGGGCAGTGATGGTGAGCCAATGATCAATGAAGATGAAGGTCTCCGGGATGCTGCTCCTAATCAAGAACAGTACCCTGAATTGGAAAGGAACTCGATCTCAGTAGATGGTGTTGGTTCAGATAATTCTGGCAACGATGTCGGAAAAAATTGCCAGAGAATTCTTGGTGAAGATGATTATTGTGAATCAGGTTGTTTAGGGATTAAACAGCTTTTTGGTGATACCGAGACTCGCGTAAAAGAGATATCTGATACAAGTCTTCCTGATTTGGTTGAAATCGTGGCTGATTCATGGGAATATACGGTGGGTAATACCCTAACCCTAATTCCAGTCCACGACAAGTTGCTGCTGCAGAAGGAGTGGTGCCAGAGAATCTTTTAAGTGAACGTGCTGCAGAAGGGGTGGACGCATGTGCACATCTATCTAATCACGAAGTGGGCTCTCAAAAGTCAGGCTCTATTAGGCCCAATATGAATATTAATTTCGGCCCATCATATGGATTTAAATGATAACTCATGTGAAGTAATTCAGCCTAATATGGATGATCAACCCAATTTGGATGGGGTTGGGGATAAACCTACTGTTTCCAAGGCAAAAATGGCAGCTATTCCTACATGTAACAATAAAACATCTTCAAGAAATAATTCAAGGCTCAGTTGCAAATCAGTTGATGTGTCACTTTGTAACGGGTGCTATTGGAATGTAATGGGGATTTGGAGGGCTTCGTCTAGATTAATGAGGTTGAAAAATATGGCTAGAAGTGGGTATGATCTTAATTGTGATAATCAACATAAATGTAAGATGTGTTGTAAAAAGGCCAAGGCAAAGAAGCAAAATTCAAAGGCGAAATCGGTGAGTGGGGATGGTAGTCATTCAATTAACAATGTGGAACTTAAAGCTTATGGGGAAGAAATCGGATTAGGGTGACCTTGCCCCAATCCTATGTAAGTCTCCTTGTGTACTCGCTTCATTTTAATAATTTTATTATGAAGCTTTTGTCTTTAAATATTCATGGGATTGGTGTCAAAGGAAAATCGGGTGGGTAAAAGAGTTGTGTAGTAAGGAAAGACCAGACATTGCGGTTTTTCAAGAAACAAAGTCTAAAAATTTTGAACGATATGTGGGTTCATGCTTTATGGGTAACAATAATTGTGGCTATATCCAAAGAGATGCGGTAGGAAATTCGGGCGGGTTACTTGTGGTGTTGGATAATTGTAGATTCGTTGCGGATAGTGCCTCTAGTAATGATTTTTTCTTGGCAATTCGTGGAAAATGGTGTGGTTCCAGGAACGAATCAATAATTGTTAATGTCTATGGTCCACACAACGATATCAAGAAGATAGGGATGTGGAGTGCATTAGACAATCTCCTTAGGTCAAACGATTCGGCATGGGTATTGTGTGGGGACTTTAATGAAGTTAGATTTCAAACGGAAAGGCTTAATTTCCCTTTTCACCAATCTAGGGCTAACCGGTTCAATGATTTCATTTTGAAGAATAACTTGATTGAAGTCCCAATTAATGGGAAAAGGTTCACGCGCATTAGTGATGATGGTACTAAGTTTATTAAATTAGATCGGTTCCTTGTTGATGATAATTTCACTAAATTGTAGGAGGATCTATCAGTTATTGCTTTAGATCGTAGAGAATCGGATCATTGTTGGTCCTAAACCGTTCAAGATTTTTGATGAATGGCTCAAAAAGGATGGGGTCGATAAAGTGATTCAAGATGCGTGGGACAAATCGGTGTGTGGGGTAAAAAAAGATTTCTTTTTAGGGACAGGCTTAAAAACGTAAAATATGACTTAAGGTGTTGGAGTAAAATTGAGTTTGGGTCCTTAGAAAATGAAATTAAGTTGTTAAAAGCGAAGGCGAATAGGTTAGAGCTTTTAGCGGAATCGGGTTCAATTAGTGAAGGTGACCGAGCATGTTGGATGAAGACGCGTAAGTCATGGTTTGAAAAAGAAAAAATTAAATCCAGAATGTTGCAACAAAAGGCGCGGATATGGTGGATTTTAGAAGGAGAATAAAATTCAAAATATTTTCACTCCACCATCCATAGAAAGTATAATAAATGCAATATTCATGGGTTAAATATTAATGGCGAGTGGAACCAGGAACCAAGGGATGTAAAAGAGACGATTCTAAATCACTTTCGTAATATTTTTAGTGCCAAGAACGTCAATAGGCCTTCCTTTATTAGTAGGTTGGGCTGTGGGTTTAGTGGGCTGAACACATGCAATACTCGTAATGGGCTGGACAGAAACAGTGGGCATGAAATGGTCGATGTCATAGTTGGGCTGGGAAAGAACAGTAGTGGGTCTGACAACAGTGGGCCTCATGGTATTGGTTTACATGTTAATGTTGGGATGGAGGCTATCTCGATGGGTAACCATGGGCTTAACAGTGGGGTTGAAAAAGTTAATATTAGCGGCAGTAATGATAATAATTTAACTTCTGACATTAATAAACTAACACGTGATGAAGCAAATGAACTAATAATGGTTTTTAGTGAATCCGAAATATGGGAGGCGGTTAAAGATTGTGGGAGCTCGAAAGCTCCGGGACCGGATGGTTTTAATTTGAGCTTTTACAAGAAATTCTGGAACATCATTAAAGGTGATCTCATTGAGGCTATCAACATGTTTTGGGAAAAAGGGGAGATATCAAGGGGTTGTAACGCTTCTTTCATCACACTCGTCCCGAAAAAATTGGATCCCTTAAGTTTAAACGATTACCGACCGATATGTTTAATTTGTAGCTTCTATAAGGTGATTGCTAAACTTCTCGCAAACCGCCTTAAAAAAGTTACCCCTAATCTTATCGGGTTTGAACAAAGTGATTTTATTAAAGGAAGGAATATCTTAGATGGGGCTCTTATTGCAAACGAAACACTCTCTTTTTTTAAAAACAAGCGACTTAAAAGTGTAATCTTTAAATTGGATTTCGAGAAAGCCTTCGACTGTCTTAGCTGGGAATTTTTGGTTGAAATAATGGAAAAGATGGGTTTCGGGGTAAAATGGGGGAAGTGGATAATCGCATGCTTAAAGTCGGCTTATATTTCGATACTTGTTAATTTCTCACCGAAATGTGAATTCAATCTAGAACGGGGAGTTCGACAAGGGGACCCACTCTCCCCATTTCTATTTCTCTTGGTGGCGGAAGGCTTGAATGCATTAACCAAACAAGCCGTGAAGAATAAAAAGTTTTTGGGGGTGGAAATTGGTCGTGATAAAATTCCCATCTCGCAGCTTCAATATCTTCTTCGGATCATGGAGTGAAGGGAATATACAGAACCTTATTAAACTCCTAAAGTGTTTTGAATTAACGTCAGGGCTTAAGGTTAACTTTCACAAAGTAACCTTATTGGGGTTATGGTCGAAAGGAATGGGGTGGAACATATGGCTCGTTTATTTAGGTATAATGTAGGTACAACTCCGTTTATTTATCTTGGACTACCCGTGGGAGGTAACATGAAAAAGGAAGAGAGTTGGAAACCGGTTGTAAACAAATTTGAGAAACGACTTTCGGATTGGAGGGCTAGATCGATTTCATTTGGTGGGCGCTTGACTCTTGCTAAATCGGTGTTGAATAGTCTTCCGCTGTACTACTTCTCGCTCTCCTGTGCCCCGTCATGTGTGATTAAAAAGCTTGAGAGTGTGAGACGTTCTTTCTTTTGGGGCGGGTCGGGTAACAAATCAAAAATACCTTGGGTTAAATGGGATGAAACAATTTTACCTTATCGGGAGGGTGGGTTAAATTTGGGCTCTCTTAAAACAAAAATAATAGCTTTGATCGGCAAGTTGTGGTGGAGGTTTAAATCCTAAACCTCCTCTTTGTGGGTCAAGGTCATCTCAAGTATTTACGGGAACTCGGGTGGGCTTATGATTGGTGACATTCTTCCAATCGACTCTTACAAGTCGACTTGGATGGATATAGTAAAAAACGGGACTAACATCGAAGACACTGGTCTTCCTTTTAGAAGTTTTTTTTTGTAAAGGAAATAGGTGACCGAGCTTCTACATCATTATGGAACGACACTTGGATTCGTAATGAGAAGCTAAAGCACAAGTTCAAGAGATTATCAAGGCTTGAGATGAATCTAGATGCTTCTATTAGTGAAAGACTTGCTTGGGATGGTGTGAAGTGTGAAGGTAATTGGTCGTGGCTAAGAGCACCAAGTGGAAGAGCGAATGATGAGCTACAACAATTGGAAAACATGATCTCGGATGTGAAATTCAACCCGAATAAAGGTGACGAGTGGAAATGGAAAGCGGATGGCAACGAAATTTTCTCGACAAAAGCTTTAACAACCTTAATCAATTCGAGAGATCTAATCCCATGTAACTCTTTTTGTGAAACCTTGAGTAACAAAATGGTTCCGAAAAAACTAGAAGTATTTGTGTGGAGAGCTAGGAAAAGGCGTATCCCGTTGTTGGTGGAACTTGACAAAAAAGGTATTGATCTACATTCGGTTCATTGCCCACTATGCGATGATGCCATTGAAACGGTTGATCATTCACTCATTTTATGTAAGCATGCTTTCGATGTGTGGTGCAAAGTGTTCGGGTGGTGGGTTAGAGGCAGTATACCTTTTATTAGTGTTGAGGATCTTTTCTTGGGTACGGGCCAAGCGACTTCTAATGTGGGTAAATCTATTTGGCAAGCTTTGATTTGGTCAACTAGTTATCTCATATGAAAAAACCGAAATCAAAAGGTTTTTTCGAATAAAAGTTGGAATGTTCCGATGGCACTAAACGAGATTCAAATCAAGAGCTTCGAGTGGGTCGCGAAAAGGTGTAAATTAAAGTTGATCGATTGACACACATGACTCCATAACCCTCGTGTATTAATTCCCTAATTTTTATTGACTTCGCGAAGATGCAAGCTTTGCATCCTTGTATATAGTTTCGGGTATTTGTATATAATTTATGTTCGAAGTGTATGTATGTATGTATGTATGTATGTATGTATGTATGTATGTATGTATGTATGTATGTATGTATGAGTTATCGTTATTATTAATAAAATTGTTATCTTAAAAGAAAAAAAATATGCACATAACAAACACTTCATAAAAAAAAAACATTACCGCATAGAAATGGGCACCCGCGGCAACGAGCAGCAAACCCGTCACCTCGTTATGTTTGATTTAGTGGAATACTATGTAAACATCAAATTCAAATGTCGCAATAACAAATAAAAATAAGTCAAAAAATATTGTAGCATATGCTATGTGTTAAGAATCAGAAGTACATACGTGTAACTTTCTATTTCTATTATTAGGCCCACTATTGAGTGTTTGGAATCACTGAAGACGAAAATATAACTTGGTCGAATTAATGCTTTAACTATATAAAAAATAAAAAATAAGTATATAATTTTTTTTACAGGAGTTAGTTGGAGATCACACAAGGGACTTAACCACCCACACGATCATCTTCCGGATAAAATTGAGTAGTTAATATGTAACCAACGAGGGTCGAACTGACCTCCTATAAAGGAGGCAGACCACTAATCGCTGGACCAAATCACAACTTCAAAAAATATAAATATATTATAATATACGAACATTAACTTAATTTCTTACAACTCAATTTCGTATAACAAACTCGATTCTTTTGAGTGGTGGTGTTGTACCTTAAAAGCAAGAGTATCCGATGCTTTTTGCACTAGAGACAAACCTTGTTTGTCACTCCATTAGATAATTTGTAATGGAGCGTGTGTTAAATTTATACATATATATTCAATCTTATTCTGAAATGCTTTGTTTTTTTATATTTGTATTTTATTCTTATATTTGTTTTATTTTGTAAGGTTTTTTATTCTTTTAATGATTTAAAGAGTTATGTTGCTGAATGGTGATATTGAAGACTTGAGGATCATTTTGTGAAGTCTATATGCTGCAAGGACCAAAGTGCAATATGTGGATGTATATATTCATCTTTTCTGGATCCTTTTCATTCATTCACACACAGCTCTTTTGTTCATCATCTGTTTTCTCTCGTTTAATCTCCAAACCCTAGTTCATAATATTGGCTGATTTGAGAAGTATCATCTTGATACTTAGTGTTCTTTTGAGAGATTGTTTCTAGTCTGCTAGATCTTAGAGCTGTTCTTTTCTATATTTTGTTATTGATTCTTCTTCTGTAATTTTGGTTTTAATCATATGATTTTCAAGGTTTGGTGTGATTTCTTTGTGTGTTCATAGTTTCGTACATGGTATCAGAGCATCTACGTTCAAATCTGAGACGTTGTGGGTTGAAGATTTAGATTTGGGTTGCAGATCTGATTCTAGGGTTTCGTTATTTGGGGTTCTGTTGGTTAAATTGATGTTCTATTGCTGATGTTCTGATTATTTTTTCTATCCGGTGTATCTTCTCAACTATTGTTGATTTTTCCGGTGATTTTTCTTCAAACCCTAATTTGTCAAATTAGGGTTTTCTTCTTTTTGGGCGATCTAAGTTGATTCTTGTCTTCCGCTGCTGTTATTCTTCTTCTTTTCAGGATTTATTCTTGATAGGGGAGTTTTCTTGTTCTTATCTTCTAGTTTTTTATTTTTACCCTATTTTGACTGAATCCCAGTGCCCAACTCTTGATCTACGTTCTTGAAACGTATGAATACCTGATCAAGTACTTGGTTGATTCTGACCTGTTTATATTATATATTTTGTGTGTTCTTATACTTACAGGGTGATTGGTTAGTAACCAATTGCTACTGGAGATTTGTAAGTTGTTTTCTTCCTTACAGGTGTCTGGCCAGCAATTGTTGCTGTGGTTGTGATTTTTTGCTTATTATTTGTTGTGTGCTTATTTGCTCTCTGCTTTCCGTGTTTCTTGATTATTTGTTAATATGACAAAGGATTCTGGTTCTGGTGATACACACAAGATCACTCAAGTGAGTGATCTTGATTTTGGTGATCCTCTTTATCTGCATGCTAGTGATACTAGTACTACTGCTCTTGTCTCCTTAAAACTTAAGGGGACAAAGAACTATAATGTTTGGAGTAGGGCTATGACTCTAGCCCTACATACCAAAAATAAGTTTGGTTTTATTGATGGTTCTTGTAAGAAAAGTAAAACATATAATGTGCTTATGTTACAATGGGATAGATGCAATTATGTGGTTCTTTCATGAAATTTAAATTCTATATCTGATGAATTGTATTGTGGTCAAGTTTTTGCTCAATCTTCTCAAACTGTATGGGAAGAACTTAAAGAAACTTTTGATAAGATAGATGGTTCTGTTACTTTTAATCTGCATCAATAACTTAATTCATTAACACATGGTAACTCTACTGTATCTGATTATTATCATAAGTTAAATGCTTTATGGAAACAGTTTGATGCTCTTGTTAAACTACCTACACGTGTTTGTGAAACTAATAAAGAATTTAAGACTCATAATGATTTAATTAAGCTAATGCAGTTCTTAATGGGTTTAGATGAGTCTTATTCTTATGTGAGAAGTAATATTTTGTTAATTGATCCTCTTCCTAGTGTTAAAACTGCTTTTGCTATTGTTTCAAGAAAAGAGTCTGTAATGACCCGGACTTTTTCGATCGTTCTATACTTATAAGATTAATATTTACATAAATTAAACCTTACCAACATGATAAGCAATCCAAATTGTTGAGACTTATGTTTTCAAAGAGAGTTTTACACAACGATTGACCGTCTAGTTTGACCGACGATATCACGAACTATACAATATATGATAATTATACGTTTGTGTATATATATGTATATATACATATTTAACATGATCTAAGGATGTTTTAATACCTCATTTTGTATTAATAACAATAAGTTATAAGTATATTTTGAAACTACTAACTTAAGTTTTCAAAACAATAACCATACGTAACGTTATTTGATATAAATACTTATAACCTATAATGTTTATACATATATCGTATATATAATGTATTTAATCACTTTTTAAAGACTTAAATACATAAAACAATATAAGTATATTCACAAAAGATAGCTATATTTGAATTCTCATTCCATTTTTCACAAAATTTCTATACGTATATCTAGAGTACATGTACTCGTATCATACCTAGCTTCTATACGTATTTACTATTGGTATATACACATCAAATCACCACCAACCAGCCCTTGTTCATGCCTTATGTATAAGGTAACTACTTTTGTTATCTAGTATGACAATTTCACATGATTAAAAGATTTTTTCACAAAATTACAAACTTATACACCTTTTACACCACCATTTATACTCCATTCCATTTTCATTTTACTACACATTTCCTTTAACTAAAACACACTCTTAAGAAACTCCATAACCATTCAGCTAGTATCCATGAAGATCTAGCCATAAAAACATCACTTAAACACCATAAGAAAAACCTTACAAAAACACTTCAAGAATCCTTCCAAGAACACAAGTTTACTTCCAATCTTTCATCCAATTCCATCACCCTTTTAGTTCTAGGTTCTTACTCCTCTTTTACAGCAATCTTGTCCAAGTAACTTGAGGTAGTAACTTTGTTCATAACCTTATTCGATTCATATATATATAGCTATCTTATTATATGGTATAAAATTTTAACAACAAGAACATAGTTTGAATGTTTTCAAACTTGTTTGCAAACTAAATAGATCCTTCTAACTTAACTTTTAAAATACTTCAAGACCTGTAATATATCATAAATATATGCTAATTTAACAAGGTATAACTTGGTTTTTCAAAGAACACCTTAAAAACTGAATTTACGACGTCGGAGTGCAACCGGGGGCTGTTTTGGGTTGGATAATTAAAAACCATCTTAAACTTTGAATTGGAGGTTTATTTTCTGGAAAAATGATTTTTACTATGAATATGATAACACATAAAAATTTCATGATTTAACTCAAAGTATAAGTATTTTTAGAAAAATAATCATTTAAGGTTGTTTACATGATGGAAAATGATTAACTTCATAAGTTTCACTAAAGTTTGACCTATGACCTGTGATTTCGAATACAAACTAAGGTATTTACAGTTCATAGTCTTAAAGAGGGACTAGATCCAAGGAAGTGGCAAGTTGAATCAACGAAAACGGAGTTGTAATGAAGAAACTATGACCAAAACGAGATCGGATATCTAAGACTAGTTTAGCTACGAAAATAATTGGAGAAAATTAAATAAATCACATCTTTTTAAAATAACATGATATTTTATATATATGTACTCATAATTTAATTTTATATGGTTCAGGATCACCCGTAAACAATATGAGAAGATTAATCATAAGATCCCATGATTGTACGCAACACGTCATTTGACAACACCGGTACTTTATGTACGCAACACGTCATTTGACAACACCGGTACCGTGGGTCAAGATTAATCTCGACCAATACATATTCGATGGGGGTTTTATTTATTTCATTGGGGGTTTATTAAACACCTAAAAATGAACCATTAAAATTGAATTACTAACATCGGACTGCTAACTACGGACTAAGAAATTATTAAAAGTATTAAAAGTATAATAAGTATATATATGTGACGATTTTTTTAAAAAGAAAAGGTATTGATATATTATATATGGATAGGTTCTTGATATCAATCGGAGACCAAGTCAAAATTACATATCTTCAAGACAAAAGTGAGTATATAGTCCCACTTTTAAACTCTAAATATTTCGGGATGAGAATACATGTATTTTATGTTTTACGATATGGACACAAGTAACTGAAAAATATATTCTACGTTGAGTTGTACCACTGGCATACTTCCCTGTAGCTTGGTAACTATTATTTACAGCGGTATTGTAAACGCGAATCCTGTTGATAGATCTATCGATCCTGACAACCCCAACCGGACTGGACGACCAGTATTCAACGGTTGCACAGTACTTCGTTTCGTGACTACACTTGGTACGGTGTAGTAAGATTTCATAATAAAGGGAATATGCGACGTGATTAAATGTTAAGTATGGTTACCAAGTGCTCAACCACTTAGAATATTTTTATTAAAATGTTTATATATGAAATCTTGTGGTCTATATATATATTGCTGCAGGCATTAAACCTATATCTCACCAACTTTATGTTGACGTTTTAAACATGTCTATTCTCAGGTGATAATTAGAAGCTTCCGCTGCAACATGTTGAATTTAAGCAAGATCTTGAGTATGCATATTTGTGTCAAAAATAAAACTGCATATCCGAGGAATTGTAATGTAAAATATGCTAGAAATCGTATTGTTATCATCACATGTAAAGTTTGTAAGTCTAAGATTATCGCTAAACGATAATCATCTTTTTATTGTCTAAAGCTTGTATTAAAATAAGAGTTATGGTTTGTAATGTAAAATAAATGCAGTTGTTCTTTTAAAAATGTCGCATATAGAGGTCAATACCTCGCAATGAAATCATACGTTATCTAACTCGTTCTTATGGTTAAGGACGGGTTATGACATGTGGTATCAGAGCGGTGGTCTTAGCGAACCAGGTTTGCATTAGTGTGTCTAACCGATAAGTCGTTAGGATACATTAGTAAGTCTGGACTTTGACCGGGTCTGATTTAAAAATCATTGCTTATCATTGTTGGTTAAAATTTATATGTAAATATTATGTAGTACTAATGGGTTAGTTGTTGTGTGATAGATGTCGGGCTCAAAACTTGTTATCACATTCAGCGACTCCGAACCAGAATCTTCAGATGGTGTTCCAGTCATTAACCTATCCGATGACGAAAATGATATCTTTGGGGAAGACTCACAAATTCCGGATGAACCAACTATAGGGAACCCGGAAAGTGAACCCGAGGAGGAAAGTGAACCCGAGGAGGAAAGTGAACCCGAGGAAGAAATACAGGAAATTACGAAAGACAAGTTCGAACTAGGAAAGAAACGAAAGGCTAATGAATTAGAAAATTCAAATCCCGAGTTTAGTAAGGATGATGTGGCACCAACTCCACTAGACACCACCACCCCTATTCCCGCTATTCCTATTCGTTCTATCCCGGCATCCAGTTCTTCAGTCCCACAGCCAAAATATAGGCAGACAGCCAGGATAAGCGTTAAGCGATTCTTTGAACCTAAACGTCCTAGAAAATAGACCAAACGATGCGCTGCCGTATTAAACCATGGGATCATATAATGTTTTGTATAATATTATTAGTGTGGTTTGTTTAATGTTCGATGTAAGATAAGCATATGTAAAATAGTGAAGTGTGAAATGCAATAATTTTCCATGGTTAAGTATTATTTAGATGGTAGTAATTGATTCTGTACTAAGCTATTAAGTATGGACATTAACGGGTAGGTACTACCCTAGATATAATTATAAAACGCTAATAAGAAGAAAAGGCTTTTATAATAATACCTGGTTCATATTATTAATAAGCTATAATGTACTGTAAATATACACTACATCTATAATATTCCATGTGAATAATTATTTTCTTTTCATTCTTATAGAAGAATATGGCGCGATTGAACCGAATGACGGAACAAGAAATCCAGGAACTCATCAATCAGCGAGTGAACGACAGAATGTTATGGGTCGAGGCTGCAAGAGGTGCTGCAGTTAACCCAAATCCTCGTGTGGGGTGCACTTACAAAACTTTTCAAGCTTGCAAGCCCTCATCATTCAGTGGAACAGAAGGACCGATCGGTTTAACCCGGTGGATAGAAAAGATGGAGACTGTGTTTAAAATAAGTGGTTGTGTTGAAAAGGACATGACCAAGTATGCATCGTGCACTTTACAAGATAGTGCACTCACGTGGTGGAAAAATTATGTGAAGGCTGTAGGAGGAGATGTAGCTTATGATACTCCATGGGAAGAATTCAAAACAATGTTAATCAACGAATATTGTCCAAGGAACGAGGTTAGGAAGTTGGAAGATGAATTACGAAGTCTGAAGGTTGTTGGTACTGAAATCACCAACTACAATCAGCGATTCATGGAATTAGTTTTGCTATGTCCTGAATTGGTTCCAACCGAAGAACGGAAGATTGAAATGTACAAAGATGGTTTACCCAAAAAGGTCAAGGCAAATGTTACAGCATCGAAACCTAAGACAATTCATGAAGATATAACCATGGCAAACGAGCTAATGGATCAGGTCATCATGGATAAGAAAGTATCCAATACTGATGTGAAGGTATCAGGTAACAAAAGAAAGTGGAATGGAAATTATGATCGAGGTAACCAACAACAATCTTTTAAGAAACAAGAAATCACGCAAGGTGCGGGTAGTGGTTTAAGCTTTGGTTACAAAGGACAAAATCCTTTATGTAACCGATGCCACAAACATCACTCTGGCTACTGTAATGTGGTATGCAACAAATGTAATCGAAAGGGTCATCTTGCTGAAGATTGTAGGGCTCTCGTTACAAATACAAATGGTACCAAGACTCCTGCCACCAATGCAAATAGAACTGCTTTGGCTACCATTACTTGTTTTGGGTGTGGAAAACAAGGTCACTATAAGAGCCAGTGCCCGAATCCAGAGAAGAATATCGGACCTGCACGTGGGAGAGCATTTGTTATTAATGCTAGAGAGGCATGTGAAGACCCGGAGCTTGTTACGGGTACGTTTACCATTAATAACTTATCCGCATCTATTATATTTGATACTGGTGCTGATAGAAGTTACGTGTGTAGAGACTTTCACGCTAAATTGAATTGTTCATCATTACCTCTAGATGCTAAGTACATGATTGAGTTAGCTAATGGTAAACTAATTAAAGCCGATAAAATTTGCCGTGATTGTAAAATAAATTTAGCCGGAGAAACATTTAAGATTGATTTGATACCCGTAGAATTAGGAAGTTTTGATGTAATAATCGGCATGGACTGGATGTCCAAAATAGGAGCTGAAGTTGTGTGCGCCAAGAAGGCAATTCGCATTCCTCGTAAGGATAAAACGCCAGTAATGATTTATGGAGAGAAGGGTAACTCAAAGCTAAAACTCATTAGTTATTTGAAAGCTCAAAAGTGCTTGAAGAAAGGGTGCTATGCTATCTTAGCACATGTTAATAAAGTCGAAAAGAAAGAAAAAGAGAAGTGCATCAATGACGTGCCTGTGGCAAGAGATTTTCCTGAAGTATTTCCGGAAGAGTTGCCGGGATTACCTCCATTTAGATCTGTAGAATTTCAAATAGATCTTGTACCAGGAGCTGCACCGGTTGCCCGTGCTCCATATAGACTTGCACCGTCCGAGTTAAAAGAACTTCAGAGTCAGTTAAAAGAATTACTGGATCGTGGATTCATACGACCAAGTACTTCACCGTGGGGAGCTCCAATTTTATTCGTCAAGAAGAAAGACGGATCTTTCCGAATGTGTATAGATTATCGTGAATTAAATAAGTTAACTATCAAGAATCGGTATCCACTACCGAGAATTGACGACTTATTTGATCAACTCCAAGGATCATGTGTGTACTCGAAAATTGACCTAAGATCGGGCTATCATCAATTACGTGTCAAAGAAGAAGATATACCGAAAACTGCTTTTCGGACACGCTACGGTCATTACGAATTTTTGGTCATGCCGTTTGGGTTGACAAATGCGCCAGCTGTATTCATGGACCTCATGAATCGAGTTTGTAGTCCATATTTAGATAAGTTTGTTATCGTTTTCATTGATGATATTCTTATCTATTCTAAGAGTGAGCAAGAGCATGAGCAGCATTTAAGGTTGATATTAGAGTTGTTGAGAAAAGAACAGCTATATGCTAAATTTTCTAAATGTGCTTTCTGGTTGAAAGAAGTGCAATTTCTTGGCCACGTTGTTAGTAGCAAAGGAATTCAGGTTGATCCAGCAAAAATTGAAGCCATTGAAAAATGGGAGACTCCTAAAACACCAATGCAGATACGCCAATTTTTGGGTTTAGCCGGTTATTATAGAAGGTTTATTCAAGATTTTTCCCGAATAGCTAAGCCGTTGACAGCATTAACGCAAAAAGGGAAGAAATACGAATGGACCTCGGAACAGGAGAACGCATTTCAATTACTGAAGAAGAAGTTAACTACGGCGCCTATTTTATCGTTACCTGAAGGGAACGATGATTTTGAAATATATTGTGACGCTTCGCGACAAGGTTTTGGTTGCGTTCTTATGCAACGGAAGAAAGTTATTGCATACGCATCCCGACAATTGAAGATTCACGAGCGGAATTATACGACGCATGATTTAGAACTGGGAGCAGTCGTGTTTGCATTGAAGATATGGAGACACTACTTGTATGGGGTTAAATGCACTGTGTTCACTGATCATAAAAGTCTTCAACATATTTTTGATCAGAAACAGCTGAACATGAGGCAACGTAGGTGGGTCGAGTTAATAAATGACTATGATTGTGAAATTCGTTATCATCCCGGGAAAGCGAATGTGGTGGCTGACGCACTAAGCAGAAAGGAACGAGAACCAATTCGAGTACGAGAGATGAACATAAAAATTCGCATGAATCTCAACTCACAAATCAAAGAAGTTCAACGAGAAGCACTTACTAAAGAAAATATAGGAAATGAAATAATGAAGAAGTATGAGAAGCAACTCGTTATACGGGAAGATGGAATTCGATATTTTTCAAATCGTATTTGGGTACCGAAGTTGGGTGGATTAAGGAAGTTGATATTGAACGAGGCACATAAGACAAGATACTCGATACATCCTGGAGTTGGAAAGATGTATCAAGATCTTAAGACACATTATTGGTGGCCTAATTTGAAGACAGACGTTGCAACATATGTTGGGGAATGTTTAACTTGTTCCAAAGTCAAAGCAGAACACCAAAAGCCGTCAGGGTTACTTCAACAACCAGAAATCCCAGAATGGAAATGGAATGGTATTACCATGGATTTCATCACGAAGTTACCAAAGACTGCCTGGGGATATGACACCATTTGGGTAATTGTTGATCGTCTCACCAAATCTGCACACTTCTTGCCTATAAAGGAAACGGATAGAATGGAGAAACTATTACGATTGTATATAAAGGAAATTGTTTCAAGGCATGGAATACCTATTTCCATTATATCCGATCGTGATAGTAGATTTACATCAAAGTTCTGGCAATCGCTACAAGAGGCCCTAGGAACTCGTTTGGATATGAGTACCGCGTATCATCCGCAAACCGACGGGCAGAGTGAAAGAACGATTCAGACTCTTGAAGACATGCTCAGGGCATGTGTGATCGATTTTGGAAACGGATGGGATAAATATCTACCATTAGCAGAATTCTCGTATAATAATAGTTATCATGCGAGCATTAAAGCTGCGCCATTCGAAGCATTGTACGGAAGGAAGTGTAGATCTCCTATTTGTTGGAATGAAGTAGGAGATCGACAATTAACTGGTCCCGAGATCATACACGAAACAACTGAGAAGATAGTACAAATTAAGGAGAGATTGAAAACAGCCCGTAGTCGCCAAAAGAGCTACGCCGATGTTCGAAGGAAACCATTAGAGTTTCAGATCGGTGACATGGTTATGTTAAAGGTGTCACCGTGGAAAGGTGTAATACGCTTCGGAAAAAGGGGTAAACTGAACCCAAGATATGTAGGTCCGTTCAAGATTATCGAACGCATTGGACCGGTAGCTTATCGACTCGAGTTACCACAACAACTCGCCGGAGTACATAATACATTTCACGTCTCAAACCTTAAGAAGTGTCTTGCAAAGGAAGACCTCACCATTCCTCTTGAAGAAATCCAAGTTGACGAGAAATTACAATTCGTAGAAGAACCAGTCGAAATCATGGACCGTGAAGTTAAACAGCTCAAGCAGAGCAACATACCGATCGTTAAGGTTCGTTGGAATGCTCAAAGAGGTCCCGAGTTTACGTGGGAACGGGAGGACCAAATGAAACAAAAATACCCGCATTTGTTTCCCGATGACGCAAAATAGGTACGATTTTAAAATTTCGGGACGAAATTTATTTAACGGGTAGGTACTGTAATGACCCGGACTTTTTCGATCATTCTATACTTATAAGATTAATATTTACATAAATTAAACCTTACCAACATGATAAGCAATCCAAATTGTTGAGACTTGTGTTTTCAAAGAGAGTTTTACACAACGATTGACCGTCTAGTTTGACCGATGATATCACGAACTATACAATATATGATAATTATACGTTTGTGTATATATATGTATATATACATATTTAACATGATCTAAGGATGTTTTAATACCTCATTTTGTATTAATAACAATAAGTTATAAGTATATTTTGAAACTACTAACTTAAGTTTTCAAAACAATAACCATACGTAACGTTATTTGATATAAATACTTATAACCTATAATGTTTATACATATATCGTATATATAATGTATTTAATCACTTTTTAAAGACTTAAATACATAAAACAATATAAGTATATTCACAAAAGATAGCTATATTTGAATTCTCATTCCATTTTTCACAAAATTTCTATACGTATATCTAGAGTACATGTACTCGTATCATACCTAGCTTCTATACGTATTTACTATTGGTATATACACATCAAATCACCACCAACCAGCCCTTGTTCATGCCTTATGTATAAGGTAACTACTTTTGTTATCTAGTATGACAATTTCACATGATTAAAAGATTTTTTCACAAAATTACAAACTTATACACCTTTTACACCACCATTTATACTCCATTCCATTTTCATTTTACTACACATTTCCTTTAACTAAAACACACTCTTAAGAAACTCCATAACCATTCAGCTAGTATCCATGAAGATCTAGCCATAAAAACATCACTTAAACACCATAAGAAAAACCTTACAAAAACACTTCAAGAATCCTTCCAAGAACACAAGTTTACTTCCAATCTTTCATCCAATTCCATCACCCTTTTGGTTCTAGGTTCTTACTCCTCTTTTACAGCAATCTTGTCCAAGTAACTTGAGGTAGTAACTTTGTTCATAACCTTATTCGATTCATATATATATAGCTATCTTATTATATGGTATAAAATTTTAACAACAAGAACATAGTTTGAATGTTTTCAAACTTGTTTGCAAACTAAATAGATCCTTCTAACTTAACTTTTAAAATACTTCAAGACCTGTAATATATCATAAATATATGCTAATTTAACAAGGTATAACTTGGTTTTTCAAAGAACACCTTAAAAACTGAATTTACGACGTCGGAGTGCAACCGGGGGCTGTTTTGGGTTGGATAATTAAAAACCATCTTAAACTTTGAATTGGAGGTTTATTTTCTGGAAAAATGATTTTTACTATGAATATGATAACACATAAAAATTTCATGATTTAACTCAAAGTATAAGTATTTTTAGAAAAATAATCATTTAAGGTTGTTTACATGATGGAAAATGATTAACTTCATAAGTTTCACTAAAGTTTGACCTATGACCTGTGATTTCGAATACAAACTAAGGTATTTACAGTTCATAGTCTTAAAGAGGGACTAGATCCAAGGAAGTGGCAAGTTGAATCAATGAAAACGGAGTTGTAACGAAGAAACTATGACCAAAACGAGATCGGATATCTAAGACTAGTTTAGCTACGAAAATAATTGGAGAAAATTAAATAAATCACATCTTTTTAAAATAACATGATATTTTATATATATGTACTCATAATTTAATTTTATATGGTTCAGGATCACCCGTAAACAATACGAGAAGATTAATCATAAGATCCCATGATTGTACGCAACACGTCATTTGACAACACCGGTACTTTATGTACGCAACACGTCATTTGACAACACCGGTACCGTGGGTCAAGATTAATCTCGACCAATACATATTCGATGGGGGTTTTATTTATTTCATTGGGGGTTTATTAAACACCTAAAAATGAACCATTAAAATTGAATTACTAACATCGGACTGCTAACTACGGACTAAGAAATTATTAAAAGTATTAAAAGTATAATAAGTATATATATGTGACGATTTTTTTAAAAAGAAAAGGTATTGATATATTATATATGGATAGGTTCTTGATATCAATCGGAGACCAAGTCAAAATTACATATCTTCAAGACAAAAGTGAGTATATAGTCCCACTTTTAAACTCTAAATATTTCGGGATGAGAATACATGTATTTTATGTTTTACGATATGGACACAAGTAACTGAAAAATATATTCTACGTTGAGTTGTACCACTGGCATACTTCCCTGTAGCTTGGTAACTATTATTTACAGCGGTATTGTAAACGCGAATCCTGTTGATAGATCTATCGGTCCTGACAACCCCAACCGGACTGGACGACCAGTATTCAACGGTTGCACAGTACTTCGTTTCGTGACTACACTTGGTACGGTGTAGTAAGATTTCATAATAAAGGGAATATGCGACGTGATTAAATGTTAAGTATGGTTACCAAGTGCTCAACCACTTAGAATATTTTTATTAAAATGTTTATATATGAAATCTTGTGGTCTATATATATATTGCTGCCGGCATTAAACCTATATCTCACCAACTTTATGTTGACGTTTTAAACATGTCTATTCTCAGGTGATAATTAGAAGCTTCCGCTGCAACATGTTGAATTTAAGCAAGATCTTGAGTATGCATATTTGTGTCAAAAATAAAACTGCATATCCGAGGAATTGTAATGTAAAATATGCTAGAAATCGTATTGTTATCATCACATGTAAAGTTTGTAAGTCTAAGATTATCGCTAAACGATAATCATCTTTTTATTGTCTAAAGCTTGTATTAAAATAAGAGTTATGGTTTGTAATGTAAAATAAATGCAGTTGTTCTTTTAAAAATGTCGCAAATAGAGGTCAATACCTCGCAATGAAATCATACGTTATCTAACTCGTTCTTATGGTTAAGGACGGGTTATGACAGAGTCTCATAGAACATCTTCTCAAACTAGTAGTTCTGGTTCTGTTAAAAATCAAAATTCTGCTTTCTTAGTATCCAAGACTTTTGATAACAAAAGGAGAATTGGTAATGGACCTAATCCTAATCTTAAGTGTACTAAATGTAAAAGATTAGGTCATACTATTGAAAGATGTTATGAAATTGTTGGTTATCCTCCTGGTTGGGTTAAAAGGAATGATACTAAGTCTGGTGTTAGTAATAATTCTGTGCCTGATGTGAATACTAGTGATAATATTTCTCATCCTTTCTCTTCTGAGCAAATTTCACCGCTTATGAGTTTATTGCATGATCAATCTACACAAGGAAATGTACATGCCAATATGGCAGGTACTTTTTTAAATTTTAATATTGTGTTTAACTCAAAGTTTGATACATTTTTTAAACAAAATGGTTCTAGTAACAATGAATTTAATAACAAATGGATTATTGATTCTGGAGCAACTAGACATATGACAGGTTCAAGTGAAGGTTTAGTCAATGTTTTTGATGTGTCAAAATTAAATATGACTATAGGTCATCCAAATGGTACTATTGCTAAAATTACAAAAATTGGTAACCTTCACTTAACTAATAATTGTGTGCTAAAAGATGTTCTTGTGATTCCTGGATACTGTGTTAACTTGCTGTCTGTTAATAAGCTTTCAAAAGATTATCCTATGTTCATTGGTTTCACTAGTAATAACTATTTTATTCAGGATTTGGATCTAAGGAAGGTTGTAGGGATTGGTAATGAAGTAGGGGGCTTGTATGTTTTTGATTGTGATAAAGGTATTGATTCTAATAAGAAGGATATGTGTTATGCTTCTACTTCTCTGTGGCACTGCAGATTAGGACATCCTGCTACTCAAGTTCTTAAACTCCTTAAGAATAGTATTGGGATTAACCCTAATTCTGACAATGATGTTTGTGATGTTTGTCATAAGGCTAAACAATCAAGGGATCCATTTCCCTTGAGTAATCATACATCTTCAAAAATTGGTGAATTAGTTCACCTAGATGTGTGGGGGCCTTACAGGGTAAATAGTTATTCTGGATTTAAGTTTTTCTTGACTATTGTTGATGATTTTTCCAGAGCTGTTTGAGTTTATTTGTTAAAAACTAAAAGTGATGTTTTTGATAATCTTCTGAGTTTTGTTAAACTAATTAAAAATCAATTCAATGTAAATGTGTTAATGTTTAGAAGTGATAATGGAACTGAATTTGTTAACAAAAAAATAGAAGATTTCTGTGTTGAAAATGGTATTGTTCATCAGACTAGTTGTGCTTACACTCCTCAACAAAATGGTATTGTTGAGATAAAGCATAGACATTTACTAAATGTGGCTAGATCTTTGTTATTTCAAAGTAATTTACCTTTGTGCTATTGGTCTGATTGTGTGCTAACTGCAACTTATATTATCAACATGCTGCCCTCATCTGTGTTACTTGGAAGATCTCCTTTTGAAATGATTTATGGGTTTAAACCCAGTCTCTCCCATATGAGAGTGTTTGGATGTCTGTGTTTTGCTAGTATACTTAATAATAATGATAAGTTTAGTAGTAAGTCTGAAAAGTGTGTTTTATTAGGTTATTCAAATGTCAAAAAAGGTTATAAATTACTTAGTCTTGAGTCAAATTCTATCATATTTTCTAGAGATGTCAAATTTTATGAAACAGTTTTTCCTTTTAAACTTAAATCAAAAGCTATTGATATTTCTAATGATAATGATCATATAAACTTTTTTGAGTCTGAGTCATCAAAACCAAACACTTCTCAAAGTCCCAATGATGAAGGGGGAGTTATTACTGAAGAAGACAGTGGCAGTGATCAAAATCTCATTGATACTCCAGAGGAGGAGACTGAGATTATTGATACCACTGATTCAAGTGAATCTGATACTAAACCTGAGGGCACTAATACTTCTTCTGACTCTAAAAATAACAAGGATCAAAGTAACACAGATGGTGACAACCAGATGAACTTAAGAAGGTCAAGTAGGGTTGGAAATATTCCTACTAAATTAAATGATTATGATCTTAATTTTAAAGTTAGATATCCAATGAGTAATTACTGTAATTACTCAAACATGATTGATAGTGTTAAATGTTTCAGTTCATCTCTTGATAAGTCTGTTGAACCTCAATCTTATGAGGAAGCCTGTAAATATCCAAAGTGGATTGAGGCTATGAATAATGAAATTAAAGCTTTACATAGAAACAATACTTGGGTTGTTTCTGATATTCTAGTAGGAAGAAAAGCTATTGGCAGCAAATGGATTTATAGCATTAAATATAAATCTAGTGGTGAAATTGAAAGGTACAAGGCTAGACTTGTTGCTAAAGGTTTTAGTCAAAGAGAAGGTCTTGATTATGATGAGACCTTCTCTCCCGTGGTTAAAATGGTTACTATTAGATGTTTATTAAATCTTTCTATTCAATATGATTGGGATTTGTTTCAACTTGATTAATAATTCTTTTTTATACGGTGATCTGTGTGAGGATGTTTATATGGAATTTCCAAAAGGTTTTGGTGATAATAATAAGTCTAAAGTATGTAAACTAACTAAATCTTTATATGTGCTTAAACAAGCACCAAGAATGTGGAATGCTAAACTTACCTCTGCCTTACTTGAGTATGGTTTTGTTCAAAGTGGTAATGATGATTATTTGTATATTCTGTCTAAAGATGATATATTTGTTGCTTTACTTGTCTATGTGGATGATATTATTATTACTGGTAATAATAATTCTGAAGTTGATAATGTTAAAAAGTTTTTGAATTCTAAGTTCATGATTAAATATTTGGTATAATATTTCTTAGGTATTAAAATTATAAAAGGTGATGAAGGTTTGTGCATGTCACAAAGAAAATATTGTTTGGATTTGTTGGATGAGTTTGGTATGTCTGCTTGCAAACCTATTGATACAACTTTGGAAGTTAATTCAGTTTTAGCTTCTGAAGCATCAAAAGGTGATGATTTTTTGGAAAACATTACTGAATTTCAAAAATTAATTGGAAAACTTATTTATCTTACTCATACCAGACCAGACATATCTTATTCTGTTCAAACCTTAAGTCAACATATGCATGCTCCTTTACAATCACATGTTAAGGCTGCCTTAAGGGTTTTAAGGTATCTTAAGGGATCTCTTGGAAAAGGAGTATGTATAAAAAAAGCTGATGATATGTTTAATCTTGTTTCATATTCAGATGCAGATTGGGGAAAATGTTGAGTACTAGAAGGTCTGTTTCAGGTTTCTGTTTGTTTTTGTGTGGTTCTCTCGTGTCTTGGAAAAGTAAAAAACAGCCTACTATTTCTAGATCTTCAACTGAATCTGAATATAGATCATTAGCTGCTACTACTTGTGAAATTATATTTGTTCTTAAACTTCTTGATGATTTTGGCATTCATAACCTGTTACCTGTTCATCAATATTGTGATAATAAATCTGCTATTCTTCTTGCTGCTAAACCTGTATTTCATGAAAGATCAAAACATTTTGAAACTGATGTTCATATTGTTAGAGAAAAAAAATCTTTCTGGACTTTTAAGGTTGGAATATGTTGATTCAAAAGGTCAAATTGCAGATGTTTTCACTAAAGGATTATGCAAGGCTCAACATCATTTTCTTTCTCAAAGATTGGGATTATTAGATTATTTCTAGAATAAGATTGAGGGGGGATGTTAAATTTATACATATATATTCAATCTTATTATGAAATGCTTTTTTTTTTTTTCTATATTTGTATTTTATTCTTATATTTGTTTTATTTTGTAGGTTTTTTATTCTTTTAATGATTTAAAGAGTTATGTTGCTGAATGGTGATATTGAAGACTTGAGGGATCATTTTGTGAAGTCTATATGCTGCAAGGACCAAAGTGCAATATGTGGATATATATATTCATCTTTTCTGGATCCTTTTCATTCATTCACACACAGCTCTTTTGTTCATCATATGTTTTCTCTCGTTTAATCTCCAAACCCTAGTTCATAATATTGGCTGATTTGAGAAGTATCATCTTGATACTTAGTGTTCTTTTGAGAGATTGTTTCTAGTCTGCTAGATCTTAGAGCTGTTCTTTTCTGTATTTTGTTATTGATTCTTCTTCTGTAATTTTGGTTTTAATCATATGATTTTCAAGGTTTGGTGTGATTTCTTTGTGTGTTCATAGTTTCATACAGCGCGTTAGCGCATTTCGTGCTCGATGCATGCCTCATGCACTTCTCTGAGCTAATCACTTGATATCTTTTTATGTGAGATAAAAGTTGTGGGCCGTTCTTCGAAGAAACTAGTTAAGGACTCCATTTGGTAGTCTCATGAATAAATTCGGTACCCTCAGTATCAAGATCATGTCCCTCATTACGAGCTTGATCTCTAAAGTCATGATAGTATTGATGAAAAGGTACATATTCATGACGTGTGTAATTATTTTTTTTATACTCAACTTTTCGTCATATTTTAACACATTACCAAAAATTTTTAGAGGAAAATATATGTATGTAATAAACAGATTAATACAGATCAACATGATACAAGTTACATCATTGACCAGATCTGATGATATGAAGTTCGTGAAGGAATTCAAAACCTGCAAACATTGAAATTGTATTTAAGCTTCGAGTACTAATACAACTTGGCAAACATTAGAGACCATAACCACGACCCATATGCATCCTTGTTAAAATTCGAACAATCGATATACATCCCTCCGAACTTGGCCAAGCCCGGGAAAGACCACCTGATCCACAACCCTCCCGACCCAAAGAGTACATCCGATCATCAACGAACCAGCTAGATCCATCTATTAGGAAACTTAAAAACACCTCCCCTGAGACCAGTAAACCGAAGGAGCTCCCTAATACTGACCAAACTACCAAATGGACGATCGAAAATCCCTCAAGAGACCACACCAAAAAACCTCATTTATCGTTAGCGACATCGACTACGGCCGTAACTACGTTAATCCAACCCGAACCAGAAACTACAACAAGGGAAATGGAACGGACCGGAACAAACACAAATAACCTACAACCAAACACACCCTAAATCAAACAGTCACGTTTGGCGACCGTAAATCCGATCGGATTCCAGCCACCACACCACCAGCCGACGGGAAGACAACCACAACAACAACCAAGAAGCATAAAAACGCCATTTTTTTGAATAAAAGACCTAAACGACAAGAAAATAACGAAAGACAGAAAATCGGCAACAATTCTGGTGAAAACTTGCTCCGACGCCCTAGATCTGACGACCGGAAGGGGAACAATCGGCGGCCAAGGTTAAAAACTGCCATTAAAACCTCGTAAATCTCATATCTCACCAGGACGTCGCCTGAGATCATCGGAGGTTAGCCGGAGGTCGCCGGAGCCATGAAGAACACACCCAACCGGAAAAAGCAACAAAAAGATGATGTAGATGAGATCATACCAAACGAAGCCCTTAAACATAGAATGCACAAGGTATTCAACGCCCGTGGCACCGGAAAAAACCCAAAGGAAGGAGACTGCCGCCTCAACTCGCCGAAAAAGAATGCTAACTAACATATCTGAGAGAAAGGGGAAAATAAAGCAGGAAAGAGGGACCATCGGACCACCGGCTAGATGCCGATGGCTGGAGAGGTACCTGACAGCAGATCTACAAACCGGAAAAGACGAAATTGTGAATGATGAAAAAGATAGGAGGTTTAGGGAGGAGAACTGTGAAGAAAGCTACAAACCGGCAAAGGAAGTTCACGAAAGGTGGCAAGGGAAACGAGAATTAGATGGAAGCAGATGAAAGGAGTTAATTACCAAGATAAAAATTATCAGAATGAAAGGATGTTCATCGTCATCCCTTTATGGACAACATCATTCCTAACACCATCTCAATTACTTCCCTTTATTTCAATACCTTTGACACATCATCGTCATCCACAAAAGATCATTTGTATCTTTTTACGTCACCGTCATTACTGTAAGGATTATAAAACCCAAACAATAGAGTAATTCCAGAGAATTACCCTTCCACAATCGACAAACGAAAGAACAATAATTAAAGAATTAAAGACGCGAGATTTAATGTGGTTATATGTAATCGAATGTCGATTACTTTAATCCACGGACCAACTAAAGAGATTTTATTGATATATTTCGTAGATATAACTGAGGGTTACAATAGGATGCTTATATAGGCCAAAACACCTTGGAGAACAAGTAAAAACATAAATATGGAAACTGCTCGTCACGCACTAGCCGCGCTGCGCCTCAAAGGCAAATCTCCAGACAGACGTTTTTCCAATCTGATGCTCTATTTCATGTGCTAGGCCGCGGCGCGCCTCCTCCTTTGTTTTGATATCCTTCACATCCAACAATCTCCCACTTGAAGATAGTCAAAACTATGACTCACATTTTGTTAACCCATCATACCAAACTAACCAAGATTGCCAAAGCACCCTTTACCGCCAAAATCCATTTGGGACACGCATACTTCTATCACATACGCCGGATAAGCAGACTTTCGATACAAGGTCTTCAACACTTCTTGTTAGAATCGAATCATCATCTCTCTATCTCCCTAGTCGTTCACCATCTTCTCATTAGTTCATGAGAAGACCCGTTGAAGCTATGCAAAACTTCAGCTTATCCATTGACACCACCTTAGTAAACATATCCGCGGGATTCTTCATACCAAGGACTTTCTCCAACATCAAAGTACCATCTTCAATATGTTCTCGAATAAAATGATACCTCAAATCAATGTGTTTCGTACGATTATGAAACACCGGTTTCTTTGCGAGATTGATTGCACTTTGGTTGTCACAATATAAGACGCAATTGTCTTGTCTTTTACCCAACTCACACAAGAAGTTCTTCAACCAAACAAGCTCTTTAGAAGAATCCGCAATAGCCATATACTCAACCTCGGTGGTTGACAAAGTAACACTCCTTTGTAGTCTAGACATCCAACTAATCGCCGTCTCACCAACCATGAACACATATCCCGTAGTACTCTTACCCGAATCGCCAATTCCACTCAAATTTGCATCCGCATAACCTCTAAGTATAACATTGCCCTTAGTGAAACACAATCTCATACTAGAAGTACCTTTCAAATAACGAAGCAACCATTTGACCGCTTCCCAATGCTCCTTCCCCGGATTAGACATATAACGGCTTACAACTCCCAATGCATGAGCTATATCTGGTCTCGTACAAACCATGGCATACATAATACTTCCCACGGCCGATCTATACGGAACCTTTTCCATCTCCGCTCTGTCTTCTTCCATTTTAGGTGATTGATTCTTCGATAACTTTATCGCGCTACCCAAAGGCATAGTACGAGCCTTTGCTTTATCAACATTAAACTTTTCTACTACTTTCTCAATATACTTGGATTGAGACAAGTATAGAACACCTTTAGCACGATCACGCACAATACTCATTTCAAGTATTTGCTTAGCACTACCAAGATCCTTCATCTCGAACTCTTTTGAAAGCATACCTTTCAACTTATTGATCTCGGACATGTCCGAACCCGCAAGCAACATGTCATCAACATATAACAATAAGATTATGTAAGAAGACTTGAATTTCTTCAAGTAACAACAATGGTCCATTTCACATTTTACAAAACCAACCTTCTTCATAAACTCATCAAATCTCAAGTACCATTACCGAGGTGCTTTCTTCAATCCATACAAACTTTTCTTTAACATACAAACCCACTTCTCTTTACCCTTTACCTCAAAGCCCTCGGGTTACCTCATGTAGATCTCCTCATCAAGATCCCCGTGTAAGAATGCGGTCTTCACATCTAGTTGTTGTAGATGTAAGTCCTCGGATGCGACCAATGCAGGCACCAAACGAATAGTAGTCATCTTCATCACCGGTGAAAATATCTCTTGATAATCAACCCCTTTCCTTTGTTGAAACCCTTTAACCACTAACCATGCTTTGTACCTCTTCTTGCCATCCACCTCATTCTTTATTCTATACACCTATTTGTTTTGCAATGCCTTTTTATCATGAGGTAATTTCACTAGTGACCAAGTCTTGTTCTTCTCAAGTGACCCCATCTCTTCTTTCATAGAAAGCTCCCATTGTATGGATTCTTTGGACTTTCTTACTTCAAAGTAACTTTCAGGTTCACCGTTCTTGGTATAGAGCAAGTAGTTTGTTGATGGAGAATACCTGGGATTAGGTTTGGGCACTCTAGTCGAGCGTCTAAGTATAGGAGCAACCGGTATGGTTAGACCGATTTCATTAGCCTCCTCATTACTAGAACTTACACGATGTTCGGAATTATCACCGCTATCCGAACCATCCCCATCATTGTCAAGATCTGACCCATCGCCATCAATTGGCAATTCATTGTTCCCCGAACTCCCACTAGGATTCGCAAGATCATCAAGAGAAACATCATCAAGAATAACATGATTCGGTTTTTGACTCCCCGTTTCCGGTTTACCATAGACCGAATCTTCATCAAAGGTAACCTCACGCGATCGAATAACCTTTCTAGCTTCATTATCCCGACAACGATATCCCATCTCATCCGAACCGTAACCAATGAACGTACACTTCTTTGACTTAGCTTCAAGTTTATCTTTATCAATATCTTTGGTTTTCACATAAACATTACACCCAAAGATTCTAAGATGATCATAACTAACCTTTTTACTTAGCCATTCTTCTTCGGGAATTCGGAAACCCAATGGTGTTGAGGGTCCCTTATTAATCAAATAAGCCTCTGCATTAACCGCATCTGCCCAAAACATCTTAGGCAAACCGGCATGTAGTCTCATACTCCTAGCCCTTTCATTCAACGTACGATTCATACGTTCGACGACCCCATGGTGTTGCGGTGTTTCCGGTACCATTTTCAACATTCTAATACCGAACTTTGCACAATGGTCTTTAAACTTAAGACTACTATATTCTCCTTCATTGTCCAACCTTAAGCACTTGACCTTTAAATTTGTCTCATTCTCAACCATAGCTTTCCACTACACAAAAGTACTAAAAACTTCGAATTTTGTTTTAAGAAAGTAAACCCATACTTTACGAGTGGCGTCATCAATGAAGGTGACATAATAACGAGAACTGCTATGTGATTCTACATTCGTTGGCCCAAAAACATCTGTATGAACTAGCTCCAATTTCTTCAACTTTGGTGAATTCCCTGATTTAACAAAAGTTACCTTCTTTTGCTTCCCATAAGTACATGGTTCGCAAAACCCTAGCTCTATCTTTTTTAAATCCGGAATCCTCCCACTCGAACTAAGAACCTTCATACCCTTCTTACCCATATGCCCGAGTCTTCGGTGCTATAGAGTAGAACTAGCCCCAACGTCAACCGTAGCAATCACCGTGTCTTCTTCAAACACCTCAACCATATAAAGAGTTCCCCTTTTATTTCCACGGGCTACGACACTACTACCCTTAATCACCTCCTATTGGTGATTCTTGAAAGTAACCTCATTACCTTCTTCATCTAATTGACCAACCGAGATTAACTTCCTCTTTAACCTCCCGAATCCAAGACCCAAGACTCCACCGAACTTTCAATACTACATAGTAGTGCATCCTCCGTATCTTCCGTGGTCAAGTTAACATCTTTAACCGGAGCATTCTTACAATATCTTTGATAATGGCCCTTTTGATTGCAACACCAACAAATAACGTCACTTCGGTCTTTCGATGGATACCACTTCTTGAACTTCCTTTTACTCTTCTTCACACCGCGTTCAACTTTCCTACCATGGTTGTCGGTACTTAACAAAGAACCCGATAACAATTCCCCTGAAATTCTCCTACGAGTTTCTTCACCGAGAATTAAATCCCTAATTCCTTCATACGCAAGCTTAGTAGTACCGGTCGAGCTACTAACCGCGGTAACCGTACTCGACCAACTTTCTGGTAATGATGAAAGAAAGATTAGTGCTTTTAGTTCATCATCAAATTTGATTTCAACCGACTCTAATCTTGAAACAAGATTGTTGAATTCGTTGATATGATCCGTTGCACTCATACCTTCCTTCATCTTCGTGTTGAACAATTGTCGCATGAGAAAAACCTTATTCGCCGCCGTAGGTTTCTCATACATGTTGGAGAGCGCCTTCAAACAATTAAACATTGTCTTTTCATTCATAATATTATCAACAACGTTCTTGGCGAGTGCAAGACGAACCGCACCCAAAGGTTGACGATCCAAGAACATCCAATCAGCATCGTTCATGCCATCGGGTTTGGTCTCCAACAAAGGTTGGTGAAGTTTCTTTTGATACAAGTAGTCTTCTATTTGCATCTTCCAAAAGGCGAAGTCTTTACCATCAAACGCTCGATCTTTAATTTACCGTCGCGCCATCGTTCCCAACTCGAACCTTGAGCTCTGATACCAATTGTAAGAATTATAGGACCCAAACAATAGAGTAATTCCAGAGAATTACCCTTCCACAATCGACAAAAGAAAGAACAATAATTAAAGAATTAAAGACGCGAGATTTAACGTGGTTATATGTAATCTAATGTCGATTACTTTAATCCACGGACCAACTAAAGAGATTTTATTGATATAATTCGTAGATACAACTGAGGGTTACAATAGGATACTTATATAGGCCAAAACACCTTGGAGAACAAGAAAAACATAAATATAGAAACTGCTCGTCAGGCACTAGCCGCGCCGCGCCATTTGAGGCCGCGCCGCGCCTCAAAGGTAAATCTTCGGACATATGTTTTTCCAATATGATGCTCTGTTTCATGTGTTAGGCCACGTCGCGCCTTCCAAGGCCGTAGTGCGCCTCCTCCTTTGTTTTGATATCCTTCACATCCAACAATTACAACCTATTGTTGGTAAAGAAAGTACTGATTTAATAATGGACTTTTGGTTTAGGAGGAGACCCATTAAAGGTGATGTATAATTTTCGGGGATTTAGGTATCCAGTGCGTAAAAAAATGGGCTTAAATATGTAACACCCCAAATTCTGAAACACAGTAGGGTCGCGGCGTGACCCGTAGATGTCGCAGCACGACATTGAGCTGGCGAGACTGTTTTGTTATTCTTATAAAATTAAAGAGGACAAATGGGTCTTTTTTACTTTGGTGCCGAGTTCCAGCCCTCATATCTGGTTCAACCTTAGTCTTAACCTCATTTTCACCATCTTCACACATTACCACTTAGAGATGGAGAGGAGAAGGAGGATGATTCTCAACAAAGTCCAAGTATTAAAGTTGTTCATCTCGTTCCCAGCTACATTTTGGTAGTGGTGGTAAGTCCTAACTCTGAATTTCAATTCCTTTTGATGTTAGGGTTTGAGCTTGCATGTTCTTGAGAAAACTTATCTAGCTCACAAATGGGTGATTGAAGCTAGTTGTTGACCCTTTGTTGGTGGGTTTTGAGTTGAAAAATGTTTTGGCCATGTTAGGGCTTGTAAGTTGGGCGTAATCACTAGGATTAGTGATTATGTTGATGTTAGAACTCATGTGTGGGTGTTTGGAAGCCTAATTTTGAAATGGGTCAAATTAGGGTTTGTAAGTTGTTTTTGGGGAAGACAAGTAATTGGTGCTTGGATTTGATTTAGAAGGGTGTTTTAGTACCTTTTTTCACTAGTGTTAGTGATTATTGGTGAGTTTAGGCATGAGTTGTGCTTGGAAGTGCAATGGGTCATAATTGCACTAAGTGTCAATTTGGGTTGGTGGTAATCCACCCTAATTATGTTATTTGTTTATGTGATAAATGAAATAGGTACATTCATTGACGTAATGCAAATTTGGTATTTGCATTCTTCAAGGCGTTAAGGTGAGTGTAAATATATTATATGCATATGTATGTGTAGGGTGGGTGCGGGTGTGGTGAAGTGAGCCTCGTGTGCTCGGGTTCACTTGAGATGTATGTGAAAAAGTGAACCTCGTGTGTTTGGGTTCACTTTTCTTGTGGGCATGTTTTTGGTTTCCACCCTTGGGGTAGTGAATCGCGTGAGTTTCTGATTTACTAGGGCGTGTAAGTGTTCAGTCGGCCCCGATGTTGTCGTGATGGTTTGAGAGTTGAATCACGCGAGTTTTCGGATTCACAATGACGCGTGAGTTTTCGGTCATTCCCGTGGTTGTGTGGATTGGGGTAGTGAACCTTGCTTGTCCACAAGCAAGCACAACAATATATAAGTCTTGGAGATAAATGGCAATAAAATGTTCAAAGCCAAAGTGCAATAGATGAGCAACAATTGATACCTTCATGGATGTGCACTTTGATGGCTAAAGTGATCTCCAAATGCTTGCATTTGTTAAGGACCAAGCATAACCTCATATCCTCTTCTTCTTCTTCTACTTTCACAATCTAGTAAAAACTCCAATCAATACTTCAAACAACTACATTTCATCAATTCATCAAATGGGGCAACGGTGGGGTGGCGATTCTTGACCAAACCTTCAATTGAACTTCAAAAGACGCACCACTCCTCCAAATCAAGCTCCAAATCTTCAAACATCCTCAAATCAAACAAATTCAAGCCAAGGCTAAATATATACACATCTTCATTCATCTTCAAAACAAACGATCAAACAACAAGATCCCTAGAAAGGCTCAAATATCCACAAGATTTTGCAATTTAAGAGTAATCATATCAAGATTCGAGCTTTTAGTACAAACCTTTATAGGAGCATTCTTTAAACCATCACAAACATAGACTTCACTTTCATACCCCACTTTCATCACCACTAACATTCACTAACTACCCAAAAGCTTCATCTCGGTGTAATGAAGCGCCAAATTACATGAGTTACCCAGGAAAATGTTTTAAGCCTTAAGGAATATAAGCTTTTTAGAGAAAACCATTTGTTCATTTTTAGAAAGGGAAAACAAGTCAAGTTGTAAAACTAAGCAAGTTTTTCGAGAATTTTGGTTTCAGCTTTGTGGTTTCCAAAACCATCCCGGTTTTGAGACAACCACACGGATAATGTAACGAACCAACCCATTATCCAACCGAAAACACGCTTAGATTTTTTTTTTTTTAAACAAAGATCCACTTTTCAGGCAATTGGAGTGCCGCTCCATATAGGGGCGCGCCGCTCCAAACCCTGCTGTCCCAATTGTCATTTTCACGCAAAAAGATCTCATACTTCCCGACACTTTTGGACCAAATGCTTTTCATAGCACATTATAATAGTTGAAAATAACACGTTTCAATACTAAAATGAGTCTTACGACACCGGGCCCACATATGCCCAAATTATCCTTTAAGTACAAGGTACAAGTTTCGACCCCATGACTTTAAACACAAAATAAAAGCCGAGCATGGAGATTGAGGATACGCTACCCAATTCTAATCGAATCCAAAAGCAAGCCTTCTAAAGCAACTACGCGAGTCACTAGTTCCCACGCTTACCCGAGCCACCTCATCCAAGCAAATCTATAAAAAGTAAACAACGAGAGGGTAAGCTAACGCTTAGTGAGTGAAAATATACTACATACATATATATGCATAAAATGGACATGCCACACAAATAATCATATAACGCATACCGAAGCATCCAAGCATAAAGGCAAGCTAATCTAAGCATACCGTACGATCACTAAGCAACAAGCTAACAACATCAACAATGAGTAAGTTCACCAACGACAAGGTGAACACTGCCAATAAGCTACACCCGGAGGGTTAGCTACATCACGACAATACAACATTATACGTATACAATATTTAACATGCTAAACAATCACAAACACAATATGGTTAACCTTGGAAAGGTCATGCTTGAAATTGGAGAAATAGAGTTTGAAATTGGAGAAATGGTCATGTTTAAGGTTTCACCTTGGAAAGGCGTTGTTCGATTTGGTAAACGGGGGAAGCTAAATCCAAGGTACATTGGACCATTCAAGATTATAGATCGTGTCGGACCAGTAGCTTACCAACTGGAGCTACCTCAACAACTCGCGGCTGTACATAACACTTTCCACGTCTCAAATTTGATGAAATGTTTTGCTAAAGAAGATCTCACTATTCTGTTGGACGAAATCCAAATCAATGAAAAACTTCAATTCATTGAAGAACCCGTCGAAATAATGGATCATGAGGTTAAGAGACTTAAACAAAACAAGATACCGATTGTTAAGGTTCAATGGAATGCTCGTAGAGGATCCGAGTTCACCTGGGAGCGTGAAGATTAGATGAAGAAGAAATACCCGCATTTATTTCCAGAAGATACGTCAACACCTCCAACTGCTTAAAATTTCGGGACGAAATTTATTTAACGGGTAGGTACTGTAGTGACCCGAACTTTTCCATGTTTATATATATATTAAATGAAATTGTTATTTACATGATTAAGTGTTTCCAACATGTTAAGCAATCAAACTTGTTAAGACTTGATTAATTGAAATAGGTTTCATATAGACAATTGACCACCCAAGTTGACCGCTGATTCACGAACGTTAAAACTTGTAAAAACTATACGATGACATATATATGGTTATATATATAGTTAACATGATTTTATTATAAGTATGTATCTCATTAGGTGTTTTAACAATGAGTTATATACATAAAAATGAGACTATTAATTTAAGAAACTCAAAAACGATATATATAACGATTATCGTTATAACAACGTCTTACTAGGTACATATGAATCATATTAAGATATTGATACACTTGGTTAATTATGTTAAATGATAATTAAATATATTATTAAGTGTATTAACAATGAAATACATATGTAAAAATAAGACTACTAACTTAATGATTTCGAAACGAGACATATATGTAACGATTATCGTTGTAACTACATTTAACTGTATATATATCATACTAAGATATATTATATATCATAATATGATGATAATATAACAATTTAACATCTCATTTGTTATAATAAATAATGGGTTAACAACATTCAACAAGATCGTTAACCTAAAGGTTTCAAAACAACATTTACATGTAACGACTAACGATGACTTAACGACTCAGTTAAAATGTATATACATGTAGTGTTTTAATATGTATTCATACACTTTTGAAAGACTTCAAGACACTTATCAAAATACTTCTACTTAACAAAAATGCTTACAATTACATCCTCGTTCAGTTTCATCAACAATTCTACTCGTATGCACCCGTATTCGTACTCGTACAATACACAGCTTTTAAATGTATGTACTATTGATATATACACTCCAATGATTAGCTCTTAGCAGCCCATGTGAGTCACCTAACACATGTGGGAACCATCATTTGGAAACTAGCATAAAATATCTCATAAAATTACAAAAATATGAGTAATCATTCATGACTTATTTACATGAAAACAAAATTACATATCCTTTATATCTAATCCATACACCAACGACCAAAAACACCTACAAACACTTTCATTCTTCAATTTTCTTCATCTAATTGATCTCTCTCAAGTTCTATCTTCAAGTTCTAAGTGTTCTTCATAAATTCCAAAAGTTCTAGTTTCATAAAATCAAGAATACTTCCAAGATTGCAAGTTTACTTCCAAGTTTTCTAAATCCATTCCAAGTAATCATCCAAGATCAAGAAACCTTTGTTAATTATAGTAGGTTATCTTTCTAATACAAGGTAATAATCATATTCAAACTTTAATTCAATTTCTATAACTATAACAATCTTATTTCGAGTGGAAATCTTACATGAAATTGTTTTCGTGTCATGATTCTGCTTCAAGAACTTTCAAGCCATCCAAGGATCCTTTGAAGCTAGATCTATTTTTCTCATTTCCAGTAGGTTTATCCAAGGAACTTGAGGTAGTAATGATGTTCATAACATCATTCTATTCATACATATAAAGCTATCTTATTCGAAGGTTTAAACTTGTAATCACTAGAACATAGTTTAGTTAATTCTAAACTTGTTCGCAAATAAAAGTTAATCCTTCTAACTTGACTTTTAAAATCAACTAAACACATGTTATATATCTATATGATATGCAAACTTAATGATTTAAAACCTGGAAACACGAAAAACACCATAAAACCGGATTTACGCCGTCGTAGTAACACCGCGGGCTGTTTTGGGTTAGTTAATTAAAAACTATGATAAACTTTGATTTAAAAGTTGTTATTCTGGGAAAATGATTTTTATTATGAACATGAAACTATATCCAAAAATTATGGTTAAACTCAAAGTGAAAGTATGTTTTCTAAAATGGTCATCTAGACGTCGTTCTTTCGACTGAAATGACTACCTTTACAAAAATGACTTGTAACTTATTTTTCTGACTATAAACCTATACCTTTTCTGTTTAGATTCATAAAATATAGTTCAATATGAAACCATAGCAATTTGATTCACTCAAAACGGATTTAAAATGAAGAAGTTATGGGTAAAACAAGATTGGATAATTTTTCTCATTTTAGCTACGTGAAAATTGGTAACAAATCTATTCCAACCATAACTTAATCAACTTGTATTGTATATTATGTAATCTTGAGATACCATAGACACGTATACAATGTTTCGACCTATCATGTCGACACATCTATATATATTTCGGAACAACCATAGACACTCTATATGTGAATGTTGGAGTTAGCTATACAGGGTTGAGGTTGATTCCAAAATATATATCGTTTGAGTTGTGATCAATACTGAGATACGTATACACTGGGTCATGGATTGATTCAAGATAATATTTATCGATTTATTTCTGTACATCTGACTGTGGACAACTAGTTGTAGGTTACTAACGAGGACAACTGACTTAATAAACTTAAAACATCAAAATATATTAAAAGTGTTGTAAATATATTTTGAACATACTTTGATATATATGTATATATTGTTATAGGTTCGTGAATCAACCAGTGGCCAAGTCTTACTTCCCGACGAAGTAAAAATCTGTGAAAGTGAGTTATAGTCCCACTTTTAAAATCTAATATTTTTGGGATGAGAATACATGCAGGTTTTATAAATGATTTACAAAATAGACACAAGTACGTGAAACTACATTCTATGGTTGAATTATCGAAATCGAATATGCCCCTTTTTATTAAGTCTGGTAATCTAAGAATTAGGGAACAGACACCCTAATTGACGCGAATCCTAAAGATAGATCTATTGGGCCTAACAAACCCCATCCAAAGTACCAGATGCTTTAGTACTTCGAAATTTATATCATATCCGAAGGGTGTCCCGGAATGATGGGGATATTCTTATATATGCATCTTGTTAATGTCGGTTACCAGGTGTTCACCATATGAATGATTTTTATCTCTATATATGGGATGTGTATTGAAATATGAAATCTTGTGGTCTATTGTTACGATTTGATATATATATGTTAAACCTATAACTCACCAACATTTTTGTTGACGTTTAAAGCATGTTTATTCTCAGGTGAATACTAAGAGCTTCCGCTGTTGCATACTAAAATAAGGACAAGATTTGGAGTCCATGTTTGTATGATATTGTGTAAAAACTGCATTCAAGAAACTGATTTCGATGTAACATATTTGTATTGTAAACCATTATGTAATGGTCGTGTGTAAACAGGATATTTTAGATTATCATTATTTGATAATCTACGTAAAGCTTTTTAAACCTTTATTTATGAAATAAAGGTTATGGTTTGTTTTAAAAATGAATGCAGTCTTTGAAAAACGTCTCATATAGAGGTCAAAACCTCGCAACGAAATCAATTAATATGGAACGTTTTTAATCAATAAGAACGGGACATTTCAGTTGGTATCCGAGCGTTGGTCTTAGAGAACCAGAAAATTTGCATTAGTGTGTCTTATCGAGTTTGTTAGGATGCATTAGTGAGTCTGGACTTCGACCGTGTTTTCTTTAAAAATGATTGCTTAACATTTTTGTTGGAAACTATATATTATTAACATGTATATATTATGTGATATATTAATCTCTTAACATGTTTGATATTGTGTGATAGATGTCTACCTCTAGCACAAATTCCATTGACTCGCCTAATAATAACGAAGAGTCGAATATATATTGGACTGATTCACAAGTTCCCGAAGAAGAACCCGAAGAAGAATCAGAACCGGAAGAAGAATCAGAACCGGAAGAGGAGGAACCGGAGGAGGAAATAGAACCGGTGGGGGAAATAATAAAACGGTTAAGTAAAAGAAAATCCTCAACCAACCGACCAAGGTTAATTATGGTCAACAGTGTTTCCGCCAAGGAAGCAAAATATTGGGAGGATTACCAAATCTCCGATGAATCGGATTCCGACGAGAATTCCGATGATGTTATAGAAATTACCCCAACTGAATTTAAAAAGGCAAAAGAAAATAATAAGGGAAAGGGCATAAAAATAGAGCCCGATGAACTTTAGATGTATCGTCAACCCCCGAAGCCCTTAAGTTGTAACAATGACCCGGGAACCTCTAAACCACCAGGTTTTTCTAAACCGTTGTGGAAAACGACAGCTCATATTAGGGGAACATCATATATCCCTAGAAACTTGGCAAAACGAACCAAAACCGAAGAAGGAGAAATGAGCGAGTCGGAATAAGATAGTTGTATTCGTGTGGTGTAATATATGTAATATAGTGTGCTTATGCTTTATGATATATGTAAAAATTGCTTGTATTAATAAGTATTTTTTTTATGAATCTAACTCTTGTCTATTTTACAGTATAAAAACACAAAATGGATAGACAACCCAATATTTTAAGAGACCTACCCGGAGACATGATTGATGAAATCTTGTCTAGAGTCGGTCAGAATTCTTCGGCACAACTATTTACGGCGAAATCAGTTTGTAAGACATTCGAAGAACGTTCCAAGAATGTCTTGGTTTATAAGAGACTTTCGTTTGAAAGATGGGGGATATCACATTGGGAAATCCATAAGTTACGATGTGTTTACTTTGACGCATATATTGCGGGGAACCCAAATGCTATTTTACGCAACGGGTTAAGAAATTATTTTGACTCAATGTATCCGAATATAGGACTTCATGATTTAGAAAAAGCGGCTAACATGCAACATAAAGAAGCATGCTATTCTTACGGGTTAGTAATGTTCGCTTCTCACCAAAGTGAGAAAAAGAACATCGGGCAACAACTATTAAACAAAACGTTCCCACAAGTGACGGAGTGGGTAATTGGGGTAAGAAATGAGGTTTTTAGGTTATTACGAGACTGTTGGTCATTACGTAACCCTCGTCCCTTTGACGACGTTACAACATGCTGTCTTATCAACAGCCATAACGGTTATGTTCCACAAGACCAAGGATGGGAAGTAGTCCTAGTAAAACCAGAATGCATGACTTGTTTCTGGAAGTATGAATTACGTGTCTTTATTGCCTTTGCTGAACGACTTGTGTACTAGCTAGAATTATCTTCACAACTATCTTGTATCAAAGTTATTGTGTGCTATATTTCATGCTTTATGTAAAATAAGCGGTATTGTAAGTTTGTAAATTATTGTATAAAAGTTTGAACGCGAAATATTATTATAATCAGTTTTTCATATAGAGTTGTAGTAGTTGAATTGTATATTAGCTACTAAGTATGAACTTAACGGGTAGGTACTACCCGAATTTAAACTTATAAAACGCTAATATGAAGAAAAAGCTTTTATAAATGAGTTCATATTATGCTACGAAATACTATTAACTACTCTTAATATTCTGTATGATTAACTTGTTCCATTTGACTATTTTAAAGGAAATGACACCGACTACTCGACACACCGTGAATATGAATGAAGAGGAATTCCGTACTTTTCTAGCTTCAAACATAGCCGCAGTACAGGCTGCGCTACATACCAATAATAACCTTGGATCTAGCAGTACAGGAAATCGTGTAGGATGCACCTACAAAGAATTCACTGCCTGCAAACCTTTGGAATTTGATGGAACCGAAGGACCGATCGGATTGAAACGGTGGACCGAGAAGGTCGAATCGGTGTTTGCCATAAGTAAGTGTACTGAAGAGGACAAAGTGAAGTACGCTACGCATACCTTCACAGGTTCTGCGTTAACATGGTGGAATACCTATCTAGAGCAAGTGGGACAAGATGATGCGTACGCACTACCGTGGTCAGCATTCAAGCACTTGATGAACGAGAAGTACCGTCCCAGAACTGAGGTCAATAAGCTCAAGACAGAACTTAGAGGGTTACGAACCCAAGAATTTGATATTACCACGTACGAAAGATGATTCACAGAATTGTACCTATTGTGTCCGGGAGCGTTCGAAGATGAGGAAGAGAAGATCGACGCATTTGTGAAAGGATTACCGGAAAGAATCCAAGAAGATATAAGTTCACACGAGCCCGCCTCCATACAACAGGAATGTAGAATGGCTCACAAACTAGTGAACCAGATTGAGGAAAGAATTAAAAAACAGACGGCTGAAGAGGCCAATGTGAAGCAAGTCAAAAGAAAGTGGGAGGAAAACGGTGATAAGAATCACCAATACAACAACAACAACAATTACAATAATAATCGCAACAATTATCCCAACAATCGCAACATCAATCACAACAACAACAAAGGGCCCAACAACAACAACAACAACAACAACAGCAACTACAACAATCATCCAACAACAATAACAACCGCAACAACAACAACAATCAGAAGCAGCTATGCCAAAGGTGTGAAAAGTATCACTCGGGGTTCTGCACCAAATTTTGCAACAAGTGTAAAAGAAATGGTCATAGCGCGGTGAAGTGTGAGGTCTATGGACCAGGGGTTAACAGAACGAAAGGAATAAATGGTGTCGGAACGAGTAATGGTGGAGCAAGTAGTGTCAGAGCAAGTTATGCCAATGTAGTTTCTTATAAATGTGGAAAATCGGGCCACATTATTAGAAATTGCCCGAACCAGGAGAACACGAATGGATAAGGCCACGGAAGAGTTTTCAATATTAATGCGGCAGAGGCACAGGAAGACCCGGAGCTTGTTACGGGTACGTTTCTTATTGACAATAAATCTGCTTACGTTTTATTTGATTCGGGTGCGGGTAGAAGCTATATGAGTAGAGATTTTTGTGCTAAATTAAGTTGTCCATTGACGCTGTTGGATAGTAAATTTTTACTCGAATTAGCAAACGGTAAATTAATTTCAGCAGATAATATATGCCGGAATCGAGAAATTAAACTGGGTAGCGAAATATTTAAGATTGATTTGATACCAGTAGAGTTAGGGAGTTTTGATGTAATAGTTGGCATGGACTGGCTGAAGAAGGTAAAAGCAGAGATCGTATGTTATAAAAATGCAATTCGCATTGTACGAGAAGAAGGAGAACCCTTAATGGTGTACGGAGAAAAGGGCAACATGAAATTACATCTTATTAGTAATTTGAAGGCACAAAAACTAATAAGAAAAGGTTGCTATGCTGTTCTAGCACACGTCGAGAAAGTACAAACTGAAGAAAAGAGCATCAATGATGTTCCCGTCGCAAAAGAATTTCCCGATGTATTTCCGAAAGAATTACCGGGACTACCTCCACATCGATCTGTTGAATTTCAAATAGATCTTGTACCAGGAGCTGCACCAATAGCTCGTGCTCCATATAGACTCGCACCCAGCGAGATGAAAGAACTGCAAAGCCAACTGCAAGAACTATTAGAACGTGGTTTCATTCGACCAAGCGCATCACCATGGGGAGCTCCTGTTTTGTTTGTCAAGAAGAAGGATGGTACATTTAGGTTGTGTATTGACTACAGAGAGTTGAACAAACTTACCATCAAAAACCGTTATCCACTGCCGAGAATTGACGACTTATTTGATCAACTACAAGGCTCGTCGGTTTATTCGAAGATCGATTTACGTTCTGGATATCATCAAATGCGAGTAAAGGAGGATGATATTCCAAAAACTGCTTTTAGGACGCGTTATGGTCATTACGAGTTTATGGTTATGCCGTTTGGATTGACTAACGCACCAGCTGTGTTCATGGACCTTATGAACCGAGTGTGTGGGCCATATCTTGACAAGTTTGTCATTGTTTTCATCGATGACATACTTATTTACTCAAAGAATGATCAAGAGCATGAAGAACATTTGAGAAAAGTGCTAGAAGTATTGAGGAAAGAAAAACTGTACGCTAAGTTTTCAAAGTGTGCATTTTGGTTGGAAGAAGTTGAATTCCTCGGTCACATAGTGAACAAAGAAGGTATCCAGGTGGACCCGGCAAAGATCGAAACCGTTGAAAAGTGGGAAACCCCAAAAACTCCGAAGCATATACGTCAATTTTTAGGATTGGCTGGTTACTACAGAAGATTCATCCAAGATTTCTCCAAAATAGCAAAACCCTTGACTGCATTAACGCATAAAGGGAAGAAATTTGAATGGAAGGATGAACAAGAGAAGGCGTTTCAATTATTGAAGAAAAAGCTAACTACGGCACCTATATTGTCATTGCCTAAAGGGAATGATGATTTTGTGATTTATTGTGACGCATCAAAGCAAGGTCTCGGTTGTGTATTAATGCAACGGACGAAGGTGATTGCTTATGCGTCTAGACAATTGAAGATTCACGAGCAAAATTATACGACGCATGATTTGGAATTAGGCGCGGTTATTTTTGCATTAAAGACTTGGAGGCACTACTTATATGGGGTCAAAAGTATTATATATACCGACCACAAAAGTCCTCAACACATATTTAATCAGAAACAACTGAATATGAGGCAGCGTAGGTGGATTGAATTGTTGAATGATTACGACTTTGAGATTCGTTACCACCCGGGGAAGGAAAATGTGGTATTCGACGCCTTGAGCAGAAAGGACAGAGAACCCATTCGAGTAAAATCTATGAATATAATGATTCACACTAACCTTACTACTCAAATAAAGGAGGTGCAACAAGGAGTTTTAAAAGAGGGACATTTAAAGGATGAAATACCCAAAGGATCGGAGAAGAATCTTAATATTCGGGAAGACGGAACCCGGTATAGGGCTGAAAGAATTTGGGTACCAAAATTTGGAGATATGAGAGAAATGGTACTTAGAGAAGCTCATAAAACCAGATACTCAATACATCCTGGAACGGGGAAGATGTACAAGGATCTTAAGAAACATTTTTGGTGGCCAGGTATGAAAGCCGATATTGCTAAATATGTAGGAGAATGTTTGACGTGTTCTAAGGTCAAAGCTGAACATCAGAAACCATCAGGTCTACTACAACAACCTAAAATACCGAAATGGAAATGGGAAAACATTACCATGGATTTCATTACTAAATTGCCAAGGACTGCAAGTGGTTATGATACTATTTGGGTAATAGTTGATCGTCTCACCAAGTCAGCACACTTCCTGCCAATAAGAGAAGATGACAAGATGGAGAAGTTAGCACGACTGTATTTGAAGGAAGTCGTCTCCAGACATGGAATACCAATCTCTATTATCTCTGATAGGGATGGCAGATTTATTTCAAGATTCTGGTAGACATTACAGCAAGCATTGGGAACTCGTCTAGACATGAGTACTGCCTATCATCCACAAACTGATGGGCAGAGCAAAAGGACGATACAAACGCTTGAATACATGCTACGAGCTTGTGTTATTGATTTCGGAAACAGTTGGGATCGACATCTACCGTTAGCAGAATTTTCCTACAACAACAGCTACCATTCAAGCATTGAGATGGCACCGTTTGAAACACTTTATGGTAGAAAGTGCAGGTCTCCGATTTGTTGGAGTGAAGTGGGGGATAGATAGATTACGGGTCCGGAGATAATACAAGAAACTACCGAGAAAATCATCCAAATTCAACAAAGATTGAAAACCGCCCAGAGTCGACAAAAGAGCTACGCGGATAGTAAAAGAAAAGATATAGAGTTTGAAATTGGAGAAATGGTCATGCTTAAGGTTTCACCTTGGAAAGGCGTTGTTCGATTTGGTAAACGGGGGAAACTAAATCCAAGGTACATTGGACCATTCAAGATTATAGATCGTGTCGGACCAGTAGCTTACCAACTGGAGCTACCTCAATAACTCGCGGCTGTACATAACACTTTCCACGTCTCAAATTTGAAGAAATGTTTTGCTAAAGAAGTTCTCACTATTCTGTTGGACGAAATCCAAATCAATGAAAAACTTCAATTCATTGAAGAACGCGTCGAAATAATGGATCGTGAGGTTAAGAGACTTAAACAAAACAAGATACCAATTGTTAAGGTTCAATGGAATGCTCGTAGAGGATCCGAGTTCACCTGGGAGCGTGAAGATCAGATGAAGAAGAAATACCCGCATTTATTTCCAGAAGATACGTCAACACCTCCAACTGCTTAAAATTTCGGGACGAAATTTATTTAACGGGTAGGTACTGTAGTGACCCGAACTTTTCCATGTTTATATATATATTAAATGAAATTGTTATTTACATGATTAAGTGTTTCCAACATGTTAAGCAATTAAACTTGTTAAGACTTGATTAATTGAAATAGGTTTCATATAGACAATTGACCACCCAAGTTGACCGGTGATTCACGAACGTTAAAACTTGTAAAAACTATACGATGACATATATATGGTTATATATATAGTTAACATGATTTTATTATAAGTATGTATCTCATTAGGTATTTTAACAATGAGTTATATACATAAAAATGAGACTATTAATTTAAGAAACTCGAAAACGATATATATAACGATTATCGTTATAACAACGTCTTACTAGGTACATATGAATCATATTAAGATATTGATACACTTGGTTAATTATGTTAAATGATAAGTAAATATATTATTAAGTGTATTAACAATGAAATACATATGTAAAAATAAGACTACTAACTTAATGATTTCGAAACGAGACATATATGTAACGATTATCGTTGTAACGACATTTAACTGTATATATATCATACTAAGATATATTATATATCATAATATCATGATAATATAACAATTTAACATCTCATTTTTTATAATAAATAATGGGTTAAAAACATTCAACAAGATCGTTAACCTAAAGGTTTCAAAACAACATTTACATGTAACGACTAACGATGACTTAACGACTCAGTTAAAATGTATATACATGTAGTGTTTTAATATGTATTCATACACTTTTGAAAGACTTAAAGACCCTTATCAAAATACTTCTACTTAACAAAAATGCTTACAATTACATCCTCGTTCAGTTTCATCAACAATTCTACTCGTATGCACCCGTATTCGTACTCGTACAATACACAGCTTTTAGATGTATGTACTATTGGTATATACACTCCAATGATCAGCTTTTAGTAGCCCATGTGAGTCACCTAACACATGTGGGAACCATCATTTGGCAACTAGCATAAAATATCTCATAAAATTACAAAAATATGAGTAATCATTCATGACTTATTTACATGAAAACAAAATTACATATCCTTTATATCTAATCCATACACCAACGACCAAAAACACCTACAAACACTTTCATTCTTTAATTTTCTTCATCTAATTGATCTCTCTCAAGTTCTATCTTCAAGTTCTAAGTGTTCTTCATAAATTCCAAAAGTTCTAGTTTCATAAAATCAAGAATACTTCCAAGATTGCAAGTTTACTTCCAAGTTTTCTAAATCCATTCCAAGTAATCATCCAAGATCAAGAAACCTTTGTTACTTACAGTAGGTTATATTTCTAATACAAGGTAATAATCATATTTAAACTTTAATTCAATTTCTATAACTATAAAAATCTTATTTCGAGTGGAAATCTTACTTGAAATTGTTTTCGTGTCATGATTCTGCTTCAAGAACTTTCAAGCCATCCAAGGATCCTTTGAAGCTAGATCTATTTTTCTCATTTCCAGTAGGTTTTTCCAAGGAACTTGAGGTAGTAATGATGTTCATAACATCATTCTATTCATACATATAAAGCTATCTTATTCGAAGGTTTAAACTTGTAATCACTAGAACATAGTTTAGTTAATTCTAAACTTGTTAGCAAATAAAAGTTAATCCTTATAACTTGACTTTTAAAATCAACTAAACACATGTTCTATATCTATATGATATACTAACTTAATGATTTAAAACCTGGAAACACGAAAAACACCATAAAACCGGATTTACGCCGTCGTAGTAACACCGCGGGCTGTTTTGGGTTAGTTAATTAAAAACTATGATAAACTTTGATTTAATAGTTGTTATTCTGGGAAAATGATTTTTATTATGAACATGAAACTATATCCAAAAATTATGGTTAAACTCAAAGTGGAAGTATGTTTTCTAAAATGGTCATCTAGACGTCGTTCTTTCGACTGAAATGACTACCTTTACAAAAATGACTTGTAACTTATTTTTCCGACTATAAACCTATAATTTTTCTGTTTAGATTCATAAAATAGAGTTCAATATGAAACCATAGCAATTTGATTCACTCAAAACAGATTTAAAATGAAGAAGTTATGGGTAAAACAAGATTGGATAATTTTTCTCATTTTAGCTACGTGAAAATTGGTAACAAATCTATTCCAACCATAACTTAATCAACTTGTATTGTATATTATGTAATCTTGAGATACCATAGACACGTATACAATGTTTCGACCTATCATGTCGACACATCTATATATATTTCGGAACAACCATAGACACTCTATATGTGAATGTTGGAGTTAGCTATACAGGGTTGAGGTTGATTCCAAAATATATATAGTTTGAGTTGTGATCAATACTGAGATACGTATACACTGGGTATTGGATTGATTCAAGATAATATTTATCGATTTATTTCTGTACATCTAACTGTGGACAACTAGTTGTAGGTTACTAACGAGGACAGCTGACTTAATAAACTTAAAACACAAAATATATTAAAAGTGTTGTAAATATATTTTGAACATACTTTGATATATATGTATATATTGTTATAGGTTCGTGAATCAACCAGTGGCCAAGTCTTACTTCCCGACGAAGTAAAAATCCGTGAAAGTGAGTTATAGTCCCACTTTTAAAATCTAATATTTTTGGGATGAGAATACATGCAGGTTTTATAAATGATTTACAAAATAGACACAAGTACGTGAAACTACATTCTATGGTTGAATTATCGAAATCGAATATACCCCTTTTTATTAAGTCTGGTAATCTAAGAATTAGGGAACAGACACCCTAATTGACGCGAATCCTAAAGATAGATCTATTGGGCCTAACAAACCCCATCCAAAGTACTGGATGCTTTAGTACTTTGAAATTTATATCATATTCGAAGGGTGTCCCGGAATGATGGGGATATTCTTATATATGCATCTTGTTAATGTCGGTTACCAGGTGTTCACCATATGAATGATTTTTATCTCTATGTATGGGATGTGTATTGAAATATGAAATCTTGTGGTCTATTGTTACGATTTGATATATATAGGTTAAACCTATAACTCACCAATATTTTTATTGACGTTTAAAGCATGTTTATTCTCAGGTGAATACTAAGAGCTTCCGCTGTTGCATACTAAAATAAGGACAAGATTTGGAGTCCATGTTTGTATGATATTGTGTAAAAACTGCATTCAAGAAACTGATTTCGATGTAACATATTTGTATTGTAAACCATTATGTAATGGTCGTGTGTAAACAGGATATTTTAGATTATCATTATTTGATAATCTACGTAAAGCTTTTTAAACCTTCATTTATGAAATAAAGGTTATGGTTTGTTTTAAAAATGAATGCAGTCTTTGAAAAACGTCTCATATAGAGGTCATAACCTCGCAACGAAATCAATTAATATGGAACGTTTTTAATCAATAAGAACGGGACATTTCACTACCGGCTCGTGGTTCACACCATACGCATTTGAGTCATACTCTTTTATAGTGCTACCGGCTCGTGGTTCACACTTCGACGCTCCCGGCTCGTGGTTCACGCCTCGTTTTATAGTGCTACCGGCTCGTGGTTCACACTCGATGTTACCGGCTCGTGGTTCACATCTATTTTTATAGTGCTACCGGCTCGTGGTTCACACTCGATGCTACCGGCTCGTGGTTCACATCTATTTTTATAGTGCTACCGGCTCGTGGTTCACACTCGATGCTACCAGCTCGTGGTTCACATCTTATTTTATAGTGCTACCGGCTCGTGGTTCACACTCAATGCTACCGGCTCGTGGTTCACATCTATACTCGTCACATACATGTCATGGTACCACCGGCACGTGGTTCATACCATAACATCCACAAACAAATACGCCATAAACATGAACGCATAATTATTCCACTCATAATATTAACCCTTCACCATTGGGGTTATATAATCCACATCACACGCCCATGTGATAACGTACGCACAAAGTGTGCACCTCGTCAAAGGTGGTCAACCAAAACACACAACCGTGCCAATTGGACCTATACACAAGTCCATCAATCCACCTATATGTGAAGTGAGCTCTATTACCGAGAACCACTTCACCCGACCCGCACCCATCCTACACATACATATGCACATAGGATATTAACACTCACCTTGAAGTCTTGATGGATGCCAAACCAAAATCTGCAATCGCCGATGGAATGTACCTATTCCATTTATTACAAATACAAATAACACGATTAGGGTGGATATACTAATCAACCCAAATTGACAACTAGTGCAATTTCGACCCAAATGCACTTCCAACCACAAACCGCGCCCAAACTAACCAATAATCACTAACACAGGTGAGAATGGTCCTAATATGCCAAATATATATATATATATATATATATATATATATATATATATATATATATATATATATATATATATATATATATATATATATATATATTCAAACCCAATCATAGGTGTTAAACACCTATCTTGCCCAAAATGACACTTAAACCCTAATTTGACCCATAAGAAGTCAATATCATGCCATTAGCAAGTTTTGACACCAAAACATATTTAACTCGGTTCTATGCCTCAACTCAATCCATTTTAAGTTTATAAAACTTATTACCTCGACAATTGAGTCATAATCATCAACAAACCCTAATTTTGACTCTAGTCAAAATTAGTCAACCACAAGAACCCTAATGGTCTCCAAAACATCAATAATCACTAACACTAGTGATTATACACCATTTACAAGTCTTAAATATGGTTAAATCATTAACCAACCCAAAACCCGCCAAATATAAAAATAGCAAGTTTCCATAAACCCTCTTCATCAACTAAATGGGTTTTACAACAAATCAAACTCAAACCCTAACTTGAATATCAAAATCAAACAATGAAATTTGGAGTTACAACCTACCAATACCGCTAAAATGATGCCGTTGATGAGTAGAACAACTTTAATACTTGAGACTTGACCCGAATCAAACTTCTTCTTCTCCAAATGGAGCTTTCTCTCACTTAAAATGGGTTTCTCACTCTAGGGTTTGATGAGAGTGTTTAATGAGTGAAATGTGATCCACAATGATCAACGGATCAGTTTTGATGACCCCAAACCGACCCCAAGTGAAAAGACTAAAGTACCCCTCATTTAAAACCTTTAAAAATGCTGAAAATTGCATCAGACGCAATCGGAGCGCCGCTCCAACCTTCAGGTCAGTTTTCAATAACTTGTTTTGGCCATAACTTTTTGACCGTAGCTCCTTTTTCGATGAATCAAATATCGTTGGAAACGTAATAAGATTTTCTTTCCAATGGTAAGGCTTTGAAACATCAATACAAAATTTATTTGGGTTTGAAAAGATACGTACACACCTTGTAACGACCCTAGTTTTTCCAACGTTATTTATTAATAATTGTTATTATTAATACTTGTGATTTAACGAATGTATGTTATTACATTCACTTGTTACCATGATTGATCATACTTGACTTTAAATGCCCGAAACGTCTTTGTGACACGCGTACATTACACGAATAATATTTTCAGATATTATTTACATTCATGATTAAGTTTTATTAATCATTTTAATTAACTAAGGTTACTAGTTAATTACTTGGGCCTTTATTAGTGTAATGGACTTTTACTTGGATTAATTTGTTAATTAATACATACTTGGGCTTTATGATTGAACATGGATTTAATTAGCCCACCCTACTTCTTATATGGACTTAATTAGCCCATCATCACATGCAAGTATCATACTTGGAACTTAACTAGTTAGTTAACTTGCATAGAATCTAGTTACTACATAATCCCCATGAAACCACCCCATTTAACCAACCTTTTTAAGCCTTACATGCTAGTAACCATTGAACTATCCCTTCCCCCCATTTGTTGAGCAGGCCGTCGGCCTAGATGGTGTATTTGGGTGGTTTTGTTTCAAATTTTGATCACATATTGCTAGCATTTTGCTCTCTTTTTCTCACACACAAAACACCTCAAACTTGCAACTTACTTTCTCTCCTTTTTCTCTCTTTTCTTGTAAGTATTATGAGCAACTTCTTCCTCTTTTCTCTTTTGTAAAACCGAACCAAACAACCCTTAATTATCATCATCATTTGTTATTTGATACTTGTTCATGGTTGTTACTTTATTACTTGTATTTGTTAGTTGTAGTTGTTACTTTGTTTGTTACTTACTTACATGTTACAAGAATCAAACTCTTTAGTTTGATTCTCCATATTATCTTGTATTTACAAGAACAAACAAGAACATAAGCTTTCTAGTTATGTTCTACACTTGTTGTTTTAAAAATATTTAAGTTCATGTGTTGTGAAGGCATACTTGTAATTCATGTTAGTAAACTTTAAAGTTTACTTTCTTAAGGATCAAACTTTGGTTTGAATCTTTAAAGTATGAACAACCCATGAACTAGTTACTTGTTTACTTAGCTTGTTTTTTTATTTTATGCACTTTAATTTCATGTTTGTTGGTTTTAATGGTCAAGTGTTACAAGTTAACTTTGATCTCATACTTTCTTGAACTAAAATTAACTTTAAAAGTTCAAGAACATGTAAGTAAGCTTTCTTTATTTATAACTTGGTACACTTATGTTAGATCTAGACTTTTGGGTCTAGGATCTTCAAGATCTAACTAAGAACTATGTTCTACAACTTAAGATCTTGATTTTATAAGTTTACTTTCAAGTTTGTAACTTATTATTAGTTTTAAAGTTCATGTATGTGTTAGATCTAAGACCTTGATGTAACTTTGGTTCATCAAACTTCATACAACTCTTAAGTGAATTGTACTACATGTCTTAGACCTACACTTGTGTCATAATAGTCAAAACTTGGTTAATATTACTTTTACATTTCATGTATGTGTTACATCTAAGACTTTGATGTAACTTTGGTTCATCAAACACTTGCAACACTTAAGTGAGTTGTGCTTCATGTCTTAGACTTACACTTGGGTTATGATGGTCAAACCTTGGTGAAGATGATGCAAGCACATCAATGAGTTGTACACTTGAAGCTATATGCATCAAGGATGAGAACCATGATAAGCATCGAGCACCAAGAACCACCGGAACCTACTGACCCTACTGTTTTACTGTTTCTGTTTCTGACCCGTATGACCTGGGCTACTGTAAAAATGATTTTCAGATAGCTCCGTTCGAGTAGATAATTTTTCATATAGGACTCGTATTAATCCGAGTTACGGTTTAGGATTTATGGCCCTCCGATCGTCACTATGTCCTTTTAACGTTGTGCTGAAAATTCTGACCTACTCGCACTTAGACAGTCGCCACGGTCAAACGAAGACGAGTTTGCTTCTGGGAATTTTACCATAACTAAAGGACTCATACACGGAGCCATGGCCACTGGACTCACCTTATTTCAGTAGGTATAGAGGCCGTGGTGACTGACCGAACTCAGCCTTTGTTTTAAACTACTTTAATGAACGAAACTTACTTTACACCTTTTGTTTAATGATGAATGATGATGACCCTTAAGACCTTATTTACATAATTTTAAACCTATTCGGACGATTTACTGAATTAGTACTATTTGACTTAGGTTGAGGACTTTCCGGACCTACACACTTGCTTATTTCCCGAGTTATACTTTACCGCTACTTTATCATTGTGAGTTATAACATCCCTTTTTACTTTAACTATTTTGGGAACTGAGAATACATGCGCATTTTACGTTTTACATACTAGGCACGAGTACTTAAACTTATATATGTGTGGGTTATACTACAGCATAAACATTCCCTTTAGCTCGATAACGTTTAGTCATTGGTTTTTGAACCGGTGAACGCGAATCTTAGATATGGATCCATAGGGTTTGACATCCCCACTCGGGCTAGTCGCGCTAGCATTTAACGAGTGTTTAACACTTCGTAAACATACGCACTTGCCAAGTGTACTTTCAGGGAGTATAAACGTTAAGTTAGTTACCAAGTGCCCACAGTTAACATATACTTTATCTTACTGTTTTGAAACGCTCTTTGTAGCACTGAAATCTCGTGGCCTTCCTTATATATTGTTATACTTAAACTATAGCGCACCAACCTTTATGTTGAAGTTTTTAAGCATGTTTTTCTCAGGTGCTTAAGGTTAGCTGCTTCCGCTGTGTACTAGTCTTGCCGTAGACACCCGCTGCTCTAGAGTTATCACCGCATGAACTGTTTATCTTGCATTCATAACTTTAATACTTTTGAACAATGATTTGTAACGACCTAAGGGTCACGTACTACTATTATTTGCTTCTGTTCATTGAAGCATACTTCTGATTGTAAAACATTTGACGTTAGTTATGACGTCACCTTTTATCTTGAATGCAAACTTGTTTTGAAAACACATATAGTGTTTGACCTTGTAATGATCCTGTTGTTGATGATTCGTACACGATGGTTTTGTACGGGGCATCACACACCTTGTCACTTCAGACAACGTCCAGTTTCCTTCGACGTTCAAGCAAGCAACACGTACGTGCTTCGTACACTTCATACACGCATCGTACACCATAAATACATTATGTACAATAAATATTTGGGTCTTAAAACTCTCCCCCACTTAAACTCAATCACGTCCTCGTGATCTTTTCCACTTAACCAATCCGGACCTACTCAACGGTCCTCAATCATAAGTCCCAATCCGAACTTTCCTAGACAATTCTTCCCAATGAATCACCTTTAACAACTAAAATCTTCACCCGCGATTTATCAAAACCACAATCCGAGCACTAACCTGCTCAATTCCCCATATCGGGAAAAACTCAACCAATCTCGTACCGAGATATCAATTCCTTAGCGTACCTTTACCAAGGACAACGCTAAAAGCGACCAAGTCTCAACCTAAAGTCAACAATCCGAACGTTGAAGATCGAACCACATGAATCCATACGGATTACACTTACCACTAAACATCCTTTGTAGTGCGCAATACAACCAATACGCCACTATCCTAACATCATAATCAACGGCTAAAACCAAAAGCGCCCAAAACGACTATGGCAACGCTAATCCTAAGGTATACAAAATCGGCTATTGTCACACCCGTAACAACATGTGAGCGAAACACGGCTATCGCATCACTAATCACACAACATGGTCCTCACGATCCCACCATCGGTGTATAAAACAATCGATAGATCACTCAACACCGGATGAAGTCAGCGGACCCCGTCAACGGTCATGCTTCACCGATATATCACTACTCCCATGATGAAGTCAGCGGACCCCGAACGGTTATGTTTCACCAATCACATACGCACTTTTGGCCTCGAACAACGAGTAGTGCAACATCGCGCTCTGCTACACTATAGTGAACCCTAACGGATACCACTAACCATCCACACAATCGAGCAAGAACCACCTATATCAAACATAGGTACAAAACAATAATTCTATAAAAGAGAATCCGACACACACATCCCTTAATCGAGGGATATCACCTTGCTCGCCAAACACGTCCATTATCTCTCAATGAGATTTACCACATTACCACCTCGGTGATAATTTCCAAATCCAAAATCATAAGTACAATTTAACCAAAATTGTACTCTACCACAAATCGACCAAAACTACGTCCCAACACAAGTTTCGAATTTACTAAAAGCGTCATCCGAAATCTCCCACCCAAACCTCCTCGTGCGGGAGTGTAACTCCCCCACTTGGAATTACGTTTCATAACCATATCTTGCTCCAACCTTGAGCCTACCAAGGTTTTTAACCAATTCCTTAAAAACTTTGAACGAAAAGTGTACCACAAATTACCCAAACTATACTCTCGCAATCATCCACTTGCTTTAGCTTGTCAAACTTCACCTAGTCACTCATTTCACTTCGGTACCCTAAGTACAAAGTAACCGCAACATAATCGGAGTCGAACACCACGCTAGTAGGTATAAAAGGGGCACGTAATGTCGCGTCACGTAGACTCCTTTACCAACATACATCGAGATCCAACACTCGATCTCTCGGGTTTCATCCCACCCGTCGAACCTCATGGTTCATCAACTTCAACATAAAAGCGAACACGCGCTTAACGACTGATCACCAAAACCCATTTCCATGGTTTGGTAGAAACATTTCCCAAATACTAAGGAATGATTGGTTGCACCAAGTCTTACGCCCTTCGCCCGACAATCAAATGTCACCATAGGGTACTTCCATTAGGAACGTCACCCATAACAACAATATGTACAACACAAGTCATTTAACAACTCAAACTCATCGGCACAAAATAAATAATCAAAGGACGTATCTATTAAAACGAAACGTACCTTAACGTCTCCTTACGGCATTCGCCGCCGCCAACTCGGGACAATCCGGCCTGCGATGTCCCTCTTTATGACAATAATAGCACATTCCGTCATTACTTCTCGGCATTGTGCATTCCCATAACTTGTGGCTCCTCACGCCACAATTGTAACACCTAGACGCACTAGAATCCGATATAACCTTCCGTGTACCACCCGTGCTCACGCTCGGACCCTTAGTCCTCTTACTTGGAGTACCATAAGGAACAACCCTTCTCTCACTTGAAGGTTTACCAACCTTCGATCGTGAATACGACTCGAAACCTCTAGCCGCGACCAATAACTCCGTAAACGATTTCGCCTGAACTCTGCTAATCTCACTCTTCAAGTCATCATTCAAGGTTCGATAAAAATCTTGCATCAACAAACGATCATTCCCCAAATACTCCGGGCAAAAACGAGCTTTCACCATAAAGGTCGTCTTGAGAGTATTCAAGTCCATAAAACCTTGTTGCAAATTTCGCAACTCATTACGCATTTCTGACAAATCGGCTGAAGTTCGGAACTCCTCGAAGAATCCCTTCTTAAACTCGTCCCACGATAACACCATAAATGGTTCACCACCGACAAGATCAATCTTACCATTCAACCAATCCCTCGCCCTACCCCGCAACAAACTAGTAGCGAGTCTCGTCTTTTTCTCAGGAGGGCATTCAATAGTGCGAAAACACCCTTCGACATCCGAGATCCAGGTGGTGCTTACCAAAGATCCGGTTTCCCATCATACATCGGGGGTTTAGTCCTCATGAAGCTCTTAAGACAACGCTCCATTTCACTACTACCCCGAGATTCGGAATACTTCCTATCCATTTCTTCTCGTAACGCACCCACTTGCTTCGCAACGGCGGCCGCAACTCGAGCGTTAAACTCCAAATCGTTCGTCTCGATCCCGTTTCCCGTCGCCATTCTAAGGAATGAAAAAGCGATTAGATCACGAACGTATAAAGCACACACATAACACCGCCCCATATTGCTAAACGCTCATCGTACATCACTTGTTAGACACGATTTGCACCCGTAATAAGATTTGAAAGTCCTTATTACGCGCACACGCCGTATCGACTCGTTAGTACAACGACCGCCTCGCTCGATGATATAAACAAACACAAACAAAATTCTACGCGATATAAACACACGCGAGAATTATTATCACAACACAATAATATATTAATAATATCCGCATTTCTAATATAAACGTTAGTCCACCTATAACAAGGCACTAACTATAACCCATTCCGACCCGTAATCCTACAAGTCCCGCAACAAATTTAGCACACACAAAAGTCTAAGTCTAGGCACCTATCTCAAGTCACCTAAATCCCTTATACCATGCTCTGATACCACTTGTAACGACCCAACCCGTTATCCAACCGAAAACACGCTTAGATTTTTTTTTTTTAAAACAAAGATCCACTTTTCAGGCAATTGGAGCGCCGCTCCATATAGGGGTGCGCCGCTCCAAACCCTGCTGTCCCAATTGTCATTTTCACGCAAAAAGATCTCATACTTCCCGACACTTTTGGACCAAATGCTTTTCACAACACATTATAATAGTTGAAAATAACACGTTTCAATACTAAAATGAGTCTTACGACACCTGGCCCACATATGCCCAAATTACCCTTTAAGTACAAGGTACAAGTTTCGACCCCATGACTTTAAACACAAAATAAAAGCCGAGCATGACGATTGGGGATACGCTACCCAATCCTAATCGAATCCAAAAGCAAGCCTTCTAAAGCAACTACGTGAGTCACTAGTTCCCACGCTTACCCGAGCCACCTCATCCAAGCAAATCTATAAAAAGTAAACAACGAGAGGGTAAGCTAACGCTTAGTGAGTGAAAAGATACTACATACATATTTATACATAAAATGGACACGCCACACAAGTAATCAAATAACGCATACCGAAGCATCCAAGCATAAAGGCAAGCTAATCTAAGCATACCTTACGATCACTAAGCAACAAGCTAACAACATCAACAATGAGTAAGTTCACCAACGACAAGGTGAACAATGGCAATAAGCTACACCCGGAGGGTTAGCTACATCACGACAATACAACATTATACGTTTACAATATTTAACATGCTAAACAATCACAAACACAATATGGTTAACCATAAACTCTATGGTGCTACCGGCTCGTGGTTCACACCATACGCATTTGAGTCATACTCTTTTATAGTGCTACCGGCTCGTGATTCACACTTCGACGCTACCGGCTCATGGTTCATGCCTCGTTTTATAGTGCTACCGGCTCGTGGTTCACACTCGATACTACCGGCTCGTGGTTCACATCTATTTTTATAGTGCTACCGGCTCGTGGTTCACACTCGATGCTACCGGCTCGTGGTTCACATCTATTTTTATAGTGCTACCGGCTCGTGGTTCACACTCGATGCTACCGGCTCGTGGTTCACATCTTATTTTATAGTGCTACCGGCTCATGGTTCACACTCAATGCTACCGGCTCGTGGTTCACATCTATACTCGTCACATACATGTCATGGTACCACCGGCACGTGGTTCATACCATAACATCCACAAACAAATACGCCATAATTATTCCACTCACAATATTAACCCTTCGTCATTGGGGTTATATAATCCACATCACACGCCCATGTGATAACGTACGCATAAAGTGTGAACCTCGTCAAAGGTGGTCAACCAAAACGCACAACCGTGCCAATTGGACCTATACACAAGTCCATCAATCCACCTATATGTGAAGTGAGCTCTATAACCGAGAACCACTTCACCCGACCCGCATCCATCCTATACATAGATATGCACATAGGATATTAACACTCACCTTGAAGTCTTGATGGATGCCAAACCAAAATCTACAATCGCCGATGGAATGTACCTATTCCATTTATCACAAATACAAATAACACAATTAGGGTGGATATACCAATCAACCCAAATTGACAACTAGTGCAATTTTAACCCAAATGCACTTCCAAGCACAAACCGCGCCCAAACTAACCAATAATCATTAACACAAGTGAGAATGGTCCTAATATGCCAATCAAACCCAATCATAGGAGTTAAACACCTATCTTGCCCAAAATGACACTTAAACCCTAATTTGACCCATAAGAAGTCAATATCACGCCATTAGCAAGTTTTGACACCAAAACATATTTAACTCGGTTCTATGCCTCAACTCAATCCATTTTAAGTTTATAAACCTTATTACCTCGACAATTGAGTCATAATCATCAACAAACCCTAATTTTGACTCTAGTCAAAATTAGTCAACCACAAGAACCCTAATGGTCTCCAAAACATCAATAATCACTAACACTAGTGATTATACACCATTTACAAGTCTTAAACATGGTTAAATCATTAACCAACCCAAAACCCGCCAAATATCAAAATAGCAAGTTTCCATAAACCCTCTTCATCAACTAAATGGGTTTTACAACAAATCAAACTCAAACCCTAACTTGAATATCAAAATCAAATAATGAAATTTGGAGTTACAACCTACCAATACCGCCAAAATGATGCCGTTGACGAGTAGAACAACTTTAATACTTGAGACTTGACCCGAATCAAACTTCTTCTTCTCCAAATGGAGCTTTTTCTCACTTAAAATGGGTTTCTCACTCTAGGGTTTGATGAGAGTGTTTGATGAGTGAAATGTGATCCACAATGATCAATGGATCAGTTTTGATGACCCCAAACCGACCCTAAGTGAAAAGATCAAAGTACCCCTCATTTAAAACCTTTAAAAATGCTGAAAATTGCATCAGACGCAATCTGAGAGCCGCTCCATAAGGTGGAGCACTGCTCCAACCTTCAGGTCAATTTTCAGTAACTTGTTTTGGCCATAACTTTTTGACCGTAGCTCCATTTTCGATGAATCAAATATTGTTGGAAACGTAATAAGATTTTCTTTCCAATGGTAAGGCTTTGAAACACCAACACAAACTTTATTTGGGGTTGAAAAGATACGTACACACCTTGTCACTTCAGACAACGTCCAGTTTCCTTCGACGTTCGAGCAAGCAACACGTACGTGCTTCGTATACTTCATACACGCATCGTACACCATAAATACATTATGTACAATAAATATTTGGGTCTTACAGATAACTAATGCCCCAGAATATCACCTAAGTGAACTACCTTCTTGTATTGAAGGCGATAAGACAAAAACTATCTTGGACTCATAAGGTTGTGTGCATACAAGCCACCCTGGTGGTGAAACGACCGCACGAGTAGCTACTCCCCCGGTAAACATACTACTCGGTGCCAATAGCGATGGAGAAGTAACTACCTTGGGTGTGAGTTTAACGATGGGTCTATTGCGCGATACTTAAAAGACTTTACTTCCAAGCTTGGGTCTTTTGGTAGACAACTTAACTTGGAAGGCTTGACTTCCAAGTTTGGAAGACTTGACTTCCAAAACGAGACATAGGAGGACTCGACTCTCCTGGGAGTGTCAAAGCTCAACGCTTTTATTCACTCGGCTACTTCCCATATAACAAGCTTTTATGCTTATATTGAGAAAGGGTAGGAAGTAGGAACTACCCCTCCATAATTGATCGAACAAAGGTGCCATAGCTTTTAGCCATGGCATGTGTTGTCTAGCAACACATGCACGAAGCCATTGCTCCTAAAAAGGATAGCACATATGAAGCTCGGGGCTCCTCTTCCCTCGGTATGATACATCGGTTGAAACATCGTGAAATGATGAGACAACCAATGTCAATATAAAATGGTGTGGATTAGGAAGTATCCCACACCAAGTAATGCGACATTCGGGAGACTTGACTCCCTAAAAATGGATCTATTTGAGTCATCCGGAAGTGTTAAAGCTTGGAGCTTTAAACACTTAGTTTTGGAACACGCATGAAAGACTTTACTTTCATGCCAAAGTTTTGATTTTTCATTTGATATCATCACTTGAGCACAAAAATCATTTAGAAGTGGGAGACTTTACTCCCATTTGAGAATTGCAAGTATGAAAGGAAGACTTTACTTCCTTATGGTTGAAACAAATTGGAAGTTTTGTTACCATTTGGTTGTTTAAGATATGAGTTAATGTAATGGTAAAGACTTGTTCTAAAAATTTTATCAACAATGTAAGTTTTAAACTTGTAGAGTGTATGTGACAAGTTTAACTCGAAAAGTTCAAAATGACCCAAGATTTTAACTCTCCCCCTACATTTAGTGTGATGCAATGCCCTCATTGCATTGAACGATGAAATAAGTAAAAATGAGGGGCATTTTGAAAATAGAATAGAAGAGAGAAGAGAAATAAAAATCGGAATAGATCAAATGATCTTTGTTGTCATCAATCGGATAATACTTAGTCACCAAAGAATTCAAGTCGATGAGCTTGACGCCTAAACTTAATGCCAGGCTTGGATCAATCATCAAAAAGTGTATCATGTCACTAAGATCGACAAACAAGCAAAAGATACCACAAACAATTCCACAAGTAATCACAAAGTTATTACAATCATAGTGTGATATTGTGCGAGAATAGCAATACAAGTGTACTACCTCGCACAAAATCAATGATCCTTAGTTTCACACACAATTACCAAAGTAATATAAGTTACAAGCCAAATCATAAAAGCATTTCATAAATCACGGAGGATATTCGTTTGCACTTAACCTTGACGTGCCGAGGATCCTTCACCTTCACAATGTGTGATCGAGTTGCGTGAAGTTTCCTTTAGAATATGCCCTTCTTTGTACTCCTTGACACTGAACCAGGTCATTAGAAGTTTCTCAAACCCATTTATGTCAACCTTTAAGAACTTGGCAAGTCGAGTTACATAGTGACCACCAATGCTTGGGAGCTTTGATTTGTATCCAATTGCATCAAAGAGGTAGCTTGCAACGAGGTTAGGAACATGAACATGCTTTCGCTTGAGAACCTTTTGAACTAACCAAATATCGAGCAATGTCATCTTATCCTTAACCCTCATGCGGTGGAAAACCGTATTTGCAAAGAACCCTTGAATACATCTAAGATTTGGATTAGAAAGTGCTTGAGGAACTTGGTTGGATGGTATGACCTCGGTGTTACTAATCTTATTCTAAACCCTTTTTGGGTCGAACTTATTTGGATTGAACGTTTCACATTTGGAACAAGTACATGAAAGTGATATTGGGTGAGGTATCCTTGTAGAGATCTAAACTCGCCATGAATTTTTACATAATAGCCATTCCTCCCCCCTAACTTCCTCGCCATGGAGAACGGACTTTGAAGTTGACTCTTAAGGTTGTTATAAATTCCCGGGTTAACAAGGGGTAGACATCCTCACGGATATTAAGCAAAGGTCTCCATGGGTACATGCTTTGATGATAGTGCTCAACTTTGAACGCATCCCGAATCTCACTAACCATTCCCGCTAGTTCTAATGGAGCCCAATCAATGTACTTGGCCAGGCACACCGACATTTGAATTCTGTTAAGCATTCGAGACTTTAGAGTCTCATCTTTAAGAACTGCTCGTAACCATTCATCAATACTGGATGCTTGCTCCTTTCCTTTCCCTTTGTAAATCACCTAAAACACAAATGCAAACAAACAACAAACACATCCATAACTTCATAACATTAGCAAACATCCAATTTCTCGCATTCAAACATCAATGGCTTACCAACTATTTACCAACTAACCCATTTACCAACTATTTTTGAACTTTTCTAGCTTACCCAAATGCATGGAATGCAACCTAAATGCTAGTGCAACTAACGAAAAGGCAATATCATACAAGTCTAATGAGCTATGTACACATTTGTGGAAAGTGTTTTACGGAGTCTATCACCCGACTCCAATCCATTTAGGTTTTCAACTAATGCCGGGGTGGTAAATTTCCCCTCCCTTGGAACTAAGGGAAGCACTACCATGACAACCATCATCTAGCTCAGTACCTTAATTTCATTAATTAGCTCTCTAAGTTTGCACTTCTCACGCTTTAACAAATTAGATACTAGGCGTTTTCTCAAGTGCTCATCCTTATTGGATGATGCACGATGTACCCGCCCATACAACTTTCTCATGGACTTGTCAATTATATCAATTTGGTATTTAGGCTTACTTAAGGGTGCTTTGATCAATTCTACACCACATTTAGTTGGTGAACCAACCTGATTTGTGCTTGTAGTGCATTGCACACTAGCAACAACTTATGGTGTGTTCAAGGGCATTGGTGGTAGTTTAGCATATTTGCTACGAATGCTCATGAACTTTCCTTTGTCCCTAAGAGTCAACTTTCTGGTTCTAAAGTCAAAGAAAGAACCCGCGATTGCTAAAAATGGTCTTCCCAAAATGAGGGGCACAACCAGGTCTTCCTTTATATCAACAATTACAAAATCGGCCGGGAACTCCATGTCACCTACTTTCACAATTATGTCTTCGGCGATCCCCTCACTAGGGCTAATGGATTGGTCAATTAACTTTACTCCCATTTTTGTTGGTGAAAGGTCACCTAGACCTAACCTTTGATAGATAGACTAGGGCATAAAGTTTATGCTAGCCCCGAGTCGGCTAAGGATGTAAACATCTCCGACCCGTTCACATTGCATGGTATGAGGAAAGGTCCGAGATCACCCATTTTTGGTGGTAGGTTACACTTCCTTAGAATTCCATCACACTCCCTTTTTAGGAAAGTGGTGGATTCTCGCTCAACTTCTCCTTTGTTTGCCATAAGTGCTTTCAAAAATTTACCATAAGTGGGCATATTCTCGAGCATCTCCGCCAAGGGAAGTTTAACATAGATATTTTCATGCTCGGTTAGTGTTGACTTACAATCCAAATCCTTTAAATGTGTAGGAAGCAATGATGGAGGATATGGGACCGGTGTCTCATGTTTCTCCTTTTTTGATGTAGCAAGAACCTCAACCTCATTCTTTTGCTCCTTTGCATTCACGACATTTCCTATCTTTGACGCTTTTTCAACCTTGCGTAATTCAATCTTTTCGAAATCGCTTCCCAATTGCTTGTAGGTTGACTCGGTAGCCTCAATGGACATCACACTTTTCACTTGATAGGGAATGAATTCCGCTATTTTTGAATCATCCGAAAACTTAAATACCCCAAAATCCATTGTGTCAATATCCAATGCTCCATCCAAATCTCGCGCTTCTTCTTCAACATCGAATGTAAAAACATGAGGGCATTCATGTTTCTCTTCCTCTTTAATCGAAATGATTGAATTCACTTGAGCATAGTTGTGATTAGGTGTAGCATTTGATGAACTTGCTTGGTTGTTGTTTTAATTGGTTGTGTTGCTCTCGATAGGAATAACTCTTGTGTTGTTGTTGTGTTAGTTTTGTTGGTTTTGATGAGATTGTTGATTGTTTCAGTTGTTGTTGTTGTAATTGTTATTGTTGTAATTGTTGTTTAGGTTGACTTGTGTGTTTGAAGTTAAAGTGCCTTGAGGTCTTTCGGCAACTTGGTTTGAAAGTCTTCTAACGGTGCTCTTAAGGTTTTGAAAAGAGGCTTGTTAGTGTTGTATTTGTTGCTTCAAGAACTCATTCCCCTTTGTTAGAAATGCTTCGGTTGTCTCCACCATCTTTATGTAATTTTGCATCATCTCCTCTAGACTCTTTGAAGGTTGAAATTTTTGAGTGTTTTGTTGAGGTTGTTGGTTGTAACCTTGGTTATTTTGGTTTTGACTATACCCTTGATTGTTTTGATAATTTGAGTTGGGTTGATTGTTATAAGGTTGAGTGTTGTATAGTTGTTGGTTTTGTGATTGGAAGTTGTTGTTTCAGTTTTGGTTATAGTTTGGGTTGTAACCTTGGTTTCGGTTTTGGTTTGTAAATCCGGGTGGTGGGTTGGTTTGAGTATTGAAGGAGACTTTTCTTTGATTAGGATTGAAGTAGCCTTGACTTGATGAATAAGAGTTGTTGCCTTGGTTTGATGATCCACCCCTTTGATAATTTTGATTACTCACATAGTTTACATGAGCAACCGAATTCATGGGAATATCGTCCAAATCAATATGGTTGCATTGGTTGATTTCTGGACAATTCTTTGTGAGATGTGGGTCATCGCATCTTTCACAACCTACTTGCATAGCAACTATTGATTGTTGCAACTTCTTCAACTCCTTCCCATATGATTGAAATTGATTATTTAAGCTTACAAGCGTGATTTGACAGTTGTCACTCTCCACTGAGCTACTCTTTTTCTTGGCAAATCTCGAGGTGAAGGGGTTCATTCGTAAGTATTAACCGAGATGTCTTCTAACAAAGTTTCGGCCGCATTCGGTGATTTATACATAAATACTCCTCCCGCGGAGGAATCAAGATTTTTTCTCGTCGATAGATTAGTACCCCGGTAGAACGTGTTGATGTACTCTTTCTTTGTCCAATCGTGTGGTGGACAAGCTCTTAGCATCTTCTTGAAACTTATCCATTCATCATACAAAGACTCATCACTCCGTTGAGTGAATGCATTAATCTCCATTCTAAGTCATTCCGCCTTTGATGGTGGAAAGAAGTGATTGATAAAAGCATCGCTTAAATCTTGAAAAGTCCTAATAGAATCGGAAGGTAAATTCCTTAACCAAACTTTCGCATCACCTTGAAGAGTAAAGTGGAATGCCCTTAACTTGTAAGCATCATCGGTAACATCTTTTTTCTTATAGAGATCACAAATATCGTTGAATTGTTGAATGTGTTCGAAAGGATTTTCTTCCATCAACCCATGAAATAGCACATCTTTGATCATTGTGAAAAAATTACCCTCGATCTTCCAATTATCGACCCCGATGGGTGGTTTAGTAATAGCCGGAGGCACCACCGTATGTGCAACCAACCTAGCGTTCCACATCAGCGTGTCATTTGGATCAACTTGTTGTTCTTGATTAACTAACGGTGGGTTGTTGGGAATACCATGACCGAATGGATTCTCCTCATTGTGAAGTGTTGACCGTTACCATCCTTGTTTTCGATACAAAATGGCAAAACCTTGAAATTTTTCTTTAATACCCTTTCCTCTCTACGTTTATAAACCCCGTGAACGTGTTTCTCGGGATCGAAAAATGAATGTTTGAACTCTTTATCCTTTTGGGATCTCCTTTTCATACACCAAAGTACCTAACCTTTGATTACAACACAAACACAAACGGTTTTCCAAACACAAATAATATAATAAACAAGAAAAGTAACTTTTGCAAGGATAAATCTTTACAAAAGGATCGAATAATTAAAAGCTTAAAACAAATATACGACTAGCTAACCGCTCCTCTACAGCGACGCCAAGAAGTTTTATTGCTCGTTTCATAAATATGCTTCTTACTCTCTTTTAAATTTATAATTGAATTAAACTTTGACTCGACTATGAAACAAACTCACGAGAAACTATGACTCGGTAGTTGCAATTAGCAAGTGTTCCGTTTAAAGTTCGTCCCATTAGAGCGGTGATTGCTAGTTGAATCGATGAAAACTCATAATCATCCTAAAGGTTGTTTTTTATTGGGGGGTTTTGAAGTTTTAAGATATTAAAGAAAGTAATTGCAAATTAAACAAAGAACTAGAAATAATTAAGTAATTATCAATATTAAAATCATGTACACTTGTTTAATCCACTTGAAGCATTCAGATTGTTCTATTGTTCACTTAAGAGCTAATTGTGTTTAAACTTTGGACTAGTATCCCTACTAGATGTTATTATGATCAATCAACACTTACAAATTCTCATAAGTTTGCATTAATCGAAGGGTTAAGGCTACTCAAGGGTCATATACTTTTTTTTGTCCCGATGTAGGCTATATACCCAAAAAAATACTATTATAAGCCATAAACTTTAAGAAAACGTTTTAATATAAAACAACTTAACTTGTTGACCTGATAAATAAGGTTGCTCGTTTGACTTTTTTCCGAAACTTTGACTTCGAAATTCGGATTCATTTCTTCGATTTAAGAGCTGTAAATTTACAGATAGTTTCACGAAGAGATTTCGATCACATCTGTATTTTTACATTTCGCTATAACCTCTTAGATTGATCTGGTGCTCAAATCGGGCACGGTTTTTGGTGAAGGATGAACTCGAGATCAAAACTCTATAGATTTATTATTGATTATCAGTTCTGATGATGTGCGAAACTTCGTTTGATGTTATGATTCACTAATCTAAAGTCAATTTGTTAAGAGAATTATCCTTTATATCGATTTTGTTGATTGATCTTCAAAAAAAGTATACTTTTTTTTTGTTCTAATGTAAGCTATATACCCAAAAAATACTAATGTAGGTCACATACTTTCAAAAAATGTATCGAAGTAAACAAAAAGTGATATGTGTAGCTGGTAACAGGTTACCTTTTGTTTACATCGATACACTTTTTGAAAGTATATGACCTACATTAGTTTTTTTTTTTTTGCGTATATGGCTTACATCGGGACAAAAAAAAGTATATGACCCTTGAGTAGCCTTAACCCCAAATACCCTTAATTGAATCTAGTTGAATCATGCAATTATCATTAGTACTTAGCCTAGGTTAAATTCCCCTAAAACCCTTTGGTAATCAAAATCCCTTAAGAAAACCAACTTCACTTTGTTTACTAAGGAGCAATTGAAAACCAATCCAAACTAAGACCCCAATCCCTTGAAAGCCCCAATTTGATTGTCTAGATCACCTAAGTTTTGAAGTACAAGTTGATTCACTAATCAAATCCCTTTGAAGGCTACACAAATCATATAATCAAAGTCAAGTCCAAAACAAGCATAACAAAGGATCTTGTGACTAATTCTAATGAAAAACCACAATTATCAACTCATAAATTCATCCAAACACAATCAATAACATAGATATGAACAATCCTTAGCTATCAAGCTTCATAAACAAGTGCACATAATAAAATCTAGCCAATCATGGCTAGAACAAGATCAATACAAGCAATAATAGTAAATCTAAACATCATTAAGCAATAAACAAGAGTAAATTGTACCAAACTTAAGAAAATTACAAAGTAGCTAGATGAAGAAGATGAAGATGATGAAGAACAAGCCCTAGATCTTGATTCAATCTTCAAATCTTTGATGTGGAATGGAAGAATCGATGAAAACTTGATGAAAAACTCAATAAAATAACTATGAAACCCTAAAGTGATCAGTCACCATGAACTTGCCACTATTATATTGAATGTTGATATGAAAAAACCCATTTTCTCATTCTATTTATACTTCCCAAAATCTGCCCAGATGTTACAGAAGAACGTCGTTCATCTCTCAGGAACGTCATTCCTTGGATCTAGATGTGGAACGCCATTCTGGATGTTGGAACGTCGTTCTTGGGGTCTATGTGGAATGTCATTCTTAACTAGGAACGTCATTCCTGAATCGTTCTCTCGATGGCATCTTGTTCTGTTTCCATTTCCTTGTAGATTCTCCAGGTAGAACGTCGTTCTTGGCTTTGGAATGCCGTTCTTGATGGTGGAACGACATTCTTAGATGATGGAATGTCGTTCTTGTTGCCAGATTGAGCATTTTGTAGTTTTCTTGATCATTTTGCACACTTTGGTCAATTTTACACAAAATATACACTTAGAACTGCAATAGTACTTAGAATGCGATCGAACCTAAGATCATAACTTTTTGAGCACTTTGGAAATGAATACTGAGTAAAACGAGGTAGATATTGTGTGAGAAACATGGCGTGTGTGATGCTCCGTACAAAACCATCGTGTACGGTTCATCAACAATAGGATCATTACAAGGTCAAACACTATATGCCGTTTAAAAACCAGTTTTGCATTCATAAAAAGATAGCATTTTACAAAATATAACGTGCTTCCTACGAATAGAAGCATTAACATAAGTATCTGACCCAAAGGTCGTTACAAAGCCATTGTTTGAAAATAACATAAGTTATGAATGCAAAATAAAATTTTCATGATTGAGACATCTCTAAGTAATGCAGCGGAAATCTAACACCGCAGGTCCGTAACAACAAGGCTATAACACCAAGATAGCAAGTCTAACAACGGAAGCAACAACGTCTAGGCACCTGAGAAATACACGCTTAAAAGTTAACACGAATGTTGGTGAGCTATAGTTTGTTTGTAATCAGTAAAGTATTGTAGACCACGAGATTTCAGTGCTTCAATTAGCAGTTTAAATCAGTATGAAAAGTATATGCTTAACCGTGGGCACCCGGTAACTAGACTTAATGTATGTATATCACCCCCTAAAAGTGCTCTTGGCGAGTGCGTTTATCCTCGAAGTATTAAACACCCGTTGAATGCTAGCGCGACTAGACCGAGTGGGGATGTTAAACCCTATGGATCCATATCTAAGATTCGCGTTCACCGGTTCAAAAACCAATGACTAAACATTACCGATGTAGAGACCCGTCCTAATCCATCCGGACGAAGTCCATATCGATTATAAACGATTCAAAACAGTTGATTACATCGCGAGGTACTTGACCTCTATATGATACATTTTACAAACATTGCATTCGTTTTTGAAAAGACAATCTTTCATTACATCGAAAGTTAACGGCAGGCATACCATTTTATAATATATCTAACTATAATTGACTTAATAATAATCTTGATGAATGCAATGACTCGAATGTAACGTCTTTTGAAATATGTCATGAATGACTCCAAGTAATATCTCTAAGATGAGCAAATGCACAGCGGAAGTTTTCTTTCATACCTGAGAATAAACATGCTTTAAAGTGTCAACTAAAAGGTTGGTGAGTTCATTAGTTTATCATAAACGATCATTTTCATCATTTTAATGGACCACAAGAATTTCATTTCCAGTTCTCATAAATATATGTCCCATGCATAGAGACAAAAATATCATTCATATGGATTGAACACCTGGTAATCGACATTAACAAGATGCATATAAGAATATCCCCTATCATTCCGGGACATCCATCGGACATGATAAAACAACATCGAAGTACTAAAGCATCTGCTACAACGGATGGGGTTTGTTAGGCCCAATAGATCTATCTTTAGGATTCGTGTCAATTAGTAGACTGGTTTACTAATTCTTAGGCTACCAAACAAAAGGGGCATATTCGGCTTCGATCATTCAACCATATAATTCAGTTTCGATTACTTGTGTCTATTTCGTAAAACATTTATAAAAGCGCATGTATTCTCAGTCCCAAAAATATATATTACAAAACATTTAGAAATGGAGTAATGAAACTCACCATACTGTATTTTGTAGTAAAAATACATATGACGTCATTTAACAAGTGAACAATGCAGGGTTAGCCTCGGATTCAAGAACCTATATCAGGTGTATATATTAATACATATACTTGTATTCGAACAACTACATTTTAAGTTATATTAATTATTAATTTGAATATATTTATTTTTATATATTATATACTACGATGTATTAATGTTTTCATACATAATTATATTAATATCTTATAATAAATATATTCATAGAATTGTTTATTTATTATGTTAATATAAGAATAATAAAAAAATAAAAAAATGATAATACTTTTAAATATTAAAAATAATGATACTACTAATAATGATAATAATAATAATAATAATAATAATAATAATAATAATAATAATAATAATAATAATAATAATAATAATAATAATAATAATATTAATATTAGTAACTGGTCATAATTTTAGCCCAATTAATCATATCATTTAACATTAACATGTTGGGCTTATTTGTAGTCCAATTTTGATGAGGGCAGCCCAATAATCATACCAGACTAAATTCGTTTCCCCTTTTGGTTTAAAAAAAAAATATACGAGTAAATATATATAAATGATTAATAATAATAATTATTTTTATAATTATACCTAACAATATTTATTCACGTTTTGTGTTATCTGCTCTAAATCAGGTCGAGGTTCTCAAAAGCAAGATGCAGAACCCTCGATTCTTCAACAGATCGATCCAGAAGAAGTCATAAATGTTTCGTAAGTCACCGATTTATACTCATCACCGTTCAGATCTTCATCAGTTTGCAATCACCATTAATCGATCTAATCATAAATTCGATTCATCAATTGATTCAAGTAGGTAATCGGTTTATTGTTATTCTCCTAATTTCTTTATCCATCTATACGTTTGCTCTGTACTTTTTAATGTATCAATCATAAATAGTAATAATTTATGTTCTTGGTATTTTGATTTTAGTGAAGATGGTTTTTGCAGGGGTGGTTTTAATGGTTATGACTATGGGTTTAATGGTTGTAGCAGCAATTAAGTCAATCGAAGAGCAACCGTAAAGAGTTTGTTGGGTAAGTAGTGCAGGTAGAATAAGCAAAAGCCAGAAACAGGATCAAATCTTGATTAAAAAAAAAGTTATTGTTTGATTAGGGTTAACGATTTTTGGAGATTGCTATGGCATAATAGAATAGGTAATGTATTTGTTTTCATAATCATAATTATATCAATATCACTATATTATCATGAGCTTTAATCCTCACCTTATTCATCGAATCTGTATTATCATCATTCCTTTGTTTGCTGTAACAGAATAGAAACAGAAACAGATGAGACTGTGGTAGTGCTTGGAGATTGATTCGATACAGGAAAGAAAATAATAGTAGCAGCAGGTATATATGATGATCAATGGTTGGGTATCTTGGTTGTGAAGTGATGATCGAAAACAGAAGCAGAAGTCAGCTGTAGTCATAGCTACATAAGGTTGTTTGTTTTGGTTGTTTTGGACGGTCATATACAGGAGTGCAGCAGCTGCTCAGGCTGCTTGTTTGATTCCTTGCAGTAATGGTTTCGAACAGAAATTAATAAACAATAGTAGCTAGCAGAAGGTTCTTGCATGATGTTATAGTAGTGTTTGTAGTGGTGATGTTTTGAGTCTGTCATGAGTCTAAACCGGAAGTAAAAGGGATCGAGGTGGTGGTTATGGAGGTGTGGTTAGTCGATCAAAAGAGGACGACATCGAAGAAGATACAGAAGTGGGTGTGTTGTTTTTTTTGTGTGTGCCACAGAAGTAATTGAAGTGTCTCCTCTATCAATCCCGTATATATGTAAATGTATAGATATAGTAATTAGCTAGAGAGATAGAGTAGATTGTGATAGATAAAGATTGCTAACAGAAAGTGGAATAATAATTTAACAAGTATCATTATTTATAGAAAGTGAGATTGTGTTTGGATTGATGATCGAATAAAAACAATAGATGGGCACTAGTTGTAATTCTTTGATAATTATAATATGCATGTATCTTTTTTTGTCCATGTAAGCATATAAATGAACGTGTTTCAACTTATTGAAGAAAGGGGAGTGGTTAGAACTTTAAACAGAAAGCAATGTGATGATTGAGCTTTTTATATTTATGCTATGACTATGTATGTATATATATAATAAAAGAAGAGATTGTGTACTGTGGGAGATCCTTGAATTAGACAGAACTTGTTAGCTGTCAATTTCAAGTGGGGTCTTTCTGTATACGTATTATATAATTGGAGTGGAACATGTGGGTGATACTCGAATATGGTAGTTAAAAGGAAACAAGAATTGGGTGTGGTTAAATTTGGGATGGTGGTTCCCATGCATATTTATCAAGTATATATACAGAAAGATTATGATTATGAATTAGACAAAAGTAGCGTAATTACACTAATAATTGGATTATGGATGAAAATGAAATGATCGTTAAGTAAATATAGAAATCTTTAATCTCCATTCAATATTACGGATGAGTTCTTATTTCGCAAGTGGGTTAGTTAATTGAGTAGTGAAGTTGACAGGAAACAGAAAAAGACTTTAATTTCTGTATCTACACCATTTGAGATAGAAATATATATAATAATAAATAATTTAATGATAATAATAAACGTGTGATATGCTAGCCGTCATCATTTACGGACTACCTTTTATTTTAAATCTTCATGAATTCGTATTAGGTTTATATGAACACTAACAAAATGTCAACCGAGTATTTAATTAATAAATGTATTCAATAAACTTTTATATTTATATCTAGATTTATTTTAATACTAAATTTTATTATATCTTATTTTAATTTACAAAATTACTTCTAATAACTAAATAATATAATATTTCAAATTATATTTCGAATTAATATATATATTTATATTTTTGAATATATACGTATCTATTTACAAGTAGTTGTTCGTGAATCGTCGAGAACAGTCGAAGGTTAATTGCTTACATGAATATAGTTTCAAATATTTTTGAGACTCAACATTACAGACTTTGCTTATCGTGTCAGAATCATATAAAGATTAAGTTTAAGTTTGGTCAGAAATTTCCGGGTCGTCACAGTACCTACCCGTTAATGAAATTTCGTCTCGAAATTTGAGTGATGTGGTCATGGCTAACAATAAAAATGTTTTCATGACGAATATGAGTTGATAAATAGAGTTTTATTATCATTGCTTAATATGGATAAATTCGATTATTCGAAGAGCACGAATGAAGCTATCACAAAAGAATGAAATGAGAAATAAAGATTTGTTTTAACTTTTGACGTAGTCAGGTTTGAATTTAGAAAATAGAGCGCATCTTAACTTTTGACGTTGCCTTGGTTGAATTCCAGAATTCAAGGGATTTAGAGAAAATCTTCGTAATAAGATTTGATTCTTCAGAAATTAAGGAAATTAAGATCTCTCTTAATTATATGCGGAGATCTGCCTTGATTTCGTTATCAGATATTTCACTATAAATTAACTTCTTCCGTTCCATTACTTTACCATTCCTATTCTCAATTCTCAAATTCAAGAGATTGTGAAAATGCTTAATCCAATTATAATCCTTGATATTTTGCTAATTATCATTTCTGTCATCCTTCCTTTCAATCTTTCATCAGAAAAATATGTTTACTTCTACTATTACCTTAGGGTGATACTATTCTTAATTATACTGTTCCTTATATTGCTATTCGTATTAATATCCACGGTTTGTAGCCTCCGTGTTGTTATTGGGATTTATATCTTCTCTTATATTTCGGAGTTTCATACTTTTGTTTTCTCTTCCCGACCTTAAGCCAAGCGAATAATAGTCCAGAATTCGTAATTATGGAGTTTCGAAAGAACTTAATGTTCTAAACAAGGAGAACGGAATCGCACGATTTAATTTGTCAAATTACCCGAATTGCTGAGAATAGAACTGTCAAGAATATATTTTCTTGATATGTTTAGAAGTTAAGCAGAATGAAAGAGTTATGTAACATGGCACATGATGACGGTAGGTTCTGTGAATCATAATGTTCCATTAGAAGCTCAGCATGACTTACTGTAATATAATCACGTTGATCAAGTGTCATTATATTATACTAACTCATGGATCAGTTCCCAACATTACTTCAATAACATTCATATTTTAAGCTCGAAAGTTTACAGAATATAGAAACTAACAGTTTCTATATGATGTAATACTGATAGCACGAAGAGATTAATAATTTCGGACGAGAATATTTACGAAAATATCTTCAGAAATATCGAAGGTATTTATGATGATATTTTGGAATTTCTAAGTTCGATAGTTGATGAAGAAAGATTTTTCCACAAGATCTTAACATGAGTGAGGAGCAGGATGTTCGCTGAAGATTTCATCGGAAATGGAATCATCAGGATTCTTTGAAGGCAGATTTATTCCCTGTGATTTGTCTACAGCCTCCTTCTTGGTTTGCTCAATCCGTTTTCTAGTTTCAACTTTTCTGAGCTTTGCCAACATGCAATTCTTTATCATCAACTTTTGGCTGTTGAGGTCGTTTACAGTTTTTGTTGCTTCATTCATCTTTTCAAAATTCAGAGTATTGATTTGTAGACTGGGTGTTTTTCAGAATTTCAAAATGGAAGATCACAGTTCTAAGAGATAAATGTTATATGGATACATGTAAGTGTTGATGTGGAAACGTTGGAGACTCACCATACAGATTTGTTGATTCCCGGTAATTGGTATGGCAATTCTTGTTACAAGATGCGGATGAGTACATGATGAGACTTCAATAGATCAATAAAGTGATTTGTCGGAGAGATTTAAACCAAGGAGAGACGAGGTTGCTGGTATATCTGCTGGTAATATGGTGGAATATAAAAGGTTTCCCGGTAACAAAGGCGAAAAGACAGCGTATATATCAAGGTTATAATAAGGTTGTTTCGAACGAAAAGTCAAAGTTGACTTGTTGGAGCTGTGACAAAATTGGCTAATTTGAAAGAGATTACCAAGTTATTTTGGGTAATAATAACACTAAAGGATTTAGCACAGCTACGTGTTAAACGTTTACTCAGTTTCCGAGTATTTTCATGTGCATAACTCTATGCGTCAATCTTTTCTTCCGTAGATGAAGTGCGGTTGGTTCATCCTCTCGATTGAGGTGTTTTCAAGAATCATAAAAAGGTTTGAACGCAGATTGTAATCGTCAAGATACAAATGAGGTTTAGATGAAATCAAGTGGCAAACTTGAAGTATTGTTTAGTTTCATATATTATAATTAATATTTTAATTCATTTTAATTGTCCAATTGGTAGTCCATAGTTTGTTGTCCACAGTTAGCAATTCAATAATTTAATGTATAATATTCGAATTAATTAATACGTATCGTGACCCGTGTACATGTCTCAGACTCGATCACAACTCAAATTATATATATTATTTGAGAATCAACCTCAACCCTGTATAGCTAACTCTATCATTACTGCATATAGAGTGTCTATGGTTATTCCAAATAATATATATAAATGCGTCGATATGATATGTCAAAACCTTGTATACGTGTCCCAATATTTAAAATGCGTAAATAACAGTATTTAAATGACAATAAATAAAGTGCGTAAAGTAAATAACAGAAATTAAATGACAATAAATAAAATTGCGAGAATATAAATTGCGATAAATAAATTGCGATAAATAAAATGTAATCAGTTAGCTAGGAACAGTTAACTAGGAACAGTTAACGTGGATTCTTAACATTCTTCATAGTTAATTTGTTTGTTTCTAATAGATTTTATTTTGTCCAATGTTTTCTTCATTATGCCACTTGTTGGATTCTGGTAAATCAAAATCCAAATATGAAATTGGATGAAAATGGTTATTCTGCTGTGAACGGATACGTATATCTGTGGATGTAAGTATGATAGTAAATGACTGTTGAATCAGATTCGAAGAATGTACAGTGTAACTTATTAATGTGAAATCTAAATATTCATCGGGTATTTCCTACCCGTTAAAATATTTTTACCATTAACAGTTTGTACGAAAGAATTTTTAATTACAACCTTTATGAAAATATACTTACATATATATTTTCTTCAGATGTAATCATGGATTTAATGAGTTAATATGATATTAACTCATCTGATCTACCGTTAGAACAAGAATATATAATCTCTAAAACATTAGAGATTACATAATCGCCATGTCGAACGAAGATAAACGATGTGGAACGTCATGTAGAACAATGATTATACTCGAGGTACAGAATGAGATGTTGAGGCATGGATTGTTGAAACTTGGGTTGCTGGTGGTACTGGTGCCATTGGTGCTGAGGCTGGTGTTGTTACTGGTGTTGGTGATACTGCTGGTGCTTGCAAATTGTATATCGTGCTCTCTAAAGTTAATACTCGAGCTCGGAGTTCTCTAACTTCTTCTACTAACCCTGGTTGATTATCAGTGTGAGGTAGAGGTCGGATATCTTCTCTAGTTCCGTTAATGGTAGCTTCAAGACGAAAAATTCTTGCAAATAGGGTATAAACGGTGTTGTGAACGGGTTCGCCGGTGAGCGGGTCAAGTACTCCAAGTTTAGGTGGTAGATTCGATTCATGATATGGAGTACCTTCTTCCCTTCTCCATAGGGTGAGTATGTCGCGAACCCACCCCCATTTTCTCCAGTAATCACGGTAGTTGATTGGCTGGTGTGCTCCTGTCATGCTATCTTCGGAGTCAGAGGAACTTGGTCGATTCGTAGAGGCCATCTTACGCGATCTCTGGAAAGTTTTTTTTTTTTTTTTTTTTTTTTTTTTTTTGTATGAAGAGTTTAGTGACAGCAATTGATAGTTGGATGGTATTCTCAATGCATAATTTGCATAGATATATATAGTACCAGGATCCCTTAAATTAAGGAGAAATTTACGAGAGATATCAGACAAGGTCTACAGTAACAGATACGCTAAGATATGAATTGTCAGATACGCTAAGATATGAATTTTGTCTATACACTATTCATGCAGTCAATGTAGTAAAACGTGTCTAGACTAAGAATAATGAGTAGGTAATTTCCTAAGGATGATAAGCAGATGATTTCCGACAAAAATGATAAGAAAAACTTTTGACATGCAGACACGGTCGAAGTCCAGACTCACTAATGCATCCTAATGACTATCAGTTAGACACACTAATGCAAGACCTGGTTCGCTAAGACCACCACTCTGATACCAACTGTAGAGACCCATCCTAATCCATCCGGTCGAAGTCCATATCGATTATAAACGATTCACAACAGTTGATTACATCACGAGGTACTTGACCTCTATATGATACATTTTACAAACATTGCATTCGTTTTTGAAAAGACAATCTTTCATTACATCGAAAGTTAACTGCAGGCATACCATTTCATAATATATCTAACTATAATTGACTTAATAATAATCTTGATGAACGCAACGACTCGAATGTAACGTCTTTTGAAATATGTCATGAATGACTCCAAGTAATATCTCTAAGATGAGCAAATGCACAGCGGAAGTTTTCTTTCATACCTGAGAATAAACATGCTTTAAAGTGTCAACCAAAAGGTTGGTGAGTTCATTAGTTTATCATAAACGATCATTTTCATCATTTTAATAGACCACAAGAATTTAATTTCCAGTTCTCATAAATATACGTCCCATGCATAGAGACAAAAATATCATTCATATAGATTGAACACTTGGTAACCGACATTAACAAGATGCATATAAGAATATCCCCTATCATTCCGGGACATCCATCGGACATGATAAAACAACATCGAAGTACTAAAGCATCCGCTGCAACGGATGGGGTTTGTTAGGCCCAATAGATCTATCTTTAGGATTCGCGTCAATTAGTAGACTGGTTTACTAATTCTTAGGCTACCAAGCAAAAGGGACATATTCGGCTTCGATCATTCAACCATATAATGTAGTTTCGATTACTTGTGTCTATTTCGTAAAACATTTATAAAAGCGCATGTATTCTCAGTCCCAAAAATATATATTGCAAAAGCATTTAAAAAGGGAGTAATGAAACTCACCATACTGTATTTTGTAGTAAAAATACATATGACGTCATTTAACAAGTGAACAATGCAGGGTTAGCCTCGGATTCATGAACCTATATCAAGTGTATATATTAATACATATACTTGTATTCGAACAACTACATTTTAAGTTATATTAATTATTAATTTGAATATATTTATTTTTATATATTATATACTACGATGTATTAATGTTTTCATACATAATTATATTAATATCTTATAATATATATATTCATAGAATTGTTTATTTATTATGTTAATATTAGAATAATAAAAAAATAAAAAAAATGATAATACTTTTAAATATTAAAAATAATGATACTACTACTAATAATAATAATAATAATAATAATAATAATAATAATATAATAATAATAATAATAATAATAATAATAATAATAATAATAATAATAATAATATTAATAATAATAATAATAATAATCATATTAGTAACTAGTCATAATTTTAGCCAATTAATCATATCATTTAACATTAACATGTTGGGCTTATTTGTAGTCCAATTTTGATGAGGACAGCCCAATAATCATACCAGACTAAATTCGTTTCCCCTTTTGGTTTTAAAAAAAATATACGAGTAAATATATATAAATGATTAATAATAATAATTATTTTTATAATTATACCTAACAATATTTATTCGCGTTCTGTGTTATCTGCTCTAAATCAGGTCGAGGTTCTCAAAAGCAAGATGCAGAACCCTCGATTCTTCAACAGATCGATCCAGAAGAAGTCATAAATTTTTCGTAAGTCACCGATTCATTCTCATCACCGTTCAGATCTTCATCAGTTTGCAATCACCATTAATCGATCTAATCATAAATTCGATTCATCAATTGATTCAAGTAGGTAATCGGTTTATTGTTATTCTCCTAATTTCTTTATCCATCTATACGTTTGCTCTGTACTTTTTAATGTATCAATCATAAATAGTAATAATTTATGTTCTTGGTATTTTGATTTTAGTGAAGATGGTTTTTGCAGGGGTGGTTCTAATGGTTGTGACTGTGGGTTTAATGGTTGTAGCAGCAATTAAGTCAATCGAAGAGCAACCGTAAAGAGTTTGTTGGGTAAGTAGTGCAGGTAGAATAAGCAAAAGCCAGAAATAAGATCAAATCTTGATTAAAAAAGGTTGTTGTTTGATTAGGGTTAACGATTTTTGGAGATTGCTATGGCATAATAGAATAGGTAATGTATTTGTTTTCATAATCATAATTATATCAATATCACTATATTATCATGAGCTTTAATCCTCACCTTATTCATCAAATCTGTATTATCATCATTCCTTTGTTTGCTGTAACAGAATAGAAACAGAAACAGATGAGGCTGTGGTGGTGCTTGGAGATTGATTTGATACAGGAAAGAAAAGAATAGTAGCAGCAGGTATATATGATGATCAATGGTTGGGTATCTTGGCTGTGAAGTGGTGATCAAAAACAGAAGCAGAAGTTAGCTGTAGTCATAGCTACATAAGGTTGTTTGTTTTGGTTGTTTTGGACGGTTATATACAGGAGTGCAGCAGCTGCTCAGGCTGTTTGTTTGATTCCTTGCAGCAATGGTTTCGAACAGAAATTGATAAACAATAGTAGCTAGTAGAAGGTTCTTGCATGATGTTATAGTAGTGTTTGTAATGGTGATGTTTTGAGTCTGTCATGAGTCTAAACCGGAAGTAAAAGGGATCGAGGTGGTGGTTATGGAGGTGTGGTTAGTCAATCAAAAGAGGACGACATCGAAGAAGATACAAAAGTGGGTGTGTTGTTTTTTTTGTGTGTGTCATAGAAGTAAGTGAAGTGTCTCCTCTATCAATCCCGTATATATGTAAATGTATAGATATAGTAATTAGCTAGAGAGATAGAGTAGATTGTGATAGATAAAGATTGCTAACAGAAAGTGGAATAATAATTTAACATGTATCATTATTTATAGAAAGTGAGATTGTGTTTGGATTGATGATCGAATAAAAACAATAGATGGGCACTAGTTGTAATTCTTTGATAATTATAATATGCATGTATCTTGTTTTGTCCATGTAAGCATATAAATGAACGTGTTTCAACTTATTGAAGAAAGGGGAGTGGTTAGAACTTTAAACAGAAAGCAATGTGATGATTGAGCTTTTTATATTTATGCTATGACTATGTATGTATATATATAATAAAAGAAGAAATTGTGTACTGTGGGAGATCCTTGAATTAGACAGAACTTGTTAGCCGTCAATTTCAAGTGGGGTCTTTCTGTATACGTATTATATAATTGGAGTGGAACATGTGGGTGATACTCGAATATGGTAGTTAAAAGGAAACAAGAACTGGGTGTGGTTAAATTTGAGGATGGTGGTTCCCATGCATATTTATCAAGTATGTATACAGAAAGATTATGATTATGAATTAGACAAAAGTAGTGTAATTACACTAATAATTGAATTATGGATGAAAATGAAATGATCGTTAAGTAAATATAGAAATCTTTAATCTCCATTCAGTATCACGGATGAGTTCTTATTTCACAAGTGGGTTAGTTAATTGAGTAGTGAAGTTGACAGGAAACAGAAAAAGACATTACTTTCTGTATCTATACCATTTGAGATAGAAATATATATAATAATAAATAATGTAATGATAATAATAAACGTGTGATATGCTAGCCGTCATCATTTACGGACTACCTTTTATTTTAAATCTTCATGAATTCGTATTAGGTTTATATGAACACTAACAAAATGTCAACCGAGTATTTAATTAATAAATGTATTCAATAAACTTTTATATTTATATCTAGATTTATTTTAATAATAAATTTTATTATATCTTATTTTATTTTACAAAATTACTTCTAATAACTAAATAATATAATATTTCAAATTATATTTCGAATTAATATATATATTTATATTTTTGAATATATACGTATCTATTTACAAGTAGTTGTTCGTGATTCGTCGAGAATAGTTAAAGGTTAATTGCTTACATGAATATAGTTTCAAATCTTTTTGAGACTCAACATTACAGACTTTGCTTATCGTGTCAGAATCATATAAAGATTAAGTTTAAGTTTGGTCGGAAATTTCCGGGTCGTCAAAACCGAGCTAAGGGGAAAGTTTATGCCGTTATATAACTCACACATATATAAAGTTTAAGTACTCGTGCCTAGTAAGTAAAACATAAAAAGTGTATGTATTCTTAGTCCCAAAAATAGTTAGGTAAAAAGGGAGCTATAACTCACAGTGAATAAGCAGTAAAAGTTGATATGAAACTTATGCAAGTAGTAAGTCGGTCCGAAAGGTCGTCAACCTAACTCAAAGGTCACTAGGTCAGTATGTTGTCCCCATAAGTTTAAAAGTACATAAATTAAGTTTAAGTGTCATCATCATCATCATCATCATCATCATCATCATCATCATCATCATTCATCATTCATAAAAGCTAAGTAAGTTTAACCAGAATAGAGATCGAAACAAAAGGCTGACTTCGATCAGCTGCTACGACCTCTATACAAATCGAAAAGACGCGTAGTCAGTGGCCATGGCTCCGTATGTGATTCCTCTAACTGTTGACCAACTTTTAGAATCTAACTCATCTTCGTTTGATCGTGGTGACGGTTTAAGTGCGAGTAGGTCATAATTTTCAGCACGTCATTACAAAGGCGTAGTGACTTTCGGAAGGTTATAAATCCTAAACCGTATATTGGATTTAGGCGAGGCCTAAACAAAAAGTCATCTACTCGAAACGAAATATCTGAAAATAAATTTTTTAGAAGTCCAAGAGTCTGATCAGACCCCGAAAAATAGCAAACAAATGCTCTGGTGGGTTTCTTGGTGCTTGATGCTCATCACGGTTCGCATCCTTGATGCGTGTAAGCTTCAAGTGCACAACTCATTGATGTGTTAGCATCACTTTGACCAAGATTTAACCATCAACACATAATATGTTAAGATCAAGTAAGAATACAACTCACTTAAGAGTTTTAGAAGGATGATGAACCAAGGTTACATCATATTCTTAGTCTGAACACAAATACAAGTTCTATTTACAACTAAAGCTACAAACTTTCCTTCAATCAAACAAGTATGAAAAAAAACTTGATCAAATAAAGTAATGGATCCCTAAGCTAGAGAGCTTGGATCCTTTTCACACAAGTTATAAGATTACAAAGCTAGAAAGCTTGAATCTTTGGTGTTCTTGAAGATCTTGAAGCATAAAGCGTAGATCTTCAAGTTACATGAAGATCATAAAAAAAAAGTTTTGATCTTTATAACAAAATAATGAGATCACAAGTTAGAAAACTTAGATCCAACAAAATAAATGAAGATTCAAAGCTAGAAAGCTTGAATCTTGATTGTTCTTGAAGATCCTTGAAGCATGAAGCTAGATCTTCAAGTTACATGAAGATTACAAACACAAGTTTGAATCTTTACAACAAAATAAAGAGATTAAAAGCTAAAAGATTTAGATCTACAAAATAAGTGAAGATTCAAAGCTAGAAAGCTTGAATCTTCCATGTTCTTGAAAGATTCAAATCCAAGTTTGAATCTACAAGATGTAACAAGATCAAAAGCTAAAAAGCTTTGATCTTCATATGATGATGATGATTTCGGGACCATAACAAGAAGAAGAAGAAAAGAAAATTAAAAACTTACACTTTTTAGAGTGAGAAAGACTAGAGAGAAAATAAGAGAGTAAGTGTGTGTAAATTGTGAATGAGATCAAGTGTAAAATGGAATGAATAAGCTTGGTATTTATAGGAGGTGAGGAGGCCTCATGGTGGTGTAGGCCGTAGCTATTGGTGTGGGGGGGGGGACAAGGATACCACTTTTTGCTTTTTAGTTAATGGTTGTCTAAAGTTGGTGCTTATGTTGGGATCTCATGCAACATTAGTGATAATGGTAAACAAAAATGCTAGTATGTTGGCTCTTATAAATGGGCATTTGTCTTACATATAAATGGGTCATTATCCACTAATAATTGGGATAATTAAATAGTCCACTAGCTAGAGTAGGGTGGGCTAAAGTCCAACAAGGTTGAAAGTCCAACATAACTAACTAGTAAGCACAAGTAAATTACTAAGCGTAATTAATCATCCAAAAACCCAAGTAATTGTTATTAGGAAATAACAATTAGTATTACGTAGTCATAATATTCCATTTATGACCAAAGTTAAACGTGTACCAAGTACATAGCTCGTTTCAAACATAAAGTGACACCAACGGTCGTAAAAGCATTTGGGGATCAAGTTAAGTGATTACACACTTAATAGCACATTGTAAGATGTTAATGAAAGTAATTAATCATTAAATAAGATCCCAGAGCATAAAATCGCTCAGTACGCACAAATACGCAGTTTCGTGAAAGCACAAGGCACAAAAGCAAGTCGAAAAAGCCGGGTCGTTACATTACCCACCTGTTAAAGAAAATTTCGTCCCAAAATTTTGAGGAGTGGCCAATGAATGGTACCGTATTTGAATAAAAAGGAGCGTATCAAAGTTTCGTGAGACTTGTGGGATCAGAAGTGAGTTATTTACCTTGAAAGGTACTTGGGCGCATAAAAGTAAGAATAGGTATATGCCATTAATTAAGTCACTTGTCTTAAGAGATCAACAAATTGATTTCGTTTCTTGTTAACATGAACATGTCATCCGAATATATACCCACAAAAGGAAAGATGATGTTTTTAGCCCTACAGGCATCTTCAGTAAGCCGGATGCATGAAATACATCATGAGTGTTTCTAAACTCATCTAAAACATTGAGCGCTTATGTCGCAATACAAAGCTGACAGATAGAGTGGAAAACATGGCGATAACAACATACTGCGCGTGAACTTATCCTTGGATGGAATGGAAGCACAGTTCCATAACGTAACTTTATCCTTTCAGTTACATGTTGAAGTTAGGGTTAACATTAACTAGAACAACATATAGTTGCAATCAACGAAGGAAGAAATATGTAGAGTATCCACATCAGTGTCGTAAATGTTTTAAGCAGTCCCCTTCCAAGAGGAGAACAAGATTCATAGATTCTCAAAGTATCTTATATTACATTTCCGAAAGAAAATCGCACGAAAGGTGTGATCTTTGAACGAGAGTGAACTCTTCGAGCAGTTCGTTCTGAATTTATCCTTATATTTAAGGGGATGCACGGATGAGAATATACGTGAACTCTTGGTCCTAAAGAATGGTTTACTCCGAGTGAAAATAATTCCAAAAGTGATTTCTTGTACCTCAATATACTGATTCATAGAGATGATGTTTACGAGGGTGTTACGATTAGTCGTGAAACATTGAGAGTAGAAACCCGCCCAGTGCCTTTCCTACAATAGGGTGACCACTGAGTGTACCCTAGAAAACTGATTTATCGGCCCGTTTTTTTTGCCATGTCTAACATTAAAAGGAACATTTCATGAGCGCAATGACTTCTTAACAAATTTTGTAAAATTGCCATTCAAAGTAGCTCAAGAGTTTTTAACAAAGATCTTAATAGTAAGCTTCATCCCTAACGGAGGGTGAGAAAAAGTGTGATCCATACATGGTGTAGTCTAATACGAAAACCTTTAATAAAATCAACCAAGGGAGGTTTGAAACAATACCTGTAAACGTTTGATGTGACAACATAAACGAAATGAAGTTCCTAGTAAATTTAGAAGTATGTACAACGTGCACCATTTTGCACAAAACTATTTGACTTAAGTTAAATAACTCGATGAAGCAGCAATTTTTAAATAATTTGCAGGCATAACTTAGTAGGTACTAACCCAGAATAAGTAAAGGTAAATTTATTAACTTGCATATATACATACATATATGATTTTAGAAATCGCATAAGTGACAGAAAATTTTTATTACTTTCATTTGTCCATAAATCTCGTGAGGACCACACAAATAAACAACGTGTAAAAATTTTGATAAACATAGTTTTTCGTATTTCAGGGATTACGAGTTGAAAAAGATCGAGTGAAAAGTCTTTGAATCATCGGGTGACATGTCACTAAGTAATGAAAACTTAATGAATTAAATGCAGTTTTGATAATTATCAGGACATAAGTTTTTGGGCCAAAAATGTTCACGTGTGAAGTCGTTGCTAAAAAGTGAGGTATGAAGGATAGAGCATGAGGATGAGAAGTTAATCGCTTCTTGACTTGGCAAAATGCCAAACAGGTTATGACTAATACTAAAGTCAGAATACTGATGGTGTTAGTATCACTAAATGAGAATCTCCTAGAATAAGTCAGGACTTAGAGTTATGTAAGAAAGAGCATCGCTCCAACAGGTGTGGCAAATAAGATCCCTGGGGTAACGCAGTAATTTTGAATGGTTTAAGTGTTAGTGGATGCCCGTAGGCTCTGCATGACGTGATAGTAAGTGCCTTCATCACATACACACACACATGAATCTCTTAATTTCGACAGTTGTCAGTCTTCATGATGACTTGGATACGAATGAGCAATGAAAATTTTATATGAAAAGCAACGAAAATTTTATAGAAATCGTTTAAGGTGACAATGTTAGAAAAGAAACGAAGTTCTTAGCAAACTAGGGTTATGTACAACACGTACCATTCAAGGTAAAATGTCTTTTGAATAAAAGATTTGATTTGTAAAAGTGAAAGTAAAATTTGATATGTATTAGTCAAAAAGAAGTAATTATTTACTTTATTTTATATAACGTATACGATTTCAAAAATTTGCACGAATGGAAAATAAATTTATTTTTATAAAACTTTGAGAGGATCGCACAGTAAAATAGTGTGAGTAAAATTTTGGCAATCAAAATTTTTATACTTCGGAGGTTACAAGTTGAAAAAAGATTGATGAGGATTGAGTAAAAGATTTTGAAAATTTCGGGTGATATTCGAGCAAAAATGTTACGAGGTAATGAAAACTGTTGAATTTAAATGTGGTTAATGACTATTATTAGGGCATAAGTCCTTTGACCAAAAATGCTTAAGTGTGAATTTGTTGCTTATAAGTGAGATACGAATGGGAGAGTATGAGAGTGAGAACTAACCACCCATTGATTTTGAAATTTTTTGAACTAGTATGACTAATATCGAAGTAAGAAGGATGATGGTGTGATTATCATCAAATAAGAAATCTCTCGGAATAAGTTAGGATTTAGAGTCGCGTAAGAATGAGTATCAAATAAGATTCTTGGGTAGTCCTTAATATAGAATTTGAATTGTTGAAGTGACGGGATACAATTTCCTTTATGTATCGTTGTGCAAGTTTGTCCATTGTATCAGTTTCCTTCATGGCTAAAAAGTGAGCAGATTTGGTGAGGCGGTCAACGATAACCCAGATAGTGTCATAACCGCCTACCATTTTCGGTAGCTTCGTGATGAAATCCATTATTATACCTTCCCATTTCCATTGTGGGATTCTGGGTTGTTGAAGTAACCCATATGGTTTTTGGCTCACCATTCTCGCGAGGTATATGAATAATCTTCTCACTATAAATAACTTTCTCTTTCATCCTTGAAAGCCAGTCCGTTCCAACTATTTCATCAAAGCTTCTTAACTTGATGAGTATTAGGTTAATCCTAAAGTCCATTCCAACTTTTACATCAAGCTTCCTAACTTGATGAGTGTTAGGTTAATCTTAAGGTTTACTCCAACCAAATCTTATTATACCATCGCGAAAATTTCTATCAACCTTCTCCAATAACATTTGTATGTGCGTAGGTAATTAATCCTTTCCACTACTACTTCAAAACTTCCAAGTTTTGTTGACATGAGGTCATCTCCAAATGACCCACCTGTTAAATTTAAGGTACTACCTTAAATTATTCCTCTATCTCTGCCAGCTTACCATTAGCTTGTCCTATAGAATACCTAACTCTCATGGTTGTTAATGGCTTATTAGTCATAACACTAAGGCTCTTAGATATAAGGTTTCTATCGCTCTAGTATTAAACAACTCCGAGATAATAAAACGTTGTGACGAAATGTACCCTAGCTAATATCAGGATCCATGCGAGTCTCCATAGCTGAGATAACGATTGCTCTACCGCAAGTAAGTCCAAAGTTTTTCCTATTTGAGAACTTTTTCCTTAAGTGTCCAGGGTGTCTATATCTATAACAGATTTTCGGGTTATCAATTCTACAATCAAGGCCCTTCTTGTACAGTATTTGGGCTTAGTGGTTATTCCAACCTCTAACAGACCATAATGCGTATACTCAAGTGGTTCCTACCAAAATTTTCTTTGAATCACTTCATATTCCTTATCTAGTAACATTGGGACTTCTGCATGATTCACTTCAATATAATCACGCTGCCCTGGCGTTATTATATTGAACTAAATCGTACGTTCATTCCAATATCACTCCATATGGTCAATGTAACGTGATCACTTCAAGTTCTACTCAATTTCATCTAACGGTGCTCTATCTATGCTATCCCAAAACAAATTCTACATAATTAATCTCACGGTTTCTCAGTGTGGGTGCGTAGGTTCGGTAGGTCATGCATCAATGCCTAAATGTCCCAAAATTTCTTCAAAATTTTCGGGTTCAGGTAATGTCGTTAGGTTCCTTTCTAGAAATTCAATCTGGGTCTCGCGTCGAGTTGTACGTGTAGCAAGTAGTAATACGATATGTTTTGAGGCGACTCCCAAGTCTTTAGGTGTGGCTGAGCATCAGTGGAAAACACTATGACTTGTGAAAGGAGATGCCTTCCTGACCTCCCCAATGCCTATGAGTGTTAGGCTAAGTCCAGAAGTGTCGTTAGATCGTTGAGTAGTGGTGGAGAATGGAAGAGATAAGTGACGGTCATGAAAGTGTACGGGATACGAGTCATCTTGCAGAAACTGAACATCCTTCTAATGTTCATACGCTGTACCTGGCTAATTAGGGTGAGCTCAGGGTGCGGTTACTCCGACAAGTCCTCGCATATCTCTGAGGATCAACCTTAGTGGGCATGTATTCCGAGGGGTACTCCTCCTAGATTGCGTGAAGTAATGTTTCGATGTCTGGAACGGTGGAACGGTAGTAACAGGTGAATTACAATACTAATCCTTAGGGTTAGACGAGCGGGAAAGGGTTCAGAAAAACATCTGAACTAGGAAAGATAAATTCTCCAAGTCGGTACAGCGAAAAGCAGACGGGTAGCAAGCACGTAATCAGGGATAGTAACTACAGCAGCCTAGAGCGTCTACAACAGTACATAGCATGGCAGTAATAACAATATTAAGCACAAGTATCATGCAATTAAAAGAAGATAGTAGCATGCAGTAGCGAAAGTAAGCAGTAGCATGCAGCAAGTTTATATAGCAGTAGAAGTAAGCAATAGCATGCAGTAGTAATAAGCAGTAACATGCAGTAATATAATACAGTAGCATGCAGCAGTTCCGCAGAAACAAGTGAACAAGCAAGTTATAGATTAGTCCTATTATCGAATCCTACTCGACTCGGTCAAGACTCACTAATGCAACCTAATTCCCTACAACCAATGCTCTGATACCAAATGTGATGCCCCATACAAAATCATCGTGTACGGTTCATCAACAACAGGATCATTACAAGGTCAAAAACTATATGCTGTTTCAAAACCAGTTTTGCATTCATAAAAAGATAGCGTTTTACAAAAGATAATGTGCTTCCTACGAATAGAAGCATTAACATAAGTATGTGACCCAAAGGTCGTTACAAAGCCATTGTTTGAAAATGGAATCTAAGTCATGGCTAGAATCGGCTATAGCTGCTTTAGATGATCTAACGATATCTTTTTCTTGGTGCCACTCATGTGAGTGGGAAGCAGTGTTATCAATAATTTTATAAGCATCAGTTTCGGTTTTCTTCATAATGGAACCACCAGCTGCTATATCTATGTCTTTTCTTGTAGTGATGTTGCATCCTTGGTAGAATATTTGTACTATTTGACAGGTGTCTAAACCATGTTGCGGACATCCTCTTAATAACTTTCCAAATCTTGTCCACGCCTCATATAGAGTTTCATTTGGTTTCTGTGTGAACGTAACAATTTCTCCTTGAAGTCTTACGGCTTTAGATGCCGGAAAGAATTGTTTAAGAAATTTTTCAACTAAAACGTCCCATGTATCGATCGTCCCTTCAGGTAACGATTCCAACCAATCTTTGGCTTCTCCCTTTAAAGTCTAGGGAAATAACATGAGATATATCTGCTCATCCTCCACTTCTCGGATTTTAAATAGAGTGCAGATCCTATTAAAGGTATGAAGATGTTCATTTGGATCTTCCTTCGGCGCACCACTAAATTGGAATTGATTAGTCACCATGTGTAGAATTTGTCCTTTGATTTCATAATTTGGCGCATTAATGTCTGGATGAGTAATTGCGTGACCTTGGCCAGTACGTTTAGCTCTCATTCGGTCTTCCATACTTAAAGGTTCTAGATTCTCCATAATTGAATTTGTTGAATCGGAATCACTAGAGGATTCTGATTTAATGGTTCGTTCCTCAACAATCTATGTTTGAATGATTGGTGGTTCCGGAGGAAAATTTAATGGTTCAGGATCTATGAATCGTCCCTGAATATTCTCCGGATTCTCAATTGTGAGGTCGGGTTCAAAAAATGGATTATCGGAAATTTGAATTGGAGTACTTGGTCGACTGGATGACGATTCTAAAGAAAAATCAACGGCGGTAATATTTGCTAGATGTCTTGATCTAGTTACAGGTGGTGAACGTACAAAAGGTGGTGAACGTCTTGCTCAGTGCATTTACTGAATATCCTATTAGTTTTTAAAAGGAAAGAAAAAATTATATAAGTTATCCAATTAATAGACTTTTTTGATTTTGCCCACGTTTCGAATAGCCAAAAGATGCAGCAGAGGGGCAGGATTCGTTTGGTCTCAATATAATTGAGGACTGTTTGGCTCCAATAACCCGGTCCACGTACAAATCCAACTATTAATACGAACCAGAAAATTTTGATGTCTATCAATTTAACCACTTAAAATAAATTTTCTAATTTTAAGAAATTTAGATAAGAAGTAGAATAAAAATCTATGTCCTAAAACTAGAATGGCGAGAAATAAGAAAGAAAAAGAGCGCGTCGAAAAAGAAAAGATCGAAAAAATAAGAAAGAAAAAGAGTGACTTATAAAACTTAAAAATACTTGACTAACCCAACCTTATTACTATCACTAACTTAAAATTATAATCGCAAATTGAGATTACTAATTGGAATGATAATTGATACATAGGTAAAAGGCGTCTAAAAATATTAAAGCTTACAAGTAAAACTGTATCCCAAATGGCAATATCTTAAAAAGGAACTAAAACTTAAAAAGGCGTCGCAAAATTCTAAAGCACCTATATCTTAGTCTAAAGAAAAAGCACTTAAGGGATTTTACGGCAAAGCCTAAAAATCTAGAAATAAAAATAACTATGGCAAAAACTATGAATTAAAACTAAATACAAGCGAAAAATACAAATATTACGCTAAAAACAATTAAAAAAAATAAAATATAAAAATATACTAAAAGTTGTAAAAAGTACAATTTTTATAAAAATATTATTTTTATATTATTTATTTAATAAAACTATTAATTTTACAATTTAAATAAACTAATTAAACTAAAAATACAAATTAAATAAATAACACTAAATTAAATTATATAATATATAACCCTAATTAGGGTTTAAATATAATAATAATAATTATAATTCGTAATTAATGCAAGTTGCAGTCAACTGTGGCGTGTCAGACGGGCTCATGCGATCGCTTGAGTCCTAAGCTACCCGGCCATGCGATCGCATGGGCTAGGGTTTCGGGCCACAGAGTGGGCTGCTACAGTACCGGACTCGAGTTTTAATATATTTTTTTTCTTCTGTTTTTGCTGTAAAATATATTTATAAATTAAATAAAACTTATATTTTTACAAACTAAAAAATAGAAATAAAGAAACTTTATAAAACTTAAATATTTACCAAACTCTTAAAAATATTTATATTTTTGTTTTCTTTTTATATTTTCGAATATATAAAACGTATTTTTATAAAAGCGTATTTTTTTATTTTTTTCTTTTTAGCGTTGCGCTTCTGGCTTTTAAGCAAGAAAGTTCCCCGGCAGCGGCGCCAAAAATACTTGATGTCAAAGCTAAGGGGTATAAAATACTATTAAATTTTACAAGGAAATACTATTAAATACGATACAATTTTACACAAGATATTTATTTATTTAGAGAATGGATATACTTAAACCTTGCAACAACACTTATAGGCAGTGTACCTAATCGTACAGTAGTGTAGTTTTTAGTAAGTCCGGTTCGTTCCACAGGGAAAATCTTTTAATCAAAGTTTAACGCTATATTAGTTTAATTTATAAAAATACAAAAATATATATAAGTAATATTATTATTATAAAGGGGGGTTTTTACCGTTTAATGACCGGTTTGTCGATTTTAAAACTTTAGTCGCAGTTAAAACCAAATGTAAAATATTAAATAAATAAAAGACTTAATTTAAAGCGTAAAGTAAATAACGATAATGAAATTGCGAATAATAAAAGTGCGATAAAATAAACTTGCGATAATTAAAAAGTACGATAATTAAAAGTGCAATTAAATACAATAACAATAAATAAAAATGCGATAATTAGAAGTGCAATTAAATATAAAATAAAGGAAATTAAATATGAAATAAAAGAATTATGCTTATTTATGATGTTTGACGTGTTGATTTTAGTTTTATGCCCATGGGTTAATTGTCCTTTGTCCTGGATTATTTAATATGTCCGTCTGGTTTTTGTCCATAACAGTCCATCAGTCATAAATATAAAGTGCGGGTGTCCTCGTCAAATTATCCTTATACCCGAAGTCAAATATTCCAACTAATTGGGGACTTAAACTGTAACAAGGTTTTATTACTTTGTTTAATAATTACACCAGGATGTCGACTGAGTGTAACCCAAGGTTTTAATACTTTGTTATCAATTATGCCAAGTGTCCTTGTACATAATTTCACCCCTGTTTTAATAATTCTAGTGGCTATTAATCCATTCCCGTGTCCGGTTAAATGAACGATTATTCGTACATATAAATACCCCGCCCATCGTGTCCGATCGAGTGTAAATGGTTATTTATAGGGACGCCCAATTGTAAATCTTTATATTAACATTAACAAACTATCATTTAGTTAAACAAATATAAAGCCCATTAATAGTCCATAGTCTAATTTCCACAAGTGTCGTTCTTTTGTCCAAACCCCAATTATGGTACAAAGCCCAATTACCCAATTTTAATATTTTTAGCCCAACATCATGATTACTTCGGATTAAATAAGCATAATAATAACTTAGCTACGAGACATTAATGTAAAAAGGTTGAACATAACTTACAATGATTAAAAATAGCGTAGCGTTACACGGACAGAATTTTGACTTACACCCTTACAACATTCGCTAACACACCCTTATTATTATAAATTAAAATTAAAATTAAAATTATAATATAAATATAAATATTATACGTTGAATGAGGAGAAGAAAAAGATGTGTTTTGTGTTACACCAAAGCTCGATTTTTATAGGCATGTGGGCTGGAACTGTGCACCATGCGATCGCATGGAGTTTCTTCCTCCAGGCCATGCGATCGCATGGCCAGCTGGGGAGACTCAAAAGTCTTTGTTTTTTTATGCCGACGGTTTTTAAATATAATATAATATATATATTAATTTTAAGAATTAATTATATATTATATTATATTCATGTGCATAGTTGACTTGTAATTTTTAGTCCGTTGCGTCGAGCGTTGAGAGTTGACTCTGGTCCCAGTTCCGGATTTTTGAACATCCTTGCATACAATTTAATATCTTGTACTTTGCGTTTTGAATCTTGTACTCTTGTAATTTTGAGACGTTTCTTATCAATAATTGGAACCTCTTTGATTGTCTTTTGTACTTTTGAGCTTTTTGGTTGTTTGCGTCTTCAATTCGTCGAATCTGCCTTTTGTCTTCACCTTTTATTATTTAAACGAATATCACTTGTAAATAGGACAATTGCAACTAAAAGCTTGTCTTTCTTGAGGAATAATGCTATGAAATATATGTTCGTTTTTAGCATTATCAAAAGTCAACACGAATGTTGGTGAGCTATAGTTTGTTTGTAATCAGTAAAGTAATGTAGACCACGAGATTTCAGTGCTTCAATCAGCAGTTTAAATCAGTATGAAAAGTATATGCTTAACCGTGGGCACTCGGTAACTAGACTTAACGTATGTATATCACCCCCTAAAAGTGCACTTGGCGAGTGCGTTTGTCCTCGAAGTATTAAACACCCGTTGAATGCTAGCGCGACTAGCTCGAGTGGGGATGTCAAACCCTATGGATCCATATCTAAGATTCGCGTTCACCGGTTCAAAAACCAATGACTAAACGTTACCGAGCTATGGGGAAAGTTTATGCCGTTATATAACCCACACATATATAAAGTTTAAGTACACGTGCCTAGTAAGTAAAACATAAAAAGCGCATGTATTCTCAGTCCCAAAAATAGTTAGGTAAAAAGGGAGCTATAACTCACAGTGAATAAGCAGTAAAAGTTGATATGAAACATATGCAAGTAGTAAGTCGGTCCGAAAGGTCGTCAACCTAAGTCAAAGGTCACTAGGTCAGTATGTTGTCCCCATAAGTTTAAAATTCGATAAATTAAGTTTAAGTGTCATCATTATCATCATCATCATCATCATCATTCATCATTCATAAAAGTTAAGTAAGTTTAACAAGAATAGAGATCAAAACAAAAGGATGATTCGATCAGCTGCTACGACCTCTATACAAATTGAAAAGACACGTAGTCAGTGGCCATGGCTCCGTATGTGAGTCCTCTAACCGCTGACCAATTTTCAGAATCTAACTCGTCTTCGTTTGACCGTGGTGACGGTTTAAGTGCGAGTAGGTCATAATTTTTTCAGCACGTCGTTACAAAGGCGTAGTGACTTTCGGAAGGCTATAAATCCTAAACCGTATATCGTATTTAGGCGAGGTCTAAACGAAAAGTCATCTACTCGAAACGACTATCTGAAAATCAATTTTTCAGAAGTCCAGGAGTCTGATCAAACCCCGAAAAACAGCAAACAAGTGCTCCGGTGGATTTCTTGGTGCTTGATGCTCATCACGGTTCTCATCCTTGATGCGTGTAAGCTTCAAGTGTACAACTCATTGATGTGTTAGCATCACTTTGACCAAGATTCAACCATCAACACACAATATGTTAAGACCAAGTAAGAATATAACTCACTTAAGAGTTTTAGAAGGATGATGAACCAAGGTTACATCATATTCTTAGTCTTAACACAAATACAAGTTCTATTTACAACTAAAGCTACAAACATTCCTTCAATCAAATAAGTATGAACACAAACTTGATCAAATAAAGTAATGGAACCCTAAGCTAGAGAGCTTAGATCCTTTTTACACAAGTTATGAGATTACAAAGCTAGAAAGCTTGAATCTTTGGTGTTCTTGAAGATCTTGAAGCATAAAGCTTAGATCTTCAAGTTACATGAAGATCATAAACATAAGTTTTGATCTTTATAACAAAATAATGAGATCACAAGTTAGAAAACTTAGATCCAAAAAAAGAAATGAAGATTCAAAGCTAGAAAGCTTGAATCTTGATTGTTCTTGAAGATCCTTGAAGCATGAAGCTAGATCTTCAAGTTACATGAAGATTACAAACACAAGTTTGAATATTTACAACAAAATAAAGAGATTAAAAGCTAAAAGATTTAGATCTACAAAATAAGTGAAGATTCAAAGCTAGAAAGCTTGAATCTTCCATGTTCTTGAAGGATTCAAATCCAAGTTTGAATCTACAAGATGTAACAAGATCAAAAGCTAAAAAACTTTGATCTTCATATGATGATGATGATTTCGTGACCATAACAAGAAGAAGAAGAAAAGAAAATTTAAAACTTACACTTTTTAGAGTGAGAAAGACTAGAGAGAAATAAGAGAGTAAGTGTGTGTAAATTGTGAATGAGATCAAGTGTAAAATGGAATGAATAAGCTTGGTATTTATAGGAGGTGAGGAGGCCTCATGGTGGTGTAGGCCATAGCTATTGGGGGGGGGGGGCAAGGAGACCACTTTTTGCTTTTTGGTTAATGGTTGTCTAAAGTTGGTGCTTATGTTGGAATCTCATGCAACATTAGTGATAATGGTAAACAAAAATGCTAGTATGTTGGCTCTTATAAATGGGCATTTGTCTTACATATAAATGGGTCATTATCCACTAATAATTGGGCTAATTAAATAGTTCACTAGCTAGAGTAGGGTGGATTAAAGTCCAACAAGGTTGAAAGTCCAACAAGACTAACTAGTAAGCACAAGTAAATTACTAAGCATAATTTAGCATCTAAAAACCCAAGTAATTGTTATTAGGAAATAACAATTAGTATTACGTAGTCATAATATTCCATTTATGACCAAATTTGAACGTGTACCAAGTACATAGCTCGTTTCAAACGTCAAGTGACACCAACGGTCGTAAAAGCATTCGAGGATCAAGTTAAGTGATTACACACTTAATAGAACGTTGTAAGATGTTAATGAAAGTAATTAATCATTAAATAAGATCCCAGAGCATAAACTCGCTCAGTATGCACAAATACGCAGTTTCGTGAAAGCACAAGGCACAAAAGCAAGTCGAAAAAGCCGAGTCGTTACAGCGTGGATGAGCAATATCAGGTATTGAGTCACGTGAGTTTTTTTATTCACTATGTGTCATAACCCGACCTTAACTATAAGGACGAATACAATAACTTATGATTTCATCGCGAGGTATTGACCTCTATATGCGACATTTTTCAAAAACTACATTCGTTTTTACAATACAAACCATAGCTTTTATTACAAATACAAGGTTTAAACAACTTAATAATGATTATCGTTTAGCGATAATCTTAGACTTACAAACTTTACATGTGATAATAACAATACGACCTCCAACATATTTTACATTACAAATCCTCCGGTATGCAGTTTTATTTTTGACACAAATATGCATACTCAAGATCTTGCTTAAATTCAACATGTTGCAGCGGAAGCTTTTAGTTATCACCTGAGAATAAACATGCTTAAAACGTCAACATAAAGTTGGTGAGATATAGGTTTAATGCCGGCAGCGTTATGAATATAGACCACAAGATTTCATATATAAACGTTTTAATAAAAATATTCTAAGTTGTTGAGCACTTGATAACCATACTTAACATTTAATCAACGTCGCATATTCCCTTTATTATGAAATCTTACTACACCATACCAAGTGTAGTCACCGAAACGAAGTGCTGTGCAACCGTTGAATACTGGTCGTCCAGTCCGGTTGGGGTTGTCAGGCCCGATAGATCTATCAACAGGATTAGCGTTTACAATACCTCATGTAAATAGTAGTTACCAAGTTACAGGGAAATATGCCAGTGGTACAACTCAACGTAGAATATATATTTTTAATTACTTGTGTCCATAACGTAAATCATAAAATGCATGTATTCTCATCCCGAAATATTTAGAGTTTAAAAGTGGGACTATATACTCACTTTTGTCTTGAAGGTATTTAACTCGACTTGGTCTCCGATAGATATCACGAACCTAACCATATATATAATATATCAACATATTTTCTTTTCAAGTAATCGTTACATATATATATATATATATATATATATATATATATATATATATATATATATATATATATATATATATATATATATATATATATATATATATATATATATATATATATATATATATATACTTTTAATACTTTTAATATTTTCTTAGTCCGTAGTTAGCAGTCCGATGTTAGTGGTCCACAATTAGTTGCTTAAATAAAATAAATAAAGACCCCATCGTATTCGTGTTGATCAGAATTAATCTTGACCCATGGTACCATGTTGTCAAATGACGTGTTGCGTACATAAAGTACCGTGTTGTCAAATGACGTGTTGCGTACAATCATGAGGTCTTATGATTAATCTTCTCGTGTTGTTTACGGGTGGTCCTGAAATATATAAAATAAAATCATAAGTAAATATATATTAAATATTATGTTAATTAGCCAAGATATGATTAATCCGATTTTGTCATTATATGATATATTACAGGTCTTGAAGTGTTTTTAAAAATCAAATTAGAAGGATCTATTTAGTTTGCGAACAAGTTTGAAATCACTCAAACTATGTTCTTGTTGTTAAAATTTTATAACACAAAATAAGATAGCTATATAAATATGAATCGAATAAGGTTATGAATAAGGTTACTACCTCAAGTTACTTGGACAAAGCTACTGGAAAAGGTAAGAAAAATCTTGGAATCAAAAGAGTGGTGGAGTGGGATTGAAAGATTGGAAGTAATCTCCTTGAAATCGGATGACTATATTGATATGTTCTTGAGTAGGTAAATGAAGAGAGATTAGGGAGTGAATTAACTTGAAATAAAATTGGAAATGAAATTGTATGTGTGTGTGTGCAAAATAGCATGATTATGGGATGGATATATAGGAGATTTAGTTTGTTTTCTTGCACAAAAGTCACACATGAGGTTAAATGGCTGGTTCCCACATGTAACATCATGTCTAGTGGCTGATCATTGAAGTTTATTGTTGGTATATACCAATAGTTAATACGTATAGAAGCTGGGTATGATACGGTTACATATACCCTAGATATACTTGTAGAAATTTTGAGGAATCGGAACGAGAATTCAAATATGGACGGGTTTATAACTGTAAAAGAGGCTCAAAACTGGGCTTTTATTTTTGGGTCAAACCGGGCCAAAATAAAATTTTAAGACATTTTTAATAAAGCAACAGGGCACTCCACAGCCAGGGGTTGCCACCCCTTCGACCCCAGCCAGGGGCTCTGCCCCTTGGACCTCGCCAGGGGTTGCCACCCCTTGGACCCCGCTTATCGGGGGCGCTGCCCCCGAACCCCCGTCATAATCAAGATAAGTTCAAACAAGTGTGCACTCCACACTTCCCCAAACTTGTTCGATATTTATCAAGATTATTTTGGTTACAAATTAATCTCATTACACTTAAATCATATTGGTGACATAGATCACCAACACATTATATATTGTAAGTATATATGTCAAAGAATGTTACATATAGTTATCGTTTTGATAACTTAAGTTAGTGGTCTCAAAGTATACTTATAACTCATTGTTGTTAGTTCACAATGAAATGTTAAACCATCCTTAAATCATGTTAAATATGTATAGATATGTACATATACATAATCGTATAATTATCGTGTGTTATATAGTTCGTGATATCATCGGTCAAATTGGACGGTCAAACGTTGTGTGAAACTCTTTTCAAAAACATAAGTCTCAACAGTTTGGATTGCTTATCATGTTGGTAAGGTTTATTTTATGTAAATATTAATCTCATAAGTATAAAACGATCGGAAAAATCCGGGTCGTTACACTATGGCGCGTGAGTGTTCGGCCATCCCCGTTGTCATTACAATGGAGTTAGTACATCGCGTGTGTTTTCGGATTCACTAGGGCGTGTGAGTTTTCGGCCATCCTTCGTGTGTTTACGGTTAAGGGTTAACTATGGTGTATATATATATATATATATATATATATATATATTGATGTGTTTATAGCTAATCTTGTGGACTTGACATGGTGATATGTTGCGTATAGCTTGCTTAGTTATACTTGGTCATGTTATGTGTTTATAATTTGTTGTTGGTGATACGTAACATTCTATGCATACGTATAGATATAGTATGTTTACATTCAGTAAGCTTTATAGCTCACCCTCTCGTTGTTTAAATTTTATAGATTCACGAAGCGGAGGTGGCAAGGGTAAGTACGGGAACTAGAGGACTACCGCATGATGCCTTAGAAGATATTGCTTTTGGATTTGACTTAGGATTGGGTAGTGCAATCTCAATCAACATGCTCGGACTTTTGTTGTAATAAAACTAAAACGGGCCGAAATCATCATGTTATTGCATTAATGGGTCACTGGAGTCGCGAAGGTAGTAATTCTCGTGTTGTCATCTAAAACCCGTTTACTTAACGTTTGGAAACTGTTAAACTTGGTTTTGGATGATATCGGTCGACTCAGGGTCAAGTTTGAGGTGTTAAAATTAATAATTTAAGTCAGTATCTGTTCTGCCTAGCGTCGCGTCGCGACTAATTTCACCGCGTCGTGACCATGCGTGTAAAATGAGTGTCGAGCATATTAAGTGGTTCTGGGTGTCTGAATGACGTGAAGGTCGCGTCGCGACGGATACAGCCGTGTCGAGACTGAATGCCGAAAGCGGATGCCCTGTTGTGGTTGAAAAGCTCGACATTTAATTTACACTGCTTATCGTGTCGTGAGTGTCCCCTATAAAAAAAGATTTGTTCGATAAAATGGTGTATCATTTTAATATCGGGTTGGGGTCGTTTCAAGTCTGCAATGCACAAAATGAGTGGATCTATCAAATTAATGAGTGGATTTATCATCAGCCATATCAAATTAATTAATGATAATGTTAATTCATAATTCAAATTCAATAATTAGGGTTATGTGTATTATATTCGATGAGTGGGGAAAGCCCGAGCGTTGCTATCAAAAATGTTAGCTTCATCTTTATATAATTACAATTCGCAAATCGACGAACGTTTTCTTAGGTGTATTTATTTACATTAAAGTAATCTTTTGTAGATAAATTAGCAATATTTAAAAACATAAAATACAACTCAAAAGAAAATGATGTTAATGAAATGTACGAACACAATCTCAACATGTTGCGGATCATTAGCAAACAGTAGTGTGCAGTAGTGTCATTACTCAGTTTAAACCGGATAACACTACTTAGCACTACACGTCACCACACAAACTACAACATTTGACTTGGCCAAATACCAAACATAACATGCATTTGTCTTAATAAAGTTCATCTAGTACAAAAGTGTCACTCCATAAATTATTACCAATCGTAAACTAAAGTTTCACAAAAGATTGCTTGGTTTAACGATCTAAATAATACGTTTTATACCTATACAAAATTACTACTTTAGAACAAACCACACTACTTGAAATAGCTTAATATATATATATATATGTATTAAGTTCATACAAAAAGTATCAAATTCCGAACATTTGTCATTATTTTTATAACCCAAAACATTTCCAAAAACACGAGTTTAAAATCATATTTACAGCAGCAACTTCTGGATTTTCTTGAAAAATCATCGCCACTCCAAATCAATCAAGGTCAATTAAAGAAGCGTCGTCTTTAAGTGAACTACCTACACATACATACTATCAAAGACTCAAGCAAGAACTTAATTACACTAATAAAATTGATCAAAAATAGTAAATTAAGAAACCTAGGGTTTTATAATCATACCTAAACCGCAAGAAGAAAAGGAGAAACGAGTAGAGAATAGCGTGTAGAGTCCGAATACGTAAATAATTTGATGATTAAGAACATTTCTTGTGTGTCTTGAGAGTATATGTCACGATGATGATGATGATCTTGTGAGGGAGTCTATCGACTAGAACAGGAAACGGAGGGAAACCAAAAACTCATCGGCCCCTTGTTTTTAATTAAGGGATTGAACTAATTGAATGGATTAATGACTAACCCGTCTTGAAACTTTGGCGAAGAGAAAACGAAGTGTGCTAGGATGGTTTCATCAAAGGGAAAAGGACTCGGGATTCTAATTTGGCTAGTTAAATAAATGGATTAAAGTCTTAACAGTCGCACAAATTAAAAAGGATCGAAAACACTAAGCCTCTAACGATTTCTAATAGTCGTCGGATAAACTCATAAAGAGAGGGATGACTTTCTCTACTTTTCTGGGTGGAGAAATGACTTGTTTTTATTCTCGGATAAGGGAAGGATTGTCTACATCTCACCTCCCCCATACACCACTCAAGTGGTATTGGGTACTGTTGTTGTTGTTGTTGTTGTTTATAACATAAAAAAGTTTTCTTCTAAACATAAAGCAAGTAAGTCAACTAACAGTCGTTAAAGAATTAGCGAAAAAATTAACGGAAAGAGTTGGGTTATTACACATGCAATAATCGATTAATCATTCTAACATCTTAGTTATTAGTCTAGACAAGCATAAAACCTCCAACAATCATAGTCATAAACAAAATCACAATCAAATAACTAGAGAAATCCATTATATTTAACAGAAGAATAAACCTGATAGAATGATAAATCTTGAATGTTGAACATATTTATCCTTGATTCCAGAATGATTAGAGGTGTTAGATGATTTTGCTGTTCTCCAAAAACCACCCAAATTTGCACCTAGAAGCTCCTAAAAACGCTGACAAAAGTTATGAAACTTAGGGTTGACAATTAGACTAAAAACTGTAGCTTCCAAAATTCCACGCGTCAAGCGGTCAGTGTGCGGCACACCCTAATGCATGAAATCCCTATAAACATTTGATTCATAAGTGCGCGACACCCTCTTTTCTGACTTCAATTTTCTAGCGTCTCTTGCACTTTTACACTACTTGCGACCTTTATACTTCCCAATTTCCAAGCCTCCACCACAACAAGTAAGATGGCGTCAAAATATCAACTTTTATCAAACGTACCAGATTAATGAAGCTTGAAAAATATCTGAATACTAATGTTAATCTTCAATAAGAACCAGAAGCAAGTATGAGGAAACCACCAATGTAAGGAAACTGATTATGAAATACTCTTTAGGACAAAATGGACATTGTGCACCAAAAGTTTCATGCGGCAGAGTCAAAAGACTAACTGCTTTTGCTCTAATTGTTACGCTAGAAATGTATTCCGGGGTCAACCTCAACAGGAACAGACTAAATATACATCAGTAATCCACCAAAGTAAATGATTTTAGAGTACATGTTGCAAACTACAAAGTCAAAGCTGTAGCGCATGCTCCAGTTGTTACATTGAATAGACCTTCGGATTTACCCTCGACGAGATTGGTTTCATGATTATAATCTCATGGGACTCTAACGTGTTCTCGGTCAAGCGGAGACTTCCCGCACAACGTAACATCGTATTGATGTCGATTGAATGTAATGTAGGTTAAGAAGATACTACATTACTTTCAGATATCATCGGTGAGCCACGAGTTTGCACACCCCATTATGTTAAGGCATATGTATACTGACCGCAGTCAGACATAGATGATTGATCATTACGGAGATCGTCCATCTGGGGGATCTGATAAATCTACATATGTAGTGTCATGGTGCCCTCCATTGTTCGAGACACATCTTCCTCATGATGAAGATAAGTCTGCCCACCGGTCCATGTTTGATGATGAGGCCATATGGATTTTTAGCCGATGATAAAGATGACTTTTCAAGGTTTTTCGTCAACTCTACAGTTAGCTTGAACGTCGACTCCTAACCTAAGTCATAAAGAAACGCCTTGTCAGGAGACTTTAGTCCCTCTAAGGATGTAACTGAATCATCCTATGGGTCAGGTGGTTAGATAACCAGCAAGTTAAAGCCTATTTTTGACTTAAACTTATATAATTCAAAATTAAAGCATATGTAACAATGTCAGAGCAAAATGCATGATAAGAGTTCTAAAACATACTCGAATAAACGATAAAATGGTTGATATTGTGAATAAAGATATGTATAAAACAAGCAATATCACATACGTCTCAAATACCAAGTTGCAATAATAATTCATTTTAACAATAGTAATTCGGAAGGAAGGAATACTACCACTCTATAGTTGAATTTCTATGAAGGGTTACTTTGATAATATAGAGAACAAGCATTTGTATAATTCACATTTAAATCGTTAACTTTTTATTTGGACATGTTTGATATCTTATTTTATCATGATATCATTATAATTAATTATAACGTACTTTTTCATTATATTGCGTGTAATTTTTAGAACAAATTCATGTATTTGCGGGTTCTAAACTAGTTTAAAACTTAGAAAGATGATTTGTATCTAATTCTAGTTAGAACTTCTCTATATCTTTGATTTGGTTTGAATATATAAAAACTCAGAATAATTTATCACATATACACATTAATAAACATTTGAATTGTAGCTCAACTGTTAGTGGGCTGTCATTCTTAGTGAGAGGTCAGGAGTTCGACTCCCCTAGGTTGCAGCATTGCACTCAATGTTATCCCTGACCTGAAGTATCCACTCAGGTTACCTTTCGCTTAGTGCAGGAGCAGCGAGGATGGAGGGTTTTACAGGTCATGCCCTCGAATTGGTCCGGATTTCCTCCAGGGTAGTAGTTGGGAGACAGGTTTTGCAACTACGGGAGATGAACATGTGGGTGGTTAATGTAACATCCCGTCTTTTTCCGTTTACTTTCCGTTTAATTATTCTAAAGTCCGTTATGTAATTATAACATCTTCCGTTAATACGCGTTTTAAAATATTTCATTTAGGTAATTCACGCACTCGCTTCAAACTTGAGGGACTAAACTTGTCAAGAGACCAAATTTTTGACAAGGTCAAATGGTCAAACATTATCTCTTCCATTCATTCATCTCCTCCTCTTTTTTAATACTTCAACTTTTTCTCGCAAACTCCAATTCAAAGATTCATCATCCATTTTCAAGTTAGCAATCAAACATCAAAACAAATTACGTATTTGGAATTCTTGCATCTTCCTCTTCAATTCCATACCGATTTCATCTAGTTTGGGTAACTTTCTAAAATCACTATATTCTTGTTTCTTGATGTTTTTAACTTATAAAAGTGTTAATTAGTGTCTATGGCTCAAGTCTAACATGAATATATGATTTGTATGCTTGTTCTTGTCATTTTGATGTAACTAGCTTAAACTTGAAATGGGTGTGTTTGATCTTGAGATTTGGTTGCTTAAATGTTGTTAGATGTTAAAAGTGAATGTATTAAATGTGTTACTAGCATCACTAGTTTCAATTTGGTGTGTAGGTTGACATGGAAAAGCTTCATAAACATAATTGTTAAATTTATGATTTTGAGTTAGGGTTTGATAGAAGTAAAATAAACTTTTGATGCATTGAATGCTTTGCAATGTTGTTTGTGAGTGTTTAGTTGTATTGAATGCGTAATTACCTACGAAACGGCGTATCATATGTGTGCATTTAGTTCCCGAATCATCAAAGTGCATTTATGAACTTGAAAGCATTTATGGTGATCATTTAATAAGCTTTCAACTTGGATTTGATTATTGTAAATGATGATTTTGGTTGATGAATTGTGTTTAGTTGTATTCCTTGTTAAATTACCTTTCCAACGATGTATGGTATGCGTTTTAGGTGTTTACGGTTCGTTAGTTATGTTAAATTGAAGTTTGGTTCGAGACTTGTCAATTTTCAACTTTTCCACTGAAGTCAGATAGGGATGCGGCGCATCTGCTTTGGATGCGGCGCATCTGCTGACTGATGGGGCGCATCACTTGCAGATGCGGCGCATCTGAAGCTGGCTGTCCAAATTTTTTTCGTTTAATTCCCGATATGCTATACATGTTCGATTAACATGAAACTTGGCCAACATACTTATATATGCTTATATTTCATAGAAAAATTGTCGGATACCCGACCCGACCCCGTTGACTTTGAATTTGACTTTGACCAAGTTTGATTTTTAGTCAAACTTAACCAAATACTTATGCAATCATTTTAACGTGCTTTTATACTTGTACCTTGCATGAAACTTGACAATTTGACTCACATGCTATATTAATCGAGTCGTAACGAGCCATAGGACTAATTGAACAACTTTGACCAATCGTGTTTACCATTATTGATACAACTTATTTGTTTAGGTCAAGACTAGCATCCGTTCTTACACACGTTTACTTGTGAAGTGCTTTTATACTCTTGCACTCAAGGTGAGATCATAGTCCCACTTTTACTCTTTTAAACTTACATTTGGGAAGAGAAAACATAAACGTTTCATTTTACAAAGTGAACACAAGTACGAAAACAAACATTCTACGTACGAGTTAGAACAAAAATCCTCAATTCGATTATCATTAGTTACACTTGCCGGGTGTAAGAGAGAACTTATGTTGTATGGCCATATGGGTTTGACAAACCCTCATTCGGACGGTTCGTTACCGTTATTCGAATGAAATATATTTTCAAGAAACAGTGTAGGTTCTAACATTATGTGTATGGGGTTCGTGGAAAGTTAAGCCTTGATAATTAGGTGCTCGTGATAACAAATTTTTAGAATGGTTTACTATTATTTTAACGTTATAAATCTTGTGGTTTATTTGTACTTACTCACTTACTTACTTAAACCTATGATTTCACCAACGTTTTCGTTGACAGATTTCTATGTTTTTCTCAGGTCCTTGAATAATAGGTGTTACATGCTTCCGCTCACTATTTTTGATACTTGCTTGGATGTCGAGTATACATGCATACATGGAGCATCTTTTGACTTACTTTTAAATCGTGTCGCATAGGTTTCATTTGTACATTAAACGTTGTAATGTAACTAGTCGTTGAACTACTTTTGTAAACTTGAAACATCTTTACATTTGAAATGAATGCGACATATTTTGGACAAACGTCATTTTAAAGACTTATGACCACGTAACGGGACCTAAGTAGAAGACGTCGTCAATGACGATTTTGTCGGGTCGCTACAGATGGTATCAGAGCGTTGGTTGTAGGGATTTAGAGTTCATTGGTGTCAACCCCGAATCATAGGGTACATTTGTGAGTCTAGACTACAACCGGCATATAGACTTGAAGTAGGAATTACTTGACTACTTGTGCATTTATACTCAAACTCTTCTAATCGTATCTAACTCTTATTTCATATAAATCTCACGTAGTTTAATTTGATTGGCACGCCACCTTGACTTTATGAGGTAATGTCGAATGCACATATGAATTAGGGTAATATAATTTCCGGGATTATATTACGGTGACTCATGTGGACGTTCCGACATTATAACATAAAGAATTAAGGGCGAGTCATGGAAAAATTTTCTATCTTTATTTCATATCACGATTAGTATTATTGAGAATACTAATCAATGATATTCTTGTGTCTTGAAGGAAAAATGCCTCCTCGCCGAGTCCCACGCAATGAAACTCCCGAAAAAGCTCTTCAACGAATGATAGCCACTGCCGTAGATGCGGCCATGGCCGGTCACTCATCCAATAACAACAACAATAACAACAACCACAACAACAACAACAATGGATCCGGTAACTCAAACGAGGGATGCTCCTACAAAGCTTTCATGGGGTGCAAACCTCACACTTTCGATGGAACCGGAGGACCGGTTGCTCTCACTCGATGGTTTGAGCAAACGGAAGCCGTTTTTAGCATAAGCGGTTGCCGGGACCAAGACAAGGTCAAATACTCCATCCACACTTTTGCCGGTATCGCTCTCACGTGGTGGAACACGTATGTACAATCGGTGGGTACCGATGAAGCCCACGCTCTCTCTTGGCCCGATTTAAAAGAAAAGATGATCACCGAATACTTTCCCCGCGAAGAGACTCGAAGGCTCGAAAGCGAGCTAAGAGGTTTGAAAGCGGTCGGAAACGACCTCAACGCTTATAATCAACGGTTTGACGAGCTAGCTCTAATGTGTCCAAACCTTGTAAATCCTGAGCCTCTACGAGTTGAACTTTACATGGATGGCCTTCCTAAGAGCATCAAACATGGGGTAATGTCATCCAAACCAGCTAACCTACAAGAAGCTTTGAAGATGGCCCGCCAATTGATAGAAACGGTGGACGAAATCGTAGTACCGGCACCTAAGGCTGAGGATAATTCAGGTGGCAACAAAAGAAAGTGGGAAGCCCCCCAATCAAGCAACAACAACAACAACTTCGCCAAGAAGCCTTTCACCTCCGACGGCAAGAAGGGTTATGCCGAAAACCTACCTCTTTGCATCAAATGCCACAAGCATCACTTTGGTGAATGTGGCAAGCTAATTTGCCACCGGTGCCAAGGATGTGGCCATAAGGCCAATGATTATAAAAGTGCCGCCCCCGTCGCTCGAAAGGGGCCCAATGCACCAAAGACGGTCACTTGTTACGAATGTGGCCAAACGATTCATTATAGAAATGAATACCCAAAGAAGAAATCCAACCCCAATGCACGCGGCCGAGCTTTCAACATTAACGCCCAAGAGGCCCGGGATGACAATGAACTAGTCACGGGTACATTTCTTCTCAAAAACTCTTATGTTACTTGCTTATTCGATTCGGGTGCCGATAAATGCTTTGTATCCAAGACTTTGGTTCATACTATTTGCACTCCACCACTCCCCCTAGATACTACTTATGCCATTGAGGTGGCCAACGGGAACCTATTGAGTGCCGACACATATTACCGGGGGTGTGCATTAAACATTTTGGGTAAAGAGTTTGAAATTGACTTGATACCCATGGAACTAGGAAGCTTCGATGTAATAATCGGTATGAATTGGTTAGTCAAAACGAAATCTCACATCCTTTGTGATCTTAACGCAATCCGAATTCCTATCGAGAATGGTGAACCCTTGATTGTTTATGGTGATAAGAGTTGCACCGGACTCAACCTCGTCTCGTGCCTTAAAGTTAGAAAACTACTCCGTAAGGGTTGTTTTGCGATCCTTGCCCACGTTAAGAAAGTCGAGTTAGATGAGAAGCATATCGATGATGTGCCAATTGTTAGTGACTTTTCTGATGTATTTCCCGACGAATTGCCGAGTCTTCCACCTCATCGACCGGTTGAATTCCAAATCGATCTTATTCTGGGAGCCGCACCCGTAGTACGTGCACCGTATGGACTTGCTCCATCCGAGATGCAAGAATTACAAAGTTAAATCCAATAACTACTTGACCGTAGTTTTATCCAACCTAGCCATTCACCATGAGGCGCTCCGATTTTGTTCGTTAAGAAGAAAGATGGATCCCTACGAATGTGTATTGATTATCGTGAACTAAATAAATTGACGGTTAAGAACCGATATCCTCTTCCGCGCATTGATGACCACTTTGATCAACTACAAGGGTCTTGTGTATATTCAAAAATCAATCTCCGCTCGGGTTATCATCAACTAAGGGTTAAGGGGGAATATGTCTCCAAAACCGCTTTCCGGACTCGTTATGGTAGTTATGAATTTCTTGTAATGCCATTTGGTCTAACTAACGCACCGACAGTGTTCATGGACCTCATGAACCGCGTGTGCAAACCATACCTCGACAAATTCGTTATCGTGTTCATCGATGATATTTTGGTCTATTCTAAAAGCGAAGAAGAGCACAACAACATCTCCGAATTGTGCTTGAACTCTTGAGACAAGAACGACTCTATGCCAAATTCTCCAAGTGTGAATTTTGGTTGAAGGAAGTTCAATTTCTTGGTCATGTTGTAAGTGATCAAGGTATTAAAGTCGATCCCGCAAAAATCGAAGCCATTAGTAAATGGGAAACTCCTACTACTCCTACTCACATTCGTCAATTCTTGGGTCTCGCCGGATACTATCGTAGATTCATCAAAGATTTCTCCTTGGTTTCTCGTCCTCTAACCGCGTTAACTCACAAGGGAAAGAAATTCATTTGGGCAACCGAACAAGAGTTCGCGTTTCAAATCTTGAAGACAAAGCTAACCACCGCTCCTATCTTGTCACTTCCCGAAGGCAATGATGATTTTGTTGTATATTTCGATGCCTCGAAACATGGTTTTGGGTGTGTATTGATGCAACGAAAGAAAGTCATTGCTTATGCCTCTCGACAACTACAAATTCATGAACGGAACTACACGACACATGATCTCGAACTCGGAGCCGTTGTCTTTGCACTCAAAATGTGGAGACATTATCTTTATGGGACCAAATTTACCATCTTCACCGATCACAAAATACTTCAACACATCTTCGATCAAAAGCAACTAAACATGAGGCAACGACGGTGGATTGAAACTTTGAACGATTACGATTGTGAGCTTCGTTACCTTCCGGGAAAGGCAAATGTAGTAGCCGATGTCTTAAGTCGAAAAGAAAGAGAGGTGCCTCTTCGTGTCTGAGCTTTAAACATCACCATCTACACCAATCTCAATAACCAAATTCGGGTAGCCCAAGATGAAGCTCTTAAGGATGAAAACATATCTCTCGAATGCTTGAACGTCCTCGCCTCACGATTCGAAGTTAAGGAGACTGGACTTCGATATTTCGCCGGCAGAATTTGGGTGCCTAGTTATGGGGACTTGCGAAGCCTTATTCTAGATGAAGCCCATAAGTCAAGGTATTCGATTCACCCCGGTGCCAATAAGATGTACCACGACCTTAAGGAACAATATTGGTGGCCGAACATTAAAAGGGACGTTGCTACTTATGTTGGAAAATGCCTAACTTGCACCAAAGTCAAAGCCAAACATCAAAGACCATCCGGATTACTTCCACAACCCGAAATCCCACAATGGAAGTGGGAAAGAATAATGATGGATTTTATCACAAAACTACCCAAGACAATAGGCGGTTATGATACTATTTGGGTTATTGTTGACCGTCTCACCAAATCCGCCCACTTCCTAGCCATGAAGGAAACCGACAAAATGGAAAACTTGCACAACTTTACATTAAAGAGATCGTAGCCCATCACGGTGTACCATTATCGATTATTTCCGACCGAGTTGGTCGTTTTGTTTCTAGATTTTGGTGTACTTTACAAAAAGCGTTGGGAACACGATTAGACATGAGCACCGCATACCATCCGCAAACCGACGGACAAAGCGAACACACAATTCAAACCTTGGAAGACATGCTACGAGCTTGCGTTATCGATTTTGGAAAAGCTTGAGACAAGCACTTACCTCTCGCCGAATTCTCTTACAACGATAGTTATCACGCGAGTATTAACGCCGCACCATTCGAAGCTTTATATGGCCGAAAATGTCGTTCACCTCTTTGTTGGACCAAAGTAGGCGACACACAAATCACCGGACCCGAACTCATTCACGAAATAACCGAGAAGATCGTTCAAATCCAAGATAGGCTTAGGATGGCCCGTAGTCGTCAAAAGAGCTATACCGACATTAGACGCAACGATGATCGGTGTCGAAGGGCCGGTCAAAAATAGCCTAATTACTCTACTTTAGATAGGGTAAGTAGGATTCGTTCCACGGGATTAACAATTACTAAGCAAATGTAAACTTTGAACATTTAAGAGCATAAACAATGAACTAAATGAAAAAGGTTGTAATCAATTGATTAAAATCCTTTATCCCTTCACAATCCCAATCTAACATGCATTCATTCAAACAAGTATTATGCTTATCAAGTATTGATCAAATTTCATAGACAAGATTTCTTAGGCTTATCAATTCTAACTACCTTGAGATTGAATCATGCAACCTAGACACTATGTCTTTATCCTTAATCTAATTAACACTAAGTTGGATCAAGAACACAATGTTAAATCACTATAATTCAACTTGCAATAATCACAATCAATAATACTTGCATTGATCAATAAACAATTGGTTTATAATATCACAATTCAAAAGACATAAGTATTATAACATTACAAACCACATAAACTTGAATGAAAAGAACACACGTATCAATTGTTCATGGAAGGAATAAAGTAAAAGAAATTAGCCAAGCATGTTGGTGATGATGCTCATGGTTGCTTCTTGAAGTTGCATGATGAACACTCCTTAAAACCTAGCTTGAATCTTTATTTGATGATGATTGATGGTGTGTTTTTGTGTGTTTGATGCTCTTAAAACTGATAGAAAAGATGTGAAATTCATAGCCTAGGGTTTACCTTATATAGGGGCGAAGTAGGGTATTCCCCAAGCATGAAATCCCTCAAATTCGGCCTTAAATTCTATCCAAAAATAGCTCCAGCCGCAAATTGTGCTCACCGGGTGCAAATTATGTAGTGACCCGGAAATTTCTGACTAAATTTAAACTTAATCTTTATATGAATTCGACACGATAAGCAAAGTCTGTAATGTTGAGTCTCAAAATTTTGAAACTGTTTCTAATATTCATTTACCCTTCGACTGCTCTTGACGATTCACGAACCACTATTTGTAAATAGATACATATATATTTAAAAATATATGAATTTGAAATATAAATATAAATATTATATGAGTTAATTAACTATGCAAATAAAATAATATATGCTATTAAAATAAATCTAGATATATATGTAAGGTATATTGAATGTATATTTTATGGTTTCGAATTTGTTTAGTAAACGATGATAGCACTCGTTCGTCGGTCGATTAATATTAAGTAAGTTAAATTCAAACTTTCATATTTTAAAATAAACGGTGATTCGAAAATGAGTTCTATAAACTTTAGACTTACTAAAAATGTATTTAGGATCTAGTTATTAAATTTTAAAACTTTTTATATTTTACTTCGAGTTGAGAGTGAATAATTAATGTAATTTTTATTTAAGAGTTAATAACAAATTTTTTATACAATCATGACTAAAATAAATAAATATATTATTTAAAAACATGGGATTTTTTGAAAGACTTTTATCCGCCACTGAATAAAAACGGAGCACGATTTACTATCTGTACTGAAACTGTGGTAATATAATCGCAATAATTTGATGGCTTTACTATTTTTGATTTGCAATTCAATCACCACACGTTTTTATTTATTATAGTAAAATATAATATATGTAAATATATCCGATGACTTTGGTGATCACTTTACAAAGAATTGAAAATAAGTAAAGTAGGTATAGTTGGCCACCACAAACTTTGGAATTAGTTTCCTGCACCTTTCAAATAACACATCAATAATACATATTATCTTTTATCATATTTATGCAAATTATATTTCACACTTCACATAATGTGTTGAGCGGAGAAGGGTTGTACATCGTGAGCCATCTCTCAATCCAAACTACTACCAACGAAGACTACCACCACTAGAGACCGTCGCAACCACAGCCCACCGGCCACCTCACCTAAACCGTCCGGCCACCTTGCCACAGCCGGCCACCACAGCCTAACATCACCAATCCTCACCTCTCTCTCATCTAATCTTGTTCGAAACCCGTTTCATTTTCAAACTGAAACTGCATCAAAGATGTGTTGTTGATACGTTTGGGTTTCTAATTACTTTCGACAACAAACCTCATTATCAAAGCTGCTATAGTTAGTTCTCATTTTAAGAACAACGAGGATGATAGTGACTCAACTAAGAAGACTATGAATAGTATACTCGTTAAACTTATGTCTGTTCCAGCTTTCTGCTTTCTATTTATTACTTCTACGAAACTACAAACCACCGTCAAACAATACTACTTGTGATTACTATTTAAACAACCCAACACCAAAACCATTCATCTAGTATGTTTTCTGTTTTGTGATTTACAAACCCAACACCATTTTTATCAACTCTTGTTACTAGAATACATCACCACTGCCGGAAACCACTATTGTTACCAAATTAAACATCACCATTGAGAACCTGCAACTATTTAATTTCTGGATTCCATTTGAGCTGTTGCTCGTTATTTTCTATGTGATCACAAACCAAACACAATCACTTGAACCATCATCTTCCTTACTTACTACTACTATTTCGCTGTTCAGAATGCAGCCCTTTGCTGCTACTGCTGCACGCTATGTTTTTTCATTCACTCGAAACTGCTACTACTATGTTTGCTCGCGGTACCTGATGCTGTTATCCTTTCTGTCACTGTTTGAACAAATAAAGAATGAAGAAGGTAAACAGTAGAGAGAATAAGAGAAGAAATTAATAGTTGATAAAGAGAAAGTATAAAGTAGACCTTCTTGCTATATTTAAATCCCCACTATCATTACTTTATGTCTGGATGTTGCTATAAGTTTAACAATCCCACATACAATCATATTAATTAAACGGGTGATAAAAGGATACGTAAAAGATTAAGTTAAGGGTGTAATAGGTAGTTTAGATAAAAATGATTTAGATGGATGAGAAGATGATATATATTTTTGTATTTGATGATGATGATAAGATTATGATGGTTGTTATGATCGATTAACAAAGTCAGGAAAACAGAGAACCATAATTGATATTAGGGCTTGACAAATGTTGGGCCATTTATAATTGAGATAGACTTGAAACTTGGACCGTATTCCTTTTTGTAATTTTAGGCCGAGATCCAGTTGGGCTTAGATGAATTAAATGATTGGGCCGAGATCAATTATATTTTTTTGTATGTTCGGGCAATACATTCTTGTTTAAACCATCACCTAAGCCATGATGTTTGATAATGATGACGGGATCGAGAATGATGATGATCATAAACACGAAGATGATGGACGATGTAGGTGATGGTGTTAATATATGAAGACGATGGTTGTGATTCACGAATACAAGTTGAATGATGATGTACGGGGTATGATGAGGGTGATTCACGAAGTGATTATGATGATGAGTCGTTGATATTGATAATACTAAGTTAATGGTGATTACGATGATGGTTAGGGTAATGTACATAGTGATGGATGCGAGTAAAATATATGACATAATGATGATGACTAAAATAGATGATGATGTTGTAAGTATATAATAGATGATTGAAGAAAAAGGAGATATACAAATAGATATAGATCAAGTATATTATTACGGGGTATAATTACAGAAAAAGCAAGGACAGCGTTATGGTTTAGGTTGTTTTCGGGTTAGCGGGATGTCGCGGGTTCAAACCGCGACTTAGGCATTTTTTTAAGGACTACTCCTTTGAGGTAGTTATTTATCTATTCATTTATTTATTAATATTATTATCTTACTATTATTATATTATTATTATTATTATTATTATTATTATTATTATTATTATTATTATTATTATTATTATTATTATTATCATTATCATTATTATTATTATTATTATTATTATTATTATTATTAAGTATTATATTCAGAATTAATATTTTTATTATCGTTATTATTAAACTTATCATTTTATTAAAAACTACTATTATTATTATATGTATCATTATTTTACAATCATTATTATTATTTTTATTAACAATATTTTTATTATCATTATTTTGATTACCATTAATAATATTATTATTATCATGATTACTATTACTGTAATTATTTTTATTATTAAAAATTATTATTATTATAATTATAAGCTAATACAATTTTTTTTATATTTATTTACCAAATAACAATTAGGTACCTAAAATCCTATTTAATTCATATAACATATAATTTAATAAAATAACAAATATATCACTAATAATATAAAACTTCGTTCGATTTCAATTATATGTGTTAATATAAATATAAATAATATAGGTTCGTGAATCCGAGGTCAACCCTACACTTGTTCAATGTCGTCATAAGTATTTTTACTACAAAATACATTTGGTGAGTTTCATTTGATTCCCTTTTACTCTTTACATTTTTGGAACTAAGAATACATGCGCTGTTTTTACAACTGCTTTATTAAATGCTTTTGAAATATATTTTTGAACTGCGAATACATGAAATGCTTTTATAAATGTTTGACGAGATAGACACAAGCAAAATATTCCTCGAATGAATTATTATGCAGACAGAAGTTCTGTGGGTTATTATTGAATTATGTGGACATGATAATTGCCACCATTGAATTATGTGGACATGATAATTGCCACTATTGAATTATGTGGACATGATAATTGCCACCAATTGATGTGAATGTTATGTATCGAGAGAATGATTTTTATACACAGGTTATGTGTATTAGTTTTTGTGCACGAGATATGTGCACGGTTACTAAGATTTATGAAAAATGGATTGCGTACACGAGAAAGGTGTACTGTATTTAAAAGATATCGCATGTACAATACAGGTGGGTATAGGATTCGGGCCCATTTGTACCATGCAGGATTTAAATCCTGTAGTCTATCAAAATGATGAATTTTATTGTTTTATGATAAACCTATGAACTCACCAACCTTTTGGTTGACACTTGAAAGCATGTTTATTCTCAGGTATGAAAGAAATCTTCCACTGTGCATTTGCTCATATTAGAGATATTACTTGGAGTCATTCATGACATATTTCAAAAGACGTTGCATTCGAGTCGTCGAGTTCATCAAGATTATTTTTAAGTCAATTATAGTTGGAGGTATTATGAAATAGTATGTTTGCCGTCAACTTTCGATGTAAAGAAATTTTTTCTTTTAAAAAAATGAATGCAATGATTATAAAATGTATCATATAGAGGTTAATTACCTCGCGATGTAATCAACTGTTGTGAATCGTTTATAATCGATGTGGACTTCGTCCGTATGGATTAGGACGGGTCTCTACAGTTGGTATCAGAGCGGTGGTCTTAGCGAACCAGGTCTTGCATTAGTGTGTCTAACTAGTAGTTGATAGGATGCATTAATGAGTCTGGACTTCGACCGTGTCTGCATGTCAAAAGTTTTGCTTATCATTTCGTGTCGAAAATTAGCTGTTTACCATCCTTAGAAAATTACCTGCTTATCATTCTTAGTCTAGACACATCTTACTGCATCGATTGCATGAATAGTGTATAGACAAAATTTATATCTTAGCGTATCTGCTAATTCATATCTTAGCGTAGCTGTTACTGTAAACTTTGCCTGACAGCTTCCGTAGATTCCTCCGTAACTTATGGGATTTTAGTATCATATATGCATATATAAATTATGTATTACAGGGTACTAATCTACATCCTATAATCTATTTCTTATCGAAAATCCTTCATCTGATCGTACGAGATGCATCCCTCAACCAGTACGAGTCCCTCAGATTTCGATAGCTATTCCGACAGCTATTCCGACAGCTATTCCGACATGGATATTCACCTAAGCTCCGAAAGCGGTGTCACCAGAATGAATCCATCAATCAGCCATCCCTAATTCATCTGATGGGTTCGTAGTTGACTTCATCAATGGAGACGCGAAGAAGGCGATCCTTTTCACCAACCGAATTTACCTCTTGGCGATGAACCTAAAGCACTTATCAGCGAACCAGTTCAAAACACCATTTTCACCCTCATTCCCCGGATATCTCGCCATGATTATATACTATCTCAAATTCTAAATCTTATTTATCCGCTCGTTTCAATCGCCAATCATCCCGGAGTAATAGAAGAAGTCAACGAGCTTCGCGCCCGAGTTGTAGCCTTGGAGAATATGATGCAAAATTAACCAGCTTCAGCAACATCACCAGCACCAACATCAATACCAGTACCACCAACAACCCAAGTTCAACATCACACACCTCAACATCTCATTCTGTACCTCGAGTATAATCATCATTCTACATATCGTTCTACATCATTTATCTTCGTTCGACATGGCGATTATGTAATCTCTAATGTTTTAGGGATTATATATTCTTGTTCTAACGGTAAATCGGATGAGTTAATATCATATTAACTCATTAAGTCCATGATTACATCTGAGGAAAATATATATGTAAGTATATTTTCATAAAGATTGTAATTAAAAATTCTTTTGTACAAACTGTTAATGGTGAATATATTTTAACGGGTAGGTAATACCCGAGGAATATTTAGATTTCACATTAATAAGTTACATTGTACATTCTTCAAATCTGATTCAACATTCATTTCATATCCTATTTACATCCACAGATATATGAATCCGTTCACCACAAAATAACCATTTCCATTCAAATTTCATATTTGGATTTTGACTTATCAGAATCCAACAAGTGGCATAATGAAGAAAACATTGGACAAAATAAAATTTGTTAGAAACAAACAAATTAACTACGATGAATTTTGTTAAGAATCCACACTAACAAAATCCTAGCTAACTGTTCCTAGCTAACTGATGATTCCATATTACATTTTATCGCAATTTTAATTCTCACAATTTTATTTATCGTCATTTAATTTCTGTTATTTATTTTACACACTTTAAATATCGGGACACGTATACAAGGTTTTGACATATCATATCGACGCATATATATATATTATTTGAAATAACCATAGACACTCTATATGCAAATGTTGGAGTTAGCTATACAGGGTTGAGGTTGATTCTTAAATAATATATATACTTTGAGTTGTGATCGAGTCTGAGACATGTACACGGGTCACGATACGTATTAATTAATTCGAATATTATATATTAAATTATATATGAATTATTGGACTGTCAACTGTGGACTATCGACTGTGGACTAATAACATTGGATAATTAAAATGAATTAAAATATTGATTATAACATATGAAATAAAACAATTCTTCAAGTTTGCCACTTGATTTCATCCTAAACTTCATTTATATCTTGACGATTACGATCTGCGTTCAAACCTTTCATGATACTTGAAAACACCTCAATCAAGAAGATGAACCAACCGCACTTCATCTACGAAAGAAAGGATCGATGCATATAGTTATGCACCTGAAACCATTCGGAACTTGAGTAAACGTTTAACATGTATCGGTGCTAACTTCTTTGGCGTTGTTATTACCGAAAATAACTTTGCAACTCTTTTTCACAATAGTCAGTTTTGTCACAGCTCCAGCAAGTCAACTTCGACTTTTCGTTCGAAACAACCTTATTATAACCTTGATATATACGTTGTCTTTTCGACTTCGTTACCGGGGAACTGTTTAAATCCCACCACATTAACAGTAAACGTACCAGTAACTTCACTACTCTTTGGTGAAAGTCACTTCGATAAATCACTATATTTATTCATTAATACCCTATCATATACTCATCCGCGTTCTGTAACGAGAATTGTCATACGAATCATCGGGAATTAGCATTCAGTATTTTGAAATCTCGCAGCATGCCTATGCCAACAGTTACATGTGTACATATAACGTCTATCATCTGGACTTACATGCTTGAATGTGAAATTTCTGAAAAACACCCCGAACTGCGAACTAGTCCTCGAAATGCTGATGAAGCAGCAAAAATCGTAAACGACCTTAATCGTCGAAAATTTTATGATAAAAAATAGTATGTTGGAAAAACTTAGAAAAGTTGGAACTGGAAAACAGATTGAGCTAACCACGAAGGAGACCAAGGACAAATACAAGGACCATACCCTATATTCAAAGAATCCAGGTAATTCTGGATCCGTTGAAATCTTTAGAGAATATCTTGCTCCGAAGTCATGTTAAAATCTTGCGGAAAATTTTTCTTCATCAACCTTCGAACTTAGAAATTCCAAAATATCATCATAAATATCTTCGATATTTCTGAGGATATTTTCTTAAATATTCTCGTCTGAGATTATATACCTCTTCGTGCATCCTGTGTTTCATTATATTGGAAACTTCTGTAAAATCTAAGTTTAATTTATGAATGAATTCTGGAGAAATGTAAAAAAATTGATGCATGAATTAGTATAATATAATAACACTTGATCAACGTGATTATATTACAGTAAGTCATGCTGAGTTTTTAATGAAACGTGATGATGGTTCACAGTAGATTATACCATCATCATGTGTCATGTTACATAACTCTTTCATTCTACATAACCTCCGAACATATCAAGAAGAATATATTCTTGATAGTTCTATCGTCTGTATTTTTGATAAATTTGAAAATCAAATCGTGCTATCACGTTCCACCCTACTTAGAACATTATAATCATTCAAAACTCTATATCTACAAATTCTGGACCATTATTCACTTGACTTGGAGTCGGGAAGAGAAAACAAGAGCATGGAGCTCCGAAAAATAAAGGAAAATATAAAGCCGATCACAAACATAGGAATTACAAACCGTGTATATCAATGTTTATCACAACATAAAGACACGGGAGAATTAAAAACACTATAACCCCAAGGGCGAAGTAAAAGAAAACAGATTCCTCTGGTGGAAGTTGGAAAAGGAGAAAAATTGTTGCGATAGTAAGGATGAGGACAAGGATCAGAATTGGATTAAGAATTTTCATAATCTTTTGAATTTGGGGATTGTATAGAAATTGAAAGAATAATGGAACGGAAGAGCTTAATTGATAATGGAAATATCAGACAGAGTAATCGAGGCAGATCACCGTATTTAATTTTAGATATCTTAATTTTCATTACTCGCCGAAGAATCAAATCCTTTAGATTTCGAAGATTTCCTTTAAATCCCTTGAACTCCGAAAATCAACCATATCTACGTTAAAGGATATGACGAAACATTATTTTCTCATTTCACTCTTTGGTGATAGCTTCACTCGTACTTTTCACAAAATCAAATGGTTTTATCCATATTACTCAATGATGATAAAACTCTATTTATCAACTCATATTTGTCATGAAAACATTCTTATTATATTCCATGACGGCCTCTATCAAATTTTGGGGACGAAATTTCTTTAACGGGTAGGTACTGTAGTGACCCAGAAATTTCCGACTAAATTTAAACTTAATCTTTATATGAATTCGACACGATAAGCAATATCTGTAATGTTGAGTCTCAAAATTTTGAAACTGTTTCTAATATTCATTTACCCTTCAAGTGCTCTTGACGATTCACGAACCACTATTTGTAAATAGATACATATATATTTAAAAATATATGAAATTGAAATATAAATTAAAATATTATATGAGTTAATTAACTATGCAAATAAAATAATATATGTTATTAAAATAAATCTAGATATATATGTAAGGTATATTGAATGTATATTTTATGGTTTCGAATTTGTTTAGTAAATGATGATAGCACTCGTTCGTCGGTCGATTAATATTAAGTAAGTTAAATTCAAACTTTTATATTTTAAAATAAACGGTGATTCGAAAATGAGTTCTATAAACTTTAGACTTACTAAAAATGTATTTAGGATCTAGTTATTAAATTTTAAAACCTTTTATATTTTACTTGGAGTTGAGAGTGAATAATTAATGTAATTTTTATTTCAGAGTTAATAACAAATTTTTTATACAATCATGACTAAAATAAATAAATATATTATTTAAAAACATGGGATTTTTCGAAAGACTTTTATCCGCCACTGAATAACAACGGAGCACGATTTACTATCTATACTGAAACTGTGGTAATATAATCGCAATAATTTGATGGCTTTACTATTTTTGATTTGCAATTCAATCACCACACGTTTTTATTTATTATAGTAAAATATAATATATGTAAATATATCCGATGACTTTGGTGATCACTTTACAAAGAATTGAAAATAAGTAAAGTAGGTATAGTTGGCCACCACAAACTTTGGAATTAGTTTCCTGCACCTTTCAAATAACACATCAATAATACATATTACCTTTTATCATATTTATGAAAATTATATTTCACACTTCACATAATGTGTTGAGCGGAGAAGGGTTGTACATCGTGAGCCATCTCTCAACCCAAACTACTACCAACGAAGACTACCACCACTAGAGACCGTCGCCACCACAGCCCACCGGCCACCTCACCTCCACCGTCCGGCCACCTTGCCACAGCCGGCCACCGCAGCCTAACATCACCAATCCTCACCTCTCTCTCATCTAATCTTGTTCGAAACCCGTTTTATTTTCAAACTAAAACTGCATCAAAGATGTGCTGTTGATACGTTTGGGTTTCTAATTACTTTCGACAACAAACCTCATTATCAAAGCTGCTATAGTTAGTTCCCGTTTTAAGAACAACGAGGATGATAGTGACGCAACGAAGAAGACTATGAATTGTATACTCGTTAAACTTATGTCTGTTCCAGTTTTCTGCTTTCTGTTTATTACTTCTACGAAACTACAAACCACCGTCAAACAATACTACTTGTGATTACTATTTAAACAACCCAACACCAAAACCATTCATCTAGTATGTTTTCTGTTTTGTGATTTACAAACCCAACACCATTTTTATCAACTCTTGTTACTAGAATACACCACCACTGCAGGAAACCACTATCGTTACCAAATTAAACATCACCATTGAGAACCTGCAACTATTTAATTTCTGGTTTCCGTTTGAGCTGTTGCTCATTATTTTCTATGTGATCACAAACCAAACACAATCACTTGAACCATCATCTTCGTTACTTACTACTACTATTTCGCTGTTCAGAATGCAGCCCTTGCTACTATTGCTGCACACTATGTTTTTTCATTCACTCGAAACTGCTACTGCTATGTTTGCTCGCTGTACCTGATGCTGTTATCCTTTCTGTCACTGTTCGAACAAATAAAGAATGAAGAAGGTAAACAGTAGAGAGAATAAGAGAAGAAATTAATAGTTGATAAAGAGAAAGTATAAAGTAGACCTTCTTGCTATATTTTAATCCCCACTATCATTACTTTATGTCTAGATGTTGTTATAAGTTGAACAACCCCACATACAATCATATTAATTAAATGGGTGATAAAAGGATACGTAAAAGATTAAGTTAAGGGTGTAATAGGTAGTTTAGATAAAAAAATGATTTAGATGGATGAGAAGATGATATATATTTTAGTATTTGATGATGATGATAAGATTATGATGGTTGTTATGATCGATTAACAAAGTCAGGAAACAGAGAACCATAATTGATATTAGGGCTTGACAAATGTTGGGCCATTTATAATTGAGATAGACTTGAAACTTGGACCGTATTCCTTTTTGTAATTTTAGGCCGAGACCCAGTTGGGCTTAGATGAATTAAATGATTGGGCCGAGATCAATTATATTTTTTTGTATGTTCGGGCAATACATTCTTGTTTAAACCATCACCTAAGCCATGATGTTTGATAATGATGACGGGATCGAGAATGATGATGATCATAAACACGAAGATGATGGACGATGTAGGTGATGATGTTAATATATGAAGACGATGGTTGTGATTCACGAATACAAGTTGAATGATGATGTACGGGGTATGATGAGGGTGATTCACGAAGTGATTATGATGATGAGTCATTGATATTGATAATACTAAGTTAATGATGATTACGATGATGGTTAGGATAATGTACATAGTGATAGATGCGAGTAAAATATATGACATAATGATGATGACTAAAATAGATGATGATGTTGTAAGTATATAATAGATGATTGAAGAAAAAGGAGATATACAAATAGATATAGATCAAGTATATTATTATGGGGTATAATTACAGAAAAAGCAAGGACTGCGTTATGGTTTAGGTTGTTTTCGGGTTAGCGGGATGTCGCGGGTTCAAACCGCGACTTGGGCATTTTTTTAAGGACTATTCCTTTGAGGTAGTTATTTATCTATTCATTTATCTATTAATATTATTATCTTACTATTATTATTATATTATTATTATTATTATTATTATTATTATTATTATTATTATTATTATTATTATTATTATCATTATCATTATCATTATTATTATTATTATTATTATTATTATTATTATTATTATTATTATTATTATTATTATTATTATTATTAAGTATTATATTCAGAATTAATATTTTTATTATCGTTATTATTAAACTTATCATTTTATTAAAAACTACTATTATTATTATATGTATCATTATTTTATAATCATTATTATTATTTTTATTAACAATATTTTTATTATCATTATTTTGATTACCATTAATAATATTATTATTATCATGATTATTATTATTGTAATTATTTTTATTATTAAAAATTATTATTATCATTATAAGCTAATACAATTTTTTTTTATGTTAATTTACCAAATAACAATTAGTTACCTAAAATCCTATTTAATACATATAACATATAATTTACTATAATAACAAATATATCACTAATAATATAAAACTTCGTTCGATTTCAATTATATGTGTTAATATAAATATAAATAATATAGGTTCGTGAATCTGAGGTCAACCCTACACTTGTTTAATGTCGTCATATGTATTTTTACTACAAAATACATTTGGTGAGTTTCATTTGATTCCCTTTTACTCTTTACATTTTTGGAACTGAGAATACATGCGCTGTTTTTACAACTGCTTTATTAAATGCTTTTGAAATATATTTTTGAACTGCGAATACATGAAATGCTTTTATAAATGTTTGACGAGATAGACACAAGCAAAATATTCCTCGAATGAATTATTATGCAGACAGAAGTTCTGCGGGTTATTATTGCATTATGTGGACATGATAATTGCCACCATTGAATTATGTGGACATGATAATTGCCACCAATTGATGTGAATGTTATGTATCGAGAGAATATTTTTATACACAGGTTATGTGTATTAGTTTTTGTGCACGAGATACGTGTACGGTTACTAAGATTTATGAAAAATGGATTGCGTACACGAGAAAGGTGTACTGTATTTAAAAGATATCGCATGTACATTACAGGTGGGTATAGGATTCGGGCCCATTTGTACCATGCAGGATTTAAATCTTGTAGTCTATCAAAATGATAAATTTTATTGTTTTATGATAAACCTATGAACTCACCAACCTTTTGGTTGACACTTGAAAGCATGTTTATTCTCAGGTATGAAAGAAATCTTCCGCTGTGCATTTGCTCATATTAGAGATATTACTTGGAGTCATTCATGACATATTTCAAAAGACGTTGCATTCAAGTCGTCGAGTTCATCAAGATTATTATTAAGTCAATTATAGTTGGAGGTATTATGAAATAGTATGTTTGCCGTCAACTTTCGATGTAAAGAAAGTTTGTCTTAAAAAAAACGAATGCAATGATTGTAAAATGTATCATATAGAGATCAATTACCTCGCGATGTAATCAACTGTTGTGAATCGTTTATAATCGATGTGGACTTCTTCCGGATGGATTAGGACGGGTCTCTACAGTTGGTATCAGAGCGGTGCTTTTAGCGAACCAGGTCTTGCATTAGTGTGTCTAACTAGTAGTTGATAGGATGCATTAATGAGTCTGGACTTCGACCGTGTCTGCATGTCAAAAGTTTTGCTTATCATTTCGTGTCGAAAATTAGCTGTTTACCATCCTTAAAAAATTACCTGCTTATCATTCTTAGTCTAGACACATCTTACTGCATCGATTTCATGAATAGTGTATAGACAAAATTCATATCTTAGCGTATCTGCTAATTCATATCTTAGCGTAGCTGTTACTGTAAACTTTGCCTGACAGCTTCCGTAGATTCCTCCGTAACTTATGGGATTTTAGTATTATATATGCATATGTAAATTATGTATTACAGGGTACTAATCTACATCCTATAATCTATTTCTTATCAAAATTCCTTCATCTGATCATACGAGATGAATCCCTCAACCAGTTCGAGTCCCTCAGATTTCGATAGCTATTCCGATAGTTATTCCGACAGCTATTCCGACATGGATATTCACCTAAGCTCCGAAAGCGGTGTCACCAGAATGAATCCATCAATCAGCCATCCCTAATTCATCTGATGTGTTCGTAGTCGACTTCATAAATGGAGACGCGAAGAAGGCGATCCTTTTCACCAACCGAATTTACCTCTTGGCGATGAACCTGAAGCACTTATCAGCTAACCAGTTCGAAACACCATTTTCACCCTCATTCCCCGGATATCTCGCCATGATTATATACTATCTCAAATTTTGAATCTTATTCATCCGCTCGTTTCAACCGCCAATCATCCCGGAGTAATAGAAGAAGTCAACGTGCTTCGCGCCCGAGTTGTAGCCTTGGAGAATATGATGCAAAATTTACCAGCTTCAGCAACATCACCAGCACCAACATCAATACCAGTACCACCAACAACCCAAGTTCAACATCACACACCTTAACATCTCATTCTGTACCTCGAGTATAATCATCATTCTACATATCGTTCTACATCATTTATGTTCATTTGACATGGCAATTATGTAATCTCTAATGTTTTAGGGATTATATATTCTTGTTCTAAAGGTAAATCGGATGAGTTAATATCATATTAACTCATTAAATCCATGATTACATCTGAGGAAAATATATATGTAAGTATATTTTCATAAAGATTGTAATTAAAAATTCTTTTGTACAAACTGTTAATGGTGAAAATATTTTAACGGGTAGGTAATACCCGAGGAATATTTAGATTTCACATTAATAAGTTACATTGTACATTCTTCAAATCTGATTCAACAGTCATTTCATATCCTATTTACATCCACAGATATATGAATCCGTTCACCACAAAATAACCATTTCCATTCAAATTTCATATTTGGATTTTGACTTATCAGAATCCAACAAGTGGCATAATGAAGAAAACATTGGACAAAATAAAATTTGTTAGAAACAAACAAATTAACTACGATGAATTTTGTTAAGAATCCACGCTAACAAAATCCTAGCTAACTGTTCCTAGCTAACTGTTGATTCCATATTACATTTTATCGCAATTTTAATTCTCGCAATTTTATTTATCGTCATTTAATTTCTGTTATTTATTTTACGTACTTTAAATATCGGGACGTGTATATATATTATTTGGAATAACCGTAGACACTCTATATGCAAATGTTGGAGTTAGCTATACAGGGTTGAGGTTGATTCTTAAATAATATATATACTTTGAGTTGTGATCGAGTCTGAGACATGTACACGGGTCACGATACGTATTAATTAATTCGAATATTATATATTAAATTATATATGAATTATTGGACTGTCAACTGTGGACTATCGACTGTGGACTAATAACATTGGACAATTAAAATGAATTAAAATATTGATTATAACATATGAAACAAAACAATTCTTCAAGTTTGCCACTTGATTTCATCCTAAACTTCATTTATATCTTGACGATTACGATCTGCGTTCAAACCTTTCATGATACTTGAAAACACCTCAATCGAGAAGATGAACCAACCGCACTTCATCTACGAAAGAAAGGATCGATGCATATAGTTATGCACCTGAAAACATTCGGAACTTGAGTAAACGTTTAACACGTATCGGTGCTAACTTCTTTGGCGTTGTTATTACCGAAAATAACTTTGCAACTCTTTTTCACAATAGTCAGTTTTGTCACAGCTCCAGCAAGTCAACTTCGACTTTTCGTTCGAAACAACCTTATTATAACCTTGATATATACGTTGTCTTTTCGCCTTCGTTACCGGGGAACTGTTTAAATCCCACCACATTAACAATAAACGTACCAGCAACTTCACTACTCTTTGGCAAAAGTCACTTCGATAAATCACTATATTTATTCATTAATACCCTATCATATACTCATCCGCGTTCTGTAACGAGAATTGCCATACGAATCATCGGGAATTAGCAATCAGTATTTTGAAATCTCGCAGCATGCCTATGCCAATAGTTACATGTATACATATAACGTCTATCATCTGGACTTACATGCTTGAATGTGAAATTTCTGAAAAACACCCCGAACTGCGAACTAGTCCTCGAAATGCTGATGAAGCAGCAAAAATCGTAAATGACCTTAATCGTCGGAAATTTTATGATAAAGAATAGTATGTTGGAAAAGCTCAGAAAAGTTGGAACTGGAAAACAGATTGAGCTAACCACGAAGGAGACCAAGGACAAATACAAGGACCATACCCTATATTCAAAGAATCCAGGTAATTCTGGATCCGTTGAAATCTTTAGAGAAAATCTTGCTCCGAAGTCATGTTAAAATCTTGCGGAAAATTTTTCTTCATCAACCTTCGAACTTAGAAATTCCAAAATATCATCATAAATATCTTCGATATTTCTGAGGATATTTTCTTAAATATTCTCGTCCGAGATTATATACCTCTTCGTGCATCCTGTGTTTCATTATATTGGAAACTTCTGTAAAATCAAAGTTTAATTTATGAATGAATTCTGGAGAAATGTAAAAAAATTGATGCATGAATTAGTATAATATAATGACACTTGATCAACGTGATTATATTACAGTAAGTTATGCTGAGTTTCTAATGAAACGTGATGATGGTTCACAGTAGATTATACCATCATCATGTTTCATGTTACATAACTCTTTCATTCTACATAACCTCCGAACATATCAAGAAGAATATATTCTTGATAGTTCTATCGTCTGTATTTTTGATAAATTTGAAAATCAAATCGTGCTATCACGTTCCACCCTGCTTAGAACATTATAATCATTCAAAACTCTATATCTACAAATTCTGGACCATTATTCGCTTGACATGGAGTCGGGAAGAGAAAACAAGAGCATGGAGCTCCGAAAAATAAAGGAAAATATAAAGCCGATCACAAACATAGGAATTACAAACCGTGTATATCAATGTTTATCGCAACATAAAGACACGGGAGAATTAAAAACACTATAACCCCAAGGGCGAAGTAAAAGAAAACAGATTCCTCTGGTGGAAGTTGGAAAAGGAGAAAAATTGTTGCGATAGTAAGGATGAGGACAAGGATCAGAATTGGATTAAGAATTTTCATAATCTTTTGAATTTGGGGATTGTATAGAAATTGTGAGAATAATGGAACGGAAGAGCTTAATTGATAATGGAAATATCAGACAAAGTAATCGAGGCAGATCACCGTATTTAATTTTAGATATCTTAATTTTCATTACTCGCCGAAGAATCAAATCCTTTAGATTTCGAAGATTTCCTTTAAATCCCTTGAACTCCGAAAATCAACCATATCTACGTTAAAGGATATGACGAAACATTATTTTCTCATTTCACTCTTTGGTGATAGCTTCACTCGTACTTTTCACAAAATCAAATGGTTTTATCCATATTACTCAATGATGATAAAACTCTATTTATCAACTCATATTTGTCATGAAAACATTCTTATTGTATTCCATGACGACCTCTATCAAATTTCGGGGACGAAATTTCTTTAACGGGTAGGTACTGTAGTGACCCGAAAATTTCCGACTAAATTTAAACTTAATCTTTATATGAATTCGACATGATAAGCAAAGTCTGTAATGTTGAGTCTCAAAATTTTGAAACTGTTTCTAATATTCATTTACCCTTCGACTGCTCTTAACGATTCACGAACCACTATTTGTAAATAGATACATATATATTTAAAAATATATGAATTTGAAATATAAATTAAAATATTATATGAGTTAATTAACTATGCAAATAAAATAATATATGTTATTAAAATAAATCTAGATATATATATATATATATATATATATATATAAGGTATATTGAATGTATATTTTATGGTTTCGAATTTGTTTAGTAAACGATGATAGCACTCGTTCGTCGGTCGATTAATATTAAGTAAGTTAAATTCAAACTTTTATATTTTAAAATAAACGGTGATTCGAAAATGAGTTCTATAAACTTTAGACTTACTAAAAATGTATTTAGGATCTAGTTATTAAATTTTAAAACTTTTTTATTTTTTACTTGGAGTTGAGAGTGAATAATTAATGTAATTTTTATTTAAGAGTTAATAACAAATTTTTTATACAATCATGACTAACATAAATAAATATATTATTTAAAAACATGGGATTTTTCGAAAGACTTTTATCCGCCACTGAATAACAACGGAGCACGATTTACTATCTGTACTGAAACTGTGGTAATATAATCGCAATAATTTGATGGCTTTACTATTTTTGATTTCCAATTCAATCACCACACGTTTTTATTTATTATAGTAAAATATAATATATGTAAATATATCCGATGACTTTGGTGATCACTTTACAAAGAATTGAAAATAAGTAAAGTAGGTATAGTTGGCCACCACAAACTTTGGAATTAGTTTCCTGCACCTTTCAAATAACACATCAATAATACATATTATTTTTTATCATATTTATGCAAATTATATTTCACACTTCACATAATGTGTTGAGCGGAGAAGGGTTGTACATCGTGAGCCATCTCTCAACCCAAACTACTACCAACGAAGACTACCACCACTAGAGACCGTCGCCACCACAGCCCACCGGCCACCTTACCTCCACTGTCCGGCCACCTTGCCACTGCCGGCCACCACAGCCTAACATCACCAATCCTCACCTCTCTCTCATCTAATCTTGTTCGAAACCCGTTTCATTTTCAAACTGAAACTGCATCAAAGATGTGTTGTTGATACGTTTGGGTTTCTAATTACTTTTGACAACAAACCTCATTATCAAAGCTGCTATAGTTAGTTCCCGTTTTAAGAACAACGAGGATGATAGTGACTTAACGAAGAAGACTATGAATAGTATACTCGTTAAACTTATGTCTGTTCCAGCTTTCTGCTTTCTGTTTATTACTTCTACGAAACTACAAACCACCGTCAAACAATACTACTTGTGATTACTATTTAAACAACCCAACACCAAAACCATTCATCTAGTATGTTTTCTGTTTTGTGATTTACAAACCCAACACCATTTTTATCAACTCTTGTTACTAGAATACACCACCACTGCCGGAAACCACTATCGTTACCAAATTAAACATCACCATTGAGAACCTGCAACTATTTAATTTCTGGTTTCCGTTTGAGCTGTTGCTCGTTATTTTCTATGTGATCACAAACCAAACACAATCACTTGAACCATCATCTTCGTTACTTACTACTACTATTTCGCTGTTCAGAATGCAGCCCTTGCTACTACTGCTGCACGCTATGTTTTTTCATTCACTCGAAACTGCTACTGCTATGTTTGCTCGCGGTACCTGATGCTGTTATCCTTTCTGTCACTGTTCGAACAAATAAAGAATGAAGAAGGTAAACAGTAGAGAGAATAAGAGAAGAAATTAATAGTTGATAAAGAGAAAGTATAAAGTAGACCTTCTTGCTATATTTAAATCCCCACTATCATTACTTTATGTCTAGATGTTGTTATAAGTTGAACAACCCCACATACAATCATATTAATTAAACGGGTGATAAAAGGATACGTAAAAGATTAAGTTAAGGGTGTAATAGGTAGTTTAGATAAAAATGATTTAGATGGATGAGAAGATGATATATATTTTAGTATTTGATGATGATGATAAGATTATGATGGTTGTTATGATCGATTAACAAAGTCAAGAAAACAGTGAACCATAATTGGTATTAGGGCTTGACAAATGTTGGGCCATTTATAATTGAGATAGACTTGAAACTTGGACCGTATTCCTTTTTGTAATTTTAGGCCGAGATCCAGTTAGGCTTAGATGAATTAAATGATTGGGCCGAGATCAATTATATTTTTTTGTATGTTCGGGCTATACATTCTTGTTTAAACCATCACCTAAGCCATGATGTTTGATAATGATGACGGGATCGAGAATGATGATGATCATAAACACGAAGATAATGGACGATGTAGGTGATGATGTTAATATATGAAGACGATGGTTGTGATTCACGAATACAAGTTGAATGATGATGTACGGGGTATGATGAGGGTGATTCACGAAGTGATTATGATGATGAGTCGTTGATATTGATAATACTAAGTTAATGGTGATTACGATGATGGTTAGGATAATGTACATAGTGATGGATGCGAGTAAAATATATGACATAATGATGATGACTAAAATAGATGATGATGTTGTAAGTATATAATAGATGATTGAAGAAAAAGGAGATATACAAATAGATATAGATCTATTATTACGGGGAAAAATTACAGAAAAAGCAAGGACAACGTTATGGTTTAGGTTGTTTTCGGGTTAGCGGGATGTCGCGGGTTCAAACCGCGACTTGGGCATTTTTTTTAAGGACTACTCCTTTGAGGTAGTTATTTATCTATTCATTTATTTATTAATATTATTATCTTACTATTATTTTATTATTATTATTATTATTATTATTATTATTATTATTATTATTATTATTATTATTATCATTATCATTATTATTATTATTATTATTATTATTATTATTATTATTATTATTATTATTATTATTATTATTATTATTATTAAGTATTATATTCAGAATTAATATTTTTATTATCGTTATTGTTAAACTTATCATTTTATTAAAAACTACTATTATTATTATATGTATCATTATTTTACAATCATTATTATTATTTTTATTAACAATATTTTTATTATCATTATTTTGATTACCATTAATAATATTATTATTATTATGATTATTATTATTGTAATTATTTTTATTATTAAAAATTATTATTATCATTATAAGCTAATACAATTTTTTTTATATTAATTTACCAAATAACAATTAGTTACCTAAAATCCTATTTAATACATATAACATATAATTTACTAAAATAACAAATATATCACTAATAATATAAAACTTCGTTCGATTTCAATTATATGTGTTAATATAAATATAAATAATATAGGTTCGTGAATCCGAGGTCAACCCTACACTTGTTCAATGTCGTCATATGTATTTTTACTACAAAATACATTTGGTGAGTTTCATTTGATTCCCTTTTACTCTTTACATTTTTGGGACTGAGAATACGTTGCGCTGTTTTTACAACTGCTTTATTAAATGCTTTTGAAATATATTTTTGAACTGCGAATACATGAAATGATTTTATAAATGTTTGACGAGATAGACACAAGCAAAATATTCCTCGAGTGAATTATTATGCAGAAAAAAGTTCTGCGGGTTATTATTGAATTGTGTGGACATGATAATTGCCACCATTGAATTATGTGGATATGATAATTGCCACCATTGAATTATGTGAACATGATAATTGCCACCAATTGATGTGAATGTTATGTATCGAGAGAATGATTTTTATACACAGGTTATGTGTATTAGTTTTTGTGCACGAGATATGTGTACGGTTACTAAGATTTATGAAAAATGGATTGCGTACACGAGAAAGGTGTACTGTATTTAAAAGATATCGCATGTACATTACAGGTGGGTATAGGATTCGGGCCCATTTGTACCATGCAGGATTTAAATCTTGTAGTCTATCAAAATGATGAATTTTATTGTTTTATGATAAACCTATGAACTCACCAACCTTTTGGTTGACACTTGAAAGCATGTTTATTCTCAAGTATGAAAGAAATCTTCCGCTGTGCATTTCCTCATATTAGAGATATTACTTGGAGTCATTCATGACATATTTCAAAAGACGTTGCATTCGAGTCGTCGAGTTCATCAAGATTATTTTTAAGTCAATTATAGTTGGAGGTATTATGAAATAGTATGTTTGCCGTCAACTTTCGATGTAAAGAAATTTTTTCTTTTAAAAAAACGAATGCAATGATTGTAAAATGTATCATATAGAGGTTAATTACCTCGCGATGTAATCAACTATTGTGAATCGTTTATAATCGATGTGGACTTCGTCCGTATGGATTAGGACGGGTCTCTACAGTTGGTATCAGAGCGGTGGTCTTAGCGAACTAGGTCTTGCATTAGTGTGTCTAACTAGTAGTTGATAGGATGCATTAATGAGTCTGGACTTCGACCGTGTCTGCATGTCAAAAGTTTTGCTTATCATTTCGTGTCGAAAATTAGCTGTTTACCATCCTTAGAAAATTACCTGCTTATCATTCTTAGTCTAGACACATCTTACTGCATCGATTGCATGAATAGTGTATAGACAAAATTCATATCTTAGCGTATCTGCTAATTCATATCTTAGCGTAGCTGTTACTGTAAACTTTGCCTGACAGCTTCCGTAGATTCCTCCGTAACTTATGGGATTTTAGTATTATATATGCATATATAAATTATGTATTACAGGGTACTAATCTACATCCTATAATCTATTTATTATCGAAAATCCTTCATCTGATCGTACGACATGCATCCCTCAACCAGTTCGAGTCCCTCAGATTTCGATAGCTATTCCGATAGTTATTCCGACAGCTATTCTGTGACGATCGCTCCAAATCCATATGGACGAACACGTCATTCATTGATTTCATTGCGAGGTATTTGACCTCTATGTGATACGTTTTGTAACATTGCATTCGTTTGAAAAGGTATTTCATAAATGAATATATAAATTCCAGTTTTTTTTACATCTGATGATTCCTACGTATAGACAATCACCATTTAAATGGTTTACAATAATACATCTGTTGACAATACAGTCAAAATAAGATACATGGTAATGGTTTGATGAATGCAAGTTTCTTGTATATAGCATGTATGACTCCAAGAACATAACTTGTATCACGTATGAGCAAACAACGGAAGACTTCTAGGAAACCTGAGAATAAACATGCTAACAAGTGTCAACACAAAGGTTGGTGAGTTCATAGTTTTAGTGTTTCGTATAATCTGTATATAAAAGTGGATCACAAGATTTTAGTTGTTTCATCCAGAAATGTTTATCAATAGATTATATAAAAGTGGATCACAAGATTTCAGTTGTTTCATCCAGAAACGTTTATCAAAATATTCTACGAAATTGAGCACCCTGGTAACTAAACTTTAACGTATATATAATTTGTACCCTTTGTATAATCATCTTAATAATACACGCAAACCAACGTGTACGCTTCTCAAATAGCATACGTCCGTTAAAAGGCTAGTGCTCTAGCTCGGACGGGGATATCAAGCCCTATGGATCCATATACTACTACTCGCGCCCACCAGTTATTATAACTGGCAGTTACTAGTTACCAAAGCTAAGGGATTTTCGGTTCAAACTCAGTGTAGAATTTAGTATGTACTTGTATCCATTGCGTTTAAAATAAAGTGCATGTATTCTCAGCCCAAAAATATAGATTGCAAAAGCAATTAAAAAGGAAGCATATGAAACTCACACATATAAATATTGTATATCGGTTAATAAAACATTTGCATGTATTCTCAGCCCAAAAATGTAGAGAGTAAAAGGGATCTTATGAAACTCACAGTTAAATATTGATATACAATATTGTAGGAAAGCACGTAGACGCATCGGAGATGATAAACACGAGGTTTGATTCACAAAAAAAATACCCCCGAACATTACCCATAACCTCCTTGACAATAACCCATAATTTCCTTAGCTCTAGCTCGCTCGGAAACTCGTTTTGAAAATTACTTGGACAGCACTCCGTCGTAATATTTTTTGTACATTATTATTTTTGTATCGCAAAAATAATAACACTAATAATAATAAAAAATAATAAGATTAATAATAATCTTATTAATAATAATAATAATAATAATAATAATAATAATAAATAATAAATAATATTACGGAGTATATATATATTTGTGTATGTGTGTGATTTAAATCGAGCGAAAACACTGAAATTTATAGATGTGGCCTGAAATCTGGAGTCATGCGACTCGCATGGAAATGGCCTTCTGGCCATGCGACTCGCATGAGGACCAGGGACAGCTCACATTGTTTTGGCTCCTAGCTTGTCGACATAATATAAAATAAATATAAATATAATATATATAATTTAAATTAATTAATTATATATTATATTAAATTCACGTGCATAGTTGACTTGTAATTTTTGTTCCGATAAGTCGTACGTTGTTACTCGACTTATGTCCCGGTTCCGGTTTTTCGAACGCCCTTTCGTACGCTGAGAAAACTTGTACTTTACGTTTCGTGAATCGTACCTTTGTCAAAATATAGTCTTAAATCATCCATAAAATATACCACTGTAGCAAAGTTACTGTAGCAAAGTCAATTTTTACTGTAGCAATTCACTGTAGCAAAGTCAATTTCACTGTAGCAAATAGTGATTTTCAAAAACACTGTAGCATTTTGGGTACTGTAGCAATTTGAAATGTTACTATCGTTTACTAAATAACTTGAAATTATATATATGTATATATCTTTTTAATATATATAAATCAGTTTTTTAAATACACATTGGAAGTTATTTATAAATAAATTTTAATAATAAATATTTCAACTTATCATATACATTCAAATAGATATTTAAACCAATAAGTTTAATGTACGGTATCAAATAATTAATACATTGTTACCTTTTCAAGTTATAGTATATATGTATCTATTTACATATAATTGTTCGCGAATCGTCGAAAACAACCGAAAGGTATTTAAATATATAAAAGTAGTTCAAAAATTTTGAGATTCAGTTTTACAGACTTTGCTTATCGTGTCGAAAATGTTAATCATACAAAGATTAAGTTTAAATTTGGTCAGAAATTTCCGGGTCATCACAGTACCTACCCGTTAAAGAAATTTCGTCCCGAAATTTGAGTGAGGTCGTCATGGCTAACAATAAAAATGTTTTAATGACGAATATGAGTTGATAATAGAGTTTTATCTATGTTTGAATAATATGGATAAAATAATCCAGTTACTCGAAGCGTATGAGAGAAGTTATCGTAATCAAGTGAAATGGAGAATAGAGATGCGTCTTATCTCTTGATGTAGTAACGATTGATTTCCGGATTTTAAGGAATAGAAAATCTTCATAATTTAAATAAGATTTGATTTTTCGGAATTTGCGGAAATTAGGATTTTCTTTGATTAAATGCGTAATCTGACTCTATTGCTGCGTCCGATATTTTGCTATAAATTGACCTCTTCCGTTTCATTTATTTTCAACACTCTTATAATTTTCTTTATTATTTCATACATCCCAATAGATTGTGAAAATGCTTAATCCAGTTCTGATTCTTGATATTTTCCTGGCTATCGTATCCTTCATTCTTCTTTTTCATCTGCCACCAGAGGAAGTTATTTTCTTCTACTATTACCTTGGGGTTATAGTGTTTTTCATTCTCCCGTGTCTTTATATTTCTATACGCATTGATATACACGGTTTGTAATTTCGGGGTTGTTTTCGGGCTTTATATTTTCCATTATATTTCGGAGCTTCATGCTTTCGTTTTCTTTTCCCGACTTTAAGTCAAGCGAATAATGGTCCAAAATTCGTAGGTATGGATTTTGAAATGAACATAATTAATATTCTAAGAAAGAAACGGTAATGGCACAATCTGACTTGTCAAATTACCAGAATACCTCGAAAAAGACCTTAATTATCAAGAAAAATATTTTCTTGATATGTTTAGAGGTTAAATAGAATGAAAGAGTTATGTAACATGGTTCATGATGAGGGTATGATCTGTGAACCTTTATCACGTTCCATTAGAAACTCAGCATGACTTACTGTAATATAATCACGTTGATCGAGTGTCATTATATTATACTAATTCATGCTTCAGTTCCCAACACTACTTCAAAACATTCAAATTTTAAACTTGAAGGTTTCAGAATTTAGAAACTAAAATAGTTTCTTTTATGATGTAATACAGATAGCGCGAAGAGGTAATGATTTCAGATAAGAATGGTTTAAAAAAATATCTTTAGAAATATGGAGGATATTTATAATGGGAGATACGATGATATCTTAGAATATTTAAGATAAGATGATGATGAAGAATATTGTCCGCAAAGGTTTTAGTGTAAGGAGCAAGGTATTCTTTAATGATTTCAGCAGACTCTGAATCATTTGGATTCTTTGAAGGTAGATTTAGTCTTTGTGATTTGTCCACAGCCTCCTTCATGGTCTGCTCAATCCGTTTTTCAATTCCAAACCTTCTCTTTTTCTCTGCTTTACCACCATACTATTCTTTATCATCAAACTTTTGACTGTTAAGGTCGTTTACAGTTTTTTGCTGCTTCATCAGCATTGTTCCAATTTCAGAGAACTAGTTTCATAGTTTGGGGTGTTTTTCAAAAACTTCACATTCGAAGTATGTAATTCGAGGAGGTAGACGTTATATGTACACATATAACTGTTGGCGTAGACGTGCTGCAAGATTTCAAAATACTGATTGCAAATTCCCGATAGTTGGAATGGCAACTATTGTTACAAGATGTGGATGAGTACATGATAGGGTTTCAATGTATATATAGTGATTTCCGGAGAGTTTCAAATAGCAGAGTGACGGAGTCGCTGGTACATTTACTGCTAATATGGTGGAACATAAAAGGTTCCCCAGTAACAAAAACGTATATGCCAAAGTTATAAGTCTGAAAGGTCGTCGTTGACTAGTTGAATGGGTGATAATACTGGATACTTTTAAAAAGGAATTGCAAGGTTACTTTCAGTAATAATAATGCCGAAGGATTTATCACAGATACGTGTTAAAGTTTTACTTAGGTTTCGAGAGCTTTCCAGATATATGATTATAAGTACAAATCTTTCTTCTCGTAGATATCGTGTAGTTGGTTTGTCTTCTCGTTTGTTCATTAGTTGAAGTGTTTCCAAGAATTTCGATGGGTTTGAACGCAAAATATAATCATATGATGTTCTAGTACTGTTCTGAATTCAAAGCATGGGTTTCGAAGCATGGTTTTAAAAGATGTAGGAATCTAAGAGTGATGTTTTTCGTTTAATCTTGACTTGGATTCTGATCTATCGAAATTAGAATATGAAATTGAATGAAAATGGTTATTCTGCGATGAACAGATACGTATATCTATAGGTTTGAGCAGTATAGTTAATGATTGCTGAATCAGAATTGAAGAATGTATAGTGTAACATATTAATGTGGAATTTATATATTTCTAGGGTATTACCTACCCGTTAAAATATTCTCATCATTAACAGTTTGTACAAAAGGATTTTCAATTACAATCTTTATGAAAATATATGTATGTATATTTCCTTCAGATGTAATATAGATTTAATGAGTTATTAAACTCATTTGATTTTCGTTTGGAACTAGAAACGAATAATCTCTTCTATATTAAAGATTACATAATCGTCGCAGGATATTTCTCCAATGAAGTTATGAATCAATACTTCATCGTTTATGGTTATTAGTATTATTCGGTGCCTACGGTGCATATGAGGTTGATACTCGTGGAACAGATTGTGAGGTTGAGGTTTCCGGTGCGGATGTTGTTGTTGGTGGTAATGGTACTGTTGTTGGTTGTGCTGCTGGTACTGGTGGTGCTACCGGTGCTGCCTGTGATGCCTGCAAATTGTGCATCATATTCTCCAAAGCCACAACTCGAGCGCGAAGCTCGTTAACTTCTTCTATTATTCCAGGATGATTGGCGGTTGGTACGAGAGGATGAATAAAGTTTAAAATTCTAGTTATCATATAATCGTTGCGAAATATCCTGGAACTGTAGCAATTCACTGTAGCAAAGTCAATTTCACTGTAGCAAATAGTGATTTTCAAAAACACTGTAGCATTTTGGGTACTGTAGCAATTTGAAATGTTACTATCGTTTACTAAATAACTTGAAATTATATATATGTATATATCTTTTTAATATATATAAATCAGTTTTTTAAATACACATTGGAAGTTATTTATAAATAAATTTTAATAATAAATATTTCAACTTATCATATACATTCAAATAGATATTTAAACCAATAAGTTTAATGTACGGTATCAAATAATTAATACATTGTTACCTTTTCAAGTTATAGTATATATGTATCTATTTACATATAATTGTTCGCGAATCGTCGAAAACAACCGAAAGGTATTTAAATATATAAAAGTAGTTCAAAAATTTTGAGATTCAGTTTTACAGACTTTGCTTATCGTGTCGAAAATGTTAATCATACAAAGATTAAGTTTAAATTTGGTCAGAAATTTCCGGGTCATCACATATTCCGACAGCTATTCCGACATGGATATTCACCTAAGCTCCGAAAGCGGTGTCACCAGAATGCATCCATCAATCAGCCATCCCTAATTCATCTGATGGGTTCGTAGTCGACTTCATCAATGGAAACGCGAAGAAGGCGATCCTTTTCACCAACCGAATTTACCTCTTGGCGATGAACCTGAAGCACTCATCAGCGAACCAGTTCGAAACACCATTTTCACCCTCATTCCCCGGATATCTCGCCATGATTATATACTATCTTAAATTCTGAATCTTATTCATCCGCTCGTTTCAACCGCCAATCATCCCGGAGTAATAGAAGAAGTCAACGAGCTTCGCGCCCGAGTTGTACCTGAAATGTCCCGTTCTTATTGATTAAAAACGTTCCATATTAATTGATTTTGTTGCGAGGTTTTGACCTCTATATGAGACGTTTTTCAAAGACTGCATTCATTTTTAAAACAAACCATAACCTTTATTTCATAAATAAATGTTTAAAAAGCTTTACGTAGATTATCAAATAATGATAATCTAAAATATCCTGTTTACACACGACCATTACATAATGGTTTACAATACAAATATGTTACATCGAAATCAGTTTCTTGAATGCAGTTTTTACACAATATCATACAAACATGGACTCCAAATCTTGTCCTTATTTTAGTATGCAACAGCGGAAGCTCTTAGTATTCATCTGAGAATAAACATGCTTTAAACGTCAACAAAAATGTTGGTGAGTTATAGGTTTAACCTATATATATCAAATCGTAACAATAGACCACAAGATTTCATATTTCAATACACATCCCATACATAGAGATAAAAATCATTCATATGGTGAACACCTGGTAACCGACATTAACAAGATGCATATATATAAGAATATCCCCATCATTCCGGGACACCCTTCGAATATGATATAAATTTCGAAGTACTAAAGCATCCGGTACTTTGGATGGGGTTTGTTAGGCCCAATAGATCTATCTTTAGGATTCGCGTCAATTAGGGTGTCTGTTCCCTAATTCTTAGATTACCAGACTTAATAAAAAGGGGCATATTCGATTTCGATAATTCAACCATAGAATGTAGTTTCACGTACTTGTGTCTATTTTGTAAATCATTTATAAAACCTGCATGTATTCTCATCCCAAAAATATTAGATTTTAAAAGTGGGATTATAACTCACTTTCACAGATTTTTACTTCGTCGGGAAGTAAGACTTGGCCACTGGTTGATTCACGAACCTATAACAATATATACATATATATCAAAGTATGTTCAAAATATATTTACAACACTTTTAATATATTTTGATGTTTTAAGTTTATTAAGTCAGCTGTCCTCGTTAGTAACCTACAACTAGTTGTCCACAGTTAGATGTACAGAAATAAATCGATAAATATTATCTTGAATCAATCCACGACCCAGTGTATACGTATCTCAGTATTGATCACAACTCAAACTATATATATTTTGGAATCAACCTCAACCCTGTATAGCTAACTCCAACATTCACATATAGAGTGTCTATGGTTGTTCCGAAATATATATATATGTGTCGACATGATAGGTCGAAACATTGTATACGTGTCTATGGTATCTCAAGATTACATAATATACAATACAAGTTGATTTAGTTATGGTTGGAATAGATTTGTTACCAATTTTCACGTAGCTAAAATGAGAAAAATTATCCAATATTGTTTTACCCATAACTTTTTCATTTTAAATCCGTTTTGAGTGAATCAAATTTCTATGATTTCATATTGAACTCTATTTTATGAATTTAAATAGAACAAGTATAGGTTTATAGTCGGAAAAATAAGTTACAAGTCATTTTTGTAAAGGTAGTCATTTCAGTCGAAAGAACGACGTCTAGATGACCATTTTAGAAAACATACTTCCACTTTGAGTTTAACCATAATTTTTGGATATAATTTCATGTTCATAATAAAAATAATTTTCCCAGAATAACAATTTTTAAATCAAAGTTTATCATAGTTTTTAATTAACTAACCCCAAAATAGCCCGCGGTGTTACTACGACGGCGTAAATCCGGTTTTACGGTGTTTTTCGTGTTTCCAGGTTTTAAATCATTAAGTTAGCATATCATATAGATATAGAACATGTGTTTAGTTGATTTTAAAAGTCAAGTTAGAAGGATTAACTTTTATTTGCGAACAAGTTTAGAATTAACTAAACTATGTTCTAGTAATTACAAGTTTAAACCTTCGAATAAGATAGCTTTATATGTATGAATAGAATGATGTTATGAACATCATTACTACCTCAAGTTCCTTGGATAAACCTACTGGAAATGAGAAAAATAGATCTAGCTTCAAAGGATCCTTGGATGGCTTGAAAGTTCTTGAAGCAGAATCATGACACGAAAACAATTTCAAGTAAGATTTCCACTCGAAATAAGATTGTTATAGTTATAGAAATTGAATTAAAGTTTGAATATGATTATTACCTTGTATTAGAAAGATAACCTACTATAAGTAACAAAGGTTTCTTGATCTTGGATGATTACTTGGAATGGATTTAGAAAACTTGGAAGTAAACTTGCAATCTTGGAAGTATTCTTGATTTTATGCAACTAGAACTTTTGGAATTTATGAAGAACACTTAGAACTTGAAGATAGAACTTGAGAGAGATCAATTATATGAAGAAAATTGAAGAATGAAAGTGTTTGTAGGTGTTTTTGGTTGTTGGTGTATGGATTAGATATAAAGGATATGTAATTTTGTTTTCATGTAAATAAGTCATGAATGATTACTCATATTTTTGTAAATTTATGAGATATTTCATGCTAGTTGCCAAATGATGGTTCCCACATGTGTTAGGTGACTCACATGGGCTGCTAATAGCTGATCATTGGAGTGTATATGCCAATAGTACATACATCTAAAAGCTGTGTATTGTACTAGTACGAATACGGGTGCATACGAGTAGAATTGTTGATGAAACTGAACGTGGATGTAATTGTAAGCATTTTTGTTAAGTAGAAGTATTTTGATAAGTGTCTTGAAGTCTTTCAAAAGTGTATGAATACATATTAAAACACTACATGTATATACATTTTAACTGAGTCGTTAAGTAATCGTTAGTCGTTACATGTAAATGTTGTTTTGAAACCTTTAGGTTAACGATCTTGTTGAATGTTGTTAACCCATTGTTTATTATAACAAATGAGATGTTAAATTGTTATATTATCATGATATTATGATATATAATATATCTTAGTATGATATATATACAGTTAAATGTCGTTACAACGATAATCGTTACATATATGTCTCGTTTCGAAATCATTAAGTTAGTAGTCTTATTTTTACATATGTATTTCATTGTTAATACACTTAATAATATATTTACTTATCATTTAACATCATTAACCAAGTGTATCAATATCTTAATATGATTCATATGTACCTAGTAAGACGTTGTTATAACGATAATCGTTATATATATCGTTTTCGAGTTTCTTAAATTAATAGTCTCATTTTTATGTATATAACTCATTGTTAAAATACCTAATGAGATACATACTTATAATAAAATCATGTTAACTATATATATAACCATATATATGTTATCGTATAGTTTTTACAAGTTTTAATGTTCGTGAATCACCGGTTAACTTGGGTGGTCAATTGTCTATATGAAACCTATTTCAATTAATCAAGTCTTAACAAGTTTGATTGCTTAACATGTTGGAAACACTTAATCATGTAAATGACAATTTCATTTAATATATATATAAACATGGAAAAGTTCGGGTCACTACAGTACCTACCCGTTAAATAAATTTCGTCCCGAAATTTTAAGCAGTTGGAGGTGTTGACGTATCTTCTAGAAATAAATGCGGGTATTTCTTCTTCATCTGATCTTCATGCTCCCAGGTGAACTCGGGTCCTCTACGAGCATTCCATCGAACCTTAACAATCGATATCTTGTTTTGTTTAAGTCTCTTTACCTCACGATCCATTATTTCGATGGGTTCTTCAATGAATTGAAGTTTTTCATTGATTTGGATTTCATCCAACGGAATAGTGAGATCTTCTTTAGCAAAACATTTCTTCAAATTTGAGACGTGGAAAGTGTTATGTACAGCCGCGAGTTGTTGAGGTAGCTCCAGTTGGTAAGCTACTGGTCTGACACGATCTATAATCTTGAATGGTCCAATGTACCTTGGATTTAGTTTTCCCCGTTTACCAAATCGAACAACGCCTTTCCAAGGTGAAACCTTAAGCATGACCATTTCTCCAATTTCAACCACTATATCTTTTCTTTTACTGTCCGCGTAGCTCTTTTGTCGACTCTGGACGGTTTTCAATCTTTGTTGAATTTGGATGATTTTCTCGGTAGTTTCTTGTATTATCTCCGGACCCGTAATCTGTCTATCCCCCACTTCACTCCAACAAATCGGAGACCTGCACTTTCTACCATAAAGTGCTTCAAACGGCGCCATCTCAATGCTTGAATGGTAGCTGTTGTTGTAGGAAAATTCTGCTAACTGTAGATGTCAATCCCAACTGTTTCTGAAATCAATAACACAAGATCGTAGCATGTCTTCAAGCGTTTGTATCGTCCTTTTGCTCTGCCCATCAGTTTGTGGATGATAGGCAGTACTCATGTCTAGACGAGTTCCCAATGCTTGCTGTAATGTATGCCAGAATCTTGAAATAAATCTGCCATCCCTATCAGAGATAATAGAGATTGGTATTCCATGTCTGGAGACGACTTCCTTCAAATACAGTCGTGCTAACTTCTCCATCTTATCATCTTCTCTTATTGGCAGGAAGTGTGCTGACTTGGTGAGACGATCAACTATTACCCAAATAGTATCATAACCACTTGCAGTCCTTGGCAATTTAGTAATGAAATCCATGGTAATGTTTTCCCATTTCCATTCAGGGATTTCAGGTTGTTGTAGTAGACCTGATGGTTTCTGATGTTCAGCTTTGACCTTAGAACACGTCAAACATTCTCCTACATATTTAGCAATATCGGCTTTCATACCTGGCCACCAAAAATGTTTCTTAAGATCCTTGTACATCTTCCCCGTTCCAGGATGTATTGAGTATCTGGTTTTATGAGCTTCTCTAAGTACCATTTCTCTCATATCTCCAATTTTGGTACCCAAATTCTTTCAGCCCTATAACGGGTTCCGTCTTCCCCAATATTAAGATGCTTCTCCGATCCTTTGGGTATTTCATCCTTTAAATTTCCCTCTTTTAAAACTCCTTGTTGCGCCTCCTTTATTTGAGTAGTAAGGTTAGTGTGAATCATTATATTCAAAGATTTTACTCGAATGGGTTCTCTGTCCTTTCTGCTCAAGGCGTCGGCTACCACATTTTCCTTCCCCGGGTGGTAACGAATCTCAAAGTCGTAATCATTAAACAATTCAATCCACCTACGCTGCCTCATATTCAGTTGTTTCTGATTAAATATGTGTTGAAGACTTTTGTGGTCGGTATATATAATACTTTTGACCCCATATAAGTAGTGCCTCCAAGTCTTTAATGCAAAAACAACCGCGCCTAATTCCAAATCATGGGTCGTATAATTTTGATCGTGAATCTTCAATTGTCTAGACCCATAAGCAATCACCTTCGTCCGTTGCATTAATACACAACCGAGACCTTGCTTTGATGCATCACAATAAATCACAAAATCATCATTCCCTTCAGGCAATGACAATATAGGTGCCGTAGTTAGCTTTTTCTTCAATAATTAAAATGCCTTCTCTTGTTCATCCTTCCATTCAAATTTCTTCCCTTTATGCGTTAATGCAGTTAAGGGTTTTGCTATTTTGGAGAAATCTTGGATGAATCTTCTGTAGTAACCAGCCAATCCTAAAAATTGACGTATATGCTTCGGAGTTTTTGGGGTTTTCCACTTTTCAACGGTTTCGATCTTTGCCGGGTCCACCTGGATACCTTCTTTGTTCACTATGTGACCGAGGAATTGAACTTCTTCCAGTCAAAATGCACACTTTGAAAACTTAGCGTACAGTTTTTCTTTCCTCAATACTTCTAGCACTTTTCTCAAATGTTCTTCGTGCTCTTGATCATTCTTTGAGTAAATAAGTATGTCATCGATGAAAACAATGACAAACTTGTCAAGATATGGCCCACACACTCGGTTCATAAGGTCCATGAACACAGCTGGTGCGTTATTCAATCCAAACGGCATAACCATAAACTCGTAATGACCATAACGCGTCCTAAAAGCAGTTTTTGGAATATCATCCTCCTTTACTCGCATTTGATGATATCCAGAACGTAAATCGATCTTCGAATAAACCGACGAGCCTTGTAGTTGATCAAATAAGTCGTCAATTCTCGGCAGTGGATAACGGTTTTTGATGGTAAGTTTGTTCAACTCTCTGTAGTCAATACACAACCTAAATGTACCATCCTTCTTCTTGACAAACAAAACAGGAGCTCCCCATGGTGATGTGCTTGGTCGAATGAAACCACATTCTAATAGTTCTTGCAGTTGGCTTTGCAGTTCTTTCATCTCGCTGGGTGCGAGTCTATAAGGAGCACGAGCTATTGGTGCAGCTCCTGGTACAAGATCTATTTGAAATTCAACAGATCGATGTGGAGGTAGTCCCGGTAATTCTTTCGAAAATACATCGGGAAATTCTTTTGTGACGGGAACATCATTGATGCTCTTTTCTTCAGTTTGTACTTTCTCGACATGTGCTAGAACAGCATAGCAACCTTTTCTTATTAGTTTTTGTGCCTTTAAATTACTAATAAGATGTAGCTTCATGTTGCCCTTTTCTCTGTATACCATTAAGGGTTCTCCTTCTTCTCGTACAATGCGAATTGCATTTTTATAACATACGATCTTTGCTTTCACCTTCTTCAGCCAGTCCATGCCAACTAATACATCAAAACTCCCTAACTCTACTGGTATCAAATCAATCTTAAATATTTCGCTACCCAGTTTAATTTCTCGATTCCGGAATATATTATCTGCTGAAATTAATTTACCGTTTGCTAATTCGAGTAAAAATTTACTATCCAACGGCGTCAATGGACAACTTAATTTAGCACAAAAATCTCTACTCATATAGCTTCTATCCGCACCCGAATCAAATAAAACTTAAGTAGATTTATTGTCAATAAGAAACGTACCCGTAACAAGCTCCGGGTCTTCCTGTGCCTCTGCCGCATTAATATTGAAAACTCTTCCGCGGCCTTGTCCATTCATGTTCTCCTGGTTCGGGCAATTTCTAATAATGTGGCCCGATTTTCCACATTTATAACAAACTACATTGGCATAACTTGCTCCGACACTACTTGCTCCGCCATTACTCGTTCCGACACCATTTGTTCCTTTCGTTCTGTTAACCCCTGGTCCGTAGACCTCACACTTCGCCGCGCTATGACCATTTCTTTTACACTTGTTGCAAAATTTGGTGCAGAACCCCGAGTGATACTTTTCACACCTTTGGCATAGCTGCTTCTGATTGTTGTTGTTGTTGCGGTTGTTATTGTTGTTGGGATGATTGTTGTAGTTGCTGTTGTTGTTGTTGTTGTTGTTGTTGTTGTTGTTGTTGTTGTTGTTGGGCCGTTTTTTGTAGTTGCTATTGATGTTGCGATTGTTGGGATAATTGTTGCGATTATTATTGTAATTGCTGTTGTTGTTGTATTGATGATTCTTATCACCGTTTTCCTCCCACTTTCTTTTGACTTGCTTCACATTGGCCTCTTCAGCCATCTGTTCTTTAATTCTTTCCTCAATCTGGTTCACTAGTTTGTGAGCCATTCTACATGCCTGTTGTATGGAGGCGGGCTCATGTGAACTTATATCTTCTTGGATTCTTTCCGGTAATCCTTTCACAAACGCGTCGATCTTCTCTTCCTCATCTTCGAACGCTCCCGGACACAATAGGCACAATTCTGTGAATCGTCTTTCATACGTGGTAATATCAAATCCTTGGGTTCGTAACCCTCTAAGTTCTGTCTTGAGCATATTGACCTCGGTTCTGGGACGGTACTTCTCGTTCATCAAGTGCTTGAATGTTGACCACGGTAGTGCGTACGCATCATCTTGTCCCACTTGCTCTAGATAGGTATTCCACCATGTTAACGCAGAACCTGTGAAGGTATGCGTAGCGTACTTCACTTTGTCCTCTTCAGTACACTTACTTATGGCAAACACCGATTCGACCTTCTCGGTCCACCGTTTCAATCCGATCGGTCCTTCGGTTCCATTAAATTCCAAAGGTTTGCAGGCAGTGAATTCTTTGTAGGTGCATCCTACACGATTTCCTGTACTGCTAGATCCAAGGTTATTGTTGGTATGTAGCGCAGCCTGTACTGCGGCTATGTTTGAAGCTAGAAAAGTACGGAATTCCTCTTCATTCATATTCACGGTGTGTCGAGTAGTCGGTGCCATTTCCTTCAAAATAGTCAAATGGAACAAGTTAATCATACAGAATATTAAGAGTAGTTAATAGTATTTCGTAGCATAATATGAACTCATTTATAAAAGCTTTTTCTTCATATTAGCGTTTTATAAGTTTAAATTCGGGTAGTACCTACCCGTTAAGTTCATACTTAGTAGCTAATATACAATTCAACTACTACAATTCAATATGAAAAACTGATTATAATAATATTTCGCGTTCAAACTTTTATACAATATTTTACAAACTTACAATACCGCTTATTTTACATAAAGCATGAAATATAGCACACAATAACTTTTATACAAGATAGTTGTGAAGATAATTCTAGCTAGTACACAAGTCGTTCAGCAAAGGCAATAAAGACACGTAATTCATACGTCCAGAAACAAGTCATGCATTCTGGTTTTACTAGGACTACTTCCCATCCTTGGTCTTGTGGAACATAACCATTATGGTCGTTGATAAGCCAGCGTGTTGTAACGTCGTCAAAGGGACGAGGGTTACGTAATGACCAACAGTCTCGTAATAACCTAAAAACCTCATTTCTTACCCCAATTACCGACTCCGTCACTTGTGAGAACGTTTTGTTTAATAGTTGTAGCCCGATGTTATTTTTCTCACTTTGGTGAGAAGCGAACATTACTAACCCGTAAGCATAGCATGCTTCTTTATGTTGCATGTTAGCCGCTTTTTCTAAATCATGAAGTCCTATATTCGGATACATTGAGTCAAAATAATTTCTTAACCCGTTGTGTAAAATAGCATTTGGGTGCCCCGCAATATATGCGTCAAAGTAAACACATCGTAACTTATGGGTTTCCCAATGTGATATCCCCCATCTTTCAAACGAAAGTCTCTTATAAACCAAGACATTCTTGGAACGTTCTTCGAATGTCTTACAAACTGATTTCGCCTTAAATAGTTGTGCCGAGGAATTCTGACCGACTCTAGACAAGATTTCATCAATCATATCTCCGGGTAGGTCTCTTAAAATATTGGGTTGTCTATCCATTTTGTGTTTTTAAACTGTAAAATAGACAAGAGTTAGATTCATAAAAAAAAAATTACTTATTAATACAAGCAATTTTTAAATATATCATAAAGCATAAGCACACTATATTACATATATTACACCACACGAATACAACTATCTTATTCCGACTCGCTCATTTCTTCTTCTTCGGTTTTGGTTCGTTTTGCCAAGTTTCTAGGGATATATGATGTTCCCCTAATACGAGCCGTCGTTTTCCACATTGGTTTAGAAAAACCTGGTGGTTTAGAGGTTCACGGGTCATTGTTACAACTTAAGGGCTTCGGGGGTTGACGATACATATAAAGTTCATCGGGGTTGGAATTAGATTTCTCTATTTTTATGCCCTTTCCCTTATTATTTTCTTTTGCCTTTTTAAATTCAGTTGGGGTAATTTCTATAACATCATCGGAATTCTCGTCGAAATCTGATTCATCGGAGAATTGGTAATCCTCCCAATATTTTGCTTCCTTGGCGGAAACACCATTGACCATAATTAACCTTGGTCGGTTGGTTGAGGATTTTCTTTTACTTAACCGTTTTATTATTTCCCCCACCGGTTCTATTTCCTCCTCCGGTTCCTCCTCTTCCGGTTCTGATTCTTCTTCCGGTTCTGATTCTTCTTCCTGTTCTTCTTTGGGAACTTGTGAATCAGTCCAATATATATTCGACTCTTCGTTATTATTAGGTGAGTCAATGGGATTTGTGCTAGAGGTAGACATCTATCACATAATATCAAATATGTTAAGAGATTAATATATCACATAATATATACATGTTAATAATATATAGTTTCCAACAAAAATGTTAAGCAATCATTTTTAAAGAAAACACGGCCGAAGTCCAGACTCACTAATGCATCCTAACAAACTCGATAAGACACACTAATGCAAATTTTCTGGTTCTCTAAGACCAACGTTCGGATACCAACTAAAATGTCCCGTTCTTATTGATTAAAAACGTTCCATATTAATTGATTTCGTTGCGAGATTTTGACCTCTATATGAGACGTTTTTCAAAGACTGCATTCATTTTTAAAACAAACCATAACCTTTATTTCATAAATAAAGGTTTAAAAAGCTTTACGTAGATTATCAAATAATGATAATCTAAAATATCCTGTTTACACACGACCATTACATAATGGTTTACAATACAAATATGTTACATCGAAATCAGTTTCTTGAATGCAGTTTTTACACAATATCATACAAACATGGACTCCAAATCTTGTCCTTATTTTAGTATGCAACAGTGGAAGCTCTTAGTATTCACCTGAGAATAAACATGCTTTAAACGTCAACAAAAATGTTGGTGAGTTATAGGTTTAACCTATATATATCAAATCGTAACAATAGACCACAAGATTTCATATTTCAATACACATCCCATACATAGAGATAAAAACCATTCATATGGTGAACACCTGGTAACCGACATTAACAAGATGCATATATATAAGAATATCCCATCATTCCGGGACACCCTTCGAATATGATATAAATTTCGAAGTACTAAAGCATCCGGTACTTTGGATGGGGTTTGTTAGGCCCAATAGATCTATCTTTAGGATTCGCGTCAATTAGGGTGTCTGTTCCCTAATTATTAGATTACCAGACTTAATAAAAAGGGGCATATTCGATTTCGATAATTCAACCATAGAATGTAGTTTCACGTACTTGTGTCTATTTTGTAAATCATTTATAAAACCTGCATGTATTCTCATCCCAAAAATATTAGATTTTAAAAGTGGGACTATAACTCACTTTCACAGATTTTTACTTCGTCGGGAAGTAAGACTTAGCCACTGGTTTATTCACGAACCTATAACAATATATACATATATATCAAAGTATGTTCAAAATATATTTACAACACTTTTAATATATTTTGATGTTTTAAGTTTATTAAGTCAGCTGTCCTCGTTAGTAACCTACAACTAGTTGTCCACAGTTAGATGTACAGAAATAAATCGATAAATATTATCTTGAATCAATCCACGACCAGTGTATACGTATCTCAGTATTGATCACAACTCAAACTATATATATTTTGGAATCAACCTCAACCCTGTATAGCTAACTCCAACATTCACATATAGAGTGTCTATGGTTGTTCCGAAATATATATATATGTGTCGACATGATAGGTCGAAACATTGTATACGTGTATATGGTATCTCAAGATTACATAATATACAATACAAGTTGATTAAGTTATGGTTGGAATAGATTTGTTACCAATTTTCACGTAGCTAAAATGAGAAAAATTATCCAATATTGTTTTACCCATAACTTCTTCATTTTAAATCTGTTTTGAGTGAATCAAATTGCTATGGTTTCATATTGAACTCTATTTTATGAATCTAAATAGAAAAAGTATAGGTTTATAGTCGGAAAAATAAGTTACAAGTCATTTTTGTAAAGGTAGTCATTTCAGTCGAAAGAACGACGTCTAGATGACCATTTTAGAAAACATACTTTCACTTTGAGTTTAACCATAATTTTTGGATATAATTTCATGTTCATAATAAAAATCATTTTCCCATAATAACAACTTTTATATCAAAGTTTATCATAGTTTTTAATTAACTAACCCCAAAACAGCCCGCGGTGTTACTACGACGGCGTAAATCCGGTTTTACGGTGTTTTTCGTGTTTCCAGGTTTTAAATCATTAAGTTAGCATATCATATAGATATAGAACATGTGTTTAGTTGATTTTAAAAGTCAAGTTAGAAGGATTAACTTTTATTTGCGAACAAGTTTAGAATTAACTAAACTATGTTCTAGTGATTACAAGTTTAAACCTTCGAATAAGATAGCTTTATATGTATGAATCGAATGATGTTATGAACATTATTACTACCTCAAGTTCCTTGGATAAACCTACTGGAAATGAGAAAAATAGATCTAGCTTCAAAGGATCCTTGGATGGCTTGAAAGTTCTTGAAGCAGAATCATGACACGAAAACAATTTCAAGTAAGATTTCCACTCGAAATAAGATTGTTATAGTTATAGAAATTGAATTAAAGTTTGAATATGATTATTACCTTGTATTAGAAAGATAACCTACTGTAAATAACAAAGGTTTCTTGATCTTGGATGATTACTTGGAATGGATTTAGAAAACTTGGAAGTAAACTTGCAATCTTGGAAGTATTCTTGATTTTATGCAACTAGAACTTTTGGAATTTATGAAGAACACTTAGAACATGAAGATAGAACTTGAGAGAGATCAATTAGATGAAGAAAATTGAAGAATGAAAGTGTTTGTAGGTGTTTTTGGTCGTTGGTGTATGGATTAGATATAAAGGATATGTAATTTTGTTTTCATGTAAATAAGTCATGAATGATTACTCATATTTTTGTAATTTTATGAGATATTTCATGCTAGTTGCCAAATGATGGTTCCCACATGTGTTAGGTGACTTACATGGGCTGCTAAGAGCTGATCATTGGAGTGTATATACCAATAGTACATACATCTAAAAGCTGTGTATTGTACGAGTACGAATACGGGTTCATACGAGTAGAATTGTTGATGAAACTGAATGAGGATGTAATTGTAAGCATTTTTGTTAAGTAGAAGTATTTTTATAAGTGTATTGAAGTCTTTAAAAAGTGTATGAATACATATTAAAACACTACATGTATATACATTTTAACTAAGTCGTTAAGTCATCATTAGTCGTTACATGTAAATGTTGTTTTGAAACCTTTAGGTTAACGATCTTGTTGAATGTTGTTAACCCATTGTTTATTATAACAAATGAGATGTTAAATTGTTATATTATCATGATATTATGATATATAATATATCTTAGTATGATATATATACAGTTAAATGTCGTTACAACGATAATCGTTACATATATGTCTCGTTTCGAAATCATTAAGTTAGTAGTCTTATTTTTACATATGTATTTTATTGTTAATACACTTAATAATATATTTACTTATCATTTAACATCATTAACCAAGTGTATCAATATCTTAATATGATTCATATGTACCTAGTAAGACGTTGTTATAACGATAATCGTTATATATATCGTTTTCGAGTTTCTTATATTAATAGTCTCATTTTTATGTATATAACTCATTGTTAAAATACCTAATGAGATACATACTTATAATAAAATCATGTTAACTATATATATAACCATATATATGTTATCGTAGAGTTTTTACAAGTTTTAACGTTCGTGAATCACCGGTTAACTTGGGTGGTCAATTGTCTATATGAAACCTATTTCAATTAATCAAGTCTTAACAAGTTTGATTGCTTAACATGTTGGAAACACTTAATCATGTAAATGAAAATTTCATTTAATATATATATAAACATAGAAAAGTTCGGGTCACTACAGTAGCCTTGGAGAATATGATGCAAAATTTACCAGCTTCAGCAACATCACCAGCACCAACATCAATACCAGTACCACCAACAACCCAAGTTCAGCATCACACACCTCAACATCTCATTCTGTACCTCGAGTATAATCATCATTCTACATATCGTTCTACATCATTTATCTTCGTTCGACATGGTGATTATGTAATCTCTAATGTTTTAGGGATTATATATTCTTGTTATAACGGTAAATCGGATGAGTTAATATCATATTAACTCATTAAATCCATGATTACATCTGAGGAAAATATATATGTAAGTATATTTTCATAAAGATTGTAATTAAAAATTCTTTTGTACAAACTGTTAATGGTGAAAATATTTTAACGGGTAGGTAATACCCGAGGAATATATAGATTTCACATTAATAAGTTACATTGTACATTCTTCAAATCTGATTCAACAGTCATTTCATATCCTATTTACATCCACAGATATATGAATCCGTTCACCACAAAATAACCATTTCCATTCAAATTTCATATTTGGATTTTGACTTATCAGAATCCAACAAGTGGCATAATGAAGAAAACATTGGACAAAATAAAATTTGTTAGAAACAAACAAATTAACTAATTATGCCCGGGCGCCAATTCCAGGCGCCTCTTTATGCCCGAATTCCACCTAAATAGTTTGTGACCCCAGGCCAGGTGCCTCCTTGCACCCACCAGCCGCAATTTGCGGCTGTGTTCCATTTTTCGCGTCTTTTTCTCGTTTTAACCCTCGTTTTCGCGTTTCGTCTTGACTTGTTGCCCATGATGAAAACCTTATGAAATAGCTTTTTAAACCACAAATGCACACGTAAAATCCATCTCTTAATATCAAATACGATTGGCATTTATGAACCGATCAAACGACCTCGAATTCCAAGTCGGTGACCGAGTAATGTTAAAAGTCACACCTTGGAAAGGTGTAATTCATTTTGGGAAATGCGGGAAGTTAAATCCACGGTATATTTGGTCCTTTCAAAATCTTGGAGCGTGTTGGAACCGTTGCTTATCGTTTAGATCTTCCGCCTCAACTGAGCTCCGTTCATCCTACTTTCCATGTATCAAATTTGAAGAAGTGTCTCGCCGAACCCGAACTCGTCATCCCTCTCGAGGAGCTTACTATTGATGACAAACTTCATTTTGTGGAAGAACCGGCTGAAATTGTGGATCACTCTGTCAAAACGCTAAAACGGAGCCGAATTCCGATTGTCAATGTCCGTTGGAACGCCAAAAGAGGACCCGAGTTTACTTGGGAAAGACAAGATCAAATGCGAAGGAAATACCCTCATTTATTCGTAGATTTGGAAACGCAAGATCCCGAGGAAGAAACAACGACCACTACGCCTACTTAAATTTCGGGTCGAAATTTCTTTTATGGAGTAGGTAATGTAACATCCCGTCTTTTTCCGTTTACTTTCCGTTTAATTATTCTAAAGTCCGTTATGTAATTATAATATCTTTCGTTAATACGCATTTTAAAATATTTCGTTTAGGTAATTCACACACTCGCTTCAAACTTGTGGGACTAAACTTGCCAAGAGACCAAACTTTTGACTAGGTCAAATGGTCAAACCTTATCCCTTCCATTCATTCATCTCCTCCTCTTTTTCAATACTTCAACTTTTTCTCTCAAACTCCAATTCAAAGATTCATCATCCATTTTCAAGTTAGCAATCAAACATCAAAACAAATTACGTATTTGGAATCCTTGCATCTTCCTCTTCAATTCCATACCGATTTCATCTAGTTTGGGTAACTTTTTAAAATCACTAGATTCTTGTTTCTTGATGTTTTTAACTTATAAAAGTGTTAATTAGTGTCTATGGCTCAAGCCTAACATGAATATATGATTTGTATGCTTGTTCTTGTCATTTTGATGTAACTAGCTTAAACTTGAAATGTGTGTGTTTGATCTTGAGATTTGGTTGCTTAAATATTGTTAGATGTTAAAAGTGCATGTATTAAATGTGTTACTAGCATCACTAGTTTCAATTTGGTGTGTAGGTTGACATGGAAAAGCTTCATAAACATAATTGTTAAATTTATGATTTTGAGTTAGGGTTTGATAGAAGTAAAATGAACTTTTGATGCATTGAATGCTTTGCAATGTTGTTTGTGAGTGTTTAGTTGTATTGAATGCATAATTACATACGAAACGGCGTATCATATGTGTGCATTTAGTTCCCGAATCATCAAAGTGCATTTATGAACTTGAAAGCATTTATGGTGATCATTTAATGAGCTTTCAACTTGGATTTGATTATTGTAAATGATAATTTTGGTTGATGAATTGTGTTTAGTTGTATTCCTTGTTAAATTACCTTTCCAACGATGTATGGTATGCATTTTAGGTGTTTACGGTTTGTTAGTTATGATAAATTGAAGTTTGGTTCGAGACTTGTCAATTTTCAACTTTTCCACTGAAGTCAGATAGGGATGCAGCGCATCTGCTTTGGATGCGGCGCATCTGCTGACTGATGCGGCGCATCACTTGCAGATGCGGCACATCTGAAGCTGGCTGTCCAAAATTTATTTTTTTATTTTCGTTTAATTCCCGCTATGCTATACATGTCCGATTAACATGAAACTTGGCCAACATACTTATATATGCTTATCTTTCATAGAAAAATTGTCGGATACCCGACCCGACCCTGTTGACTTTGACTTTGACTAAGTTTGACTTTTAGTTAAACTTAACCAAATACTTATGCAATCATTTTAACGTGCTTTTATACTTGTACCTTGCATGAAACTTGACAATTTGACTCACATGCTATATTAATCGAGTCGTAACGAGCCATAGGACTAATTGAACAACTTTGACCAATCGTGTTTACCGTTATTGATACAACCTATTTGTTTAGGTCAAGACTAGCATCCGTTCTTACACACGTTTACTTGTGAAGTGCTTTTATACTCTTGCACTCAAGGTGAGATCATAGTCCCAATTTTACTTTTTTAAACTTACATTTGGGATGAGAAAACATAAACGTTTCGTTTTACAAAGTGAACACAAGTACGAAAACAAACATTCTACGTACGAGTTAGAACAAAAATCCTCAATTCGATTATCATTAGTTACACTTGCCGGGTGTAAGCGAGAACTTATGTTGTATGACCATATGGGTTTGACAAACCCTCATTCGGACGGTTCGCTACCGTTATTCGGATGAAATATATTTTCGAGAAACAGTGTAGGTTCTAACACTATGTGTATGGGGTTCGTGGAAAGTTAAGCCTTGATAATTGGGTGCTCGTGATAACAAATTTTTAGAATGGTTTACTATTATTTCAACGTTATAAATCTTGTGGTTCATTTGTACTTACTCACTTACTTACTTAAACCTATGATTTCACCAACGTTTTCGTTGACATATTTCTATGTTTTTCTCAGGTCCTTGAACAATAGGTGTTACATACTTCCGCTCACTATTTTTGATACTTGCTTGGATGTCGAGTATACATGCATACAAGGAGCATCTTTTGACTTACTTTTAAATCGTGTCGCATAGGTTTCATTTGTACGTTAAACGTTGTAATGTAACTAGTCGTTGAACTACTTTTGTAAACTTGAAACATCTTTACATTTGAAATGAATGCGACATATTTTGGTCAAACGTCATTTTAAAGACTTATGATCACGTAACAGGACCTAAGTAGACGGCGCCGTCAATGACGATTTTGTCGGGTTGCTACAGTTAAGTCCCCCTGAATGATTCCAAAATAATGTAAAAAATATATATATACACATTAATATAAAGTCATGTTGCTGTGTACGTATATAGTTCTTAAATTCTCTTGTTATGACTAGATAAGAATCCTTTTAACTAATCAAGGTTACATTAATTAGAGTAAAAATGGATAAATATATATATTTTTTTTTTTTTTTTCAAATTGCCCCAATATGTAAACTAGTACTCCATATTAATTATTAATTTTTACTCAAATGAAAATGTGGAAACTAATTTTAATTAACATTATTTTCACAGAAACAAAAAACGAACACGAAACCACCATCCGACAAGATTGTAAATTAGATATGCATCAAATGCCTTTTTTGGACAACTTTTTGTTAGAAAAAAAAAAGAGAGTAGCTATTTCAAAGAAGAAAGCAATAACAATACAAGGAATTTTCATGCATATATGTTGTTAGAATGGTTTTCGGTATTTCGATCAGATTGCCCCACAAGGCTTACCTCCCATCTGGCCACGTGCCATGTATATTTTGGCGCTTGAATCATGATAGTCTTAAATACTTCTTCTACTTGTCAATAAAACTGGTGTCACGAGTAGTGGGTGGTGTTTTTGTGTTTTAATGGCTACTCAAAAGTTATATCACTTCGCAAAAACCTCTTAATTGTTGATATTGAACCTACCTCTTACTTTTCTAAAGGAAAAAGAATTTGTTTTTAAAAAAGCTCAAGGGCTATACTTTTTATGTCGAAAATATAAAATATAATTAATAATACTAAAATAGATATGACGATTTAATAAAATTACATATGCTACATATTTAATCGCATTTGTTTGAGTAGATGTTACGATCTATTTGAACGACATACAAAACTATCCTCCGATTACAACCCTAGTGCAAGATCGACATGCAAGATCACGTATACAAAACAATGCAATGTTAAAAACAGACATTAGCGCACGAACAACGCAACTCGTTGGATCATTTAACCCCCTGATTAATCAGTCGCCGACAAAACGCAAGAAATAGTTACCAGATGACCTCAGAACATTACCCTCGAGACCGGCTACTAGAAATCCAAAGAAACACTTCTAATAACCTACAATCCCCGAAGGAACCCACGTGAAGATGGAGAAACCACCGTAAACCACCAAGAACCATACTATTGGTCGACAAAAAAACATCCACGATCAGGCGTAAAACCACTTAGAGACCACCCCGAAAACCCATATAAACTTAAGCCAAAACAATCAACGAGGCAGTCAAATAAAAGCGGCCAAGGCCGAAAACCACTGCTCGACTCCGACCGAACAAAGAACGCCAGCAAGGAGATGGGAGTGAAAGAAACTAGAGCATGACAACTACTGTAGAAAGGGAGGAGCAAAACTTTTCAAACTAAAGTCGTTACAACAATTCAATTTGTACGAAACCGCAACTTAATAATATTCGACCTTCCCATCATAGTAAATTGGTATAGAACAACAATAGCAAAATTTGCAACATTGATTCCTGGAGCTATGAAGCATTCATCACATGATTCTATACCTAACTAAAATCAGCAAATGAAGGTTCGCCAAAAAAACTAATCGAACAAAAAGTAGGTGGAAAAAACCCGAAAAGAAGTCGGCGCAAGAAGAGGGATACGACAAACTGGATGGACATAACCACCAAGGAGGCTAAGAGTTCAGGGCCCACCTCTATACTCGTCACTTGAGCTGTTAGGAATAAGTGCGTGACCCCTAACAAGACTTGATAACCGCAAGTTACCAATGCCACTTACAATAAACGAAAATATTTGATGTACACGAAGAAACTAGCAAGAATAATAAAGACAAGAGAATTTAACGAGGTTATATGTAATCAAAGATGATTACTTTAATCGTTGGTCACCAAATCACCAAAGAGAGTTCTCTTATTGATAATTTTCGTAGATTCATGTATGGGTTACAATAGGATGCTTAAATAGGCAAAACAATACAAGGAAACAACTTAGGACCAAGAAAAAATGTTTTAGAAAGTTCTGGCTGCCTAGCTATATTCTCGTGATCACGAGCCACCACAAGCATAACACCTCACATTCGCGAGGTCGTGTTCGAGACCAAATTCCAGTCGCGAGCTTGCTCTTCCCTATCGCGAGTTGCTGCTCAAACCCAAGTCGCGATCGCAACCCTTGCACTCGCGGTCGCGAGTTTCCACTACTACAAAATTGAGCAAAGAAACCCCCAATAGGAACCTCTTTTTAGAAAAGTGTAAAAAAACAGGTTTCAAAAACCATAAGAAACCGGTTTTTTGATATTACTTAAAAAGAGGTTCCTTTGGTTCACTTTAGAAACCTCTTTTTACCAAAAAACCGCTCTCATACTTTGAAACCTCTTTTTTTTTAAAAACCGGTTCCTTTACTTTTACTTTAGAAACCTCTTTTATTTAAAGAACCGGTTTCAAACTATTAGAACCTTTTTTTATTTAGAAACCGGTTCTACTGAAAACGAAAATTCAGTTTTTTAGCGGAACCAAAAGAAAAATTCTGTATCCCTCTACAATAGACGCCAAAACTCTTGCCTCTCCATCTCCATCCTCTCTACCTCTCCACCTTCGAACTCACAATCGTTCACCAGGGCTATCACCGTTGAACCATACTTCACCTACTTTCGTCACTTCATCATCTAGAAAGCCTAAAACTCTATATACACATCCGTATTTTAATTAAAGCCGCACTTTTTGTAGTAGCTACAATTGCAAACGCAAAAATTCGTAGCTGCATGTGTAGATCTGGTAAACTTCTGGTTATTTCATAATCCGGCCAAAAGCTCTCCTAATATTATGGTAATTTCTTTTTTTTCTGTTAAAATTAATGCTAGGGTTTAGGACCAGTAGCTTATTTTGTTAAAATTAGGGCTAATAGTTGTACATATCAATCTCCATATGTATACGTATGAAGTATATGTATAGATGATGTACCTTCCGAAGATTAACGAAATTCAAAAGCATTTGAGTAATGAGTTCAGGTAATTGAGATATGTTACTGCTATTATCATCTCCCTGTTCTTTTTTTATTGAAAGCATTTGTGTAACTATATTATCTTCCACAGATGTTTTTCAGGTCGTATATGTGTGGCTTATTGGATCGAATGGGTTAGTTACATGAAGCCTATAGAGTTCAATACTTTATCAGCATCATTTAGGTAAAGATTTATAATTAAATCAGTGAGTCAGTGACAGTGTTGTTAATGTAATTATAACTATCACATTCATTATTTAATAGCAAATTTTAAATCTTAACAACAAAAATATGTGTCTGGTACATATTTTGTGGATTTAAACTTAGCTGCCAACTAGTTGCTCGTTTGCTACAACAGAAACCATGGGAACTTGGTCATAACTTGTTTTATATATAATCACAGAAGGTTTGTTTTACAGTTAGAATTTCCATATGTGTTGTAATAGTCAACATTATAATCATCAAGTGGGTTGCAAGGAATGGATGTGAAAAATGGGAAATTGCCAAGTGTGTTGCAAAGTATTCTTGTGAAAATCTGATAGATCAGACCCTTAACATCTTCCAAATCAGTCAACCTTGTACCATTAGGCCACCAAAACAAGCATTCATACTTTTTGTAACATTTTGATCAATCTTTTTTGATGATATAATCTGTCTGTATATATGTTTCATGATTTAAACAACAATATTAACTCTACTCTGAATATGAAGATTACAATGAATTTGATGATGTGGATCTTGGACTAAATGAAGGAGACAAAGATCAACTTTGGATTTTGATCAAGGTATAATGGTGTATTAAACTGTTACGTATATTATTTTAAATTGTTACATATATTGTTTACTTTAGTCTTTGTATTTACTAACATTCAATATCATTCATTTAAAAACAACAGTTGTTTGGGAGGCTTAAAGTGGAACCAATAAAAAAGAAGTCAACAAGATATGCAATACATTTTGGAAGAGATTTAAAGGATCACAAAAATTACATGGCAAAAAGATATGTGCCGGTTATAAAGTACAAAAGAAAATATATGGGTTGATTTTGCTCGAAATAGCTAGACAAAATGCATGTTATACTACATTTTGATGTTATAGGATTTTGTATGCTTGATGTTAAGAAATTGTGCGACTTTATACATTTTGATGCTATAGGATTGTGTACGTGTTGCTTTGGTAATATTGCGTGCAAGTTATTGTGATTTTGATGATGAATATAGAAATAGGTACTATGTTTGGAGAATTTTGTATGTTTATGAAGTAAAAGCCGGAATACTGCTTTGCTAAAGCATCTTTTTAAAATATAATGTAGAATAGCAGGTTGTCAAAAATACGAAATGCAGAATATTGCAATTGCATATAAATAAAAAAAACTGCTTTAGAAACTGGTTTTTTATTTAAAAAAGGTTCCATTTAGTAGGTTTTGAAACCTGTTTTAGTCAAAAAAGAGGTTTCATTGTTAAAAAAAGAAATCGGTTAACACTGAAAAGAGGTTTCTTTAGAAGGGAATAGAAACCTCTTTTTTAATAAAAACCGGTTTCTTTACTATATCAAATGAACCTCTTTTTAAACCGGTTTCATATTTTTGGAACCCCCACCTAAAGGAACCTCTTGTAAAACCGGTTCAAAAGCCTAAAAAAGAGGTTTCTTTGCTTATTTTTTGTAGTAGTGTTCTCAACAACAACAGTAGTTCGACTTGCTTGTTTAACTCGATTCGCACTCCAACATGAGCACCATTGTGGTGGCTGAAAAGTTTACCGGAAGAATGAGCAGATGTTCATGATCTATTAAGCACAAAGAGAGCTGGCATATTAAATATTCGATTACTTGCACACAACTAACGTTATTTTTTATAGAATATATAATCATTAAGTGTTGAATGTGTGAAAATTTGGATGATGTAAAGGTTCTGATTAAACATGTTTATGACTGACAATAACATGTTTGATAATAATACAAATACCGTAATGGTTTTGAATTTAACATGTTTTTGACTGACAATAACATATATCTAGCTAATATACTATATTTATGTATGTGTATCCTACACTTATGCGCTTAAATTTGTTCGTCTCTCAAATTCAAAACCCAAACCGAACGTGTAAATATATGTTGATTATATTTTCATACATATATATGAGATTCAACTTCAATGACAAAAAAAAAAATACTATACAAGAGGTTGGAGTATGTGAAATAAGTTAGGAAGATGAAGCTATCAGGAATTAAAGAAGAGGGAACACAATGCTTTGAGTTTTACGTACAGAGTCATGAGTAGTAAACATAATATATTATTAAAGTTAATGGAACTGTAACTATCGAAGCTTTGTAACGACAAATACTCCCATAATCATCCCTAATTAAACATTTCAACATTCCCCACATGTTGTCGATCATGCCTTGTACGTGCACGTTACTTGATCTATTAGTAGCTATCTACCTCATTTTCTAATAATCGTTCTTAGAGTGCTTCCAATGGTTGGGTCTTGAGTCCCGTCCAGGATAGCCTTCCAGAGGACATCATTGGCAGCAACTACTCCAGGGGCTAGTACAGGTCCCTTAGCCATCCTTCTCGTGCTTCTTTGAAATATTTGTAGACGGATGTAAATGTATATATATAATACTTGTACCATTAGCATTAAAGCTTGTAAAATTTTTAATTATATAAATTAAATGAGTCCAATTTATTTGAGGGAGTATGTCATTGTTGGTAGTGTTTAGTCCATGGTTAGTCCTGGAAAGCAGTGGCGACTTTACACAAAGAACCGCGGGGTCTTGTGACACCACTAGTTTTTCGAAATTTATCAAAAAAAATTATTTTTTGTGTAAATGACACTACTAAATATAATAATAGGACCCCATAAATTTTTAGAGATTATAATTTCATAGTTTTGACTCCTAAAGCGTTTGAAATCAGCTCACTTACAACTTTATAGTATGAGCTATTGAATATATTATATATAAAAATAAACAAATTTTTGTCCAATTCCAATTCCAATTCTAATTCTTTTTTACTTCATTCTACATCACAATTTCTTTTGGTTCTTATCTCCAATCCTTCATCACCAAGCTGGTTGATGTTAAAGCTAAGGGATATAAAATACAATTAAATTTTACAAGGAAATACTATTAAATATGCTACAATTTTACACAAGATATTTATTTATTTATAGAATGGATATACTTAAACCTTGCTACAACACTTATAGGCAGTGTACCTAATCGTACAGTAGTGTAGTTTTTAGTAAGTCCGGTTCATTCCACAGGGAAAATCTTTAAACAAAGCTTAACGCTATATTAGTTTTATTTTATAAAAATACAAATATATATATATAAGTAATATTATTATTATAAAGGGGGGTTTTTACCGTTTAATGACCGGTTTGTCGATTTTTAAAACTTAAGTCGCAGTTAAAACCAAATGTAAAATATTAAATAAATAAAAGACTTAATTTAAAGCGTAAAGTAAATAACGATAATGAAATTGCGATAAATAAAAGTGCGATAAAATAAAATTGCGATAATTAAAAGTGCAATTAAATACAATAACAATAAATAAAAGTGCGATAATTAGAAGTGCAATTAAATATAAAATAAAGGAAATTAAATATGAAATAAAAGAATTATGCTTATTTAAACTTCCGTAATCATGATGTTTGACGTGTTGATTTTAGTTTTATGCCCATGGGTTAATTGTCCTTTGTCCTGGATTATTTAATATATCCGTCTGGTTTTTGTCCATAACAGTCCATCAGTCATAAATATAAAGTGCGAGTATCCTCGTCAAATTATCCTTATACCCGAAGTTAAATATTCCAACTAATTGGGGACTTGAACTGTAACAAGATTTTAATACTTTGTTTAATAATTACACCAGGTTATCGACTGAGTGTAACCCAAGGTTTTAATACTTTGTTAACAATTATGCCAAGTGTCCTTGTACATAATTTCACCCCTGTTTTAATAATTCTAGTGGCTATTAATCCATTCCCGTGTCCGGTTAAATGAACGATTATTCGTACATATAAATATCCCGCCCATCGTGTCCGATTGAGTGTATATGGTTATTTATAGGGACGTCCAATTGTAAATCTTTATATTAAAATTAACAAACTATCATTTAGTTAAACAAATATAAAGCCCATTAATAGCCCATAGTCTAATTTCCACACGTGTCGTTCTTTTGTCCAAACTCCATTTATGGTACAAAGCCCAATTACCCAATTTTAATATTTTTAGCCTAACATCATGATTACTTCGGATTAAATAAGCATAATAATAACTTAGCTACGAGACATTAAATTAAAAAGGTTGAACATAACTTACAATGATTAAAAATAGTGTAGCGTTACACGGACAGAATTTCGACTTACACCCTTACAACATTCGCTAACATACCCTTATTATTAGAATTAAAATTAAAATTAAAATTAAAATATAAATTATAAATATAAATATTACGTATAGATAGATGGATGGATATATATTGATATTTTTACGATCAAACTGCGTTTGCTTTTATAGGCATTTTCATTTTTTGGGGCTCCGCGAGTCGCGGCCCTCTCGTTCCTCAAACTCCGCGAGTCGCGGAGATATCAAATCCAGCTCACAAAGCCTTGGCTCCTAGCTTGCCGACGGATTTAAATATAAATATAATATATAAATAATTATAAGAATTATTTAAATATTATATTATATTTATGTGCATAGTTGACTTGTAATTTTTAGTCCGTTGCGTCGAGCGTTGAGAGTTGACTCATGTCCCGGTTCCGGATTTTCGAACGTCCTTGCGTACTATTTTATATCTTGTACTTTGCGTTTTGAATCTTGTACTCTTGTAATTTCGAGACGTTTCTTATCAATATTTGGAACCTCTTTGATTGTATTTTGTACTTTTGAGCTTTTTGGTCGTTTGCGTCTTCAATTCGTCGAATCTGTCTTTTGTCTTCACCTTTTATTATTTAAACGAATATCACTTGTAAATAGAACAATTGCAACTAAAAGCTTGTCTTTCTTGAAGAATAATGCTATGAAATATATGTTCGTTTTTAGCATTAACAAATATTCCCACACTTGAGCATTGCTTGTCCTCAAGCAATATCGTCTTGAAATATTAGAATCACTTCTTTATTCTTCACACTTTGTACATCAGTGATTTCTTTACGGCGGTATAAACAATTGTAGTAACGATATGGTTTACAGTCCCACATGACTATAAAATTTAGATCCATTAAGGAAATTGGATCTTTATGAAAACATTTGATCTTTTTGAAAATTCAATCTAGCTTTTACCCTAGATAAGTTTTTCGGAATAACCCTTCACCGGTGTTTGCAAATTGTTTTTGTGGGTTTGGTGGGTTTCAGATTTGAAAATTTTAGCTCAAAACTTGCGGTTTTGTGTCACCCACTTGCTAAACTTGTATTAGGAAAGCAACACGTCCAGTTTACTTGCTCCGTATATTACCTTTCGATAAACTACCATCCGGTTGTAAAGGAAAGCGTTGAACAAGCAACTGTTAAGGCAATGTCCCCTGACATGCTTTTAATTATGGTCTATAACGTGTCGGACGCAATTACTATCCTTTGTAGGAGCAATAGTAAAGCTCACTCTTATAATTTGTCGGTCTGGCACAAGGTCCTGTCTTTGACCATGCTATGCAACTACCGTTCTTACGGTTGACACCCGATTTGGTTCAGGTGACCTAATGAATTCCAGGTGAATTCCTAGGATTTTACGTTCAATGGTAATGGACGCATTAAAAATAGGTTTTCAGAAAACAAATCGGTTTGTAATTTGATCAAAATATTTTTCTCGTTCATGCTCGAGTTTAGATATCATTGAATTCCATGAGTTTGAATTCTCAATCTTTAAGGTCAATCTCAAGGATTGAGTAATATCAGGCTTAAAAGCTGATTTTTGATCTTTTAAGGAGATTATCCTTTCTGGGGATCTGATTCATTAGTCTTATCAAGCTAATTTGCACGGTGTCCCCCCCATTGTACGAGATAAATCCTTCTCATGGTTAGGATAAATCTGACCACTTGGCGACCCTGTTTGATGCTGAGGTCCGTGGATTTCCTGCTGATTTTAGTGATGACTTTTCTAGATTTTTTGTCAACCTACAGCTGGTCTGGACGACAACTTCTTGACCTAAATCAAGAAGCGCGTGTCTTTTTCGAAAGACTTTACTTCCTTTTAATGATGGAATTGATTCATCTTGTAGATCCATCTTTTCTTTTCTTTCATCGGGTAAAACAGTTAATTATCGTCCAAAACAAAAGTATTTTCAATTATTTGTACAAAAATATGTGATATATATTTTGAATAACTTGGTGAAAATTTCCCACACTTGGCTTTTATTTTTTTCTTTTTGTTCTCCTCTATTCCATTCTTAAATGAATTCTAACATTTTGATTTGTTTCTCAATTTAGGTCCTTTCCAAGGTAACAATAATTTCGGTGTTAACACCTAGTTTTATCGTTCATAAATATGTATAAACATGATTTTGAGTTCATTCAATTGGAAATTTTGAAAATTTTACTAGAATTGGGTAGTCAGTATATAAGACTAGGACTGTTCTTTATTATCAGAGAGCACTAGATTCTAATACAACTACTGCTTTACTAGTATTTTTAATGGTAACCAAGTGTATAAAGTAAAAAATTTTAAAAATCCGAAAGAATTTAACCCTTTCCCACACTTAAGATCTTGCAATGCCCTCATTTGCAAGAAATCAGTAACAATTTAAATTATTGAGGGTGATTAGCGTAGAAATGATTAAATTTTACCAAAGTTTCCAAACATATTGGCGTTTGTTTTCTGAATGATAAATGGTGCACATCATTTTTTCATTCCGTCTTGTTGTTATTTCACATATATTTTGCATCTTGTCGTCAAAATTAGTTGCTTTTGTTGAACTTAATGCCAGTATTTGAAAATGCGTTGTTTTACCCTGTTGTGTACATAAGATAAACTGCAAACATATATACATATTTTTGAAGTTTGGTATATTACCCCACATTCAAAAATTATTAAAATCTAAAAATAAAAGTTAGTAAATTATAAAAACTAATACAATTCCAACATAAGTATTAAATGTATCAACATTACAAATAATAAAATAAATAAAACTAAGTAGACTAGGGATGATACTGATACCAGTAGGGATTCCATGCATAACCGTATGTGTTATAGAATGCTTCAGCTGGGTTATACGTAGGATACGGTGGTTGCATCTCTATAGACCAGGGAGGAAATATGGGCGTTGGGGTAGGAATATAGTTTCTACCTATATGTTGGCAATAAGCTATGATTTGGTTTTGATGAACTTGCCAATCTTCAAATGCTCGATGTCTAGCATTTTCGTACTCTTGTGAAGCTATAAACCTTTGCATTTCTGTCATTTCATTTCCCCCTCCCACATTACCTGGCTGTTGATTTCTCTCAGTCTGTGGATGTCTTCCATGGTATGCTACTGCGGCATTATTTCGCCTCTTCAAAACCTTCGCACCATGGTATACATTTAAACCAATTGTATCGCGGGGTTCTGGTTCTTCGAATAATAATCCCCCCGACTAATATCCACATTGAGATACTCAGCAATTAATGTAATAAATATACCACCTCCTATTATACTGTGTGGTCTCATCCCCCTAACCATAGCTGATAAATAATAACCCACACAATACGGTATACTTACAGCGCTTTGTGGGTCTCGAATACACATGTGGTAAAACAAATCCTGTTCATTTACCTTTTCCTTATTCTTACCTCGTTGTGTAATCGAATTAGCTAAAAACCTATGAATTACTCTTAATTCAGCTCTATCTATATCCAAATAAGAGTAATTTCCTCCTTTAAATCGGTGATGGCTAGTCATTTGACTCCATACACCATGCGTATCAAAATTTTCATCAATTTTCCTACCGTTCAATATCAACCCTCTACAATCAGTAGATGCTAACTCCTCAGGCGTATATATACGTAAGGCCTGAGCCATGTCTAGTAAAGACATGTGGCGCATCGAACCTCCTAACAAAAATCTAATAAAAGATCGATCGGTTAAACTAGCTACCCGATCATTTATTTCTATACTACACAACAATTCTTCACACCATACTTTATATACAGGTCTACGCATGTTGAATAAACGTACCCAATCGTTAAAAGTAGAATTACCATACCTCTGCGTAAGTAATTCCCTAATTGGCCCGGTCAATTCTACGGCTTCTAATGGTTCCCATTCTATTACTCTAGGTACTTCAACAGCTTTAGAATGAAGAGTATGCAAGCCCCTTTGGTATTTTGGATAATCTATCCAAAGTCTGTCAAATCTCAAGTTCGGGTGCAAATCTTCCAAGTGCATATCAGAAAATGTCATAACTGGATGAGGTATATCTTGTTTGTAGTAGTTATCCACCTCCTGTTGTTCCGCATTCTCAGCAGGAGCATTGCGAGCTTGGGATGAAGATTCACCCCTCTCAGTCTGCAAAACACATCAAACACAATTTTTGTGCATCCAAATATGCATTAGTGTCAGCAAAATCATCAATCAAAATAATTACAATGACATGTCCAATTTATATCAAACTTATGCTTATTTTCATATTTTTATCAAATCTACACTTTTTCAAATAAGCATATACGAAAATGTTCGCCAAGTTCATAAGCATTCAACTCAAATAACATGTCAAAATAATCATTACTAGCAATTAAACAAGTTTCAAATGGCATTATCTATCAAAATATCAAGTTCATGAATTTTAGACTTGAAAAAGTCCACTTTAATTCTCAAAAATCATGTTTAGGCTCAAAGTTTGGAACATTTAACTACCTAAACATGTTACACTACTTAATTTAGCAATAATTCATGACAAAAATCGGCCATAATCTGTTTATATCAAAAAGCCCCAAATTTGCTCAAGAACACAAACCCTAGATTACTCAAAATTTGAAGTGTAAGGCTTCTAATCATGTTAAATAGCATCAATCTAGGTTATACAAGCATAATACATAAGCAATTTAAGCATAATTACACTAAAAAGCATCAAAATCAAATTGGGTATAAAATTGCTCAAGAACACTAATTTTCGGATTAAATGGTGTTTAGGTGTAGAAATTTACCGTTTTTCTTGAGTAATTCCTTGATAGCATCCTTCTCAACATGATTTTAGTAAAAGATTTGATGAAAAACGGTGAAAAATTGTGAATTTCGGAGGTTTTAGTGTGTGTTTTTCGGGTGTTTTGTTCGCAGTTTTTGTGGATGGGGAAGGATACTGATCTGTTTTTCGTTTTTATTTTTTTTTCTGTGTTTTGGACCCTCTGCGAGTCGCGGCGTTTGGCCCTTCCAAATACCGCGAGTCGCGGTGTTTGTTTGTTTGTTTTTTTTTTTTTAAATAAACCTTAACTTATAAAACAAATATAAAATAAATTTAAAATTTTGTTTTCCTTTGTTTTAGGACTAGGTCGTTTCGAATCGATGTCCTAGTCTGTCCTTCGACAAAATTTTAAAATTTGTCTTTTTGTAGCGATTGTTTTTAAAAGCTAAGATTTTTGGGTTTTTTAATGTTTTTGACATACTTTAATTCAATAAGATTAAAAATAATGATAATAAAAGTTCTCGTCCCTCCCTCGGATAAAGCAATTTCGGTTCAAAGACCTAGTCTTCAACTTACGACGAATTTTAAAAATCATATTTTTAACTTAGCGAAATAAAGTAAATTTTTGTTTTTAAATTCACACCAAACTTAAATTAAAAATGCATAAAATTAAAAATTCATATTTTAAAAATTAAAAATTCACACCAAACTTAATTTAAAAATTCATATTATAAATTCACACCAAACTTATATTATATTTTTGTTTTTATACAAACTTATATTAAAAATATTAATTGTTCAAATATTTATAATTTTAAATATATTAATTTAAAAAGTTTACAATATTAAATTAAAAATCTTTTTGGCTTTTATCCCACTTTAATCAATCAAATATTATCAAAAATATACGCCCCTCTTTTCGGTAAAGTAATTTCGGTTCCATGACCTAATTTAACTCATGACGAATTTTTGAAATATTTTGGGTTGATTGATGAAAGATATTTATACCTTAAGAATAAACGTTAAATTTCGCCGTGATGTAATAAATTTTTGAATGATATCAATAATTTCGGTCGCCAAACCTAATTTTATTCAATACCAATTTAATACTTTATAGCGAACAAATTAGCGTTTATTATCAAAAGGTTAAAAAAAAATAAAAAAAAAATAAAAACTGTACAGACTTACCTGTGAGATAGTATTCTTAGTTATATGACCTATCCCATTCATAAGATAGTCGGTTTAATTGGTTTTCCATAGCTACAAAGGCGTAACCTCGAGCATTCAATGATTTTTCTTCTAAACATATGAACGGTCCGTCTCTGCATAAAGTAACAAATTCGGTGTTTGAATAGGTTTGATTATTTGAACATTTACCTCCATGTGACCATTTTCCGCATTTGTGACATCTTTCAAGGTGTCGTGCTCTTCTTTTCGCTGCGGATTTTGATTTTCCTTTACCAAATTGTAACTTATTATCTTCGCATCTGGATTCTTTTCTTACTCCGTCCAATCTTTCTCTGATTACTGATACTAGATCACTCGAAAGTGTGTCATTATTATGTTTAGTGATCAAAGCGTGTAGCATTAGACCATGGTTTAGTTCACAGGCAGTCTTCATTTCGTAAAAACCTAAAAAAATAAAAATTCAGAATGGGGGGAGAAGACTAGTTCTTTAGGGTCTGCTAGGGAAAGACCATTCGGGTTCCATTTTCGAGAACTACACAAAAACAGACAATCTAACTCTAACAGAAATACATATTATCCTTTAAAGACTTGATTCTCCCCACACTTAGTTAGTTGTGGTATCGAAATTGTGATTAACTTCGTTGTCGACTTCCATCGGACTATCTATGTAATGTTTAACTCTGTGACCATTAACCTTAAATTCAATCCCATTTGAATTTATTAATTCTATCGTTCCGTATGGGAAAACTCTTTTGACTATGAATGGTCCAGACCATATTGATTTCAATTTTCCAGGAAATAGCTTGAATCGTGAATTGAAAAGAAGAACTCTGTCTCCTTCTTTAAATTCTTTTGAACTTCTGATTCTTTTATCATGCCATTTCTTCGTTCTTTCCTTATAGATTAACGAATTTTCGTATGCTTCTTGTCTTAATTCTTCTAATTCATTTAATTGATTTAACCGTAGACGTCCAGCTTCATGTAAGTCAAGATTACATGTCTTCAAAGCCCAAAATGCTTTGTGTTCAATTTCTACTGGAAGACGACATGCTTTTTCATAAACGAGTCTAAAAGGTGTGGTTCCAATTGGAGTTTTGTAGGCTGTTCTAAAAGCCCAGAGTGCATCCTCCAATTTTATGGACCATTCCTTCGGATTTGATTCTATGGTTTTCTCTAGAATACGTTTTAAAGCTCGGTTGGTATTTTTAACTTGTCCACTTGTTTGTGGATGATATGCGGTGGAGATTTTATGAATTACTCCATATCTTTTAAGAACTTTCTCAAGTTGATTATTACAGAAATGAGTTCCCCGATCACTTATTAAAGCTTTCGGTATTCCAAACCTTGCAAAAAGACGTTTTAAAAACTTGACTACAACTCGTGCATCGTTAGTTGGGAGAGCTTGTGCTTCCGCCCATTTAGATACATAATCAATGGCTACGAGAATATAGAGATTATTATGAGATTTTGGAAATGGACCCATAAAGTCAATACCCCAAATGTCAAATACTTCACATACTTGAATGATATTTTGTGGCATTTCATCACGTTGACTTATTTTTCCGGCCCTTTGACAAGCATCACAGGATTTGCAAAGAAGGTGTGCGTCTTTGTAAATTGTAGGCCAATAGAATCCAGCATCGTAAACTTTTCTTGCTGTTAGTTGAGGCCCATAATGCCCTCCTGTTGGTCCTGTGTGACAATGGTTTAAAATTTTACTAGCTTCATTTCCAAATACACATCGGCGTATTATTCCATCTGGACAACTTTTAAACAAATATGGATCTTCCCAGAAATAGTGTTTTATATCACTGAAGAATTTCTTTCGTTTTTGGTACGACAATCCTTTTTCAAGGAATCCACATACTAAGTAGTTTGCATAGTCTGCATAGTCTGCAAACCATGGAATTTCATTATAATCTATCTTCAATAGATATTCATCAGGAAAGTTGTCTTGTATGGCCGATTCATTTAGAACTTCTAATTCGGGATTTTCAAGACGAGAAAGATGATCAGCGGCGAGATTTTCTGCTCCTCTTTTATCTCGGATTTCAATATCGAACTCTTGTAAGAGTAAGATCCAACGGATTAGTCTTGGTTTGGCATATTGTTTCGAAAATAGGTATCTATGAGCAGAATGGTCGGTATGGACCACCGTTTTTGCTAGAACGAGATATGAACGAAATTTATCAAAAGCAAAGACAATAGCAAGGAGTTCTTTTTCAGTAGTTGTGTAATTTGTTTGTGCTCCTTGTAAAGTCTTACTAGCATAATATATAGGTTGAAATCGTTTTTCAATCCTTTGTCCTAAAACGGCTCCCATTGCAAAATCACTTGCATCGCACATTAGTTCAAATGGTAGATTCCAATTTGGTGTTATCATGATCGGCACATTAGTGAGTTTCTCTTTAAGAATATTAAAAGATTTGATGCATTCATCTGAAAAGATGAATGGAGCATCCTTTTCTAGGAGTTTATTCATAGGAGTGGCAATTTTTGAAAAATCTTTTATGAAACGTCGGTAAAAACCGGCATGCCCTAGAAAACTCCTAACTCCTCTAACATTGGTGGAATGTGGAAGTTTAGCAATTACATCTACTTTAGCTCTATCCACTTTAATTCCTTCTTTTGAAATTTTATGTCCAAGAACGATGCCTTCTTTAACCATGAAATGGCATTTCTCCCAATTAAGTACTAGATTTGATTGTTCGCATCTAATAAGCATTCGTTCAAGATTAGCTAGACATGATTCAAATGTATCACCGAAGACTGAAAAGTCATCCATGAAAACTTCCATGCATTCTTCTATCATGTCATGAAAAATCGCCATCATACACCTTTGAAAGGTTGCAGGGGCGTTACAAAGTCCAAATGGCATGCGTTTGTAAGCAAAAGTACCATAAGGGCACGTGAACGTGGTTTTCTCTTGGTCCTCGGGTGCTATTGAAATTTGAAAATATCCGAAAAAACCATCTAGAAAACAATAGTAACTGTTTTCGGCTAGCCTTTCCAACATTTGATCAATGAAAGGTAAGGAAAAGTGATCTTTTCTGGTGGCGTCATTTAATTTTCTATAATCAATACACACACGCCATCCTGTTACAGTCCTAGTAGGAATAAGCTCATTTTTCTCATTTGTAATGACAGTCATGCCACCCTTCTTAGGCACGCATTGAACTGGGCTTACCCATGGACAATCAGAAATTGGATAAATTAAACCTGCATCTAGCAGTTTAATAATTTCTTTTTTAACTACATCTTGCATATTAGGATTTAGTCTTCGTTGGCGTTGCACATACGTTTTATGACCTTCTTCCATAAGGATTTTATGTGTGCAATACGAAGGACTTATTCCTTTAATATCATGAATCTTCCATGCAATGGCTGGTTTATGAGCTTTCAACACATAAATGAGTTGTGATTTCTCATTTTCAGTAAGAGAAGACGATATTATTACAGGTAATTCAGATTCACCATGTAAATAAGCGTATTCTAAATGGTTTGGAAGTGGCTTTAACTCTAATGTCGGTGGTTCTTCTATCGATGATTTATAACGATATCTGTCTTCTTCTTTTAGCATTTGAATTTCTTCTGTCGTTGGTTCATATCCATTAGCTATTAGTGTAGCTAAAATTTCAGCTTCATCAATTGGTTCAGTACTTTCTCCTAAAGAACATTCTCCTGTTCCTTGTAATTCTGGAAATTCTTCTAATAATTCTGCATGTGAATCTATAGTTTGAATATAATAACATGTATCATCTACAGATTGCGGTTGTTGCATTGCTCTATCAACTGAAAAGGTAACACTCTCGTCCTCTATACTTAGGGTCAATTTTTTACCAAACACGTCTATCATTGCTTTAGCCGTGTTTAAGAATGGTCTTCCTAATATGAGAGGAACTTGAGAATCTTCTTCCATGTCCAGAACAACAAAATCTACTGGAAATACTAAAGTACCAACTTTAACTAGCATGTTCTCCATTATCCCTCTAGGATATTTTATTGATCGATCGGCTAGTTGTATACTTATTCTGGTTGGTTTCAATTCTCCAAGGTCTAGTTTAGTGTATAGTGAATACGACATTAAATTTATACAAGCACCTAAGTCTGCTAATGCTTCTATTGAACTAAGACTACCTAGAAAACATGGAATTGTGAAACTTCCTGGATCAGATAATTTTTCTGGTATCTTATTCAACAGCACTGCTGAACAATTAGCATTCATAGTAACAGTCGAGAGTTCTTCCATTTTCTTTCTATTTGTGATTAGATCTTTCAGAAATTTAGCATATCTAGGCATTCCTGAAATTACATCAATGAAAGGAAGATTTACATTTATCTGTTTAAACATATCCCTGAATTTGGATTGCTCGGCTTCAAGTTTCTCTTTTTTCATTTTACTCGGGTAAGGAAGTGGTGGTTGATATGGTTTAACATAAGGTTTAGCCTTAACTGTGTTATCTTCATTAACCTTTTCAACTACCGGTTCTTTTTTCTTATCTTGATCAGGTTGTGGTTCTTGTGGAGTAGGAATAGCTTCATCAGAAGTTACAGGTATTTCAGGTGGTTTAAGTGTTGTACCAATTCTTGTGGTAATGGCTTTAGCTGTTTCATTCGGGGGGTTAGCATTTGTATCACTAGGTAAACTTCCCGGTTTTCTTTCACCTATTAACCTTGCTAGGTTACTTACTTCTTATTCCAAGTTTTGAATAGAAGCTTGTTGATTTCTAAATGCTTGAGCATTTTGTTCATTAGTTTGTTTTTGAGATGTGAAAAACTGCGTTTGAGTTTCAACTAGCTTTGTCATCATATCTTCTAAATTTGGCTTTTTATCATCGGGTTGTGGTGGTTTGTTTTGAAAATTAGGTCTTTGCTGATTGTAAGTATTATTGGATACTTGTTGATTGCTAGGACCTTGTTGGTTGTTGTATGGAATATTTCGGTTATAATTCTGGTTTTGATTGTAAATCGGTCTTGGCGGTTGATAATTATTCTGATAATTATTTCCAGGCCTTTGGTTTGGATATGAAACATTCTCTCTTTGTTCCATTGTTAATTCAATACTGAGATAATCTTTTGTCAAATGTGGTCCTCCGCACTGCTCACAACTAATTCGTATTGAGTGGATATCTTTAGTCATCTTTTCCATTCGTCTCTCGACATCATCTATCTTTGCGGAAATGGAATCTAAGTCATGGCTAGAATCGGCTCTAGCTTCTTTAGATGATCTAATGATATCTTTTTCTTGGTGCCACTCATGTGAGTGGGAAGCAGTGTTATCAATAATTTTATAAGCATCTGTTTCGGTTTTCTACATAATGGAACCACCAGCTGCTATATCGATGTCTTTCCTTGTAGTGATGTCGCATCCTTGGTAGAATATTTGTACTATTTGACAGGTATCTAAACCATGTTGCGGACATCCTCTTAATAATTTTCCAAATCTTGTCCACGCCTCATATAGAGTTTCATTCGGTTTCTGTGTGAACGTAACAATTTCTCCTTGAAGTCTTATGGCTTTAGATGCCGGAAAGAATTGTTTAAAAAATGTTTCAACTAAAACATCCCATGTATCAATCGCCCCTTCAGGTAACGATTCCAACCAATCTTTGGCTTCTTCCTTTAAAGTCCAGGGAAATAACATGAGATATATATGTTCATCCTCCACTTCTCTTATTTTAAATAGTGTGCAGATCCTATTAAAGGTACGAAGATGTTCGTTTGGATCTTCCTTCGGTGCACCACTAAATTGGCATTGATTAGTCACCATATGTAGAATTTGTCCTTTTATTTCATAATCTGGCGCATTAATGTCTGGATGAGTAATTGCGTGACCTTGGCCAGTGCGTTTTCGGTCTTCCATACTTAAAGGTTCTGTTACTTTCATAATTGAATTTGTTGAATCTGAATCACTAGAGGATTCTGATTTAATGGTTCGTTCCTCAACAATCTCTGTTTGAATGATTGGTGGTTCCGGAGGAAAAATTAATGGTTCAGGATCTATGAATTGTCTCTGAATATTCTCCGGATTCTCAATTGTGAGGTCGGGTTCAAAAAATGGATTATCGGAAATTTGAACTGGAGTACTTGGTTGACTGGATGACGATTCTAAAAAAAATTAACGGCGGTAATATTTGCTAGATGTCTTGATCTAGTTACAGGTGGTGAACGTACAAAAGGTGGTGAACATCTTGCTCGGTGCATTCACTGAATATCCTATTAGTTTTTAAAAGGAAAGAAAAATTATATAAGTTATCCAATTAATAGACTTTTCTGATTTTGCCCACGTTTCGAATAGCCAAAAGATGCAGCAGAGGGGCAGGATTCGTTTGGTCTCAATATAATTGAGGACTGTTTGGCTCCAATAACCCGGTCCACGTACAAATCCAACTATTACTACGAACCAGAAAATTTTGATGTCTATCAATTTAACCACTTAAAATAAATTTTCGTAATTTTAAGAAATTTAGATAAGAAGTAGAGAAAAATTCTAAGTCCTAAAACTAGAATGACGAGAAATAAGAAAGAAAAAGAGCGCGTCGGAAAAGGTCGAAAAATAAAAGGTGTCGAAAAATAAGAAATAAAAAGAGTGACTTATAATAAAAATAACCTAATTAGGTTTAAAGTTAATAAAAATAATAATTACCCCGTATTAAATGCAGATTAGGGTTCTGTCAGGCGCGTCAGGGACAACTCCGCGAGTTGCGGTACCACGTGGCAATAAACGCCGCGAGTCGCGGGATTCAAAATTTCAGATGACAGGCTGATTTAAATTCGACGCGTTTTTGTGTTTTTTTTTTATGTTTTATATTTTATGTTTTAATAAAAATATTTATATAATAAAAACTTATATTTAAAAACAAAAATAAAAATAGAAATACTTTATAATTTTATAAATAAAAATCTTAAAACTAGATTTATATATATATATTTTTTTTTCGGTTTTTGATTTTATGTTTTAAATAAAAACAAAATATTTAAATAAAACTTATATTTTTATAAAATAAAAATAAAGAAACTTTATAAAACTTAAATATTTAACAATCTCTTAAAAATATTTATATTTTTGTTTTCTTTTTATGTTTTCGAATATTTAAAACGTATTTTTACAAAAGCGTATTTTTTTATAAAAGTAAACTAAAAATAATTTTTTTTATATTATATTAGCGTTGCGCTTCTGGCTTTTAAGCTAGTTGTTCCCCGGCAGCGGCGCCAAAAATACTTGATGTTAAAGCTAAGAGGTATAAAATACTATTAAATTTTACAAGGAAATACTATTAAATATGCTACAATTTTACACAAGATATTTATTTATTTATAGAATGGATATACTTAAACCTTGCTACAACACTTATAGGCAGTGTACCTAATCGTACAGTAGTGTAGTTTTTAGTAAGTCCGGTTCATTCCACAGGGAAAATCTTTAAACAAAGCTTAACGCTATATTAGTTTTATTTTATAAAAATACAAATATATATATAAGTAATATTATTATTATAAAGGGGGGTTTTTACCGTTTAATGACCGGTTTGTCGATTTTTAAAACTTAAGCCGCAGTTAAAACCAAATGTAAAATATTAAATAAATAAAAGACTTAATTTAAAGCGTAAAGTAAATAACGATAATGAAATTGCGATAAATAAAAGTGCGATAAAATAAAATTGCGATAATTAAAAAGTACAATAATTAAAAGTGCAATTAAATACAATAATAATAAATAAAAGTGCGATAATTAGAAGTGCAATTAAATATAAAATAAAGGAAATTAAATATGAAATAAAAGAATTATGCTTATTTAAACTTCCGTAATCATGATGTTTGACGTGTTGATTTTAGTTTTATGCCCATGGGTTAATTGTCCTTTGTCCTGGATTATTTAATATATCCGTCTGGTTTTTGTCCATAACAGTCCATCAGTCATAAATATAAAGTGCGAGTATCCTCGTCAAATTATCCTTATACCCGAAGTTAAATATTCCAACTAATTGGCGAATTGAACTGTAACAAGATTTTAATACTTTGTTTAATAATTACACCAGGTTATCGACTGAGTGTAACCCAAGGTTTTAATACTTTGTTAACAATTATGCCAAGTGTCCTTGTACATAATTTCACCCCTATTTTAATAATTCTAGTGGCTATTAATCCATTCCCGTGTCCGGTTAAATGAACGATTATTCGTACATATAAATATCCCGCCCATCGTGTCCGATTGAGTGTATATGGTTATTTATAGGGACGTCCAATTGTAAATCTTTATATTAAAATTAACAAACTATCATTTAGTTAAACAAATATAAAGCCCATTAATAGCCCATAGTCTAATTTCCACACGTGTCGTTCTTTTGTCCAAACCCCATTTATGGTACAAAGCCCAATTACCCAATTTTAATATTTTTAGCCCAACATCATGATTACTTCGGATTAAATAAGCATAATAATAACTTAGCTACGAGACATTAAATTAAAAAAGTTGAAAATAACTTACAATGATTAAAAATAGCGTAGCGTTACACGGACAGAATTTCGACTTACACCCTTACAACATTCGCTAACATACCCTTATTATTAGAATTAAAATTAAAATTAAAATTAAAATATAAATTATAAATATAAATATTACGTATAGATAGATGGATGGATATATATTGATATTTTTACGATCAAACTGCGTTTGCTTTTATAGGCATTTTCATTTTTTGGGGCTCCGCGAGTCGCGGCCCTCTCGTTCCTCAAACTCCGCGAGTCGCGGAGATATCAAATCCAGCTCACAAAGCCTTGGCTCCTAGCTTGCCGACGGATTTAAATATAAATATAATATATAAATAATTATAAGAATTATTTAAATATTATATTATATTTATGTGCATAGTTGACTTGTAATTTTTAGTCCGTTGCGTCGAGCGTTGAGAGTTGACTCATGTCCCGGTTCCGAATTTTCGAACGTCCTTGCGTACTATTTTATATCTTGTACTTTGCGTTTTGAATCTTGTACTCTTGTAATTTCGAGACGTTTCTTATCAATAATTGGAACCTCTTTGATTGTATTTTGTACTTTTGAGCTTTTTGGTCGTTTGCGTCTTCAATTCGTCGAATCTGTCTTTTGTCTTCACCTTTTATTATTTAAACGAATATCACTTGTAAATAGAACAATTGCAACTAAAAGCTTGTCTTTCTTGAGGAATAATGCTATCAAATATATGTTCGTTTTTAGCATTATCACGGGTTAATGAATATCCATTGGATATTTAAAAAATCTTATAATATTTTCAAAAATATAATGAAAATAAAACTTAATATAATATGACATAATTTAAAATTATTGAACCGGAATGTGTAATGTTTGTCTAAGAATGAACATAATTTGTTTAATTTACTATCAAGCATATAATGTGAAAAATTATGTGTAATTTATATGTTGATATATATATATATATATATATATATATATATATATATATATATATTATCGTGAATACTCATAGTGAATTCATTATATAGTTGTAAGTAAGATGAATGTGTAATGGTAAATATATATGTAATAGTTATTGTATATGAATCCCTAATCTAATCACTCATAACTACCTAACTGTAAGACCCGAATAATTATCGTACAGAAGAGTATATAGGGTATATAAAGTGCGAGAAGCAATGTGTAATTAAACAGAGGTCAGAGACTGTCCAAGCCATGGTGCGCTCAGCGCACACATAAGGGTGCGCGTGGCGCACTGCTCCTGTGCATAGATTCCTGCTTTTTAAATTAAAGTTAACTGAGGGGCATTCTTGTCTTTTTAAATTGGAAGCCAGTTGTGTGGTGGTTGAAAACACATTCAACACTACACCAACCTCATCTTCTCCCTAAATTAAAATTCTAGAGTGAGAAACACTTTGAGAGAAAGAAAGCTCAGATCAAGGAGGAAGAAGTTGATTTCGGGCCAAAGCGCGTGTATTAAAGTTGTTCATCTAGCCCTTAACTACGTTTTGGTTGCAGTGGTATGCTCTAACTTTGATTTCCTTACTTTGATTTATATGAGGGTTAGGGTTTGGGTAAATGGTGAACATAAAACCCATATTTGGTGATTTTGGGTGTTTTTGGGTAAGATTGAGTCATGAGGACTCAATTATAACTAACATAGGGTTTCAAAGTGTTAATCGGTGGTTATGAGTCTTAAAAGGTTAGTTAATCACTAGCACACTTGATTGTTATATAAATGGGTGTGTTGACCTTAAAATGGACAAATGGGTAATGATTAACCTAGTTGGGAAAGATGGGTATGAAATATCCTAATTTGGTATTAGTTAGTGTTGTTGGACCTTAATCACTAGCTTTTAGTGATTTATGATGGTGTTGACCTTAAATGGACGGTTTTGGTATAAATGGGTCATTTAATGCATTTAAGTCATTAAATGCACAAGAGTGAATTGTTGGTGTTTAGTCCAACTAGTTTTTGTGTTGTTTGAGTACTTAATGTATTAGGTACTTTGCTTTAAAGCTTGCGGAAGTATAAAACCGTCACCGAATCGTTAATGTGAGTGGAATAATTATGCATGTATGTATATAATGTATTTATATGTGTGGCATGAAATGTGGGGTAGTCGCGGTGTTAAGACACCACATAATACATAACGAGTGGGTTAGTCGCGGTGTTAAGACGCCACTTCGGAAATTAATGGAATGGGGTAGTCGCGGTGTTAAGACACCACATAATACGTAACGAGTGGGTTAGTCGCGGTGTAAAGACGCCACTCCGGAAATTAATGGAATGTGGGGTAGTAGCGGTGTTAAGACACCACATAATATGTAATGAGTGGGTTAGTCACGGTATTAAGACGCCACTCCGGGATTTAATGACATGTGGGTTAGTCGCGGTGTTAAGACACCACAATGTCATAGAGGGTGGGTTAGTCGCGGTGTTAAGATACCACCCGGGGGTTAGTGATACGCGGTGTTAAGTACACTAATGGATGTTGCGAACTCCGATGGTCTTTGCAAGCACCATCTCCTTGTATGAATGGTTAACCATGGTTATGTGTTGTAGTATAGCATATTATATTATTCGTGTTATATGCTATCGTTTGTGCTAGCTCGTGATATCGTGGATTTAGCGTTGTACGTTGAAATGGTATGCTAATTTAAAATGCTAGTGTGTATGAGGTATTTGTGTAAGTGATGGCAGGTAAGTAGATTATATATGTATATGTATAACTATTTCATTCACTAAGCGTTAACTTACCCTTTCGTTGTTTACCTTTTTAGGCTCCGGTGTGGACAAGGGCAAAAGTATCCGTGTGGATTAGTAGTGGCTCTCGAGGGTTTAGCTTTTGGAAGAACGACCAAGATTTGGGTAGTTTAACCCCCAAACACCATGCTCAAAGTGTCGTTTGGAATTTAAACTAATGTGGTCGAAACTTATATTTTGTACGAAACTCGTAATTCGGCATATGTGGGCCCGATTTCGTAAAACTTGTTTTATTATTGACACGTGTTAGTTTTAACTATTATAATGTGATGTGAAAAGCGTTTCATCAAAAAGTGTCGGGAAGTGGGAAATCTTTAATCGAAAAATGGCAAAATCGGACAGAAGCTGCCAGGCAGCCTGCGCGCCGCGCACAGGCTGGGCTGCGCGCCGTGCACCCTGTCTGGGCAGTGCAGTTTTGAATTTTTTTTTATGGTCTGTTTTCGGTTGGTTAACGGGTTGGGTTGTTAGAATTGGTATCTGTAACATCCCGTTTTCCCGTACGTATCGAAAGGTGCTCACTTAATCATTTGTACGTTTATAACTCGTTAGCTTATGCACAAATGTATGAATATATGCGTAGACATATATATATATATATATATATATATATATATATATATATATATATATATATATATATATATATATATATATATATATATATGGTGCATGTATAAGTTTAATCATGGCTTTGGTTAGTGTTAAGTCTTGTGAGACTATTGTTAAAGGCTAGGTGAATATAGGAAGCGGGTTTGGAATGTACAAATCAAATAAAATCGAAAATTGTTTAAATCGGTCGAACTGTCCAGTTACAGCCTTAGGCCGCGCCGCGACAATTGGGTCCGCGCCGCGGCATATAAAGCAATTCTAGATCAGAAGTCAAGTTAAAAGGGGTCATTTTTCCTTCGTTAGGTCGCGCCGTGACAAATGGGCCGCGCCACGGCACCTCTACAGTTCTGACTCCGATTTTAGCTCAAATTAAATAAATTTAAGGGGCAAATTGGTAATTTAACATGTGGATCTGATGGGAGCATTAAACCTCAACCACTAGTTCATTTATTTCATTTCCTTTTCTATTTTCTTTCCAATTTCTCTCCCAAAACACAAAACCCACTTAGTTTAATCTTGAGATTTGGAGTTGGAGATTTGTGAATCAAACCTAGGAGCGAGATTTAAAGTTGTTCTCCTTGTTACTAGCTACAAGAAGATAGTCTTGGTAAGTTCTAACTTTATGTTTTAAGTTTTAATTGGTTAATGGCTAGGGTTTGGGTTACTAGATATTTGTATGACCCATTTGAGGGTAAAATGGGTGAGTTTGGGTTATGTTGTTGTAAGAAAACCCTAATAGCCACTATTTAGGGTTTTGGCCTTGTGATTTGAGGTTGTAAGTGTCAATTGGTGTTGTTAGTCGCTAATGCACTTTAAGATTTATGAAAGAAGTGTAAATGAGTAAGTTTGACTTGATTGTGAGTCTAAGTAATATAAAATGGGTCAAAATGTACTAGTTGACCTAATTAGATGAAATGGGTATGGATTACCCTAAGTTTTGTGTTAATTGAAGTTAATAGACTTTAATTCACTATTCTTAGTGATTAAAGTCGAGTCTTGGCCATTTATGGGCGGTTGTGAGTAGTTGAGTCATTTAATGCAAATTAGGTCATTAAATGCTCAAGTGGGAGTATTGTGGTTAATTCCACTAGTTGTGAAATTGAATGTGCACTTAATGATTTAGGTACATTGCATTGAAGCTCGGAAGAGCTAAATCACCATCCTTGTGACAAGGTGAGTGGAATAATTATACTTGTACGTATATGATGTGCTTATTTGTACGTAAGGATATGTGTTGTCCTAGTTAGTGATATATGTGTTGTACACTAACGATTTATGAACGGATATGTGTTGTCTAATTTAGCAATATATGTATTGTATGCTAACGGTTTATTAAATGGATATGTGTTGTCCAAATTGGTGTTATATGTGTTGTACACTAATGATCTTATGAACGGATATGTGTTGTCCAAGGGTTGATGATATATGTGTTGTGCACTAACGGTTGTTATGAACACCGATGGGAATTTTGAGTACCATTCCTTTTTGCTATTGGTTAACCATGGTTGTGTGATTGTGTAATTAGCATATTAAATTATGAACTATATGCTATTGTCGGTTGCTAGCTCCTTGTGGATTGTGGATTGTAGTTTATGCATGATGTTTGCATGTTTGTCGAATAGCTAGCTTGTATGCGGTATTGTGTAAGTGATTGCAAGTAAGTAGGTTATATATGAACATGTATAATTATTGCATTCACTAAGCATTAGCTTACCCCTCTCGTTGTTTATCTTTTTAGTTGCAGGTGCGGATAAGGGCAAAGGGGTTATCGGGCACTAGGTGGCCTTTGATGATGTTTTATTGAAGTCTGAAAGTTGGCCAAACGTTTTGGGTAGTTTAGTCCCAAACCATGCTCAAAGGGTCGTTTGGATTATAAACTATCGTTGTAGTGGATCAAACTTGTATTGAACTTAATTAATGGCCTTCGTGCCTTTTGTAAACATTTAAATTGTTGAACGTTTAAATGGAACTTGTGGATTGGTTTACATATTTTATTGGCGTGTAAATGTGTATCTTTACAAAAAAAAAAATTTCGTATAGAATACGGGTTGAGTTGTTTCAAGTGGTATCAGAGCATGGTCTAAGGGATTTAGGTGACTTGAGATAGGTGCCTAGACTTGAACTTTATTGTGTGAGCGCTTTATGCGGGACTTGTAGGACTTTGGGTCTAATCGGGAATTGTTAGTGCTTTAGTTTATGTGAACTAACCTGGTGTTAATTGTTTTGTGTTGTGTTAAGCAATCATCAAGCAAGACGGACGTTGTGCTAGCAAGTTAATGTGACGTGTTCGCGTAACAATGATTAGCTACCATTGTTACGGGTGCAAATCGTGTCAAACAAGTAATGTACGATGATTGTTGAGTAAGATGGAGTAGTGTGGGGTATATGTATATGCATACGTGTTATGTCCTTTTGTTTCATTCGTTGTTTAATCTTTTTCGTTTTATAGAATGAAGATGAGAAACGGACACGACACCGAAAATGGGGGTACGAGTGAGGACGTTGAGTTCACGGCCAAAGTTGAGGCCATCTTTAAATGTCAAAAGGCGGAGTTCCTCGAGGATGTTAAGAAAATATTTCTAGATACGATTGACGAGCAATTAGTCAATGTAGTCAAGGAGCAAGTGAAGGCCGTTCATCAAGAGGATAATGTGGGGAGACGGGACTTTTTTAATAAGAATTCTAAGGATTATCAACCTCCCACCTTTGAAGGTGAACGAGACCCTTTCAAGAGTGCCCGATGGATCTCCGATATGGAGGGGGCTTTCCGTACTTGTGAATGTCCTCTTGATAAGAAGACAAGGTATGGTTGTAGCATGTTAAGGGGTGACGCCAAGCTATGGTGGGATGCGAAAATCCAAGTTTATGGTGAAGAACAATGCATGGATTTTACTTGGGATGAATTCAAGATAGAGTTTTTTGATGAGTATCGAACTTCGGCCGATCTAATTAGGCTTAAGGACGAGTTACATTCCTTGAGGCAAAGGCCGATGGATTTGAACACTCTCAAATCCGTGTTTTTGTCCAAGACCCAATTTTTCCCGGAGTATGTCGGGAACGATAAGATGTTGAAGGAAGATTTTTATAGGATCTTGAATGATTATTATCAAGAGAAAATTAGTGTGAACGTAGTGAAGAGCTTTGATGAATTGTTCAATATGGCGAAGGGTTTTGAAGCGCTTGTGTTGAGAAAGAGTAGTTTTACTTTTGGAAAGAGGAAGTTCGAGAATTCGAGTCAATCGAGCTTTTCCAACAAAAAGAACAAGAAGGGCTCCGAAAGTGTTAACAGTGTGAATAAAGGTGGCTCCGGTGGTCATGTACCCACTTGCTATACTTGTGGGCAAAAAGGTCACATCTCTCGTGATTGCCCCAACTCACCTTCCACACCCAAATTTACTTGTTTCAATTGTGGTAAAGAAGGGCATAAGAGGCCCGAGTGTCCCGAGTTGCGCAATGATAATGTTAAGCGGTTAGAAAAGGCGGCGGGTACGGCTAGGGGTCGAAATTATTTGATGACCAATGATGAAGCCAAACAATCGAACGAAGTTGTCTCAGGTACTTTCATGGTTAACTCTAATCCGACAAGGATTCTATTTGATAGTGGTGCAAATTTGTCTTTTGTGTCACCTCGATTTGTACCTAAACTTAATAAGCTATTAGCTAAGTTAAGTCGTCCGGTAGAAGTCAAAATAGCGGACGGCAAGACGGTGCTAGTGGTTGACGTATGTAAAAATTGTGATGTTGTGTTTGGTGCCGAAAACTTTAAAATTGATCTCATTCCTATTACTTTGGGCGATTTTGATATCGTTGTGGGTATGGATTGGCTTGATCATAATAGAGCCGATATTGAATGTCACGAAAAATTTATTCGTGTAAAGGCCCCAAGTGGGGGAGAGTTAATTATTCACGGCGATAAACGAAGAAGACTTGTGCCGATATGTTCTTTTGCACGGGCACGTCGTTTTCTTGTTAGTGGTGGCATGGCTTATCTTGCCCATGTTGTGGATACTCGTGATGAGCCACCATCCATTCGTGAAATTCCGGTAGTTAGTGAATTCGAAGACGTTTTTTCGGACGAGTTACCGGGTGTTCCGGCGGAAAGACAAGTAGAATTTCGCATTGAGTTGGTTCCGGGGGATACCCCCATTGCTAAAAGTCCTTATCGTTTAGCACCGATGGAAATGAAAGAATTGTTAAATCAAACCCAAGAGTTGCTTGAAAAGGGTTTCATTCGACCGAGCTCCTCGCTATGGGGTGCTCCGGTCTTGTTTGTGAAAAAGAAAGATGGAAGTATGCGGATGTGCATCGATTATCAGGAGTTGAACAAAGTGACGATCAAGAATCGCTATCCATTACCTAGGATTGACGATTTGTTTGACCAACTCCAAGGTGCAACGTATTTTTCTAAGATTGACTTACGGTCCGGCTATCATCAAGTACGGGTCCGTGAGGAAGACATAAAGAAAACGGCTTTTCGAACGCGTTATGGGCATTTTGAGTTTGTAGTTATGCCTTTTAGTCTTACGAATGCACCGGCGGCATTCATGGATCTAATGAACCGGGTGTGCCAACCTATGTTGGACAAGTCGGTAATTGTGTTCATCAACGACATACTTGTTTATTCTAAGAGTATGAAGGAACATGAGCGCCATTTGCGTGAAGTGTTGAAGACATTGCGGAAGGAGAAGTTGTATGCAAAATTCTCCAAATGTGAATTTTGGCTAAGGGAAGTTCAATTCCCTGGCCATATTGTGAATCAAGAAGGTATTCAAGTAGATCCGGGGAAGATAGAAACGGTGAAGAGTTGGGGGCGACCGACTACGCCTACGGAAATCCGAAGTTTTCTCGGACTGGCCGGCTATTATCGTCGGTTTATCCAAGACTTTTCTAAGATTGCTTCTCCTTTGACGAAGTTGACGAGGAAGAACGTAAGGTTCAATTGGGAGAACGAGCAAGAAATTGCTTTGTAATTGTTAAAAGAGAAGTTTTGTCAAGCTCCGGTGTTGGTATTGCCGGAAGGGGTAGAAGACATGACGGTTTATTGTGACGCTTCTCTAAATGGGCTCGGGTGTGTTCTTATGCAAAGGGGTAAAGTCATCGCTTATGCCTCTCGACAATTAAAGGAACACGAGACGAGATATCCGACTCATGATCTTGAGTTGGTGGCGGTTGTACATGCGTTGAAAATTTGGCGCCATTACTTGTATGGTGTCAAAAGTACGATTTATTCGGATCATAAGAGTTTGAAACATCTCTTTAATCAACGAGATTTGAATTATCGTCAACGTAGGTGGATGGATGTGGTAAAAGACTATGATTGTGAGATACTTTATCATCCGGGCAAGGCGAATGTGGTCGCGGATGCATTAAGTCGAAAGAGTCATCACCCGGCGTTACGATTGGGATTGTTACGTATGATTATTACTAACGATTTTCTTGAAAAACTTGGTGTGATTCAAATAGAGGCTTATGTTCACAACAAGCATGCAGAGCGAATTGTGGGACAATCGGAATTCATTACTATGGGTTCGCGTGGGTTGTTGTCTTTTCAAGGAAGAGTGTGGGTGCCTAAGATGGGTGATTATCGACAAGTGCTACTTGATGAAGCACATAAGTCAAAGTATCCATTCATCCGGGCGTGACGAAAATGTATCATGATTTAAGGAAAGATTATTGGTGGCCGGGCATGAAACGTGATGTTGTGAAGTATGTGGAGCAATGCGTCACGTGTTTGCAAGTTAAGGCCGAGCACCAAAAGCCGTATGGTAAGTTACAACCGTTAGAAATCCCGAAATGGAAATGGGAGCACATTACCATGGATTTCATTATAAAGTTACCTAAAATGGCGAGAACCCAATTTGATTTGATTTGGGTGATTGTTGATCGATTAACGAAAAGTGCTTTGTTTCTTCCCATTCGGGAAGCGATATCGTCGGAGACCTTGGCTAAGTTGTTTATCAAGGAAGTCATCTCTCGACACGGTGTTCCTATATCTATTATTTCAGATCGAGATACTCGTTTTACATCTCGGTTTTGGGAAAAGTTTCATGAAGATATGGGTACGCAATCGAAGTTGAGCACGGCGTATCATCCTCAAACGGACGGTCAAACCGAACGTACGAATCAAACTTTGGAGGATATGTTACGAGCATGTATTATCGATTTTGGTGGTAGTTGGGACAAGCATTTACCTTTAGTGGAATTCTCGTACAATATTAGTTATCATACTAGTGTTGGGATGCCACCTTATGAGATGCTTTATGGGCGTAGGTGTCGAACCCCGATTTGTTGGGGTGAAGTGGGACAAAAAGAAATCGGGAGTACCGATTTGGTTTTAGAGACGAATAGCAAGATTGATGTGATTCGAGAGCATTTGAAAAAGGCTCAAGATAGACAAAAGTCGTATGCCGACAAGCGTAGACGAACGATCGAATTTCTAGAAGGTGACATGGTGATGCTTAAGGTTTCGCCATGGAAAGGTATTATTCGATTCCGGAAACAAGGAAAGTTAGCTCCTCGGTTTATTGGACCATTTAAGGTTTTAGCTCGTGTTGGTGAAGTCGCGTATCATTTGGAATTACCCGAAGAGCTTGCGGGGATCCATAATACATTTCATGTTTCCCATCTCCGTAAGTGTCTTGCGGATGATTCATCTTGGGTGCCATTAGACGAGATTGAGCTAAATAATAGGTTAGAGTATATTGAGGAACCGATTGCCATACTTGATGAGAAAGTCAAAAGGTTGAGACATAAAGAGGTTAGGACTTTTAAAGTTCAATGGCGTCGTAGTAAGGGTTCCGAGTTTACTTAGGAGCCCGAAGAGTTTGTGCTGGTTTATCTTCCTTCTTGTTATGCGGCTTGAATCGGGAGGACGCGCTCCGATTCAAGTGGGGGAGAGTTGTAACATCCCGTTTTCCCGTACGTATAGAAAGGTGCTCACTTAATCATTTGTACGTTTATAACTCGTTAGCTTATGCACAAATGTATGAATATATGCATAGATATATATATATATATATATATATATATATATATATATATATATATATATATATATATACACACACACACACACATATATGTATACTTGATAATGTGTGCATGTATAAGTTTAATCATGGGTTTGGTTAGCGTTAAGTCTTGTGAGACTATTGTTGAAGGCTAGGTGAATATAGGAAGCGGGTTTAGAATGTACAAATCAAATAAAATCAAAAATTGTTTAAATCGGTCGAACTGTCCAGTTACAGCCTTAGGCCGCGCCGCGACAATTGGGTCCGCGCCACGGTATATAAAGCAATTCCAGATCAGAAGTCAAGTTAAAAAGGGGTCATTTTTCCTTCGTTAGGTGCCGCGACAAATGGGCCGCGCCGCGGCACCTCTGCAGTTCTGACTCCGATTTTAGCTCAAATTAAATAAATTTAAGGGGCAAATTGGTAATTTAACAAGTGGATCTGATGGGAGCATTAAACCTCCACCACTAGTTCATTTATTTCATTTCCTATTCTATTTTCTTTCCAATTTCTCTCCCAAAATACAAAACACACTTAGTTTAATCTTGAGATTTGGAGTTGGAGATTTGTGAATCAAACCTAGGAGCGAGATTTAAAGTTGTTCTCCTTGTTACTAGCTACAAGAAGATAGTCTTGGTAAGTTCTAACTTTATGTTTTAAGTTTTAATTGGTTAATGGCTAGGTTTTGGGTTACTAGAGATTTGTATGACCCATTTGAGGGTAAAATGGATGAGTTTGGGTTATGTTGTTGTAAGGAAACCCTAATAGCCACTATTTAGGATTTTGGCCTTTTGATTTGAGGTTGTAAGTGTCAATTGGTGTTGTTAGTCGCTAATGCACTTTAAGATTTATGAAAGAAGTGTAAATGGGTAAGTTTGACTTGATTGTGAGTCTAAGTAATATAAAATGGGTCAAAATGTACTAGTTGACCTAATTAGATGAAATGGGTATGGATTACCCTAAGTTTTGTGTTAATTGAAGTTAATAGACTTTAATTCACTAGTCTTAGTGATTAAAGTCGAGTCTTGGCCATTTATGGGCGGTTGTGAGTAGTTGAGTCATTTAATACAAATTGGGTCATTAAATGCTCAAGTGGGAGTATTGTGGTTAATCACACTAGTTGTGAAATTGAATGTGCACTTAATGATTTAGGTACATTGCATTGAAGCTCGGAAGTGCTAAATCACCATCCTTGTGACAAGGTGAGTGGAATAAGTATACTTGTACGTATATGATGTGCTTATATGTACGTAAGGATATGTGTTGTCCTAGTTAGTGATATATGTGTTGTACACTAACGATTTATGAACGGATATGTGTTGTCTAATTTAGCAATATATGTGTTGTATGCTAACGGTTTATTAAATGGATATGTGTTGTCCAAATTGGTGTTATATGTGTTGTACACTAATGATCTTATGAACGGATATGTGTTGTCCAAGGGTTGGTGATATATGTGTTGTGAACTAACGGTTGTTATGAACACCGATGGGAATTTTGAGTACCATTCCTTTTTGCTATTGGTTAACCATGGTTGTGTGATTGTGTAATTAGCATATTAAATTATGAACTATATGCTATTGTCGGTTGCTAGCTCCTTGTGGATTGTGGATTGTAGTTTATGCATGATGTTTGCATGTTTGTCGAATAGCTAGCTTGTATGCGGTGTTGTGTAAGTGATTGCAAGTAAGTAGGTTATATATGAACATGTATAATTATTGCATTCACTTAGTATTAGCTTACCCCTCTCGTTGTTTATCTTTTTAGTTGCAGGTGCGGATAAGGGCAAAGGGGTTATCGGGCACTAGGTGGCCTTTGATGATGTTTTATTGAAGTTTGAAAGTTGGCCTAACGTTTTGGGTAGTTTAGTCCCAAACCATGCTCAAAGGGTCGTTTAGATTATAAACTATCGTTGTAGTGGGTCAAACTTGTATTGAACTTAATTCATGGCCTTCGTGCCTTTTGTAAACATTTAAATTATTGAACGTTTAAATGGAACTTGTGGATTGGTTTACATATTTTATTGGCGCGTAAATGTGTATCTTTACAAAAAAAAAATTATCGTATGGAATACGGGTTGGGTTGTTTCAAGTGGTATCAGAGCATGGTCTAAGGGATTTAGGCGACTTAAGATAGGTGCCTAGACTTGGACTTTATTGTGTGAGGGCTTTATGCGGGACTTGGAGGAGACGGGTCGAACCGGGATTGGTTAGTGCCTAGGTTTAGGTGAACTAACTTTGCGCTAATTGTTTTGTATTGTGCTTGCAATCATCAAGCGAGATAGACATTGTACTAGTAAGTTAATGAGACGTGCTCGTGTAACAATGATTAGCTACCATTGTTTCGGGTTCAAATCGTGTCAAACAAGCGATGTACGACGATTGTTGAGCAAGATGGGGCGGTGAGGTGTATTTGTATATATGTATCATGTCTTTTCGTTTCATGGTTTAACCTATTTCCGATTTATAGAATGAAGATGAGAGACGGACATGATACCAATGAAGGAGGTACGAGCGAGGACTCCGAGTTCACGGCCAAGGTTGAGGCCATTTTAAAAAGGCATCACATGACCTTTCTAGAGGACGTTAGGAAGATATTTCTAGATTTGATTGACGAGCAAGTAGTCAATCTAGTTAAGGAACAAGTGAAGGCCGTTATTCACTAAGATAATATTGGAAGGCGGGACTTCTACTATAAGAATTTCAAGGATTCTCAACCGTCCACCTTTGAAGGTGAACGGGACCTACTTAAGAGTACCCATTGGATCTCCGATATGGAGGGGGCTTTCAGTACTTATGAATACCCTCTCGATAAGAAGACAAGGTACGGTTGTAGTATGTTGAGGGGCGATGCCAAGTTGTGGTGGGACGCAAAAATCCAACTCTATGGTGAAGAACAATGCATGGAATTCATGTGGGATGAATTCAAGGCGGAATTTTTCAAAGAGTACCGAACTTCGGCCGATCTTTCGAGGCTTAAGGATGAGTTACGTGCTCTAAGGAAAGGGTCGATGGATTTGAACACTCTCAAGTCTACTTTCTTATCAAAGACCCAATTTTGCCCAGAGTATGACGGGAATTATCACATGTTAAAGGAAGACTTCTATCGAATCTTAAACGACAACTATCAAGAGAAGATTAGTGTAAATGCGGTGAAAACTTTTGATGAGTTGTTCGACATGGCCAAGGGTTTTGAAGCGATCATTTTGAGAAAAAGTGGTTTTACCTTTGGCAAAAGAAAATTTGAAGGTTCGAGTGAATCGAACTTTTCAAGCAAGAAGAACAAGAAGGGTTCCGAAAGTGTTAATAGTGTGAAGAAGAGTGTTTCCGGAGGTTTTCCTTATTCTTGCCACAATTGTGGGCGAAAGGGGCATATGGCTCGTGATTGCACGAACTCGGCGACAACTAAACTCAATTGTTTTAATTGTAATAAAGAAGGACACCGGAAGTCGGAGTGTCCTGATTTATATGGTGATCAAGTGAAGAAGTTAGAGAAAGCGGCAGGTACGGCTAGGGGTCGAAACTACTTGATGACCAATGATGAAGCCAAACAATCCAATGAAGTTGTCTCAGGTACTTTCATGGTTAACTCTAATCCGGCGAGGATACTTTTTGATAGTGGTGCTAATTTGTCGTTTGTGTCTCCGTGATTTGTGCCTAAGCTTAACAAACCGCTAGCTAAGTTAACTCATCCGGTAGAAGTCGAAATAGCGGATGGTAAGACGGTGCTAGGGGTTGATGCGTGTAATGATTGTAATGTCGTGTTTGGTGCCGAATTTAAAATTGATCTCATCCCGATGACTTTGAGTGAGTTCGATATTGTTGTTGGTATGGATTGGCTCGATCGTTATAGGGCCGATATTGCATGCCATGAAAAGTCTATTCGGGTGAAGACCCCAAGTGGGGGAGAACTAATTATTCATGGCAAAAAACGAAGAAGACTTGTGCCATTAAGCACTTATGCACGGGCACGTCGTTTCCTTAGTAGTGGTGGCATGACTTTTCTTGCCCATGTAGTTGATACTCGTGAAGAGCCACCACCCATTCGTGAAATTCTAGTAGTTAGTGATTTCGAAGACGTTTTTTCGGATGAATTACCGGGTGTTCCGGCAGAAAGACAAGTTGAATTTTGCATTGAGTTGGTTCCGGGTGCTACTCTCATTGCTAAAACTCCCTATTGTTTAGCACCGACAAAAATGCAAGCGTTGTTAAATCAAACCCAAGAGTTGCTTGAAAAGGGTTTTATCCGACCGAGTGCTTCACCATGGGGCGCTCCGGTTTTATTCGTGAAGAAGAAAGATGGTAGTATGCGGATGTGCATCGATTATCGGGAGTTGAATAAAGTGACGATCAAGAATCGATATTCATTGCCTCGGATTGAAGATTTGTTTGATCAACTCCAAGGCGCGACTTATTTTTCTAAAATTGACTTACGGTCCGGCTATCACCAAATGCGGGTCCGTGAGGAAGATATCGAGAAAATGGCTTTTCGAACGCGTTATGGGCATTTTGAATTTGTAGTAATGCCTTTTGGTCTTACGAATGCACCGGCGGCATTCATTGATCTTATGAATCGAGTGTGCCAACCTATGTTGGACAAGTCGGTAATTATGTTCATTAACGACATACTTGTCTATTCGAAAAGTAAAAAGGAACATGAACGTCATTTATGCGAAGTATTGAAGACGTTGCAAAAGGAGAAGTTGTATGCTAAACTTTCCAAGTGTCAATTTTGACTAAGGGAAGTACAATTCCTTGGCCATATTGTGAACAAAGAAGGTATTCAAGTGCATTTGGGGAAAAAAGAGACGGTGAAGAGTTGGGAACAACCGAGTATGCCTACGAAAATCCGAAGTTTTCTCGGATTGGTCGGTTATTATCGTCAGTTTATCCAAGACTTTTCTAAGATCGCTTCTCCATTGACGAAGTTTACGAGGAAGAACGCGAGATTTAATTGGGAAAATGAGCAAGAGATCGCTTTTCAATTGTTAAAAGAAAAGTTGTGTCAAGCTCCGGTGTTAGTATTGCCGGAAGGGGTAGAAGACATGACGGTTTATTGTGATGCCTCATTAAATGAAATCGGGTGTGTTCTAATGCAAAGGGGTAAGGTCATTGCTTACGCCTCTCGACAATTAAAGGAACACCAAAAGAGATATCCGACTCATGATCTTGAATTGGCGGCGGTGGTGCATGTGTTGAAAATTTGGCGCCACTACTTGTATGGTGTCAAGTGTACGATTTATTCGGATCATAAGAGTTTGAAACATCTTTTTGATCAACGAGATTTGAATTATCGTCAACGTAGATGGATGGATGTGGTAAAGGATTATGATTGTGAGATACTTTACCATTCGTGTAAGGCGAATGTGGTCGCGGATATGTTGAGTCGAAAGAGTCAACATCCGGCGATACGAGTACGATCGTTACGCATGATTATTACTAACGATTTTCTTGTAAAGCTTGGTGGAATTCAAATTGAAGCTTTTGTTAATAACAAGCATGAAGAATGAATCGTGGGGCAAACGGAGTCCATTAACTTAGGCCTGCATGGTTTGTTGTCCTTTCAAGGAAGAGTGTGGGTGCCTAGAATGGGAGATTACCGACAAGTACTACTTGATGAAGCGCATAAGTCAAAGTATTCCATTCATCCGTGCGCGATGAAAATGTATCTAGATTTGAAGAAAGAGTATTGGTGGCTGGGCATGAAATGTGATGTTGTTAAGTATGTTGAGCAATGCGTCACGTGTTTGCAAGTGAAGGCCGAGCATCAAAAGCCGTATGGTATGTTACAACCGTTAGAAATTCCGAAATGGAAATGGGAGCACATTACCATGGATTTCATTACCAAGTTACCAAAGACGGTGAGAATCTAGTTTGATTCGATTTGGGTGATAGTTGATCGATTGACGAAAAGTGCTTTGTTTCTTCCCATTCGGGAAATGATATCGTCGAAGGCTTTGTCAAGGTTGTTTATCAAGGAGGTGATATCGAGACACGGTGTTCCTATATCTATTGTCTCGGATCGGGATACTCGTTTCACATCTCGGTTTTGGGAAAAGTTTCATGAAGATATGGGTACACAATTGAGATTGAGCACGGCGTACCATCCTCAAACAGACGGTCAAACCGAAGGTACGAATCAAACATTGGAGGATATGTTACGGGCATGTATTTTCGATTTCGGTGGTAGTTGGGATGAGCACTTGCCCCAGGTGGAATTCTCGTACAACAATAGTTATCATGCTAGTATTGGAATGCCACCTTATGAGATGCTTTATGGGCGTAGGTGTCGAACTCCGATTTGTTGGGGTGAAGTGGGACAAAAGGAAATCGGGAGTACCGATTTGGTTTTAGAGACGAATACTAAGATTGAGATGATTCAGACTCATTTGAAAGCGGCTCAAGATAGGTAAAAGTCGTATACCGATAAGCGTAGACGACCGATTGAGTTCCAAGAAGGTGACATGGTGATGCTTAAGGTTTCGCCATGGAAGGGTATCATTCGATTTCGAAAACGGGGAAAGTTAGCTCCTCGATTTATTGGGCCATTTAAAATTTTAGCTCGTGTTGGTGAAGTTTCATATCGTTTAGAATTACCCGAAGAGATTGCGGGGATCCATAACACATTTCATATTTCCCATCTCCGTAAGTGTCTTGCGGATGATTCTTCATGGGTGCTATTAGACGAGATTGAGCTAAACAATAAGTTAGAGTATGTTGAGGAGCCGATTGTTATACTCGATGAAAAGGTGAAAAGGTTGAGAAATAAAGAAGTGAGAACTTTTAAAGTTCAATGGCGTCGTAGTAAAGGTTCTGAGTTTACTTGGGAGCCCGAAGAGTTTGTGTTAGTTTATCTTCCCTCTTGTCATGCGGCTTGGATCGCGAGGACGCGCTCCGATTCAAGTGGGGGAGAGTTGTAAGACCCGAATAATTATCGTACAGAAGAGTATATAGGGTACATAAAGTGCAGGAAGCAATGTGTAATTAAACAGAGGTCAGAGACTGTCCAGGCCATGGTGCGCTCAGCGCACACTTAAGGGTGCGCGTGGCGCACTGCTCCTGTGCACAGATTCCTGCTTTTTAAATTAAAGTTAAATGAGGGGCATTCTTGTCTTTTCACATGGGGACGAGTTTAAGGCATTAGAAGCCAGTTGTGTGGTGGTTGAAAACACATTCAACACTACACCAACCTCATCTTCTCCCCAAATTAAAGTTCTAGAGTGAGAAACACTTTGAGAGAAAGAAAGCTCAAATCAAGGATGAAGAAGTTGATTTCGGGCCAAAGTGCGTGTATTAAAGTTGTTCATCTAGCCCTTAACAATGTTTTGGTTGTAGTGGTATGCTCTAACTTTGATTTCCTTACTTTAATTTATATGAGGGTTATGGTTTGGGTAAATGGTGAACATAAAACCCATATTTGGTGATTTTAAGTGTTCTTGGGTAAGATTGAGTCATGAGGACTCAATAGTAACTAACCTAGGGTTTCAAAGTGTTAATTGGTGGTTATGAGTCTTAAAAGGTTAGTTAATCACTAGCACACTTGATTGTTACATAAATGGGTGTGTTGACCTTAAAATGGACAAATGGGTAATGATTAACCTAGTTGAGAAAGATGGGTATGAAATACCCCAATTTAGTATTAGTTAGTGTTTTTGGACCTTAATCACTAGCTATTAGTGATTTATGATGGTCTTGACCTTAAATGGACAGTTTTGGTATAAATGGGTCATTTAATGCATTTAAGTCATTAAATGCACAAGAGTGAATTGTTGGTGTTTAGTCTAACTAGTTTGTGTGTTGATTGAGTACTTAATGTATTAGGTACTTTGCTTTGAAGCTTGCAGAAGTATAAAACCGTCACCGAATCGTTAATGTGAGTGGAATAATTATGCATGTATGTATATAATGTATTTATTTGTGTGACGTGAAATGTGGGGTAGTCGCGGTGTTAAGACACCACATAATACGTAACGAGTGGGTTTGTCGCGGTGTTAAGACGCCACTCCAGAAATTAATGTAATGTGGGGTAGTCGCGGTGTTAAGACACCACATAATACGTAACGAGTGGGTTAGTCGCGGCGTTAAGACGCCACTCCGGAAATTAATGGAATGTGGGGTAGTCGCGGTGTTAAGACACCACATAATATGTAATGAGTGGGTTAGTCGCGGTGTTAAGATGCCACTCCGGGATTTAATGACATGTGGGTTAGTCACGGTGTTAAGACACCACAATGTCATAGAGGGTGGGTTAGTCGCGGTGTTAAGATACTACCCGGGGGTTAATGATACGCGGTGTTAAGTACACTAATGGATGTTGCGAACTCCGATGGTCTTTGAAAGTACCATCTCCTTGTATGAATGGTTAACCATGGTTATGTGTTGTAGTATATCATATTATATTGTTCGTGTTATATGCTATCGTTTGTGCTAGCTCGTGATATCGTGGATTTAGCGTTGTACATTCAAATGGTATGCTAATTTAAAATGCTAGCGTGTATGAGGTATTTGTGTAAGTGATGGTAAGTAAGTAGATTATATATGTATATGTATAACTATTGCATTCACTAAGCGTTAGCTTACCCTCTCGTTGTTTACCTTTTTAGGCTCCAGTGTGGACAAGGGCAAAGGTATCCGTGTGGATTAGTAGTGGCTCTCGAGGGTTTAGCTTTTGGAAGATCGACCAAGATTTGGGTAGTTTAACCCCCAAACACCATGCTCAAAGTTTCGTTTGGAATTTAAACTAATGTGGTCGAAATTTATATTTTGTACGAAACTCGTAATTCGGCATATGTGGGCCCAGTTTCGTAAAACTTGTTTTATTATTGAAGCGTGTTAGTTTTAACTATTATAATGTGATGTGAAAAGCATTTTGTCTAAAAGTGTCGGGAAGTGGGAGATCTTTAAGCGAAAAATGGCAATACCGGACAGAAGCTGCCAGGCAGCCTGCGCGCCGCGAACAGGCTGGGCTGCGCGCCGCGCAAAGGCTGGGCTGCGCGCCGCGCACTCATTTTAGGCAGTGCAGTTTTGAAATTTTTTTTTTATGGTCTATTTTCGGTTGGTTAACGGGTTGGGTTATTACACTAACTTATTTTTTTTTTAAAAGCCAAGGGAAACTGTAATTTTACAGCTATTGTTTATGGTATGCGATTTATATTGATAATAGGTTGTAAAATTGAAATTTAAAATTCCTATAAAATAGCAATTTAAAATTGCTAATGTAAAATGGCTACTCTATAGGCCGTTGGCTATAATACTATTGTAAAATTGTTACTGTATAGGTATTGCTACTTTAAAATTTATATTGTGAAATTGCTAGTATATGTCTATAATTGTTACTACATATGAACAAATTATTTAATTTTATGTTTGTATTTTGGGCACGACCCGACCCGACCCGATTTTACCCTACATATTCAATATTTTGTGTAAGTTATCGAATAAATATTTTGTACCCTATTGGATTTTGATCCTAGAATCGCCACTTTTGAGAAGAAGTAGTGATGTGATAGCTAGTCCTGAAGAGGAAGTATGTTTTGATTGGGAGCACTCTCAAAAGTTTTGTGCTTTAATTTTATTTATCTTTATTCGAAGTTCAAACATTGAATTTGACATTTTAATCTCATGTTTTTGTGACCTATCACGCATAATTTTAGTACAAAGTATATATTATAGTTTTATTTTATTATTATGTAATTTTAAGTTCATATATTTGTGTTTTTTAACATTGCATTGAACACTAGTGAAATAACCCGTGAAATCACGGGTTTGTTTAAACGAAATAATTTAATGACATGTTTTAGGTATTAAGTGAATGTAATGCTAAAATAATTTATTTTAATGCTAAAATAATTTGTTTTTACCAATATATAGAGACATTTATTTTCGCATACATATGTAACGCAATTAATTTCGTAAAAAGAATCCATATTTGATTATTAATAATATAATAATTATAATTATAATTATTATATTAAAAGTAAATAATAATAATAAAGATTGCTTAAAGTTGAATATTTATATTTTTAATAATAATAATAATCATTAGTAATAATAAATGCCTTTTAAATTTTTTTAGAAAATTAAAATTACAATTTATCCCTTTACATTGTTTCTGTTTTTTCCTGTTTACATATTTATTGCATCTCGGTATCTATGTGTTTTTATTTAGGATATATATAAGGTCCCATGTATATGTTTGTTTTTGTTTATGTATGTATGTATCTAGTGTATATGTATGTCTGTATATATATGTATACTTGTTTAGGTATACGTATTTTTACATGCTTATGTGTGGGTGGGAGCATATATAGTTATATAATTATAGGTGTATGTATGGGTGTGGGTGTGGGTGTGGGGTGGGGGGGGGGGGGTAGTTTGACTTTTTTTTTTTTTTTTTTTGAAATTACTTATTACTGCATATTATATTATTCATGCTATCTGTCATACTGTTGTGCATTACTGCTATATGTGTTTTCTTTTTTGGCTTCTTCGTTTGGTTTCATCTTCCTAGACGCACATAAGTTATGTGACATAACGCTTACAGGTACGTATGCCCGCACTTTCCCGTTTTAATGAGCTTTCCTGGCCGGAGGTCCTTTAAGAAGCAATCTCTTGGCTCTCGAGTAGAGGGTGGGACGATCTTATCTAAGCGCGGGTTCTATACCCGTGGGTGGAGTAGTGACTTCCCTCTAATCTAGGGTTCGAGGAATGATTGTCTACACTCCACCTCCCCCATACCCTACACTCGTGGGATTAGGTATTGTTGTTGGTGTTGTTGTTGTTGTTGTTGTTGTTGTTGTTGTTGTAAAATTACAATTTATGAGAGATTAGTATTTTCTTCTATAAAAGATTTCGTATTATTTTTTAATTAAATTAATATATAATTATGACATCATCATTATGAAAATTAAGAAGTAATTAGTTTAATGATGACATCATCATTTTAGAGTTTTATATGACTATATATAGATGTCTCAATTTTATTAAATGTGACAGAAATTACAATAATTGAATATGCATTGTTTTTTTTTTTTTTTTTTTTTTTTTTTTTTTAGCTAATAATAGGATTTGTGTAAAAGGCTCCAGAGATAACGGGGGCGATCCAAAAAATTTGCTTCGCAGTTCACGTCACCGGATCAACATGGGGGATCGTTGTATCAGAAAGATGAAGACGGATGGTTATTTGAGGTACGGAAATCTAGCAACAACGTAAAACCTATTCCAAATCCTTGCGTGAAAACTTAATCTTCCAGATAGAGTGAATCGTAAAGGTATCTGGTTACTTTGTGAACCATATAGTAATAAATTCTATTCATATGCTGCATATAAACGTACGAAACAAGGTAAGCATTCTGGACTCGTTAGGTTTTCGGAGGTTAAAGATGACTGAAAAGTTTGCTAGGGTTTCGTCTTCAATTTGGGTTGACAAAGTACGATTGATTGCTTCAGTGGCCAGATACAATAGGGATTCAAAGGCATGTGGTAATAAATCAAACGTTAATAAAGCTCCAACAATTGTTGCATCTACACATATTAATAAGAAGGTTACACCTCAGGTTTCGTGCAGTAAAGGTACATGATCTTATGTTGAAACTGTGAAAGGTGAAAATAGTAAAATGTCTAGCCAATCCACGATAGTTATAAAAAATGCTACGTTAATGGTTCAGGACCTCGTTCAGATTTCGAATCCAATGGAGTCGTTATAGATTAAACTTAAAGTCGCATTTCAATGGGGCATATCAATACCGTCATTAGAGAAGAGGGTTTTGAGAATGTTTCAATAAACATATTGGTGGCTTATGGTTATGGGTAACATTCTCACCGGTGGAAGCATGCACAACATTCAAGATCAATACAGTGATGATATCATTGTGCTCGTTTACTAGACCCGTAGCAAAAAATTTCGTGGTTGATGAGAGGATGACGTGGGTGGAACTATCGGGTATTCCATTGTGTGCGTGGAATGCATCTACTTTCAGAAATGTGGTTGCTATAGTTGGATGTTTTATAGTTTTTGATGCCGAGTATAATGGTGCTTCAAGTTGGGTCGGGCTTGTATTGCGACTAGAAGTAACGAGTTGGTGTCGGAGAAGGTAATGGTGTACATCAATGGTGTAGGATACGAGGTACATGTGAAGGTGTAACAACCCTACTTTTTCCGTTACTTCCGTTAAGTGTTTGTTAATTAATTTAACAGTGCTTATTTGAAAACTTGTGTATTTAATTTAATTAAATGCATAATTTTATTTCGGATAGTGATATACGTAGAAAACGTTACGGTTTGAATAACTGCAAAGATGTCTTACGGGATAACGGATCACGCGTAATAAAAATTTAATTATTTTTACTAATTATGAACATAGAAAAATAAATTTAATTTATTAATTATTTTAATACATTGGATCACTTGGTTGCGTTTAAACGATCGGTTTAACGTTCCTGAACTTCGGTACGGTTAAACGACACTATAAACGGACCAAGAGTACATGTAACAAATTAAAACGAGCCCGGGAAGCCCCCATGGGCCACACTCGGCCGACCCCTCCCCATTCCCCCCTTGATGAACTTATTTTGTGGGTCATGTGATTAGTAGTGTAATTAGGGCCCAAGTTTAATTCCTAGATAAATCTACTACTTGACCTAAACAGTATAACTTATTCCCTAACCCTAAAAGTCAAGACTTCTTCCTCCCTCCCTCTCTTCTTGCTCGTCGATCATCACCACCCACATAACCACATCAATGTTTGCTTGTTTGGTTATACAATCTACACGAAAGTTGTTGTTCTCATCATCCTCTACGCATTGATATAAGTAATTTGATCTCTAGAGGTATAAAACTCAAAACCCAAATTTTCAATTTTTGTTTTTTAATCAATTATACATAGTGAATGTTGTAATAGCTCAATCCATGACCAATTGTGTGTGTTTGATTGCTAGATTCCGTTGTCTATACGTTTTATGTGAAATTCGTTTTTGGAACAGACCTAAACTATATGTATGACATAAAATCATTAGGTAATATTTATTTAGATGGAAATTTATAAAAAAAATAATATGTTTGCTCTCAAGAATCACTCGATTTCGTTTAGAATTGCTCCTGTTATGCTTATTTGAAGTTTTGACATGATTATACTTTGAATACGAATTTTCTGAGTTAAATGCTTATTGATTGGGTATGTGAAATGGTTACCAACTGAAAGAAAATCAATAATCACTCAAGTTAGACTTAAGATTCATGCAAATCGGATTCATAATGCTCATGTTATGCTTGTTTGATTTAGTGCGACTAATTTTGTTGATTTACACTTTAAACTGATGCAAACGACTAATTTAACTTGATTTCTGGAATATAAGCTGTTGATTTCTGAACATTACATGATTGTTACTTTACTTTTCGTATAGATTATATATGCTAATTGTTCAAAGATGCCCGGATAATCGCGTCCGAAAATGACTACCTGATTAGAGTCAAATCTATCTCGTATGCACAAAATTTTTTCTAAATTGAACTAGAAGTTTATTGGGTACTTGTCCTTCTGATATGTTTGTATTTGTATCTTAAGAAGCATATTACATTTGAATGTCAACATCTGAAACATTATACATTATGTTCTACATGTGTCCTAAAACGCTATGTATGGATTCTGTCCAAATCAGAAAGTCCAACTTCCTTTGCAAAACTATATCAATTGCCTAAAAAAAAGCTTAGAGCTTTTTACAACTTAAACATTAGGATGTTATTGATCATATTCCACTGGCCATATGTCAATTTCATTTTTCTAGAATAAATAGTAAATGAAATAAAAATGTTGCGCGTGCAGAAACTGACTGGGTGAAAAACGTATGAAACATGAGTTATAGAAATCATTTAAGGGAATGGCTAGACTTTTTAGAAAGCTTATAACATGTTATTTTTGTTTTTTTACCATATTGCCATGATTTATGAGTTGTGAATTATGCTTGTTGATTACATGACTTACGTGAAACCGAAATGATACGATAACTAGTAAATACGTACATGACAAACTATGATCTAAAACTTGTTAGTTGACCTAAGCTTGACTCATTGACCAAGATTACATAACTTACTGAGGTGTTTGACTTTGGTTGACTACTTTGACCAAGTTTGACTTTTGTTGACGTGCATGAACTGTGTTGACTTTTTACAACCTTACCGACTCGGTGTGAGCTACAAGACAACATGTACACTATGGGATAACATAGTGTGATATTATAAACTTACTTGAACAAATTAAATGAATAGGTTGCGTTACACGATTGTAATCGTCTGGTCTACGTACTACTTTTGATTACTAATTACCATGCACGCAAGGTGAGTCTACAGTCACATTTTCACTTTTACTTTTGGGCTGAGATACATGCTACTATCAACTGTTTTTACAATTGTTTTACAATTTAGACACAAGTACTAAACATTATACATATGAGTTCTATTCAGAAAGCGCTTAGCTTGAATACTTTAGTTACTTTTATAAGCGTGAATCATAGGGACGGATCTGTTAGGTTTGACAGCCTCACCCTACATACTGTGGTGCTTATTCTTCGTAAACGATACACTTGAACAGGTGTATACTAAGATAGGGTAAAGGAAATCGCGTAGCGTTATTCTATTCGTTGTGTTAAATTAGTATTCAAGTGTTCATTGGAACGTATATACTTATTACAACACTTGGGTTGTACGCAGAAAATCTCGTTGCCTAAAACAAAGAATTATTTCTCTGAATACTGGTTTTCAGACACTACTTTATGTTACTTAAACCTGTGGTTTACAAAAGATAGAAACAAAACTTGACATGGTATGTCTACAACATTTGAAACTTGACATGGTATTGTCTACAAACATTTGAAACAGGACACAATGCTGTCTACAAACTTTAAATATGAAACCTTTGTGGTCTCATACGTTACATTTGGTTACTTAAACTTGTGTTTTACAAGCAGTAGAAACAAAACATTTTAGATGTCATATACGGTTGAAACTTAACATCGCTGTTTACAAACAGTTTACACTTGACATTTGCTGTCTGCAAATTTTGATATTAAGCCTTGGTGGTCTTATGCTGATAAACGTTTTTCTAAAAATTGTTTCTTAAACATACTATATTGTTTACTTAAACCTGTAGATTTACTCAACATTATTGTTGACCCGTTTTGCATGTTTTATCTCTGGTATTAATTGCTTCCGCTGTAGAAATTTGCGTTTATATAGAAGTCAAGCCATGCACTGGGGCCAGAGTTAACATCGCCGTTAATAAATTTTGATGAGGTGTTACATTTTGTATCAGATCCTTGGTAATTGGGAACTAGGATGCATTAGTGTGTATAACTGTAGGGTGCATTAGTGGGTCTAGTCTATAACGGCATACCTGAATGATCATTATATGCCATGCTTACACTGTTTGCTTTACTATGTTGCATGTATGGCTACCTATCATATCACATACATATACACACCTATACCCATATTGATACGGACTTGGACTAAATATACTATATCACGAATCGTACATGTACACATGACGCGAGACTTAAATTAAATTAAGTTGATCACGCTATCTTGAACTTATGGAGTAATGTTAAATGGAAATATTAGTTAGGGTAATATAATGACCGGGATTATATTACGGTAACTCAGATAGAAGTTCGGATATCGCAAAATAAGGAATTGGGAGCGAATCAAGTAGTTTATTTGGATAAATACCGCTTAGAACATAAGTCCAATAATCTCAAATATGATTAGAAGTATACACTATAAGAATTATATGTTATTATAACCTATTGATGGCACATAATCACATCACAACTCGTTACTACTCGACACTGTCCCTCACCACCGATCACTACTTAGCACTATGAAGAAAACTACTTGGGCATACTCATCATCTTATACCACTACTCTTTACTACTTATCGTTGCTAACTACTACTCAAAACCGCCTCTCACTGCTAGTCACGAATGATCACTACTTCTCACTGCTTATCATCACTAGTTACTACTTAATGCTACCTATTACTACTTACCACTACAGAGTACTACTCATCACTACTAGCATCTCTATGATACACTACCAGCATCTCTATGATTCACTACCAGCTACTATGCATCACAACTCGTTGCTGATATATTTTTGAGGGTGAATTTCCTGTAACAGCCCGCGTAACCCGTAGTAGATATTGTATGCTTTGACCTCTGACTTACCTAACATCCAGCAATCCGCGGTCTTACAATTTTTCTTTCCATTACGCGGTTACCAGAAGGGGTATCCATACCCTCGCTCATAAAGGGTGTTTCATACTCCTCCCCCACCGATGTGGGATAAGTCTGATGACTCACCCCGTTTTCAACATCAACTACAATGAAGTTCGTGACGATTTCAAGCTAGTCACGGGTACGTTCTTACCCAACGATCATAATGTTTATATACCGTTGACACCGGTGCAGATAGAAGCTTTATAGCTAGAGATTTCTGTCACAACATTAAGAATCTTATATCTTCCTTAGACAACGTGTACTCTATAGAACTATTAACTGGAAAGTTTTGACCTCGCGGTTGGAATGAAATGGTTATCTAACGACAAAACCGAGGTTGTTTGCGACCAGAAGGCTATTCGAATTCCTCTTGCCGATAGCAAATCAATAATGGTGTATAGAGAGAAGATGAGTACATCGTTGCATTTCATTAATTGCTCAAAGGTCCGGAAATACGTGAGAAACGGTTGCCTCTCAAATATGGCACATGTGAGAAAAGTTAAATCAGAGATTAAGAGACCCGAAGATGTCCCTATTCTTAAAGATTTTATTGAGGTTTTTCTGAAAGATTTACCCGGTCTTCCATCTTACCGTGAAGATGAATTTCAGATTGATTTGGTACCAGGAGCTGCACCAGTAGCACGTTTACCTTACAGACTTGCACCTCCAGAACTACAAGAATTGTCCAGTCAACTGTAGGAACTTTTGGACAAGGTATTATCCGACCGAGTTCTTCACCCTGGAGAGCTCCTGTTCTTGTTCGTTAAGAAGAAAGATGGGTCAATGAGATTTTGTATTGACTATTTAGAATTGAACAAGTTGACAATTAAGAATCGGTACCCACTGATGAGGATTGATGACTTATTCGACCAATTACAGGGATCTAGTTGTTACTCAAAGATTGATTTAATATCTGGATATCATCAATCAAGGGTCAAAGAAGCTGATGTTCCTAAGAAGGCGTTCAGAATATGCTATGGGCATTATGAATTTACAGTGATGCTATTTGGTTTAACGAACGCACCAGCACTATTGATGGATCTCATGAACCGTGTGTGTAAGCCATACCTGAATAAATTCATCATTGTATTCATAGATGACATATTGGTGTACTCGAAGAACAGAGAAGAACATGAACAACAATTGTGTTCATTACTAAAGATGTTCAGAGAAGAACAGCTGTATGCGAAGTTCTCAAAGTGTGACTTTTAGTTACAAGGAGTACAATTCCTTGGTCATGTAGACTTTGCTTGTCCTCAAGCAAACTTCCGAGCTTTTAGCACCGAAGATTTTTATCCGCAGTGATCGAGCTATCTTTGTTTCGCAAGACATAAGAGTGAAAACTTGGTTTTATTCTTTTTGTTATTCCCGAACCTTTTTCGGCAAGCATGAGAAGAGATTACATAACTAAGGCTATCTCACTCGGGTCACTCAATTCACTAAAGTGTTTTGAGTGTCCTATAGTTCTAAGAAATGAAATCGCTCATAGCCAGTCATGTTTACATTCTTCGTCATAGTCTTGATCAAGACTCAAATCTCCATCACTTATTTGAGAGAATTTTCAGTTATAGACTCAGCTTATATGTCACGACCCTACTTTTTCCGTTATCTTTTTCCGTTAATTATTTAACGACCGTTAACTGTTAGTGTGCCACGTCATTTCTATGACCTATATTATTATTTTTGTAATAATATATATATAATAATTATTATGTGTTATATGAATATATGTATTCATATTTTAATTTATACGTTTCTACGTCTCGCGGATTTCTATCCGGCGAATCTTTTCGGTTTTAAAACCAACGGTCGAGCTTTCGGGATTTTTAAATCCTATATATTTTAAATATGATATTTTATGATCATATTATTATTAGGTGTATTTATATTTATTTTTCGTCGCGCGTTTGTTATCTTTCCGGATTTTTAATCGCGTAAGCGTGTTTTCGCGTTTCGGGATTCGTTCGGGCTTTCGGGCCATCAGACTTTAAGCACTTAGAAAATTTGGCCCACCTTGGGGCCCACCCTACCCATTTTCTGCCGAAGCCACAAGGGAGGGGGGATACACTCCCTTGTTTTCCCATATTTTGATTTATTTTATTTTTACAAAATCTTATCTAAACCTAAAACCTAATTTTTTTGCTTTCTTCCTCCCTTTCTCTCTTTTGGGCGACGACCACCACCACCATAAACATCATCACCATCAATCAAAATATTACTTGGATCATCAAATCGTTTATACAATCGTGTTCCTCTCTTCGTTCTCTACGCGATCATATATACTTTGATTCTCGATTTGGGTATAAACCCTAACCCTAGATTTTTGATTTTTCATATATATTACTGATTTTGTATGTTATATTATTAGTATGATGTATATTAGTTGTTGTAATGTTGTTTGGATGCGTAAAATTACTCGTTTGCTTATGATTTCGGTTTGCAAATTTTGGACAGCAGCATAATTCGTATTTTCTGACTTTGTAACTGATATGAATGTTAAAATAAAGTACATAAATGAGTTCCTCTCATCAAGACATTAATTTTAGACTCCGGATTCATGTCGTTTCGATTCCCGGAGCCCTAGATATGCTTAATTTGATTTTTGTTAAAGATTGAAAGGTGTTCTTGGCATGAACAAGATTGGGTCCGACTTTGTGACCATCCTTGGTGTCTTTAGGGTGTGTCATTTGGTTAGGACTGATGGTGGGACGAATTTTCATGTTCAGGTCACCTAAATCCGAGCCACGGTTCACCCGTTGTGCCTAAATTACTGTTTTGAGTAAATTGATTTTCCCAAGTGTGGGCATGGCTGATATCCACGACCTAGGGACTGTTCTTGGAGTGTTCTTGAGTTCATAATTGTGTTGGGTGGTTTGAGTAGGCGGAAATGCATATGTGGCTCGCCCGAAACCGACACCCGGGGCTCAAGATACGACCCGATGAACTTTTAAACTTAAAACTTATGGTTAATGATTAAACTTATGTTAAAATTAATGGATTTCATTATTAATTAATTAATTATGATAAAAGAAGTAATTATTATTATTTAAAACTTATGATATAAATATTTATTATATCATTTAATTATTAATTATGATTTAATTAACATTTTAATTAAACTTATGATTAATAATACTTTTATTATTAAAGGAAAATACTTATGATAAGTATTAAATTTGTTTTTGAGAAATTATTAAAAGACTTATAATAAGGATTAAATAATTATTTAATTATTATAAGACTTAATTATTATTTAATTATGATTTAATTATTAAATACTTATGATTTAATAATTTTAATTAGAAACTTATGATATGATTAATAATTCATTATTAATTAAAAATACTTATGATATAATTTAAAAATTATTATTATTAATAATACTTATATTATGATTAGTATTTAATTAATTTATTTAAATACTTATGTCGTACTAATTATAACATTTCAACTTATATTAACTTTAATAATTCATTTTATTTAATTAAACTTATGTTAAGACATTATTATACACTTTTGACTTTAAATAACATTATAACCTATGTTATTATTATAACTTACACATTTAAAATTAATGTTGACCATGTTTGACCAAGGTTGACTTTTGAGTTGACTTTCGGTTGACTTTGACTTTTAGTTGACTTCTGTTGACTTTCTAAATAAGGAAACTTTCCTAACTTCAAAACTTTCCAAAAATAGAAACTTTCCAAAAATAGAAACTTTTCAAAAATAGAAACTTTCCAAAAATAGAAACTTTCTAAAAATAGAAAGCGTGTGTCCTTATGCTGTTCCAATCAAACCGATGCTTGCTGAGTAATGTTCTATGTCTACTTGCAACATGTACAATAGCTATCATACTAAGACTTGACCTAAGTTAGTTATTTATTTCGACCTGCTTTATTTATAGGTCGGCGTTGTGATCTTTCTTGATCACTTTACTTTACTTGCTGTTCGCTTGTTTGTGAGATTTCTTCAGTTGCTATTTAAGGTGAGTTATAGTCCCGTTTTTACATACTTTTCAAAGTATACTTTTTGGGATGTGATTACATGCATATTTTTATTTACGGTTAGACACAAGTAACAGTTAAATTTAATTATTCATTGTGAGTTGGACAAAAATATTCCCTAGTCTGGTAACTGTAATCATTGGTTTCTACCGGTGAACGCGAATCCTACGGATAGATCTATCGGGTTTGACAACCCCATTTCGAGCTAGTCGCGCTAGCAATTTATAATCGGAATGTTTAGTACTTCGTAATTTGTTGTAGATACACTGTCCAAGTGTATATTTTTTATTGTGTTTGGCAAGGGTAAATAAAGGGTTAAGTGGTTACCAGGTGGCTCATTGTTAATGGAATAATGTTTAATGTTTTCTAACATTTTTAAATCTTGTGGTCTAAAGTTTACTTATTTATTTAAACCTATAATTCACTCAACCTTTGTGTTGACAGTTTACTTGCATGTTTTCACAGGTACTTGAGTTATTTGATGCTTCCGCTGTCGTTAGAAGAGTCTGCATGCATTTGGGCAGATTTTATGAAACTATTTATGAAACTTAAGTTTGCATTCTATTTTGGATAATTTAAATTGTGGGTTTGTTGGCAATGTTTTGTGTCAACTTTTGGTTCATTACTATGGTTGGTTGATTTAAACTACTTAATTGGGTTTGTTTCCTTTTTGGGCAACATTTTGAAATAAAAGAATGCAACTTTGTTTATTTAATTCATTTAAGTCCGATCAAGCTATGGGACCAACTGACGGATCCGTTAAGTGTTTTGACGGGGTCGTCACATGTGGTATCAGAGCTCTGGTTGTAGGGAACTAGGCGGTCTTAATGTGGTCAACCCGTGGTTATTAGGGTGCATTAGAGTCTAGTCTACAGCCCGACCTTTTTGCTATAGCATTATTATGCATTTCATTTCATATAAGGTATATTATTAGCTTTCATATCTTTTTAGTATGTGGTTTGCGGTTTTGCTGTTTGCAGATGTCGACTTCGAGCGATAACTCTGTTGCTGCTCCTGCTCCACCGTCTCCTGCTAGACGTCGTGCTAATCAACCAGAGATCGATGATCCTGTTCATTACTATTTTTCTACCATTACTCATATGAACCGGGCTTATAATGAGGTGACACGTATTAACGCCCTTAGTGATTGTTTGCGCACTTTGCCACATAATGAAGTTATGGACGAGATCCGTGCCGACATGGGTAACTTTATCACTTTCAAGCATAGGGTTGAGGATGCGAACCGTAAGCGTGATCGAGAAGTTAATGCTAAGTTCGAGGCTCTCGAGAGCACTGTTCGTGTGTTGAAGGAAGAGTTGGATGTTGTGAAAGGGAAGTTGCGTAAGTATGAGGATCCTGCTGAGACTCATGCTGGACCAGCTTATCACACCCGCTCTAAGCGAATGTGATGTGATTATTCATATTGATTATCTATTTCATCAGACTTAATGTCCTTTTTATACATACATTTTGGGTTATGTACGGCGTTTTGCCGAGGATTTTATTAAGATTTTGTTATGGGATATTTTTCATTATGTATGGATGGTTATTTTTATGACATCTATTATCATTATCATGTTTTATTTCTGATGTTGTGGCTCTTGGCATGTTATATTATGCGTAATATATGTTCATGTATGTTAGGTGCTATGTATGTTGTATGATGTTATCATAAAATATGTATGCATGTGATGGTTATTTCTATAACAATCATAACTGTCATGTTATTGCTCATAGTGTTAGTTGACTAATATCTTAATGGTTAGTCTTCTCGTGTTTTGATCTATTCCTTTATGACACTAGTATTATTCTTGGTACTAACGGATGTGTTATTCTATTTTGAAGATCATGCCTCCAAGAGAGTCCACTGAAGCGCGTATGCAACGCCTGATCAATGAAGGAATTGCTGCTGCTATGGCAGCAAATGCTAATGTTAATGCTGATGATGTAGCGTGAGGGTACGAAATAGAATTATTTTTACTAGGAAATACTACAAAATATGACACAAGTTTTATTAATTTACGGATGGGATATACCTAAACTTTGCTACAACACTATAGGCAGTGTACCTAATCGTAGAGTAGTGTAGTTTTTAGTAAGTCCGGTTCGTTCCACAGGGAGCTAGTGATTACGTACTATATTTTTATAAAACTATATTTATGTAAATATATATATATATAAGTAGTAATATTATTATAAAAGGGGGGTTTTTACCGTTTACTGACCGGTTTGTCGATTTTATATTTTTAAGCGTAAAGATAAATGACAATAATTAAAGTGCGTAAAATAAATAAATGACGATAAATAAAATAACAATAAATAAAATTGCGATAGAATATGAAATAAAAGGATTATGCTTATTTAAACTTCCGTAATCATGATGTTTGACGTTTTGATTTTAATTAATTGTTACTCGGGTTAATTGTCCTTTGTCATGGTTTATTTGATACCTATCTGGTTTTTATCCATAATAGTCCATCGGTCATAAATATAAAGTGCGAGTGTCCTCGTCAAATTACTCTTATACCCGAAGTCAAATATTCCAACTAATTAAGGATTTAAACTGTGACGCAGTTATCACTTCTGTCAACAATTACACCAGTTATCACTGTATGTAATCTACCCCTGTTTTGATTAGATATGAATATTAATTTACCCACTTGATCAGTTTGAATAATCAATTACCCAACCCGAATAATTAATCAAATGATTATAATAGATTCCATATGAACGTCACTAAATAGGACAACCATAATCATTATTAATTATTAGGATAATTAATTTGAAGATAGGTTCGACAGACTCCAATGAGTTGTCACTCAATTAGACAATACCCCCCATCTATTAATAGTCAATAGTCTAATTTCCACAAGTGTCGGTCTTTTGCCCAAACCTTAATTATGGTACAAAGCCCAATTACCCAATTTTAGTAATTAGCCCAACATCATGATTACTTCGTTTTAAATAAGCATAATAATAACTTAGCTACGAGACATTAATATAAAAAGGTTGAACATAACTTACAATGATTAAAAATAGCGTAGCGTTACACGGACAGAATTTCGACTTACACACTCAAACGATCTCTATCATAAATCTTATTATTATCATAATTTAAAATTAAAATTAAGATTATTGTTATATCTTATTAAGTTAACATTATGATAGAGATATAGAATATAGATATTGATAATAGATAGATGGATCGATATATAGATTTAGGATAGAAAAAATGTATATTTCAATTGATCGTTACATAGCCTTTTATAGGCGAAATTAGAAATTGAATTTTCATTTACGACCCCTGAACTATGCTCAATTAACAACTTTTTATTATTTAATATTATTCTTATTATGAATTATTTAAATATTATATTTTATTCTTGTGCATAGTTGACTCGTAATTTTTACACCGTTGCGTCGAGCGTTGAGAGTTGGTTCATGTCCTGGTTCCGGATTTTCGAACGTCCTTTCGTACAATTTTATATCGTGTACTTTGCGTTTTGTAACTTGTACTCTTGTCATTTTTAGACGTTCCTCATCAATAATTTGAACCTTTTTGATTGTATCTTGTACTTTTGAGCTTTTTGGACCTTTGCGTCTTCAAATCTTCGTTTTCGCCTTTTGTCTTCGCACTTATTTAAAATAAACGAATATTACTCGAAAATGGAACAATTGCAACTAAAATCTTGTCTTTCTTGGGGGATTTTGCTATGAAATATATGTTCCTTTTTAGCCTTATCAATATCCCCACACTTGAGCGTTGCTTGTCCTCAAGCAATACAGTCTTGAAATAATATAATACATCACACGAATCACTTCTTTATTCTTCACACTTTGTACATCAGTGATTTTGATAGAGCGGTATAAACAATGATATTAACAATAGAACCATGGTTAAAGGTGGGTGTGTCATCCACAGTTGCCTTGGGTTTAGGTCAACGACACTTGCAATCAAATAGCCGATTTACTTTCGGTTTCCAAAGCAAAGTGCACATTTGAAAGGCGGTTTACAGTCCCACATGACTATAAAAATGTAGATCCTTTAGGAAATTGGATCTTTATGAAAACATTTGATCTTTTAAAAATTCAAGCTAGATTTTACCCTAGACAAGTTTTCTGATTTGACCCACCATCGGTGTTGCAAAATATATTTGTGGATCAATATTTTGGCTAAAAACATTTAGGTTCGTGTAATCCACTGCTATCCCGGTATCGGAAAGCACACATCCAGTTTACTTGTTCCGTATATTACCTTTCGGCAAACTACCGTCCGGTTGTAAAGGAAAGCGATGAACAAGAAACTGTTAAGGCAATGTCCCGTGACATGCAAATGATTATGGTCTTTTAACGTGTCGGATGCTAGAACTATCCTTGGTAGGAGCGATAGTAAAGATCATCCTATGATTTTTCGGTCTGGCACAAGGTCCTGTCTCCGACCATGCTATGCAACCACCGTTCTTACGGTTGACACCCGATTTGGTTCAGGTGACCTAATGAATTCCAGGTGAATTCCTAGGATTTTACGTTCAATGGTAATGAACGCATTGAAAATGGGTTTTCAGAAAACAAATCGGTTTGTATTTTTGATCAAAATATTTTCTCGTTCATGCTCGAGTTTAGATATCATCGAATTCCATGAGTTTGAATTCTCAATCTTTAAGGTCAATCTCTAGGATTGAGTATTATCAGTCTTAAAAGCTGATTTTTAATCTTTAAGGAGATTATCCTTTTCTGGGGATCTGATTCATTAGTCTTATCAAGCTAATTTGCACGGTGCCTCCCCATTGTACGAGATAAATCCTTCTCATGGTTAGGATAAATCTGACCACTTGGCGACCCTGTTTGATGCTGAGGTCCGTAGATTTCCTGCTGATTTTAGAGATGACTTTTCTAGATTTTTCGTCAACCTACAGCTGGTCTGGACGACAACTTCATGACCTAAATCAAGAAGCGCGTGTCTTTTTCGGAAGACTTTACTTCCTTCAAATGATGGAATTGATTCATCGTGTAGATCCATCTTTCTTTCAAAAGTATTATAGTAAATCGGGTAAAACTGATTAGTATTATCCAAAACAAAAGTACCTGCAATAATCTTGTACAAAAATATGTGATAGATAGTTTTTAATTGAATAACTTGGTACATTCTCCCCACACTTAGTTTCTTTCTTTGCCTTTTTATTCTCCTTTATTTCATTTTAAATGAATTCAAGCGTTTTATGTTGTTTCTCAATTTATGTCCTTTTCGAGGTAACGATAATTTCGGTATTAACACCTAGTTTTCATCGTTCATAAATATGTATAAACATGATTTTGAGTTCATTTAGTTGAAAATTTTTCAAATTTTCACAAAATTTGGCAAATAAACCAAGTATAAACCTGAGAGAATTTATAACCCTTCCCCACACTTAAGATCATGCAATGCCCTCATTTGCATGAAATCAGACTATAATTTAAATTCATGAGGGTGATTAGCGTAGAAAAGTGATTAAAAATACCGAGTTTGCAAACATATTGTTATTTCACATTTGATTTTTTTGCGTCTTGTCAAAATCAGTAGCTTTTGCTGAACTTCATGACAGTCTTTGAAAGTGCGCTGTTTTACCCTGTTTTGTACATAAGATAAAATACAAACATATATATACATATTTTTGAAGTTTGGTACATAACCCCACGTTCAAAAATTTATAATATATAATATTTTTTTCATCCTTTAGATCAATAAAATTAAAAATAATGATAACAAAATTTGTCGCCCCGCCCTCGGGTAAAGCAATTTCGGTTCAATGACCTAGTGTTCAACTTACGACGAATTTTAAAAATCATATTTTTAACTTAAAGAAATAAAGTAAATTTTGTTTTTTAAAATCACAATAAAACATAAATTAAAATGCATATTAATTTCAAATAAAACCTAAAAAAAATAAAAATTCAGAATGGAGGGAGAAAACTAGTTCTTTAGTGTCTGCTAGCGGAAAAGACCAATCGAATTCCATTCTCGGAACTACACGAGAACAGAACAAATAACTTTAGACAGCATTATCTTTTTAGAACATTCGAATCTCCCCACACTTAGGTAGCTGTGGTGTTGAAATTGTGATTAACTTCATTGTCAATTTCTCTTGGTCCATAATCAACTTGCCTATCTGTGACTTTTTCTTTAAGCCAGTGCCCGGCTTCTTCCGTAATATCCCATAATTCAACTAGCTTCGCCCTTTCTTTAGGCGACAGATTGGATACTAACCGGTTACATAACTTAAAGTTCCCCTTACTTCTAGCATCAATAGCCCGTTTAAAAAGTTTCTTCAATGAACTGTTAATAACGGGGTCATCTAATTTCGTATCAACAACGGGGTCCTTTGTTATTGGGTTATCATTAGGTGTTACTTCATTTTTCCCACACTTAGGCGTTTCATTATTGCTAAGCACTGCCGTTGGAGTTGGTAAAACAACATGGTTATTACCAATCGTTTTTATTGGTTCAACGGTTTTGGTTGGTGGAGGTTTAGATTTTCGAATCATAAAGGTGATCGATTTGCCACCACTTTTAAGTGTCATTCTTCCATTTCCTACATCAAATAACGCCCCGGTGGACGCTAAGAATGGTCGTCCTAAAATTAGAGGAATGTTTGAGTCCTCTTCTATGTCAATGACAATGAATTCGACTAGAAAGGTTAAATTACCTACTTGAATGGGTAGGTTGTCAGCAATTCCAACTGGATGCTTAATGGTTTGATCAAAGAGTCGAACACTCATATCCGTTGGACTTAACTCACCTACCCCTAATCTCTTATATAATGAAAGAGACATAACACTCACACTTGCACCTAAATCTGCTAGTGCATCATACATGACACAATCACTAAGTAGACAAGGAACAATAAATTCACCCGGATCACCTACCCTAGGTGGAGGTTTTGGTGAAACTGTATTCACCGGGTTTACTTCTACGGCTTTTGTTTCTTGTACTTTCTTATTCTTTTTCTTCTTCTTCTTTCCAGAAGTATCACAATCTTTATTTCTTATTACTTGCTCATACTCAACTCCTTTTCTTGGAAACGGGATGGGTGGTTTGTATGGTGTCACCACTGGCTTTACATACTCGGGTGGTGGTGGTGATGTAACTTCTTCATTGTTACTCACATCTAAAACCTTCCCATCTTCTGGAACTGGTTTTTCAGAATTTGTTGACACCATATTAACATTCTCTTTCCGAGGATTTACTTCAGTATTACTCGGTAGCTTTCCTTGTTCCCTCTCACTCATCATGCTAGCAAGAGTACCTACGTGTTTTTCTAGATTCAAAATGGAAGCTTGTTGAGTTCTTAATGACTGATCAAACCTCTCATTTGTTTGGGTTTGAGTTTCAATAAATTGTGTTTGAGATTCAACTAGCTTGAATACCACGTCTTCCATATTTGACTTTTTCTCTTCGGTTTGTTGTTGTGGTTTATATAAGCCAGGTCTTTGTTAATTGAAAGTGTTGTTTTGAGTTGGTTGGTTATTCGGACCTTGTTGGTTATACCAGTTATTTTCGGGTCCTTTTGGATTGTAAAGAATGTTTTGATTTCGATTGAAGTTTAGCTTTGGCGGTTGATAATTATTTCGATAATTATTTCCTGGCCTTTGGTTCATATAGAAAACATTCTCTCGTTGTTCCATGGTTGGTTCAATGTGACAATCTTTCAATAAGTGTGGTCCACCGCATAGCTCACAACTGATTCGTATTGCGTGAATATCTTTATTCATCTTTTCCATTCGTCTTTCGAAAGCATCTATTTTTGCGGAAACGGAATCAAAGTCATGGCTAGAATCGGCTCTAGCCGCTTTAGATGATCGAAAGATATCTTTTTCTTGATGCCACTCATGTGAGTGGGAGGCTGTGTTATCAATAATTTTGTAAGCTTCGGTTACGGTTTTCTTCATAATGGAACCACCAGCTGTTATGTCGATGTCTTTTCGTGTGGCGATGTCTACGCCTTTATAGAAGATTTGTACTATTTGAAAAGTATCTAATCCGTGTTGAGGACATCCTCTCAACATCCTTCCGAATCTTGTCCACGCCTCATATAATGTTTCATTTGGCTTTTGCGCGAACGTAACAATTTCTCCTTGAAGTCTCACGGCTTTAGATGCCGGAAAGAATTGTTTAAGAAATTTTTCAACTAAAACATCCCATGTATCAATCGCCCCTTCAGGTAACAATTCTAACCAATCTTTGGCTTCTCCCTTTAAAGTCCAGGGAAATAACATGAGATAAATTTGTTCGTCTTCCACTTCTCGGATTTTGAATAGTGTACAGATCCTATTAAACGTACGAAGATGTTCGTTTGGGTCTTCATTCGGCGTACCACTATATTGGCACTGATTAGTTACCATGTGTAGAATTTGTCCTTTAATTTCATAATCTGGAGCATTAACTTCTGGTTTAATAATGGCGTGACCTTGGCCAGTGCGCTTAGCTCTCATTCGTTCTTCCATACTTAGAGGTTCTAGATTTTCCATGATTGGATTTGTTGTATCCGAATCACTAGAGGATTCTGATTTAACGGTTTGGTGTTCAGGATCTTGGAATTGTCCTTGAATATCTTCCGGGTTCTTAGTTGTGAAATCGGGTTCAAAAGATGGATTATCGGAAATTTGAATTGGAGTACTTAGTCGACTAGATGACGATTCTAAAGAAAAATCAACGGCGGTTATATTTGCTAAATGTCTTGATCTAGTTACAGGTGGTGAACGTACAAAAGGTGGTGAACGTCTTGCTCGGTGCATTCACTGAATATCCTATTAGTTTTTAAAAAGAAAGAAAAATTATAATAAGTTATCCAATCAATAGACTTTTCTGATTTTGCCCACGTTTCGAATAGCCAAAAGATGCAGCAGAGGGGCAGGATTCGTTTGGTCTCAATATAATTGAGTACTGTTTGGCTCCAATAACCCGGTCCACGTACAAATCCAACTATTACTACGAACCAGAAAATTTTGATTTCTATCAATTTAACCACTTAAAATAAATTTTCGTAATTTTAAGAAATTTAGAGAAGAAGTAGAAAAAATTCTAAGTCCTAAAAACTAGAATGGCGAGAAATAAGAGAGAAAAAGATTGCGCGTCGAAAAGTGTCGAAAAATAAAAAGGTCGAAAAATAGGCGTCGAAAAATAAAAATAAGAAAGTAGTGCAAAATACGGCGTCGCAAAATTCTAAAGTACCTAAATCTTAGTCTAAGGAATAAGCACTTAAGGGATTTTACGGCAAAGCCTAAAAATTCTAGAAATAAAAATAACTATGGCAAAACTAAACTTAATACTAAAAATTGTAACTATAGTCTAAAAATATAAAGGTAATAAAACTTAAAAAAAAATTATAATTTATTATATTTTTAAAAATTTTTTTTTTTTTAAATTTTTTTTTTTTTTTTTAAAAAACGAATTTTTTTTTCTTAAAAAAAAACGTTTTTTTTACAATTTTTTTTTAAAAAAAAAAAAACCAATTTTTTTTTACAAATTAATACTTTTTTTATAATTATTATTTTTTTTTCAAAACTTTTTTTTTTAATTCATTTACTATTCATGAATAGTAAATGAAAAGAAATTAATTAATTTACTATTCACATGAAAGCGACATGATAGAAATTATTAATTACAAGTTACATAATATACCCCTGAAGTATTTAATAAATACGACTTTTTAAAACTTTTACGATTCAAAATATATTCTAAAATATTATTATATTATTATATTCTATTTCAATATTATTATATTATTATATTTTATTTCAATATTATTATATTATTATATTTATTAAATTATTATTATAATTAAAAATATAGCGTTTTAGCGCTCCCCGGCAGCGGCGCCAAAAACTTGATGATGTAGCGTGAGGGTACGAAATAGAATTATTTTTACTAGGAAATACTACAAAATATGACACAAGTTTTATTAATTTACGGATGGGATATACCTAAACTTTGCTACAACACTATAGGCAGTGTACCTAATCGTAGAGTAGTGTAGTTTTTAGTAAGTCCGGTTCGTTCCACAGGGAGCTAGTGATTACGTACTATATTTTTATAAAACTATATTTATGTAAATATATATATATAAGTAGTAATATTATTATAAAAGGGGGGTTTTTACCGTTTACTGACCGGTTTGTCGATTTTATATTTTTAAGCGTAAAGATAAATGACAATAATTAAAGTGCGTAAAATAAATAAATGACGATAAATAAAATAACAATAAATAAAATTGCGATAGAATATGAAATAAAAGGATTATGCTTATTTAAACTTCCGTAATCATGATGTTTGACGTTTTGATTTTAATTAATTGTTACTCGGGTTAATTGTCCTTTGTCATGGTTTATTTGATACCTATCTGGTTTTTATCCATAATAGTCCATCGGTCATAAATATAAAGTGCGAGTGTCCTCGTCAAATTACTCTTATACCCGAAGTCAAATATTCCAACTAATTAAGGATTTAAACTGTGACGCAGTTATCACTTCTGTCAACAATTACACCAGTTATCACTGTATGTAATCTACCCCTGTTTTGATTAGATATGAATATTAATTTACCCACTTGATCAGTTTGAATAATCAATTACCCAACCCGAATAATTAATCAAATGATTATAATAGATTCCATATGAACGTCACTAAATAGGACAACCATAATCATTATTAATTATTAGGATAATTAATTTGAAGATAGGTTCGACAGACTCCAATGAGTTGTCACTCAATTAGACAATACCCCCCATCTATTAATAGTCAATAGTCTAATTTCCACAAGTGTCGGTCTTTTGCCCAAACCTTAATTATGGTACAAAGCCCAATTACCCAATTTTAGTAATTAGCCCAACATCATGATTACTTCGTTTTAAATAAGCATAATAATAACTTAGCTACGAGACATTAATATAAAAAGGTTGAACATAACTTACAATGATTAAAAATAGCGTAGCGTTACACGGACAGAATTTCGACTTACACACTCAAACGATCTCTATCATAAATCTTATTATTATCATAATTTAAAATTAAAATTAAGATTATTGTTATATCTTATTAAGTTAACATTATGATAGAGATATAGAATATAGATATTGATAATAGATAGATGGATCGATATATAGATTTAGGATAGAAAAAATGTATATTTCAATTGATCGTTACATAGCCTTTTATAGGCGAAATTAGAAATTGAATTTTCATTTACGACCCCTGAACTATGCTCAATTAACAACTTTTTATTATTTAATATTATTCTTATTATGAATTATTTAAATATTATATTTTATTCTTGTGCATAGTTGACTCGTAATTTTTACACCGTTGCGTCGAGCGTTGAGAGTTGGTTCATGTCCTGGTTCCGGATTTTCGAACGTCCTTTCGTACAATTTTATATCGTGTACTTTGCGTTTTGTAACTTGTACTCTTGTCATTTTTAGACGTTCCTCATCAATAATTTGAACCTTTTTGATTGTATCTTGTACTTTTGAGCTTTTTGGACCTTTGCGTCTTCAAATCTTCGTTTTCGCCTTTTGTCTTCGCACTTATTTAAAATAAACGAATATTACTCGAAAATGGAACAATTGCAACTAAAATCTTGTCTTTCTTGGGGGATTTTGCTATGAAATATATGTTCCTTTTTAGCCTTATCAAATGCCAATGTGAACAACAACGTGGGATGCTCCCACAAAACTTTTATGGCTGGTCGACCCCAAGAATTCAGTGGTACGGAAGGACCAATAGGGCTTACTCGTTGGTTCGAGAAAATCGAATCTATTTTCAGGGTCAGTCGGGTCCGTGAAGAGGACAAAGTTAGTTTCGCTAGTTGCACTCTCAAAGATAGTGCCTTGACATGGTGGAACAATCTGGTTAGTAGTTTGGGAAGCGATGTAGCTTATGGTTTGGCCTGGAATGATTTTAAGGAAAGATTGATCACCCGCTATAGACCTCGGGGTGAGCTTAAGAAGCTAGAGGTTGAGCTCAAGAATTTGAAAATGCATGGCACTGAGTTAGATGCCTATGAACGAAGGTTTTTCGAGTTAACTTTGCTGTGTCCTAGGGTTTATGCGGATGAGGACCGCAAAATTGAGGCTTACATTGATGGTTTGTCTGAGAAGATTGAACACGGGGTTGAGTCCAGTGAACCCCAGACTATTGAGGCAGCTATGTCTATGGCCCACAAACTTAATGACAAGGTGTTGAGAAGAAGCAAGACTACAGTTGTTGAAAGTAGTGAGGAGGTTGTCAAGAAGGCTGATAATGGGAAACGAAAGTGGGATAACAACCGCAATCAAAACCAGGGTCAGTAGAAGAAACAGGATACCTCAGGTGCTAGTAACAGAAATCAGCGTGTGTGCCCTCGTTGCTATAAAGCTCATGATGGTTACTGCACAGTTACTTGTAAGAGGTGCTCTAAGCAAGGGTACATTGCTAAAGATTGTACAGTGCTTTTGCCGGGGTCTGCTACTCCCGTGACTGGTGGTAATAATAATAATGTTGGTAATAGAGGTGGTAACGGTAACGGTAATGGGAAATCGAATAATGGAGGTAATCCAAGGGTTTGTTATGAGTGTGGGAAGCCGGGGCATTTCCGAGATGCTTGTCCCAACAAGAAGACTGCAGAGACTGCACGCGGCCGAGCGTTCAACATTAATGCTAAGGATGCGGAGGAAGATCCTAAGCTTGTTACTGGTACGTTCTCAGTCAACGATTTATCAGTTTATGTGTTATTTGATTCAGGGGCTGATTTAAGTTTCGTGTCGAGTAAGTCAAGTCCAAAGATCAAAACGCCGTTAACTCTCTTAGACAATACTTATGTTGTTGAAGTAGCTAATGGTAAAGAACTTACTGCTAAGACTGTACACCGTAAATGTAACATTAATTTGGGTGGTAGGGATTTTGACATAGATTTGATACCGATTGAACTTGGTAGTTTTGATGTTGTTATTGGTATGGATTGGTTGTCCGCGAACCGTGCCGAGATCGTCTGTTATGATAAGGCTATTCGTGTTACTGATGTTATTGGAGAGCCACTGATGGTCTATGGAGATAAGAAATGCGCACAGTTAAACCTTATTAGCTGTATGAAAGTTCGTAAACATCTCCGTAAGGGCTGTCATGCTATTCTTGCTCATGTTGTTGATCCTAGTAAAGAAGTGAAGAACGTTGATGATGTTCCCATTGTTAGGGATTTTTCCGAGGTGTTTCCCGATGACTTACCTGGCCTTCCGCCGCAACGCGCGGTAGAATTTTAGATTGATCTTGTTCCCGGCACTGCTCCTGTAGCACGTGCTCCTTATCGTCTTGCTCCTTCCGAACTTCAAGAATTGTCAAGTCAACTTCGTGAGTTGTTAGACAAAGGTTTCATTCGTCCTAGTTCGTCCCCTTGGGGAGCTCCTGTTCTGTTTGTTAAGAAGAAAGATGGTTCTTTTCGTTTATGCATTGATTATCGTGAACTGAATAAGCTCACTGTTAAAAATCGTTATCCTCTTCCGAGAATCGATGATCTGTTCGATCAGCTTCAGGGTTCTTCTGTTTATTCAAAAATTGATCTTCGTTCTGGCTATCATCAGTTGCGTGTTAAAGAATCTGATGTTTCAAAAACTGCTTTTTGCACCCGTTACGGTCACTTTGAATTTCTTGTTATGCCGTTCGGATTGACAAATGCACCTGCTGTGTTCATGGACCTCATGAACCGTGTGTGTAGACCCTATCTGGACAAGTTCGTTATTGTTTTCATCGACGACATCCTTATCTATTCTAAGAGTGATGAAGAGCACGAAGAACACTTGAGGTTAGTGCTTGATTTGTTAAAGAAAGAAGAGTTGTACGCTAAGTTCTCTAAGTGTGTTTTTTGGTTAAGAGAAGTTCAGTTCCTTGGTCACATTGTTAGCAAACAGGGAATACAAGTTGATCCTGCTAAAATTGAGGCGATTGAAAAGTGGGAAACCCCGAAAACTCCTACTCAAATTCGTCAGTTCTTAGGATTGGCAGGTTACTATCGAAGGTTCATCCAGGATTTCTCTCGTATAGCGAAACCTCTGACTGCTTTAACGCATAAGGGGAAAATGTATGAGTGGAAGGATGAACAGGAGAATGCTTTTCAGATTTTGAAGAAGAAACTGACTACCGCTCCGATATTGTCTCTACCGGAGGGTAATGATGATTTTGTTGTTTATTGCGATGCATCACGACAAGGCTATGGTTGCGTTTTGATGCAACGAAAGAAGGTTATTGCGTATGCGTCACGTCAGTTGAAGGTTCACGAATAGAACTATACAACTCATGATTTAGAGTTGGGAGCTGTTATTTTTGCACTGAAGATTTGGAGACACTATCTTTTAGGTGTTAAGAGTACTGTGTACACCGATCATAAGAGTCTTCAACATATTCTCGATCAAAAACATTTGAACATGAGACAACGAAAATGGATTGAGACGTTGAATGATTATGATTGTGACCTTTTGTATCATCCGGGTAAAGCCAATGTTGTGGCTGATGCTTTGAGTCGTAAAGAAAGGGCTGAACCACGAAGGGTTAGAGCTTTGAATCTGACAGTTAGATCAAACCTCGTTAGGCAGATTCTTGAGGCACAACAAGAAGCCTTAAAGGAAGAGAATTTTGTGAAAGAGAACGTAAGAGGTATGGCTAGAAAATTTGAGATTCGAGCTGATGGAACTAGATACTTTGCGGGACGTCTTTGGGTTCCGAAGTTTGGAGGTCTTCGACAGTTGATTTTAGATGAGGCTCATAAGTCTAGATACTCTATTCATCCTGGTTCAGAGAAGATGTATCAGGATCTTAAGGAGCTGTATTGGTGGCATAATTTGAAGGGTGACATAGCTAAGTATGTGTCTAAGTGTTTGACCTGTTCTAAGGTCAAAGCTGAACATCAAAAACCGTCCGGATTGTTGGTACAACCAGAAATTCCCGAGTGGAAGTGGGAAGGAATTACAATGGATTTTATTACTAAGTTACCGAGAGTTGCGGGTGGCTATGACACTATCTGGGTGATTGTAGATCGACTCACTAAGTCGGCTCACTTTTTGCCAATCAGGGAAACAGATTCAATGGAGAAGCTCACTCGTTTGTACTTGAAGGAGATTGTTTCTAGGCATGGTGTTCCTGTATCCATTATTTCGGACCGAGACAGTCGTTTTGTATCGAGGTTTTGGCGATCTTTACAGGAAGCCTTGGGAACTAGATTAGATATGAGCACCGCTTATCATCCTCAAACGAATGGTCAAAGTGAGAGGACCATTCAGACATTAGAAGATATGTTGCGAGCTTGTGTGATTGATTTTGGGAATGGGTGGGATAAGTATTTGCCGTTAGCTGAGTTTTCTTATAACAACAGTTATCACGCAAGTATTAAAGCCGCACCGTTTGAAGCTTTGTACGGTAGGAAATGTAGGTCTCCTATTTGTTGGAATGAGGTTAGGGATGCCCAACTTACAGGTCCAGAGATTATTCACGAGACTACTGAGAAGATTGTGCAAATTAAAGAAAGGTTGAGAACTGCTAGAAGTCGGCAAAAGAGTTATGCCGACAAAGGAAGGAAAGATGTTGAATTTCAAGTTGGTGATCGTGTTATGTTAAAAGTTTCGCCTTGGAAGGGTGTTATTCGTTTTGGTAAAAGAGGGAAGTTAAGTCCTCGTTTCGTGGGACCGTTTGAGATCATTGAAAGAGTTGGACCGGTGGCTTATCGTTTGAAGTTGCCACAAGAACTCAGTGCTGTTCACGATGTTTTCCATATTTCGAACTTAAAGAAGTGTTTGGCTGAATTTGATCAGACTATTCCTTTGGAGGAACTTCAAGTTGACAAGCAATTGCATTTTATTGAGGAGCCAGTTGAGATCATGGACCGAGAGGTTAAGACTCTTAAACAGAGCAGAATTCCTATTGTTCGGGTCCGATGGAACGCTAGACGCGGTCCCGAGTTCACTTGGGAGCGTGAAGATCAAATGAAGCAGAAGTACCCGCATTTGTTCTCAGATGCCGAGTCAACCCATGCGCCTGCTTAAATTTCGGGACGAAATTTCCGTAACGGGGAGGTACTGTCACGACCCTACTTTTTCCGTTATCTTTTTCCATTAATTATTTAACGACCGTTAACTGTTAGTGTGCCACGTCATTTCTATGACCTATATTATTATTTTTGTAATAATATATATATAATTATTATTATGTGTTATATGAATATATGTATTCATATTTTAATTTATACGTTTCTACGTCTCGCGGATTTCTATCCGGCGAATCTTTTCGGTTTTAAAACCAACGGTCGAGCTTTAGGGATTTTTAAATCCTAAATATTTTAAATATGATATTTTATGATCATATTATTATTAGGTGTATTTATATTTATTTTTCGTCGCGCGTTTGTTATCTTTCCGGATTTTTAATCGCGTAAGCGTGTTTTCGCGTTTCGGGATTCGTTCGGGCTTTCGGGCCATCATACTTTAAGCACTTAGCAAATTTGGCCCACCTTGGGGCCCACCCTACCCATTTTCGGCCGAAGCCACAAGGGAGGGGGGATACACTCCCTTGTTTTCCCATATTTTGATTTATTTTATTTTTACAAAATCTTATCTAAACCTAAAACCTAATTTTTTTGCTTTCTTCCTCCCTTTCTCTCTTTTGGGCGACGACCACCACCACCATAAACATCATCACCATCAATCAAAATATTACTTGGATCATCAAATCGTTTATACAATCGTGTTCCTCTCTTCGTTCTCTACGCGATCATATATACTTTGATTCTCGATTTGGGTATAAACCCTAACCCTAGCTTTTTGATTTTTCATATATATTACTGATTTTGTATGTTATATTATTAGTATGATGTATATTAGTTGTTGTAATGTTGTTTGGATGCGTAGAATTACTCGTTTGCTTATGATTTCGGTTTGTAAATTTTGGACAGCAGCATAATTCGTATTTTCTGACTTTGTAACTGATATGAATGTTAAAATAAAGTACATAAATGAGTTCCTCTCATCAAGACATTAATTTTAGACTCCGGATTCATGTCGTTTCGATTCCCGGAGCCCTAGATATGCTTAATTTGATTTTTGTTAAAGATTGAAAGGTGTTCTTGGCATGAACAAGGTTGGGTCCGACTTTGTGACCATCCTTGGTGTCTTTAGGGTGTGTCATTTGGTTAGGACTGATGGTGGGACGAATTTTCATGTTCGGGTCACCTAAATCCGAGCCACGGTTCACCCGTTGTGCCTAAATTACTGTTTTGAGTAAATTGATTTTCCCAAGTGTGGTCATGGCTGATATCCACGACCTAAGGACTGTTCTTGGAGTGTTCTTGAGTTCATAATTGTGTTGGGTGGTTTGAGTAGGCGGAAATGCATATGTGGCTCGCCCGAAACCGACACCCGGGGCTCAAGATACGACCCGATGAACTTTTAAACTTAAAACTTATGGTTAATGATAAAACTTATGTTAAAATTAATGGATTTCATTATTAATTAATTACTTATGATAAAAGAAGTAATTATTATTATTTAAAACTTATGATATAAATATTTATTATATCATTTAATTATTAATTATGATTTAATTAACATTTTAATTAAACTTATGATTAATAATACTTTTATTATTAAAGGAAAATACTTATGATAAGTATTAAATTTGTTTTTGAGAAATTATTAAAAGACTTATAATAAGGATTAAATAATTATTTAATTATTATAAGACTTAATTATTATTTAATTATGATTTAATTATTAAATACTTATGATTTAATAATTTTAATTAGAAACTTATGATATGATTAATAATTCATTATTAATTAAAAATACTTATGATATAATTTAAAAATTATTATTATTAATAATACTTATATTATGATTAGTATTTAATTAATTTATTTAAATACTTATGTCGTACTAATTATAACATTTTAACTTATATTAACTTTAATAATTCATTTTATTTAATTAAACTTATGTTAAGACATTATTATACACTTTTGACTTTAAATAACATTATAACCTATGTTATTATTATAACTTACACATTTAAAATTAATGTTGACCATGTTTGACCAAGGTTGACTTTTGAGTTGACTTTCGGTTGACTTTGACTTTCAGTTCACTTCTGTTGACTTTCTAACTTCAAAACTTTCCAAAAATAGAAACTTTCCAAAAATAGAAACTTTCCAAAAATAGAAACTTTCTAAAAATAGAAAGCGTGTGTCCTTATGCTGTTCCAATCAAACCGATGCTTGCTGAGTAATGTTCTATGTCTACTTGCAACATGTACAATAGCTATCATACTAAGACTTGACCTAAGTTAGTTATTTATTTCGACCTGCTTTATTTATAGGTCGGCGTTGTGATCTTTCTTGATCACTTTACTTTACTTGCTGTTCGCTTGTTTGTGAGATTTCTTCAGTTGCTATTTAAGGTGAGTTATAGTCTCGTTTTTACATACTTTTCAAAGTATACTTTTTGGGATGTGATTACATGCATATTTTTATTTACGGTTAGACACAAGTAACAGTTAAATTTAATTATTCATTGTGAGTTGGACAAAAATATTCCCTAGTCTGGTAACTGTAATCATTGGTTTCTACCGGTGAACGGGAATCCTACGGATAGATCTATCGGGTTTGACAACCCCATTTCGAGCTAGTCGCGCTAGCAATTTATAATCGGAATGTTTAGTACTTCGTAATTTGTTGTAGATACACTGTCCAAGTGTATATTTTTTATTGTGTTTGGCAAGGGTAAATAAAGGGTTAAGTGGTTACCAGGTGTCTCATTGTTAATGGAATAATGTTTAATGTTTTCTAACATTTTTAAATCTTGTGGTCTAAAGTTTACTTATTTATTTAAACCTATAATTCACTCAACCTTTGTGTTGACAGTTTACTTGCATGTTTTCACAGGTACTTGAGTTATTTGATGCTTCCGCTGTCGTTAGAAGAGTCTGCATGCATTTGGGCAGATTTTATGAAACTATTTATGAAACTTAAGTTTGCATTCTATTTTGGATAATTTAAATTGTGGGTTTGTTGGCAATGTTTTGTGTCAACTTTTGGTTCATTACTATGGTTGGTTGATTTAAACTACTTAATTGGGTTTGTTTCCTTTTTGGGCAATATTTTGAAATAAAAGAATGCAACTTTGTTTATTTAATTCATTTAAGTCCGATCAAGCTATGGGACCAACTGACGGATCCGTTAAGTGTTTTGACGGGGTCGTCACATTATATCGTGAAGAGATGGTGGATTTGGGGGTGTAAAAGGGTGTAAAGGGTTGGATAGATAGGAGTTCTTTTAAGGATCGAGTTTGATAATCCTTTCAGCTTTTTGTCGGGAGTTTCAGGTCGAGCATCCTTCTTTTTGACTGCTAGGAGTTCTTTTCTCGGATCTTTATGGTTCCGTTCCTTTTCTCAGAACCTTTATTCATCAATATTTTTTTTTTTAGAAAGCATCTTTTGCTTTTCTCTTCAAGGTCTCCTTTTATTGGCGGTCTCTTTGATATTTGACTCGGATGCTCGCATTTTCTAATGCAGTTTTATAGAGAACTTCCCGAAAGTATGATTCCGATGGGATTTATTTATTTTTATTTATGAATGAAACGAATAGGTAACGGTAGATGGATTTGTGGTGGCTTGGAGTGAAAATGGAAATGAAGGTGTTTGATGGGGGTGTTTTATCTTCACGAATAGCCGAGGTTTTTAACTTAATAGTTCTCGTCAAAAGGTGTGATTCTGAAATGTAGATCAAGAGCAAGTTCTAATTCAGAGATGCCAACATCGGCGCACTCAACGGAAATATAGTGAAGCACCAAAAATGAGTGCTTGTCAGGCCTTATTTGGAGTGCCTCACAACAATTATAATGGGTCGAATTGCGCCTTTCGTTATGTAATGCTCTTTGGGAAAATTTGGTTTGGTTTTCGCAAAAAGTTTTGACCTTGTTATACTCTTTTGTCTATTTTGTAACAAATTTTTTTTGATCATTTATAGAATTTTGTAATCCTAGGTGTTTTATAGCTCGAAAAGTTTTAACTTTTGTGAAAAATTTAGTTTTATAAACACTTGAGGATTTTACGAGACTTATTATGTGTAATATTTGCTGATTTTACGAGAATCATTATGTGCAATATTTGCTATCCCACACTTTAAAATAACATTGTCCTCAATATTAAGGATACGGCGTATCCCACACTTAGGTTTTGAAAAAGACGTTTTGTTATTAAAAGTTGATATTGATGGGGTTGCTAATCCCACACTTAGAGTTTAAAGTGGCCTAGTATTATTGCGTATATTCTATTGAAAAAGTGGTGAAGACGTAGTACTCCCATATGATTGCAAGGCGTGTATGAATGGTTCGCCGATTTATGATTTATTCTAATTTCATGCTGGCGCCATTCTCATTCAGTGCGTCCTTGCTCCAAGTCTTGCTTCCATCTTGTATGGTCTCGATTGTCGTTTGTTTGTGACTTTTATTCATGCAATTTATTCTACCATATCATACAAACTTAAACGTAAAAAGTAGTTATGCCCAAGGTTGGGCGTACAGTAATAATGTAATAATGTATTATAACATCACAAATTATCATAAAATGAAATTGAGACAGGGAGAATCATGGCTGATCTGGCTGGTGTGGTGGAAGAGAATATGACACGCTCGTGCGGGGTTGTTTCGGGTTCCTAAGAGCTGATCGTCCTTCATCATCCATCTCCTCGTCGGTGGTGAACTGTCGTGCCAATTCCGAGGTGTTCACACCTGAAGATATCCTGAAACGAATCTTGTTTGAATGAGCAATCAGTCCTGTGAGCAATGAAGTGCTGGTGTGAATCATAGGCCCTGTACGCCATCCTTGCCCTTCCTGCCGATCTCGACCCCAATCAGGGTTCATACCCATTCCTCCTATACCCTGTGCAACATCCTCAGCCATGTATTGGCTCGCAGCCTGATCCCATGCATTAGTATGAGCATCGGTGTATGTATCTCTGTGGGTGCTGACGAGGGTCTGGCCAAAAATGTTGTTGAACAAATCCTCGGCCCCTGTGCTCTGTTCCCTAGGTGGAGATAGAATGACCGTGCGCTGGGTGTAATGCTGCTGAGGAGGAGACGGAGGTTGTGGATATTGATAGCTAGGCCCTGCACCTCTAGGGTCTCTATGGGCGAACATCAACGGATACTCGTGAGGATACGGTGGGACATTAAGCTGTCTTCCTGCATAATGCGTGAAATGATCTAGAATCTGAAAGATGGCAGCCTCAGCGAACCTCCTCTCCTGCCCGGGAAAATCCTCCATATGGTAATGATACGGCTCAAAGCGCAGCCGATCCTCCTGACCTACTGATGAGTATCGGCGGGTGTCAGTAGGCCTACTTAGCATTCTGGGATCATCCTTATCCTGCGGTTCCTGCGAACCTCGCCTCCTCCTACCATCCCTCGTCCTTGAGTCACGTCTAAATCCTCTAACTCTTACTGATAATGCTAAAAACGAACATATATTTCATAGCATTATTCCTCAAGAAAGACAAGCTTTTAGTTGCAATTGTTCTATTTAAAAGTGATATTCGTTTAAATAATAAAAGGTGAAGACAAAAGACAGATTCGACGAATTGAAGACGCAAACGACCAAAAAGCTCAAAAGTACAAAAGACAATCAAAGAGGTTCCAATTATTGATAAAAAACGTCTCGAAATTACAAGAGTACAAGATTCAAAACGCAAAGTACAAAATATAAAATTGTACGCAAGGACGTTCGAAAATCCAGAACCGGGACCAGAGTCAACTCTCAACGCTCGACGCAACGGACTAAAAATTACAAGTTAACTATGTATATAAATATAATATAATATATAATTAATTATATTAATTATATATATATTATATATATATTATAAACCGTCGGCAAGAAAGACTCCAAAAGGGACTGAGCTGTAATTTCAAACTCCGCGACTCGCGGAGTTTGAAGGCAAAAATGCCGCGAGTCGCGGAGCCCCAAAAGTCGAAAATCCCTATAAAAGCAAACGAATTCTGATCGCAAAAAACCAAAAAAAATCCATCCATCTCTCTATCTATATCATATATATTTATATTTATAATTTATATTTTAATTTTAATTATAATTCTAATAATAAGGGTATGTTAGCGAATGTTGTAAGGGTGTAAGTCGAAATTCTGTCCGTATAACGCTACGCTATTTTTAATCATTGTAAGTTATGTTCAACCTTTTTATATTAATGTCTCGTAGCTAAGTTATTATTATGCTTATTTAATCCGAAGTAATCATGATGTTGGGCTAATTACTAAAATTGGGTAATTGGGCTTTGTACCATATTTGGGGTTTGGACAAAAGAACGACACTTGTGGAAATTAGACTATGGGCTATTAATGAGTTTTATATTAACTAAACAATACCTTGTTAATTTAATATACAAACTTATAATTTGACGTATATATATATAACCACATACGCTTGACTGGGTACGGTGGGCGGGATATCTATAAATACCAATAATTATTCATTTTACCGGATACGGAACTGAATTAATAGTTAATAAACTTCTTGAAACAGGGGTGAATTACATTCAAGGGTAATTGGTATAATTGTTAACAAAGTAGTAAAACCTTCGTTTACACGCAGTCGATAACCTGGTGTATTCATTAAACAAAGTATTAAAACCTTGTTACAATTCGAATCCCCAATTAGTTGGAATATTTGACTTCGGGAATAAGAATAATTTGACGAAGGCTTTCGCTCTTTATATTTATGACTGATGGACTATTATGGACAAATCCGTATGGACATATTAAATAATCTAAGACAAAGGACAATTAACCCATGGGCATAAAACTAAAATCAACACGTCAAACATCATGATTACGGAAGTTTAAATAAGCATAATTCTTTTATTTCATATTTAATTTCCTCTATTTTATATTATATTGCACTTCTAATTATCGCACTTTTATTTATTGTTATTTAATCGCACTTTTAATTATCGTACTTTTTAATTATCGCAATTTTATTTTATCGCACTTTTATTTATTGCAATTTCATTATCGTTATTTATTTTACGTTTTAAATTAAGTCTTTTATTTATTTAATATTTTACATTAGGTTTTAACTGCGACTAAAGTTTTAAAATCGACAAACCGGTCATTAAACGGTAAAAAACCCCCTTTATAATAATAATATTACTTATATATATTTGTATTTCTATAAAAGTAAACTAATATAGCATTGAGCTTTGTTTAAAAAGATTCCCTGTGGAACGAACCGGACTTACTAAAAACTACACTACTGTACGATTAGGTACACTGCCTATAAGTGTTGTAGTAAGGTTTAAGTATATCCGTTCTCTAAATAAATAAATATCTTGTGTAAAATTGTATCGTATTTAATAGTATTTCCTGTAAAAATATAAGCTATTTTATATACACCTCGCACGACATCAAGTATTTTTGGCGCCGCTGCCGGGGAGATCTTCTTAAAAGCCGGAAGCGCAACGCTACATAAAAAAAAAGATTTTTAGTTTACTTTTATTAAAATTTGTTTTTATAAAAATACGTTTTAAATATTCAAAAATATAAAAAGAAAAACAAAAATTTATATATTTTTAAGAGTTTGTTAAAAGTTTTATAAGTTTCTTTATTTTTATTTTAGTTTATAAAAATATAAGTTTTATTTAAATATCTTTTATTTATATTAAAACAGAAAATTTGAAAACATAAAAATAAAAAAATAAAAAAACGCGTAAATTTCCTGTTCCAGAGTTGAAAACTGGAACCCCGCGACTCGCGGGGTTTGCAGCTTTGAGAACCGCGACTCGCGGAGTTTCTCTGACACCGACAGAAACCCTAAACTGCATTTATTACGGATTATTATTAATTATAATTATTATTAACCCTAATTATTATTATTATTATAATTAGTTTTATTTTAATTTAAGTTTTATTTAATTTATATTTTAGTTAAATTAGTTTAATTAAATTGTAAAATTAATAGTTTTAATAAATAATTAATATAAAAATAATATTTTTATAAAAATTGTACTTTTTACAACTTTTTGTATATTTTTATATTTTGTCCCTTTTTAATTGTTTTAACGTAATATTTGTATTTTTAGCTCATATTTAGTTTTAAACTTAGTTTTTGCCATAGTTATTTTTACTTCTAGATTTTTAGGCTTTGCCGTAAAATCCCTTAAGTACTTTTTCTTTAGACTAAGATTTAGGTGCTTTAGAACTTTGCGACACCTTTTTAAGTTTTAGTTTCTTTTTAAGTTATTTCCATTTGGGATTTAGTTTTCCCTGTAAGCTTTAATATTTTTAGACGACTTTTACCTATGTATCAATTATCATTCCAATTAGTAATCTCAATTTGCGATTATAATTTTAAGCTAGTTGTAGTAATAAGGTTAGGTTAGTCAAGTATTTTTAAGTTTTATAAGTTTCTTTTATTTTTCCGTCAACTTTTATTTTTCAACCATTTTTCTTTTTCGATTTTTTTTCCTACGCGCTCTTTTTCTTTCTTATTTCTCGCTATTCTAGTTTTTAGGACATAGATTTTTATTCTACTTCTTATCTAAATTTCTTAAAATTACGAAAATTTATTTTAAGTGGTTAAATTGATAGACATCAAAATTTTCTGGTTCGTAGTAATAGTTGGATTTGTACGTGGACCGGGTTATTGGAGACAAACAGTCCTCAATTATATTGAGACCAAACGAATCCTGCCCCTCTGCTGCATCTTTTGGCTATTCGAAACGTGGGCAAAATCAAAAAAGTCTATTGATTGGATAACTTATTATAATTTTTCTTTCCTTTTAAAAACTAATAGGATATTCAGTGAATGCACCGAGCAAGACGTTCACCACCTTTTGTACGTTCACCACCTGTAACTAGATCAAGACATTTAGCAAATATAACCGCCGTTGATTTTTCTTTAGAATCGTCATCCAGTCGACCAAGTACTTCAGTTCAAATTTCCGATAATCCATTTTTTGAACCCGACCTCACAATTGAGAATCCGGAGAATATTCAGGAACGGTTTGTAGATCCTGAACCACTAAACTTTCCTCCAGAACCACCAATCATTCAAACAGAGATTGTTGAGGAACGAACCATTAAATCAGAATCCTCTAGTGATTCCGATTCAACAAATTCAATTATGGAGAATCTGGAACCTTTAAGTATGGAAGATCGAATGAGAGCTAAACGCACTGGCCAAGGTCACGCAATTACTCATTCAGACATAAATGCGCCAGATTATGAAATCAAAGGACAAATTCTACACATGGTGACTAATCAATGCCAATTTAGTGGTGCGCCGAAGGAAGATCCAAATGAACATTTATGTACCTTTAATAGGATCTGCACACTATTTAAAATCCGAGAAGTGGAGGATGAACAGATATATCTCATGTTATTTCCCTGGACTTTAAAGGGAGAAGCCAAAGATTGGTTGGAATCGTTACCTGAAGGGGCGATTGATACATGGGACGTTTTAGTTGAAAAATTTCTTAAACAATTCTTTCCTGCATCTAAAGCCGTAAGACTTCAAGCAGAAATTGTTACGTTCACACAGAAACCGAATGAAACTCTATATGAGGCGTGGACTAGATATGGAAAGTTATTAAGAGGATGTCCGCAACATGGTTTAGACACCTGTCAAATAGTACAAATATTCTACCAAGGATGCGACATCACTACAAGGAAAGACATAGATATAGCAGCTGGTGGTTCTATTATGAAGAAAACCGAAACTGATGCTTACAAAATTATTGATAACACTGCTTCCCACTCACATGAGTGGCACCAAGAAAAAGATATCGTTAGATCATCTAAAGCAGCTAGAGCCGATTCTAGCCATGACTTAGATTCCATTTCCGCAAAGATAGATGCTGTGGAGAGACGAATGGAAAAGATGACTAAAGATATTCACTTAATACGAATTAGTTGTGAGCAGTGTGGAGGACCACATTTGACAAAAGATTGTCTCAGTATTGAATTAACAATGGAACAAAGAGAGAATATTTTATACATAAACCAAAGGCCTGGAAATAATTATCAGAATAATTATCAACCGCCAAGACCAATTTACAATCAAAACCAGAATTATAACCGAAATATTCCATACAACAACCAACAAGGTCCTAGCAATCAACAAGTATCCAATAATACTTACAATCAGCAAAGACCTAATTTTCAAAACAAACCACCACAACAAACAGATGATAAAAATCCGAATTTAGAAGATATGATGACAAAGCTAGTTGAAACACAAACGCAGTTTTTCACATCTCAGAAACAAACAAATGAACAAAATGCTCAAGCATTTAGAAATCAACAAGCTTCTATTCAAAATCTGGAACAAGAAGTAAGTAACCTAGCAAGGTTAATAGGTGAAAGAAAGCCGGGAAGTCTACCTAGTGATACAAATGCTAACCCCCGGAATGAAACAGCTAAAGCCATTACCACAAGAAGTGGTACAACACTTAAACTACCGGAAATACCTGTAACTTCTGATGAAACTATTCCTACTCCACAAGAACCACAACCTGATCAAGATAAGGAAAAAGAACCGGTAGTTGAAAAGGTTAATGAAAATAACACAGTTAAGGCTAAATCTTATGTTAAACCATACCAACCACCACTTCCTTACCCGAGTAAAATGAAGAAAGAGAAACTTGAAGACGAGCAATCCAAATTCTTGGATATGTTTAAACAGATAAATGTAAATCTTCCTTTCATTGATGTGATTTCAGGAATGCCTAGATATGCTAAATTCTTGAAAGATCTAATCTCAAATAGAAAGAAAATGGAAGAACTCTCGGCTGTTACTATGAATGCTAATTGTTCAGCAGTGCTGTTGAATAAGATACCAGAAAAACTATCTGATCCAGGAAGTTTCACAATTCCATGTTTTCTGGGTAGTCTTAGTTCAATAGAAGCATTGGCAGACTTAGGTGCTAGTATAAATCTAATGCCATATTCACTATACACTAAACTAGACCTTGGAGAATTGAAACCAACCAGAATAAGCATACAACTAGCCGATAGATCAATAAAATATCCTAGAGGGATAATGGAGAACATGCTAGTTAAAGTTGGTACTTTAGTATTTCCAGTAGATTTTGTTGTTTTGGACATGGAAGAAGATTCTCAAGTTCCTCTCATATTAGGAAGACCATTCTTAAACACGGCTAAAGCAATGATAGACGTGTTCGGTAAGAAATTGACCCTAAGTATAGAGGATGAGAGTGTTACCTTTTCAGTTGATAGAGCAATGCAACAACCGCAATCTGCAGATGATACATGTATTATATTCAAACTATAGATGCACATGCAGAATTATTAGAAGAATTTCCAGAATTACAAGGAACAGGAGAATGTTCTTTAGGAGAAGGTAATGAACCAATTGATGAAGCTGAAATGTTAGCTACACTTATAGCTAATGGATATGAACCAACAACAGAAGAAATCCAAATGCTAAAAGAAGAAGACAGATATCGATACAAATCATCGATAGAAGAACCTCCGAAATTAGAGTTAAAGCCACTTCCAAACCATTTGGAATACGCTTATTTACATGGTGAATCTGAATTACCTGTAATAATATCGTCTTCTCTTACTGAAAATGAGAAATCACAACTCATTTCTGTGTTGAAAGCTCATAAACCAGCCATTGCATGGAAGATTCATGATATTAAAGGAATAAGTCCTTCGTATTGCACACATAAAATCCTTATGGAAGAAGGTCATAAAAAGTATGTGCAACACCAATGAAGACTAAATCCTAATATGCAAGATGTAGTTAAGAAAGAGATTATTAAACTGCTAGATGCAGGTCTAATTTATCCAATTTCTGATAGTCCATGGGTAAGCCCAGTTCAATGCGTACCTAAGAAGGGTGGCATGACTGTCATTACAAATGAGAAAAATGAGCTTATTCCTACTAGGACTGTAACAGGATGGCGTGCATGTATTGATTATAGAAAATTAAATGACGCCACCAGAAAAGATCACTTTCCCTTACCTTTCATAGATCAAATGTTGGAAAGATTAGCCGGAAATAGTTACTATTGTTTTCTAGATGGATTTTCCGGATATTTTCAAATTCCAATAGCACCAGAAGATCAAGAGAAAACCACATTCACGTGCCCTTATGGTACTTTTGCTTACAAACACATGCCATTTGGACTTTGCAACGCCCTTGCAACCTTTCAAAGGTGTATGATGGCGATTTTTCATGACATGATAGAAGAATGCATGGAAGTTTTCATGGATGACTTTTCAGTCTTCGGTGATACATTTGAATCATGTCTAGTTAATCTGGAACGAATGCTTCTTAGATGCGAACAATCAAATCTAGTACTTAATTGGGAGAAATGCCATTTCATGGTTAAAGAAGGCATCGTTCTTGGACATAAAATTTCAAAAGAAGGAATTGAAGTGGATAGAGCTAAAGTAGATGTAATTGCTAAACTTCCACATCCCACCAATGTTAGAGGAGTTAGGATTTTTCTAGGGCATGCCGGTTTTTACCGACGTTTCATAAAAGATTTTTCTAAAATTGCCATTCCTATGAATAAACTCCTAGAAAAGGATGCTCCATTCATCTTTTCAGATGAGTGTATCAAATCTTTTAATATTCTTAAAGAAAAACTTACTAATGCGCCGATCATGATAACACCAAATTGGAATCTACCATTTGAACTAATGTGCGATGCAAGTGATTTTGCAATGGGAGCTGTTTTAGGACAAAGGATTGAAAAACGATTTCAACCTATATATTATGCTAGTAAGACGTTACAAGGAGCACAAACAAACTATACAACTACTGAAAAAGAACTCCTTGCTATTGTCTTTGCTTTTGACAAATTTCGATCATATCTCGTTCTAGCAAAAACGGTGGTCTATACCGACCATTCTGCTCTTAGATACCTATTTTCAAAACAAGATGCTAAACCAAGATTAATCCGTTGGATCTTACTCTTACAAGAATTTGATATTGAAATCCGAGATAAAAGAGGAGCAGAAAATCTCGCCGCTGATCATCTTTCTCGTCTTGAAAATCCCGAATTAGAAGTTCTAAATGAATCGGCCATACAAGACAACTTTCCTGATGAATATCTATTGAAGATAGATTATAAAGAAATTCCATGGTTTGCAGACTATGCAAACTACTTAGTATGTGAATTCCTTGAAAAAGGATTATCGTACCAAAGACGAAAGAAATTCTTCAGTGATATAAAACACTATTTTTGGGAATATCCACATCTGTTTAAAAGTTGTCCCGATAGAATAATACGCCGATGTGTATTTGGAGATGAAGCTAGTAAAATATTAAACCATTGTCACACAGGACCAACAGGAGGGCATTATGGGCCTCATCTAACAGCAAGAAAAGTTTATGATGCTGGATTCTATTGGCCTACAATTTACAAAGACGCACACCTTCTTTGCAAATCCTGTGATGCTTGTCAAAGGGCCGGAAAAATAAGTCAACGTGATGAAATGCCACAAAATGTCATCCAAGTATGTGAAGTATTTGACATTTGGGGTATAGACTTTATGGGTCCATTTCCAAAATCTCATAATAATCTATATATACTCGTAGCCATTGATTATGTATCTAAATGGGCGGAAGCACAAGCTCTCCCAACTAACGATGCACGAGTAGTAGTCAACTTTTTAAAACGTCTTTTTGCAAGGTTTGGAACACCGAAAGCTTTAATAAGTGATCGGGGTACTCATTTCTGTAATAATCAACTTGAGAAAGTTCTTAAACGATATGGAGTAACTCATAAAATCTCCACCGCATATCATCCACAAACAAGTGGACAAGTTGAAAATACCAACCGAGCTTTAAAACGTATTCTAGAGAAAACCGTAGGATCAAATCCGAAGGAATGGTCCATTAAATTGGAGGATGCACTCTGGGCTTTTAGAACAGCCTACAAAACTCCAATTGGAACCACACCTTTTAGACTTGTTTATGGAAAAGCATGTCATCTTCCAGTAGAAATTGAACACAAAGCATTTTGGGCTTTGAAGACATGTAATCTTGATATACATGAAGCCGGACGTCTACGATTAAGTCAACTAAACGAATTAGAAGAATTAAGACATGAAGCATACGAAAATTCGTTAATCTATAAAGAAAGAATGAAGAAATGGCATGATAAAAGAATAAGAAGTTCAAAAGAATTTAAGGAAGGAGACAGAGTTCTTCTTTTCAATTCACGATTCAAGCTATTTCCTGGAATATTGAAATCAAGATGGTCTGGACCATTCATAGTCAAAAGAGTTTTCCCATACGGAACGATAGAATTAATAAATTCAAATGGGATTGAATTTAAAGTTAATGGTCACAGAGTTAAACATTACATACATGGTCCGATGGAAGTTGACAATGAAGTTAATCATAATTTCACCACCCAAGAAAACCTTCAAAATGAAAACATAAATATGTTATCAACAACATATGAAAAATCAAAACTGGAATATAGGGAGGATTCAAATTTGAGTGATGAAGAAGAATTCCTATACAAACCTCCCATTCCAAGAAACGAAGAAAAATGTGAACAAGAAATTCAAATAGAAATGAAAGAACCAAGGAAAGAACACCCGAAAAAGGTTTACAAACCAACTCGACTTACTAAAGCAGGAGACCCGGGTGAATTTATCATTTCTTGCTTACTTAATGATGGTGCTGTATATAATGGACTCGCAGATTTAGGAGCAAGTGCAAATATTATGCCTCTTTCCTTATACAAAAGATTAGGCATGGGTAAATTAAAACCAACCAAAATAGGTGTTCAATCATTTGACCAAACCATTAAGCACCCGGTTGGAATAGCAAATAATTTACTTGTTAACGTGGGAAGTTTGACCTTTGTTGCAAACTTCATAGTGATTAATATGGAGGAAAACCTTGATATTCCTCTAATTCTAGGTCGCCCATTTTTAGCAACCACCGAGGCATTCATTGATGTAAGAGAAGGTAGAATAACACTTAGGAATGGTGATACATCGATCACCTTTGTGAACCGAAAGTTTAGATCTCCACAAACCAAAACTGTTAGACCAATAAAAATGCATAAGTGTGGGGAAGATGAAGAAACACTTAATGATGATCCAATCACAAAGAATGCCGTTGATGATACGAAATTAGATGAACCCATTTTTAACAGTTCAACGAAGAAACTTTATAAAAGGATTCACGATGCTAAGATTAAAGGAAACTTTAAGTTATATAACCAATTAATATCCAATTTATCGTCAAAAGAAAAGGCAATGTTAGTTGAATTTGTGAAAGTTACGGAGGAAATCAACAAATGGATTGAAGTAAAAGTCAAAGATATACAAGTTGTTGATGATTCAATTGAAAATAATGTTGATCACAATTTCGATACCACAGCCAACTAAGTGTGGGGAGAATCAAGGGGTTTATGTATTTCTGTTAGAGTTAGATTGTCTGTTTTCGTGTAGTTCTCGAAAATGGAACCCAAATGGTCTTTCCCTAGCAGACCCTAAAGAACTAGTCTTCTTCCCCCATTCTGAATTTTTATTTTTTTTAGGTTTTCACAAAATGAAGACTGCCTGTGAACTAAACCATGGTCTAATGCTACACGCTTTGATCACTAAACGTAATAATGACATACTACCGAGTGAAATAGTATCAGTAATCAGAGAAAGAATGGACGGAGTTAGAAAAGAATCCAGATGCGAAGATAATAAGTTACAATTTGGTAAAGGAAAATCAAAATCCGCAGCAAAAAGAAGAGCACGACACCTAGAAAGATGTCACAAATGCGGAAAATGGTTACATGGAGGTAAATGTTCAAATAATCAAACCTATTCAAATACCGAATTTGTTACTTTATGCAGAGACGGACTGTTCATATGTTTAGAAGAAAAGACACTGAATGCTCGAGGTTACACCTATGTAGCCATGGAAAACCAATTAAACCGACTATCTTATGAATGGGATAGATCATATAACTAAGAAATCTATTTCACAGGTAAGTCTGTACAGTTTTTATTTTATTTTTTTTATTTTTTAACCTTTTGATAATAAACGCTAATTTGTTCGCTAAAAAGTATTAAATTGGTATTGAATAAAATTAGGTTTGGCGACCGAAATTATTGATATCATTCAAAAATTTATTACATCACTGCGAAATTTAACGTTTATTCTTAAGGTATAAATATCTTTAATCAATCAACCCAAAATATTTCAAAAATTCGTCATGAGTTAAATTAGGTCTTGGAACCGAAATTACTTTACCGAAAAGAGGGGCGCATATTTTTGATAATATTTGATTGATTAAAGTGGGATAAAAAGACAAAAAGATTTTTAATTTTATTTTTACCATGTTTTTAAAATTAATATTTAAATCTTAAATTAATATTGTAAACTTTGTAAAAACAATATTTTTAAAATTGTAAATATTTGAAAAATTAATATAAGTTTGGTGTGAATTTATAATATGAATTTTTAAATTAAGTTTGGTGTGAATTTTTAATTTTTAAAATATGAAATTTTAATTTTATGCATTTCAAATTTTAAGTTTGGTGTGAATTTTTAATATTAATTTTGAATTTTATATTTAAGTTGTGTGAATTTAAAAACAAAAATTTACTTTATCTCATTAAGTTAAAAATATGATTTTTAAAATTCGTCGTAAGTTGAAGACTAGGTCTTTGAACCGAAATTGTTTTACCCGAGGGAGGGACGAGAACTTTTATTATCATTATTTTTAATCTTATTGAATTAAAGTATGTCAAAAACATTAAAAAACCCAAAAATCTTAGCTTTTAAAACAATCGCTACAAAAAGACAAATTTTAAAATTTTGTCGAAGGATGGACTAGGACATCGATCCGAAACGACCTCGTCCTAAATAACAAGGGAAACAAAATTTTTAAATTAATTACTTAATTGTTTTATAAGTTAAAGATTATAAAAAAAAAAGAAAAAAAATTAGCAAACTCCGCGACTCGCGGAGTTTGAAGGGTAATTCACCGCGAGTCGCGGAGGGACGAAAAATCAGAAAAAATAAAATCGAGCAGAACAGCTCAGAACACAAACAAAACTAAAAAAAATACTGCGAAAACTGTCGAAAAAACCACCAAAAACACCCCCAAAATCACAATTTTTAACCGTTAATCACCAAATCTTTTACTAAAATCATGTTAAGAAGGATGCTATCAAGGAATTATTCAAGAAAAACGGTAAATTTCTACACCTAAACACCATTTAATCCGAAATTAGTGTTCTTGAGCAATTTTTTCCCCAATTTAATTTTGATGCTTTTTAGTGTAATTAGGCTTAAATTGTTTATGTATTATGCTTGTATAACCTAGATTGATGCTGTTTAACATGATTAGAAGCCTTAAACTTCAAATTTTGAGTAATCTAGGGTTTGTGTTCTTGAGCAAATTTGGGGTTTTTTGATATAAACAGGTTATGGCCAATTTTTGTCATGAATTGTTGCTAAATTAAGTAGTGTAACATGTTTAGGTAGTTAAATGATCCAAACTTTGAGCCTAAACATGATTTTGAGAATTAAAGTGGACTTTTTCAAAGTCTAAAATTCATGAACTTGATTTTTGAGAGATAATGCCATTTGAGACTTGTTTAATTGCTAGTAATGATTATTTTGACATGTTATTTGAGTTAAATGCTTATGAACTTGGCGAACATTTTCGTATATGCTTATTTGAAAAAGTGTAGATTTGATAAAAATGTGAAAATGAGCTTAAGTTTGATATAAATTGATCATGTCATTGTAATTATTTTGATTGATGATTTTGCTGACACTAATGCATATTTGGATGCACAAAAATTGTGTTTGATGTGTTTTGCAGACTGAAAGGGGTGAATCTTCATCCCAAGCCCGCAATGCTCCTGCTGAGAATGCGGAACAACAGGAGGTGGATAACTACTACAAGCAGGATATACCTCATCCAGTCATGACCTTTTCTGATATGCACTTGGAAGAGTTGCATCCGAACCTGAGATTTGACAGACTTTGGATAGATTATCCAAAATACCAAAGGGGTTTGCATACTCTTCATTCTAAGGTTGTTGAGGTACCGAGGGTCATAGAATGGGGACCCTTAGAAGCTGTAGAATTGGCCGGGCCAATTAGGGAATTACTTGTACAGAGGTATGGTAATTCTACTTTTAATGACTGGGTACGTTTATTCACCATGCGTAGACCTGTATATAAAGTATGGTGTGAAGAATTGTTGTGTAGTATAGAGTTGAATGATCGGGTAGCTAGTTTAACCGATCGTTCTTTTATTAGATTTTTGTTAGGCGGTTCGATGCGCCACATATCTTTACTAGACATGGCTCAGGCTTTACGTATATATACGCCTGAGGAGTTAGCATCTGCCGATTGTAGAGGGTTGATACTAAACGGTAGAAAGATAGATGAAAATTTTGATACACACGGTGTGTGGAGTCAAATGACAAGCCATCACCGTTTCAAAGGGGGAAATTACTCTTATTTGGATATAGATAGAGCCGAATTAAGAGTGATTCATAGGTTTTTAGCTAATTCGATTACACAAAGAGGTAAGAACAAGGAAAAGGTAAATGAACAGGATTTGTTTTACCATATGTGTATTCGAGACCCACAAAGCGCTGTAAGTATACCATATTGTGTGGTTTATTATTTATCAGCTATGGTTAGGGGGATGCGACCGCATAGCATAATAGGAGGTGGTATTTTTATTACTTTGATTGGTGAATATCTCGGTGTGGATATAAGTCGGGGGGATTATTAGTAGAAGAACCAGAACCCCGCGATACTATAGGTTTAAATGTATACCATGGTGCGAAAGTTTTGAAGAGGCGAAATAACGCCGCAGTACCATACCATGGTAGACATCCACAGGTTGAGAGAAACCAACAACAAGGTAATGTAGGAGGGGGAAATGAGATGCAAGAAATGCAAAGGTTTATAGCTTCACAGGAGTACGAAAATGCTAGACAGAGAGCATTTGAAGATTGGCAAGTTCATCAGAACCAAATCATAGCTCATTGCCAACATATAGGTCGAAACTATATTCCTACACCAAAACCCATCTTCCCTCCCTGGTCTATAGAGATGCAACCACCGTATCCTACGTATAACCCTGCCGAAGCATTCTATAGCACCTATGGTTATGCCTGGAACCCCTATTGGTATCAATATCATCCCTAGTTTACTTATTATATATTTTTTTTTATTTTGTAATTTGTAATGATTGATACGTTTAATACTTTTGTTAATATTGTAATAGTTTTTATAATTGTCTAACTTTTATTCTTAGATTTTAATAATTTTTGAATGTGGGGTAATATACCAAACTTCAAAAATATGTATATATGTTTGCAGTTTATCTTATGTACACAACAGGGTAAAACAACGCATTTTCAAAGACTGGCATTAAGTTCGGCAAAAGCAACTAATTTTGACGACAAGATGCAAAATATATGTGAAATAACAACAAGACGGAATGAACAAATGATGTGCACCATTTATCATTCAGCAAACAAACGCCAATATATTTGGAAATTTTGGTAAAAATTTAATCATTTTCACACAAATCACCCTCAATAATTTAAATTGTTACTGATTTCTTGCAATGAGGGCATTGCAAGATCTTAAGTGTGGGAAGGGGTTAAATTCTTTCGGATTTTAAAATTTTTATCTTAAACACTTGGTTACCATTAAAAATACTAGTAAAGCAGTAGTTGTATTAGAATCTAGTGCTCTCTGATAATAAAGAACAGCCCTAGTCTTATATACTGACTACCCAATTCTAGTAAAATTTTTCAAAATTTTCAATTAAATGAACTCAAAATCATGTTTATACATATTTATGAACGATAAAACTAGGTTTTAACACCGAAATTATTGTAACCTCGGAAAGGACATAAATTGAGAAACAAACCAAAATGTTAAAATTCATTTAAAATGGAATAGAGGACGATAAAAAGGAAAATAAAAGCCAAGTGTGGGAAAATTCTCCAAGTTATTCAAAACATATATCACATATTTCTGTAACAAATAACTGAAAATACTTTTGCTTTGGACTAAACTAAACTGTTTTACCCGATGAAAGAAAAGAAGAGATGGATCTACACGATGAATCAATTCCATCATTAAAAGGAAGTAAAGTCTTCCGAAAAAAACACGCGCTTCTTGATTTAGGTCATGAAGTTGTCGTCCAGACCAGCTGTAGGTTGACCAAAAATCCAGAAAAGTCATCACTAAAATCAGCAGGAAATCCACGGACCTCAGCATTAAACAGGGTCGCCAAGTGGTCAGATTTATCCTAAACATGAGAAGGATTTATCTCGTACAATGGGGGCACCATGCAAATTAGCTTGATAAGACTAATGAATCAGATCCCCAGAAAGGATAATCTCCTTAAAAGATCAAAAATCAGCTTTTAAGCCTGATATTACTCAATCCTTGAGATTGACCTTAAAGATTGAGAATTACAAACTCATGGAATTCAATGATATCTAAACTCAAGCTTGAACGAGAAAATATTTTGATCAAAATTACAAACCGATTTGTTTTCTGAAAACCCTATTTTCAATGCGTTCATTACCATTGAACGTAAAATCCTAGGAATTCACCTGGAATTCATTAGGTCACCTGAACTAAATCGGGTGTCAACCGTAAGAACGGTGGTTGCATAGCATGGTCAAAGACAGGACCTTGTGCCAGATCGAAAAAATCATAAGGGTGAGCTTTACTATTGCTCCTACCAAGGATAGTAATTGCGTCCGACACGTTATAGACCATAATTAAAAGCATGTCAGGGGACATTGTCTTAACAGTTGCTTGTTCAACGCTTTCCTTTACAACCGGACGGTAGTTTACCGAAAGGTAATATACGGGACAAGTAAACTGGACGTGTTGCTTTCTAAATACAAGGTTAGCAAGTGGGTGACATAAAACCGCAAGTTTTGAGCTAAAATTTTCAAATCTGAAACCCACCAAACCCACAAAAATATTTTGCAAACACCGGTAAAGGGTTATCCCGGAAAACTTATCTAGGGTAAAAACTAGATTTAATTTTCAAAAGATCAAATGTTTTCATAAAGATCCAATTTCCTTAATGGATCTAAATTTTTATAGTCATGTGGGACTGTAAACCATATCGTTACTACCATTGTTTATACCACCGTATAGAAATCACTGATGTACAAAGTGTGAAGAATAAAGAAGTGATTCTAGTATTTCAAGACGATATTGCTTGAGGACAAGCAACGCTCAAGTGTGGGAATATTTGATAATGCTAAAAACGAACATATATTTCATAGCATTATTCCTCAAGAAAGACAAGCTTTTAGTTGCAATTGTTCTATTTAAAAGTGATATTCGTTTAAATAATAAAAGGTGAAGACAAAAGACAGATTCGACGAATTGAAGACGCAAACGACCAAAAAGCTCAAAAGTACAAAAGACAATCAAAGAGGTTCCAATTATTGATAAGAAACGTCTCGAAATTACAAGAGTACAAGATTCAAAACGCAAAGTACAAAATATAAAATTGTACGCAAGGACGTTCGAAAATCCGGAACCGGGACCAGAGTCAACTCTCAACGCTGGACGCAACGGACTAAAAATTACAAGTTAACTATGTATATAAATATAATATAATATATAATTAATTATATTAATTATATATATTATATATATATTATAAACCGTCGGCAAGAAAGACTCCAAAAGGGACTGAGCTGTAATTTCAAACTCCGCGACTCGTGGAGTTTGAAGGCAAAAATGCCGCGAGTCGCGGAGCCCCAAAAGTCGAAAATCCCTATAAAAGCAAACGAATTCTGATCGCAAAAAACCAAAAAAAATCCATCCATCTCTCTATCTATATCGTATATATTTATATTTATAATTTATATTTTAATTTTAATTATAATTCTAATAATAAGGGTATGTTAGCGAATGTTGTAAGGGTGTAAGTCGAAATTCTGTCCGTGTAACGCTACGCTATTTTTAATCATTGTAAGTTATGTTCAACCTTTTTATATTAATGTCTCGTAGCTAAGTTATTATTATGCTTATTTAATCCGAAGTAATCATGATGTTGGGCTAATTACTAAAATTGGGTAATTGGGCTTTGTACCATAATTGGGGTTTGGACAAAAGAACGACACTTGTGGAAATTAGACTATGGGCTATTAATGGGTTTTATATTAACTAAACAATACCTTGTTAATTTAATATACAAACTTATAATTTGACGTATTTATATATAACCACATACGCTTGACTGGGTACGGTGAGCGGGATATCTATAAATACCAATAATTATTCATTTTACCGGATACGGAACTGGATTAATAGTTAATAAACTTGTTGAAACAGGGGTGAATTACATTCAAGGGTAATTGGTGTAATTGTTAACAAAGTAGTAAAACCTTCGTTTACACGCAGTCGATAACCTGGTGTATTCATTAAACAAAGTATTAAAACCTTGTTACAATTCGAATCCCCAATTAGTTGGAATATTTGACTTCGGGAATAAGAATAATTTGACGAAGGCTTTCGCTCTTTATATTTATGACTGATGGACTATTATGGACAAATCCGTATGGACATATTAAATAATCCAGGACAAAGGACAATTAACCCATGGGCATAAAACTAAAATCAACACGTCAAACATCATGATTACGGAAGTTTAAATAAGCATAATTCTTTTATTTCATATTTAATTTCCTCTATTTTATATTATATTGCACTTCTAATTATCGCACTTTTATTTATTGTTATTTAATCGCACTTTTAATTATCGTACTTTTTAATTATCGCAATTTTATTTTATCGCACTTTTATTTATTGCAATTTCATTATCGTTATTTATTTTACGCTTTAAATTAAGTTTTTTATTTATTTAATATTTTACATTAGGTTTTAACTGCGACTAAAGTTTTAAAATCGACAAACCGGTCATTAAACGGTAAAAACCCCCCTTTATAATAATAATATTACTTATATATATATATTTGTATTTCTATAAAAGTAAACTAATATTGCATTGAGCTTTGTTTAAAAAGATTCCCTGTGGAACGAACCGGACTTACTAAAAACTACACTACTGTACGATTAGGTACACTGCCTATAAGTGTTGTAGTAAGGTTTAAGTATATCCGTTCTCTAAATAAATAAATATCTTGTGTAAAATTGTATCGTATTTAATAGTATTTTCTGTAAAAATATAAGCTATTTTATATACACCCCGCACGACATCACTTACCCCAGGCACTGTTCGATCTACCGAGTCTGGGATTGCTGGATTAGCTGCAACTATCAAATGCTCATCCTCTACCCAAACGTACTGCCAGGTGTGAGCTATTTATACCTGATCTCTTCTGACTCAGTTATCCTTAGATAACCTAACCCCTCAACACTACCCAAAATATGCATCCGGCAAAGAAGTCTGGTGACAACGGCTCCCAAAACTGGTGTAACTGATCTCATTGCGTTCCTTTGGTTGGTAAATGCCTGAGCTAGAAGATATGCAACCTGCATGTTTTGGTTGTGGATCATGACGTGCATAAGGCGCATGTCATTGACGGTGACAGGTCCGCCATGTTGGGTTTTCGGATGAAGAGTTATGACGATGAGGTGGTGGATAATGCGATGAACGGGGTTAATAAAATTTGAGGCCTTTTTACTTGACCTCCAGGCTTCCTGGTCATTGGTGTAGGTTTTCCAAAAGGCTTGATGATCGATGGGGTTCAAGGTAGTGTATCCTCTTTTAAATACCGAGCGATTAATGTAAGTTTTCTTGTACAGTTCTAGGTGAATGGTGAACTGCGCTAGGGTTAGGTGATGCATGACGTTTTGGTGGCAGAAATGGATGCAAGGACGACTGTTGTATTCCTTTGAGTTGATGTTTGCTTCGAAATTCCACGTTGCCATGAACTCAGCAAACGGTTCCTGGTATACCCGATCATTAATCTCAAAAAGCTTTTGCCAGGCTTTGTGAGTTTTTCCATGCGCCGTAAAACTCAAGATTCCCCTTAGCTCATCAGCTCACCCGCACTGTTCCATTATTTCCCAGTTGATATACTTGTTGGGGTTCTTTTGCCTATTTATCTAATTGCGCATAAATGGCTCGTATTCAGCCGGGTTATCTTGCCCTTGAATGGAGCGGGGCAACTCATATTCTTCTGGAAGATAATTAGCCATCTATAAGAGTCAAAACACGTAGATTATGTTTCAAAATATTATGACCTAATATATCACTTAGAAATGAAAAATGCTTATATTTTTCAAAAAAAAATTTCGAAATGAGGGCTTTAAAAATGGAATTTTCCATATCCCTGTCATTTTCAATTATAGCCAAAATTACCGCAAACAATATCTAAACTTACTACAAATATATTTCTAAGAAAAATTCGGAGCGTGCCCGTGATTGCAACAAATAATGCTAAAAATAATAATTATAGTGAGTTAGACGTAATAAGCAATTTCGAGCAAAGTGAGATGATTTTAAGCATACAATGATTCTAATGACCATTTTTAATTACCTTAAATATTTTTAAACATCAAACTTTGCCTATAACATCTTTAAGTCAAGGGTTAAGACCAATTTTATCGAGAAATATTCATTTTGATCAAAACGTACAAAATAAGAAAAGTCAAAGACTAGGCTCCAATTTTATTTGTAAGTCAATGACATGTCAATTTAGACTAATTTTCAAGCTATCCTAAGTTTTAAAAAATGTTTTAACTATAGAAAAAACCTAAAGCCTAATTTCGTATGCTTTTATCAAAACTTCAATTTTCAATCAAACAATCCTAAATTGTTCCAAAACTAGTTTCTAAGCATACTAGATGAATCACTAAGCCTAAATTAGCTAGCAAAATATCAATTTTCAAAAATTTCACCAATTTCTACCCTAAAACTTAATGTCACGAATCGAAAGCTGAAAGTGGACCAAAATGCCTCAATTAAACCTAAAAACTAACACATATCAATAAGATTGTCTAACTAAGCATGTAGGGAATCAAAATTGGGCATAAAACATGAATTTTTACAAAAGTAAAAAATTTGACTTCGAGTAAAAACTTATTTTTTAACCGTGAAAGAGTACCTTTTGTGTGAAATTGACATCGGGAACGTGTTAGGAGGCACGAGAGACTTGGATTAGTGCTTTGATTCGTCAAAATCGGTTGAAAATTGAAGAGTGTGTGTGTGTGTGGAGATGGAGGGAAGAAAATGGGCCCGTGTGGCTCACGGGCTTATTTCTCCGACCCGACTCGCGAATTTTTATATTTTTAAAATTTAAATTTTATCAATAAATTAAAAAATTTATTAAATTTTGCTTCGAATTTTAATCCGGTTATTTATACTAATTAAACTAAAAATTAAAAAACGGAGTAAAATAAAAATTCTTATTTTATACAAATTATACAGGTTCCACAACTAAGTTCCAGAAATGACGCGGAAAGAAAGATAAATTTAAAGCTTTTTTGACCATCCAGAGTAAATCAGCGGAGTGTACTGAAAATATTTCAAAATCACTTAGCATTTTACGCTCACGCTTTTGTAAATCTCCGATGTCGTCCATAAATTTAACCAAAGCCCTTCTAGCTTTCTTTATGTTCGAAATTCCATCCCTAGGTCCAGTATCTCGATAATTATGTTCGAAAAGAAGTTTTGACACTGTGTCTTGAAATAAAAGATCTTCCGCGCAGTCAGGGTCACCGATAGTAAATTTGAAGTTTTCAGATATTTCTCGAATAATCTTTCTTTGCGGAGTTGTAAATGGAAATTTTGACATAGTGAGGATTTGCACGAGTTCAGAATATACTTCTTTTCTTTTTGTGAAGAAATTCTGATGTATTCTTTCCTTGGTTGAATCCGAAAAAACTTCAATTAATCGTTTGATGAGAAATGAGGCTGGATCAAAGTAGAAGAAATCTCGATCTCCATGTTTTGAAATAGGGTTAGGTTTTTTACTTTCAATCCAAAATTATAATTCAAAAATCATTGCGGCGACATAACGATTGATATGAATTTGAGAAAATTCCTTATCACTGATGTGAGCTAAAAAACTGACGAATGACTCTAAATCAAATTTGAGGTTGATTTTTGTATCCCGATATTTGATAAAAATATCATCCCCACATTCCTTTAACAGTTTGTGAAGAGAACGTACTTGACTACGCAGCTCTTTTAATAGGTTTATTTGAAATTTCGAAAACGGGAAATCCGAGGAATAGAGGTGCCTAACGAATTCTCTATAGATGTCTAACCTTCTGGTAAGGATTTAATAGATTTCCAGTAAACGGAGGATCTAAGCAATCAATGTGTCGTTTCTCTTTTGAAATATATTCAAACAAGTCCGGATATTTGAAAATAGTTGGGTATTCTTCCCGTATTTCATCTTCCATAATGAGGAGTTCATTAAGACTGAACCTCCCTTTTGGATCGTGAAGAGGGTCGAATCCTGGTTCATTTGAGTATAACTTATCTAAAAGCAATGAAATCTCTAAGTCGGACGAAGTTATCCAGCTTTTTGGACTACAAGGATCAAGAATTAATTCTCGACGAGACTTATCAGGGTTTATACTTGTTTCATTTTTGTGTTTATAAAGAAAAACTTTTTTGGTTTCCGAAGTCGTGTAAGAGTAACTGCCTTTCACACTTTCTTCGTAATCGGTTATGTTTGAACTGGAATCTACAGAAATTAATACCATAATTAATATTTTGTTTTTATATTTTGTTTCTTATCAATTTATCTTTGAAACAAGTGGCCAGGCCGACAACGGAGAGGCAGGATCCTTTTGGTTCCAATATAATTGGATACAGTTCAGAAAATCCTACAACCAAATTCATGTATAATTGTCTTTCTTAGACACCACTTAAGAATCTCAGATATCTTGACAGAATCAACGATTACCTTAACAGACAGAAAATTCGATTCCCGACAATGGCACCAAAAACTCGTCTCTACAATGATATGACCAAAACGGATGGTTTTATTTGTGTGGTGTCGTTAGGTCGCAAAACGTCTGAATTAGTTATCAAAAGAGAGCGGTGGTTTTATTATTTATATTTAGCTGGGTTTCCTAGCTATAGTTCACCTACTTGTCTTTCTTTTAACGAGTAAGTGGTAAATATAACTCAGGTTCATATTTTTATATGTTTGCTCAGTAATGTGGGACAAAAGTACTTATATAGTTAACCCTAGTGACAAGCGGTGATAGATTAAGATTAACTAAAGGTAATATAAACTAGAAAGAATAAAAAAGGATAGGTATGAAGAATAGAATCCTGATGGGGAGCTATCATAAGAGTTTAACTTCCTAGAATAAACACTAAACCTCAATCAACTGGGCTATGAACCTAACTTATTTGTCACTGAGAGTTTAGGCTTTGAAGGTTCTGGCTAAGACGGATATCCCTACTCCCAACGTTAACCTCAGAAGGTTTAAACGACCTTATGGAAAGAATCCTATGTATATGAATAAAGTGGTATATCCCTAAAGGAAAGTCTCAACTTTTCTTAATCCTAGTTGGTCTAACTATAGTAATATTCCACCACATAATACTAAGCTATGCCTTAACATTAATATATGTGCAATCTTAGATATTCTAAGGTACTGCAAATTAGATTAGAGGTCTCTCCTTTGCGATCACTTACTCAACCCAGATCATCTTACAACATCTCAAGAACATTGCTTCTGACACGAATCATGCTTTTGAATAAGACAGTGTTCACTGATCTCTATATTGCCTACTCTAATCACAACCTAAATGGGCAGCTCTTCTTTGATGAATAAATGATTATTCGTACGTAGGTACTATATCCCTATTGTGACGTTAAGCACACATAACTACTTACCTCGTATCCTAGGGTTGATCAAGTCCTAATATTAGGTTATAGCTACGTGAATAAGTGAAAAGGGTGATCCGTAAATTAGACTTCTAAACTATCAAGGTTTCAGCATAACAATAGCATAAGTTTCAGATAAAATATTCAACACATAATAAACAATTGCAACAACTAGATAAGCATGCAAGATGAAAGCAACTTAAAGTAACAAGATAACTTTATTAAATTAAGGAAAGTGTTCACCGTTTACAGACGAGATCTTGACCATTACAAGTGCTGACATCCTCTAGACTGCTCCTATTACACTCTTCGACGTTCGCCTTCGGGTACTTAATTTCCCGCTCGGGGGTGTGAAGGCCTTGAAAGCTCTAGTGAGAGAAAGTGTATTGTAGTGAGAGAGTGAAGAGAGATGTATTGAAAATGGATGACAAAAAGCCTTTAAATAGAAGTGAAAATTGCCTGCGAACAGCTGGCAGGCCGTTTGGCAGGCCGTTTGCAAGGCCCGTTCGCTGAGCAGACCGTTTGTGATGCCCGTTTGTCTGGGCCGTTTGGGAGGCCGTTTTCCATAGTGGCAGGCCGTTTGGCAAGCCGTTTGGCCTTCCTGTTTCCTGGATCATAACTTGAATATTTGTTTTAGCTTCGATTCTCTTCATTCTTTTTGCCTCGTCTTTGTAATTACTTAATCTACAAAAATAACCGAAAAAGTGATTATTTTGACGACAAAGTTTGGAACTTTTATGCTTTTTAGGACTCAATATCGGGGGTAAAAACGTGACTTTTTAGCCGATATCATAGGCGCTAATGGAATTCAAGTCGATCCGGCCAAGTTAGAGACGGTTAAGAATTGGGAAATTCCAAAGACTCCAACTCAGATCCGAAAATTTCTGGGTCTAACTGGTTACTACAGGAGATTCATTGAAAGTTTCTCTACAACTTCCTGACCGTTGTGTGACAACCCGGAAATTTTTGACCAAATTTAAACTTTAATCTTTATATATTCTCGATGTAGCGACCCGACCAAATCATGTTTGACGGCGCCATCTACGTAGGTCCCATTACATGGTCATAAGTCCTTAACATGACGTTTGACCGAAAATATGTATCATTCATTTCAAAAGTTAAGATTTGTTCCCAAGTATACAAGAATCGTTCATCCAAAAGTTACGTTACAAAGTTATAAGTACAATTGAAATCTATGCGACACGATTTAAAAGTAGTCAAAAGATGCTCCATGTATACATGTATATACTCGACATCCAAGCAAGTATCAAAAGTAATGAGCCGAAGCATGTATCACAAAACGTTCAAGGACCTGAGAAAAACATAGGAATCTGTCAACGAAAACGTTGGTGAAATCATAGGTTTAAGTAATTAAGTACAAGTGAACCACAAGATTTGTAACATTGATATAATAGTAATACATTCCAAAAGTTTGTTTCACGAGTGCCCAATTATCAATGCTTAACATTCCTTCCATAGAACCCCATCACAATAGTGTTAGAACATACACTGTTTCTCGAAAATATATTTTATTCGTAAACGGTAGCGAACCGTTTGAATGAGGGTTTATCAAACCCATATGGCCATATAACATAAGTTCTCGCTTACACCCGGCAAGTGTAACTAATGATAATCGAATTGAGGATTTTTGTTCAAACTCGTATGTAGAATGTTTGTTTTCCTGTACTTGTGTTCACTTAGTAAAAAGAAACGTTTATGTTTTCTCATCCCAAATGTAAGTTCAAAAGAGTAAAAGTGGGACTATGATCTCACCTTGAGTGCACGTATAAAAAGTACTTCACAAAGTAACGTGTGCAAAGGACAATGCTAGTCTTGACCTAAACAAATAGGTCATATCAATAACGGTAAACACGATAGGTCAAAGATGTTCAATTAGTCCTATGGCTCGTTACGACTCGATTATGTAGCATGTGAATGAATTTGTCAAGTTTCATGCAAGATACAAGTATAGAAACAAGCTAGGAAGGTTGCAAAATCATTTGGTTAAGTTTGACAAAAAGTCAAACTTTGGTCGGTCAAAGTCAACGAAAAAGTCAACACGTTCAGGTCGGGTCCCGAACTATTTTTCTGAGGTTTTTATTCATATATAAGCATGTTAGAACAAGTCTCATGTGAATCGGAGGTCCATAGTATGCCAAACATTTTTCATATAATTGACATGTAGGTCAGAACCTGAACACGTTATATGTCGCGCCGCGACAAAGGCTGGCCGCGCCGCGGCACATAACGTGTGCTGGTACCTGGCCCGTTTCAATTGTTCAAGTCTTTTCCGAACTTCGATCAAACACAAATCGCAAACCGTAAAAACTTATGACACGCATCATATATCGTTGGAAAGGTAATTTGACAAAGAACACAACTAAATACATTTCACCAACCAAAAATATTATTTGTAACAATCGACTTTCCAACATAAATGCCAAATTAATGCTCATCATTTAATGCTCAAGTTCATAAATGCACATTTATGATTCGGGCATTTAATGCATACATATAATACGCCGTTTTGTAGATAATCAAGCATGTAATTCAACTAACTACTTACCAACAACAATTCATGGCATTCAATACATCAAAAATGCATTTAAAGTTCAACAAACCCTAACCCAAAGTTACCAAAATAACTAATCAAGTTTATGGAGTTTTCTAAAGCAACCTACACATCAAATTCGAGCTAGTGATGTTAGGAACACATTTAATACATGCATTTATAACATTTAACATCATTCAAACAACCAAATCACCAAACCAAACACACCAAAGTTCATATTCAAGCTAGTTACTTCAAATAATGAAATCGAGCCTATAAATCATATATTCATGTTAGACTTGAGCCATAGACACTAATTAACAACTTTATAACTTAAAAACATCAAGAACACAAAATCTAGTGATTTTAGAAAGTTACCCAAACGTAATGAAATCGGTATGGAATCGAAGAGGAAGTTGCAAGGATTTCAAATATGTAAATTGTTTTGCAAGACACCCGCTAGCTTGGATTTAGATGATGATTCTTTGTTTGAAGATTTGAGAGAAAAATGGAAAGTATGGAAAGAAAAGGAAAATGAAATGGAAAAGAAAGAGGAGGTGGGTTGACTAGTCAAATGCTAGTCACCTCTTTGGCACTTTGGCGAAACTAGTCCCTCGAGTTCGGTTGCGGGTGCGTGAATTACCTAAACGAGATATTTTTAAAACGCGTATTAACGAGGGATGTCATAAAAATATAACGGAATTTAAATAGTTAAACGGAAAGTAAACGGAAAAAGGCGGGATGTTACATTACCTACTCCTTAAAAGAAATTTCGTCCCAAAATTTAAGTAGGCATAGTAGTCCCGAAATCTGTAGCGACCCGAAAAAATCATTTTTGATGGCACCGTCTACGTAGGTCCCATTACATGGTCATAAGTCCTTAACATGACGTTTGACCGAAAATATGTCGCATTCATTTCAAAAGTTAAGATTTGTTCCCAAGTTTACAAGAATCGTTCATCCAAAAGTTACGTTACAAAGTTATAAGTACAATTGAAATCTATGCGACACGATTTAAAAGTAGTCAAAAGATGCTCCATGTATGCATGTATATACTCGACATCCAAGCAAGTATCAAAAGTAATGAGCGGAAGCATGTATCACAAAATGTTCAAGGACCTGAGAAAAACATAGGAATCTGTCAACGAAAACGTTGGTGAAATCATAGGTTTAAGTAATTAAGTACAAATGAACCACAAGATTTGTAACATTGATATAATAGTAATACATTCCAAAAGTTTGTTTCACGAGCACCCAATTATCAATGCTTAACATTCCTTCCATAGAACCCCATCACAATAGTGTTAGAACATACACTGTTTCTCGAAAATATATTTCATTCGTAAATGGTAGCGAACCGTTTGAATGAGGGTTTGTCAAACCCATATGGCCATATAACATAAGTTCTCGCTTACACCCAGCAAGTGTAACTAATGATAATCGAATTGAGGATTTTTGTTCAAACTCGTATGTAGAATGTTTGTTTTCCTGTACTTGTGTTCACTTAGTAAAATGAAACGTTTATGTTTTCTCATCCCAAATGTAAGTTCAAAAGAGTAAAAGTGGGACTATGATCTCACCTTGAGTGCACGTATGAAAAGTACTTCACAAAGTAACGTGTGCAAAGGACAATGCTAGTCTTGACCTAAACAAATAGGTCATATCAACCACATTCGTAACAAGTGCCCAAAGAAGAAAGATAACCCCAACACACGCGGCCGAGCTTTCAACATCAACACCGAGGAAGCCCGAGATGACAATGAATTAGTCACGGGTAGGTTTCTTCTCAACAACACTTATGTTACTTGTTTATTCGATTCGGGTGCCGATAAGAGTTTTGTATCCAAGACTTTGACTCATTCTTTTAACACTCAACTACTTCCACTAGATACCACTTATACCATTGAAGTGGCCAACGGAAAACTATTAAGTGCCGACACATATTATCGGGAGTGTACGTTAAACATTTTGGGTAATGAGTTTGAAATTGACTTGATACCCATGGAACTAGGAAGCTTCGATGTAATAATCGGTATGAATTGGCTAGCCAAAACGAAATCTCACATCCTTTGTGATCTTAACACAATCCGAATTCCTATCGAGAATGGTGAACCTTTGATCGTCTATGGCGATAAGAGTTGCACCGGACTCAACCTCGTTTCATGCATTAAAGTTAGAAAACTACTCCGTAAGGGTTGTTTTGCGATCCTTGCTCACGTCAAGAAAGTCGAGTCCGATGAGAAGCACATCGATGATGTGCCAATTGTTAGTGACTATTCCGATGTATTTCCCGACGAATTGCCGGGTCTTCCACCTCATCGACCGGTTGAATTCCAAATCGATCTTATTCCGGGAGCCGCACCCGTAGCACGTGCACTATATAGACTCGCTCCATCCGAAATGCAAGAATTGCATAGTCAAATCCAAGAACTACTTGATCGTGGTTTTATCCAACCTAGCCATTCACCTTGGGGCGCTCCGATTTTGTTTGTTAAAAAGAAAGACGGATCCCTACGAATGTGCATTGATTATTGTGAACTAAACAAATTGACGGTTAAGAACCAATATCCTCTTCCTCGCATCGACGACCTCTTTGATCAACTACAAGGGTCTCGTGTATATTCGAAAATCGATCTCCGCTTGGGTTATCATCAATTAAGGGTTAAGGGGGAAGATGTCTCCAAAACCGCTTTCCGAACTCGTTATGGTAGTTATGAATTCCTTGTCATGCCATTTGGTCTCACTAACGCACCGGCGGTGTTCATGGATCTTATGAACCGCGTGTGTAAACCGTATGTTGACAAATTCATTATCGTGTTCATCAATGACATCTTGGTCTATTCTAAAAGCGAAGAGGAACACGAGGAACATCTCCGACTTGTGCTTGAACTTTTAAGACAAGAACGACTCTATGGCAAATTCTCCAAGTGTGAATTTTGGTTGAAGGAAGTTCAATTTCTTGGTCATGTTGTAAGTGATCAAGGTATTAAAGTCGATCCATCAAAAATCGAAGCCATTAGTAAATGGGAAACTCCTACTACACCTACTCACATTCGTCAATTCTTGGGTCTCGCCGGATACTATCGTAGATTCATCAAGGATTTCTCTTTGGTTGCTCGTCCTCTAACCGCGTTAACTCATAAGGAGAGAAAATTCGTTTGGGCAACCGAACAAGAATCCGCATTTCAAATCTTGAAAACGAAGCTAACCATCGCTCCTATCTTGTCACTTCCCGAAGGCAACGATGATTTTGTTATGTATTGCGACGCCTCGAAACATGGTTTTGGGTGTGTGTTGATGCAACGAACGAAAGTCATTTCTTATGCTTCTCGACAACTCAAAATTCATGAACGAAACTACACGACACATGATCTCGAACTCGGAGCCGTTGTCTTTGCACTTAAAATGTGGAGACACTATCTTTATGGAACCAAGAGTACTATCTTTACCGATCACAAAAGTCTCCAACACATCTTCGATCAAAAGCAACTAAACATGAGACAACGAAGGTGGATTGAAACCTTAAACGATTACGATTGCGAGCTTCGTTACCATCCCGGAAAGGCAAATGTAGTAGCCGATGCCTTAAGTCGAAAGGAAAGAGCGGTGCCTCTTCGTGTCCGAGCCTTAAACATCACCATCCACACAAACCTTAATAGCCAAATTCGGGTAGCCCAAGATGAAGCTCTCAAGGATGAAAACGTTTCACGCGAGCTCTTGAACATTTTCGTCTCTCGATTCGAAACTAAGGAAACCGGACTCCGATATTTCGCCGGAAGGATTTGGGTGCCTAGTTATGGGGACCTACGAAGTCTTATTTTAGATGAAGCCCATAAGTCATGATACTCGATTCACCCCGGTTCCAATAAGATGTACCACGACCTTAAACAACAATATTGGTGGCCGAACATCAAAAGGGACGTAGCTACTTATGTTTTCAAGTGTTTGACATGTTCCAAAGTCAAAGCCGAACACCAAAGACCTTCCGGACTACTTCAACAACCCGAAATCCCGCAATGGAAATGGGAAAGGATAACGATGGATTTTATCACCAAACTATCAAAGACAGTTGGCGGTTATGATACTATTTGGGTTATTGTTGACCGACTCTCCAAATCCGCGCACTTCCTAGCCATGAAGGAAACTGATAAAATGGAGAAACTTGCACAACTTTATATTAAGGAGATCGTAGCCCGACGCGGTGTACCGTTATCGATTATCTCCGACCGATATGGCCGTTTGTTTCTAGATTTTGGCGTACTTTACAAGAAGCGTTGGGAACGCATTTAGACATGAGCACCGCATACCATCCGCAAACCGACAGACAAAGCGAACGCACAATTCAAACCTTGGAAGACATGCTACGAGCTTGCGTTGTCGACTTTGGAAAAGCTTGGGACAAGCACTTACCCCTCGCCGAGTTCTCTTACAACAATAGTTATCACGCGAGTATTAAAGCCGCACCTTTTGAAGCGCTATATGGCCGAAAATGTCGTTCACCTCTTTGTTGGGTCGAGGTAGGCGACGTGCAAATCACCAGACCTGAACTCATTCACGAAATCACCGAGAAGATCGTACAAATCTGAGATAGGCTTCGGACGGCCCGGAGTCGTCAAAAGTGCTATACCGACAAAAGACGCAACGACCTCGAATTTCAAGTCGGTGACCGAGTAATGTTAAAAGTCACACCTTGGAAAGGTGTAATCTGTTTTGGGAAACGCGGGAAGCTAAATCCGCGGTATATTGGTCTTTTCGGAATCTTGGAGCGTATTGGAACCGTTGCTTATTGTTTAGATCTTCCGCCCCAATTGAGCTCCGTTCATCCTACCTTCCATGTATATAACTTGAAAAAGTGTCTTGCCGAACCCGATATCGTCATCCCTCTCGAGGAACTTACTATTGATGACAAACTTCATTTTGTGGAGGAACCGGTTGAAATTGTGGACACCTCCATCAAGACATTGAAACAAAGCCGAATTCTGATTGTTAAAGTCTATTGGAACGCCAAACGAGGACCCGAGTTTACTTGGGAAAGGCAAGATCAAATGTAAAGGAAGTATCCTCATCTATTCGCGAATTCGGAAACGCAAGATTTCGAGGAAGAAACAATCTAGGAAGGTTGCAAAATCATTTGGTTAAGTTTGACAAAAAGTCAAACTTTGGTCGGTCAAAGTCAACGAAAAAGTCAACACGTTCGGATCAGGTCCCGAACTATTTTTCTGAGGTTTTTATTCATATATAAGCATGTTAGAACAAGTCTCATGTGAATCGGAGGTCCATAGTGTGCCAAACATTTTTCATATAATTGACATGTAGGTCAGAACCTGAACACGTTATATGTCGCGCCGCAACAAAGGCTGGCCGCGCCGCGGCACATAACGTGTGCTGGTACCTGGCCAGTTTCAATTGTTCAAGTCTTTTCCGAATTTCAATTAAACACAAATTGCAAACCGTAAACAGTTATGACACGCATCATATATCGTTGGAAAGGTAATTTGACAAAGAACACAACTAAATACATTTCACCAACCAAAAACATTATTTGTAACAATCGACTTTCCAACATAAATGCCAAATTAATGCTCATCATTTAATGCTCAAGTTCATAAATGCACATTTATGATTCAGGCATTTAATGCATACATATAATACGCCGTTTTGTAGATAATCAAGCATGTAATTCAACTAACTACTTACCAACAACAATTCATGGCATTCAATACATCAAAAATGCATTTAAAGTTCAACAAACCCTAACCCAAAGTTACCAAAATCACTAATCAAGTTTATGGAGTTTTCTAAAGCAACCTACACATCAAATTGGAGCTAGTGATGTTAGAAACACATTTAATACATGCATTTATAACATTTAACATCATTCAAACAACCAAATCACCAAACCAAACACACCAAAGTTCATATTCAAGCTAGTTACTTCAAATAATGATATCGAGCATATAAATCATATATTCATGTTAGGCTTGAGCCATAGACACTAATTAACAACTTTATAACTTAAAAACATCAAGAACACAAAATCTAGTGATTTTAGAAAGTTACCCAAACGTAATGAAATCGGTATGGAATCGATGAGGAAGTTGCAAGGATTCCAAATATGTAATTTGTTTTGCAAGACACCCGCTAGCTTGGATTTAGATGATGATTCTTTGTTTGAAGATTTGAGAGAAAAATGGAAAGTATGGAAAGAAAAGGAAAATGAAATGGAAAAGAAAGAGGAGGTGGGTTGACTAGTCAAATGCTAGTCACCTCTTTGGCACTTTGGCGAAACTAGTCCCTCGAGTTGGGTTGCGGGTGCGTGAATTACCTAAACGAGATATTTTTAAAACGCGTATTAATGAGAGATGTCATAAACATATAACGGAATTTAAATAGTTAAACGGAAAAGTAAACGGAAAAAGGCGGGATGTTACACCCGACATGATATGCAAAGTTTGTAAGTTGAATCTCAAGAATTTTAAACTGTGTTCATACATTCATTTAACCTCGACCAAATTCCAAAGATTCACGAACCATTATAGGAACGGATATGATTATATATGTATATATGTATATATTATAACTTGAAAAAGTTAGCAAGTATTAAACGTATAATACTTTACATGAACGTATTTGTTTCAATATGTTTATCGATGGAATTAGAAGATTATATCAAATGATTAATTTATCTGGTACGATTAAGAGTCTCTGTTGTGATGACCCGGGAATTTCCGACCAAATTTAAACTTGATCTTTATATAATTCTGACATGATAAGCAAAGTTTGTAACGTTGAGTCTCAAAAATTTTGAAACTGTTTACATGAAATCATTTGACCTTTGACTATTCCCGACGATTCACAAACATTTTATAAATACGCATATATTATTATGAACCTACATATGATTTCTTTTAATAATTATTAATATTAATATATTGTATTTTATATATATATATATATATATATATATATATATATATATATATATATATATATATATATATATATATATATATAAAAGATATAAATATTATGTGTTGAAAATCTATAATATATATTGCCATTATAAAATATTATAATATATTATATATATATATATATATATATATATATATATATATATATATATATATATATATATATATATATATATATATATAACATTATTAACGTATTCAAATTCACATATATTATATGATGTAATTATTAGGCAAACACAATTATATACTAATATGTATATATATAAAAAAATGTATAAATATTAAATATTCAGTATATGTTCTTATATAATATGTTATAATATATAATCTTAAGATATTAAATTAAATGATAAATTAAAATATAGTGACTAAGGTAATATTTTATTATCACTTTCAATATTAATATCAACTGTAATATTTTAATATCATTATATTAAATATATCACACACAAATATGAAAGTTGATATATATCAATATTATTATTATTATTATTATTATTATTATGATTATGATTATTAATACTAATATAATTAGTATTATTAATATTATTATCATTTGTAATATTATCATTTTACTAATATTATTATGATTAAAATTGTTAGTACTACTAAAATCATTACATTATTATACGTATTGTAAATGTAATACAAATTATTATTACTATTATCATTATTAACATCATTATTAATATTGTTATTAATTATCATTATAATTGTTATTAATATTGTTATTGAAAGTAATATTGTTATTAGTATATTTGAATTTATTAATTAATGTTAATCATATATAATAATACAGAATTTTTATCTATCATTATATGATTTTGCTGACTTGTTTACTAAATTAGTTAACTGTATTAGATTGGTACTAATTGATATCAAATCACAGCATAAATACAAAATTCGTTATCAATCATTTTCCCTTTTTATTTTTTATTTTTTTTCTGTACGTGATATACTTTCCTGTCGAGTTAAGATGCCATAAAACTATCACATACAGTGTAATTGACACCAGACGAATTACTTTATCATCTATCAAATTCAATTACCTGTTACAGCCTTTAAATCGACGAATTTAATCAGAAAACATGAAGAACACGGACGCTGTTCCTGTTTTACTTCAATTTTTTTTCAAATTAAATGTTTTCGTAATCAATTTTAAATTGTGTTAATGCAGTGTTGTTAGCATATTTTTTCTCCAACTTCCTACAAAAACTCAAATTCCAAATCCTCATATCAACTTCTAATTTTGGAGTCAAAGATTAAATTTAAAAAGTCAAACGAATTTGTTTTCGAGAAATTTGAATCAATGAGGACGTTTCTGGAGCAACTGATGATTTAGAAAGTTTGTTGGGGTGATTTAAAACCTATTTCATGAAGAAACTTAAGTCTAAATTTCCTAAATCCTTGAATCAAGGTTTGAGTTCTACATTTTTTTTCGAACACAGCAGGCCTGTGTTATTTTTTTTATTTTTATTTCTTTTGTTGTTGTTTTCTATTAATACAAACAGATATCAATGATAGTTTATACTTTTAATGATTAATCTAAACAAAAAAAATTAGAAACTGATTTGAGTGGGTATTGATCTTGGTCGTTATGAATCTGTATTTTTTTATTATTATTTTCGATTGATCAGTTAAGAAGAAGGAGATAGAAATGAAACAGGTTAAATAGTCTTAGGAACGAGTTATAACAGATAAACAAGTCAGCCCAGCTGGTGTAGGCATGTGTCGGGTTTCATGAGGTCTTGGGTTCGACCCTTGCTGCAGGCAGTTTCTTTTTGAAATGACTTTTAAAGGTAGTTTCATGACTTTTATTATTATTATTATCAATTTTATCTTTATTATTATTATTATTATTATTATTATTATTATTATTATTATTATTATTATTATTATTATTATTATTATTATTATTATTGTCATGGATTATTATTATCATTGTTAATAATAATTATTATGATATAGGTTATTATTATTACTATTAAAATTATTATCATTAGTAATAAAATGACCGGTAAAAGTATTGCTATTATTATTACTAACATTAGTATTGGAATTAACCTTATTATTTTCATTAACACCAGTATTAATATCATTGTTATAGTTATTAAGATAATTATGATTATTATTAACTTAAGTATTATTATTAACAATGTCATTATTATTATTAATATTATCATTAATAATAAAGTTATTATTATTATCACTTGTAAAAACATTAATATCAAAACTATCATTTTTTTACAAATAAATATTGTGTACATAAAAACACACTTATTATATATACTACAACTATATTAATATTCTATATAACTATATGAGAAAGATATTATCATTATATATATATATATATATATATATATATATATATATATATATATATATATAGTTACATATAACAAACTAAGTATTTTTAATATGATACTAAATATATATAGATACTAATATAACTATAATTATATATATATATATATATATATATATATATATATATATATATATATATATATATATATAACATATATTAACAAATAAAATTATGTGATTTCCAGTATACGTTTTAATATATAAATGAATAATATAGGTTCGTGAATCCGAGGCCAACCCTATACTTGTTCAATGTCGTTCTATGTATTTTTACTACAAAATACATTAGGTGAGTTTCATTAATCCCTTTTTAAATGCTTTTGCAATATATGTTTTTGGGACTGAGAATACATGCGCTGTTTTTATAACTGTTTTACGAAATAGACACAAGTACGTGAAACTACATTCTATGGTTGAATTATCGAAATCGAATATGCCCCTTGTTATTATGACAACCCGGAAATTTCCAACCAAATTTAAACTTTAATCTTTATATGTTTCCGACACGATAAGCAATATTTGTTAAGTTAAATTTCAAGAATTTTAAACTATGTTCATACATTCATTCAACCTCGACCAAGTTCCAACGATTCACGAACCATTAAACGAATATGATTATATATGTATATGTGTATATATATTATAACTTGAAACGTAGATTAAATACTTTATATGATTGTATCTGTTTCAAAATATTTATCAATGAAATTAGAAGATAAGATCAAATGATTGAATTATCAGATATATTGAATTATGATTACAAGTCTCTGTTGAAAGGCCCGCGTTGATTTGAGAAATCTTTCCATTTTAACAATATTCAGAAAATGGTAAAGTGATTTATAAATAAGAACAAAATGTCAATCATTGAGAACTAGACAAAGGATAGTGGAAGATTGAATCTCATAAAGACTCGATTGATCTATTTAGTTTCAAACGTACAAAAACGTTTTCAGTTTAAAAAGAACTTTATTATTAAAACGTATATAACTTTTATAAATATCTAGAACCACTTTTGACAACTCATTACTTAACTAGTATGATAAAGATAACGATATTTATATTTTATTTTATTAAATATATATAACGATTTAAATTAATATTATATATATTTATACGCGTATTATATGTACATAATTTTATACTTTTAATATACTTAAACTTTACCTTTACTTTATTTTTACTTTACTTTAACTTTAATAATTCACTTTAATAATTCATACTTTAATAATTCACTTTAATAATTTATACTTTAATAATTCACTTTAATAATTCATACTTTAATAATTAACTTTAATAATTCATACTTTAATAATTCATACTTTAATAATTCACTTTAATAATTCAAAAATCTATTATAAATAGAATTCAATAGGTTTCATTATTTCATAGAAACTTGAAAATATTTTTCTATAAACTCTCTCAATCGATTTACATATATATATATTTACTCAGTATTATTTCAAGATATTATTAGTATACATAAAATATTACGACGGAGTGCTGTCCGAGTGATTTCAAAATTATTTTTCGAGTAGGATAGGATTAAGGAAATTATGGGTTATAGCTATGGAGGTGATTGAGTATGGTTCATGGGAATGCTCATGAGGTCAATATAGTGTTTATCATTTCCGTTGCGTCTACGTACCTGTCCTGCAATATTGAATCTCAATATTGATACGTGAGTACTCATAATTTAACTTTTACATACTAATAGTGTATCCCTGACTAGTGCTCGAGTATTTAGGATTATGCATGCTTATACTTTTGATATTGCCCTTAGACAGGTTAGGTTGAATCTTGAATTAGTTACACTTGCGGTTGAGATAATGTATAAGATATGCATGTCCTTGGAAAGCTAGCGAAAAATTAAGAACTTTTCCTTTAGATATCGAATGGTTTCGATGAACGGATTAGAAGTTATAATCAATTGAATTTTCAATATTTTTATTAAAAATGATTATTATTATCGTCGTTTTTATTGTCATTCTAGTTTTATCTTATTATTATCATTATTATTATCTTTATCAATAAAATGAATTTATCATTAAAAATTGTTATTTTTTTTATTATTACTATCGTTATTATCGTTAAAGTTATAATTAGTATTATTATTATTATCCAATTATTATTATTATTATTATTATTATTATTATTATTATTATTATTATTAGTATTATTATTATTATCATTATTAATATATATCATTATTTAAAAATGGTTATTGTTATTGTTATTGTTATTATTATTATTACTATATTATCATTAAGATAATTATTAGTATTATCGTTAATAATGTTATAGTAACTATCATTATTAATAATAGTGTAATTAAAACAAATATTTGTAACACCTAATTATTTTGATTACTATTATTATCATTATTATGAACACGATATAAAAGACGATTAAAAGCTATTAAACGAAATGATTAGGAAATAATGAGTAAGAGTATCATGATGAAATTAAAATATTATAAGATATTGATTTAGATAAAATTATCGTTCTTATTATTTTTATCATTACTATCATTATTAAAAGTATCGTTAGTATTAAAACTATCATTTTAACAAAAATTATCATTTTAATAGAAATGTCATTGTTACTATAAAATATCATTATTATTATTATTTTAAATAGAATTATTATTTTAAAGATAATATTAAAAATTATCGTAAATATTAAAGTTATCATAATTAGAATTATCGTTTATCATAATGTCATCTTAATAATTATAAATATTGATATTTTTATAATAATAATTATTATTACAAAATAATACAACTTTTACTTACTATCATTATAGATATTATTTTATCAAATAAATATGTGATACAAACATATTTTACTACGTGTAATAACTTACTTTAATAATACCTATCATATTATCTTTATGATATTAAATGAACCCTATAAATTTTATTACTTAATATATATAAAAGTATATTTTATTATATAAATTTAATATAAAATTTTATTTATTAATAAATAAATTATATTATTTACTCTAATAAATCTTTTAAAAATATTTAAAAATATAAAACGACGATATTTAAACTATATATTAATCATGTATAGATTTTTGGAAATTATTTTGAGTCAAATTTACTTTTGTTGACTTTTGCATATTAGTCTCGAGCATTAGGATTGTGGTACACTATGACTTGACCTAATTTGTTAGACAAATATTGACCAACACATAAATATATATATTTAATTTAGGTTCATGAATCCGAGGCCAACCTTGCACTTGTTCAATGACGTTATATGTATTTTTACTACGAAATACAGTATGGTGAGTTTCATTTGCCTTTTTACCCTTTATATTTTTGGGACTGAGAATACATGCGCTTTTAAAAATGTTTGACGAAATAGACACAAGTAATTGAAACTACATTCTATGGTTGAATTATCGAAATCGAATATGCCCCTTTTTATTAAAGTCTGGTAATCTAAGAATTTGGGAACATACACCCTAATTGACGCGAATCCTAAAGATAGATCTATTGGGCCTAACAAACCCCATCCAAAGTACCGGATGCTTTAGTACTTTGAAATTTATATCATGTCCGAAGGAGGATCCCGGAATGATAGGGGATATTCTTATATGTATCTAGTTAATGTCGGTTACCAGGTGCTCACCATATGAATGATTATTTTTGTCTCTATGCAAGGGACGTATATTTATGAGAACTGGAAATGAAATTCTTGTGGTCTATTAAAATGATGGAAATAAATGATTATGATAAACTAATGAACTCACCAACCTTTTGGTTGACACTTTAAAGCATGTTTATTCTCAAGTGTTAAAGAAATCTTCTGCTGTGCATTTGCTCATTTTAAAGATATTACTTGGAGTCTTTCATAGCATATTTCGAAGAACGTTGCATTCGAGTCATTGAGTTCATCAAAGATTATTATTAAATCAATTTATAGTTGGATAGTGGATATTATGAAATGGTATGCATGCCTGTCAATTTTCGATGTAAAGAAAGTTTGTCTTTTAAAAACGAATGCAATGTTTGTAAAAAGTATCATATAGAGGTCAAATACCTCGCAATGTAATCAACTTATATGAACGGGTCCTTTTAGTTATTAAGTCTGGTAATCTAAGAATTAGGGAACAGACACCCTAATTGACGCGAACTCTAAAGATAGATCTATCGGGCCCAACAAGCCCCATCCAAAGTACCAGATGCTTTAGTACTTCGAAATTTATATCATATCCGAAGGAGGATCCCGGAATGATGGGGATATTCTTATATGCATATTGTGAATGTCGGTTACCAGGTGTTCAATCCATATGAATGATATTTTTGTCTCTATGCATGGGACGTATGTTTATGAGTAATGGAAATATGAAATCTTGTGGTCTATTAAAATTATGAAATGATTATTTATGTTAAACTAATGAACTCACCAACCTTTTGGTTGACACTTGAAAGCATGTTTATTCTCAGGTATGAAAGAAATCTTCCGCTGTGCATTTTCTCATTTTAAGGATATTACTTGGAGTCATTCATGACATATTTCAAAAGACGTTGCATTCGAGTCGTCGAGTTCATCAAGATTATTATTAAGTTAATTATAGTTAGATATATTATGAAATGGTATGCATGCCGTCAACTTTCAATGTAATGAAAGATTGTCTTTTCAAAAACGAATGCAATGTTTGTAAAATGTATCATATAGAGGTCAAGTACCTCGCGATGTAATCAACTGTTGTGAATCATTTATAATCGATTAGGACGGGTCCTTTCAGTTGGTATCAGAGCAGTGGTCTTAGCGAACCAGGTCTTGCATTAGTATGTCTAACTGATATTCGTTAGGATTCCTTAGTGAGTCTGGACTTCGACCGTGTCTGCATGTCAAAAGTTTTGCTTATCATTTTTGTCAGAAATCATCAGCTTATCATCCTTAGGAGATTACCTGCTCATTATTCTTAGTCTAGACACATCATATTGCAATGATTGCATGAATAGTGTATGGACAAAATTCATATCTTAGCGTATCTGTTGATTCATATCTTAGCGTATCTGTTATTGTTACCTTTGCCTGACAGCTTCCGTATATTCCTCCGTAACTTATGAGATTTTAGTATTATATATGCATATGTAACTTATGTATTGCAGGGTACTAATCTACATCCTATAATCTGTTTCTTATCGAAAATCCTTCAGCTGATTGTACGAGATGAACCTTCCACCAGTTCGAGTCCCTCAGATTCTGATAGCTATTCCGATAGTTATTCCGACAGCTAATCCGATATGGATTTCCACTCGAACTCCGAAAGCAGTGTAACCGGAATGGAGCAACCAGTCATCCATCCCTAATTCATCTGATGGGTTCGTAGTCGACTTAACCGATGGAGACGAGAAAAAGGCGATCCTTTCCACCCACCAACCTACACTCTTGGTAAAGAACCTGAAGCACTTACTGGCGAACCTGTCCGAAACACCAATTTTACACTCATTTCCAGGATACCACGTAATGTTAATATGATATCAAAAATTCTAAAACTTTATTCATTCACTCGTTCCTACCGACAATCATTCTGGAGTAATAAGTCAACGAGCTTTGAGCCGAGTGGTAGCCTTGGAAAATATGGTGCAAAACGTACCAGCTTCAGCAACATCACTGGCACCAGTAGTACCATCAATAACAGCATCAGTACCATCAACAATCCATGCCTCAATATCACCATCTGTACTTTAAGTATGATCTTCGTTCAACGTATCGTTCTACCTCATTTATCTTCGTTCGACATGGCGAATATGTAATCTCTAAAGTTTTAGATATTATTTATTCTAGTTCCAAACGAAAACTAAATGAGTTTAATATTATGTTAACTCATTAAATCCATGATTACATCTGAAGAAAATATATATGTATATATGTTTTCATAAAGATGGTAATTAAAAATTCTTTCGTACAAACTGTAAATGGTGAAAATATTTTAACGGGTAGGTAATACCCGAGGAATATTTAGATTTCACTTTAATAAGTTACACTGTACATTCTTCGAATCTGATTCAACGATCATTTAATATCCTACTTATGTCTACAGACATACTTATCCGTTCACTGCAGAATAACCATTTTTTAATCAATTTCATATTGGATTTTGACCTATCAGAATCCAACAAGTGGCATAATGAAGAAAACAATTGACAAAATAAAATTTGTTAGAAACATACAAATTAACTATGAGAAATTTTGTTAACAATCCATACTAACTGTTCCTAGCTAACTGTTAATTCCGTATTACATTTTAATTATCACAATTTAAATTCTCGTAATTTTATTTATCGTCATTTAATTGCTGTTATTTACTTTACGCACTTTATTTATCGTCATTTAATTTATGTATTTATTTTTACGCACTGTAAATATCGGGACACGTGTACAAGGTTTTGACATATCATATCGACGCATCTATATATATTATTTGAGAATCACCATAGACACTCTATATGCAGTAATGATCGAGTTCTCTATACAGGGTTGAAGTTGATTCTCAAATAATATATATAATTTGAGTTGTGATCGAGTCTGAGACCTGTACACGGGTCACGATATGTATTAATTAATTCGAATATTATGTATTAAATTATTGAACTGCTAACTGTAGACTATCAACAAAGAACTATCAACATTGGACAATTAAAAATGAATTAAAATATTGATTATAACATATGAAACTAAACAATTCTTCAAGTTTGCCACTTGATTTCATCTTAAACCCCATTTGTATCTTGACGATTACAATCTGCGTTCAAACCTTTCATGATTCTTGAAAACACCTCAATCGATAGATAGAATCAACCGCACTTTATCTACGGAAGGAAAGATTTATGTATATAGTTATGCACCTGAGAAACTCTCGGAAACTGAGTAAAAGATTAACACGTAGCCGTGTTAGATCCTTTGGCATTTATTAGCAAAAATAATTTTGCGATCCCTTTTCAAAGTAGCCAATTTTGTCACAGCTCCAGCAAGCCAACTTCGACTTTTCATTCGAAGTAGCCTTACTCTAATCCTGATATATACGATTACCCTTTTGATACCGGAGAATTCTTTTATATTCCACCATATTACCAGCAGACGTACCAGCAACCTCGTTGCTTCTTGGCTTAGATCTCTCTGACAAATCATTATATTTATTCATTGAAACCCTATCATATACTCATCCGCATCTTGTAACGAGAACTACCATACCAATTACCGGGAATCAGCAATCAGTACTTTGAAAACTCACAATATATCTACATCAACAGTTATAGGTATGACATTTATCTCTTAGAAGTATGATCTCTCTTTCTGGAATTTTGAAAAGCACTCAGTCACAAATCAATACTCTTAATGTTGAAAAAAAAGCTGAATGAAGCAGCAGAAACCATAGACAACCATAATCATCGAAAGTTTGATGATAAAGAATAGTATGTTGGGAAAGCTCAGAAAAGTTGGAACTGGAAAATGGATTGAGCTAACCACGTAGGAGACAAAGGACAAATACAAGGACCATACCATATATTCAAAGAATCCAGGTAATTCTAGATCCGATGAAACCTTCAACGAATATCTTGCTCCGAAGTCATATTAAAATCTTGCTGAAAATCTTTCTCCATCAACCATCGAACTTAGAAATTCAAAAAAAAAAAATCATCATCAATATCTTCGATATTTCTGAGGATATTGTCATAAATATTCTCGTCCAAAATTATATACCTCCTCGTGCTTCCTGTGTATCATTATATTGGAAACGTTCAATAGAAAATTTAGTACCGAAAAGCAGATTATGCGAAACTAGGAAGAAAGCCGTGGACAAATCATAAAGAATAAGTTTGACTTCAAAGAATCCAACAGATTCAATGTCTGCTAAAGTCTTTAGTGAATATCTTGCTCCTTACTCTAAACCCTTGCAGATAATAGTCTCTATCATCCTCTGATCTTAGATATTCCGAGATATTATCGTATCTTTCATTATAAATATCCTCCATATTCTGGAGATATTTTTATAACTATTATTATCTGAAATCATTAATCTCTTCGTGCTATCAGTATTACATCATATAGAAACTGTTAGTCTCTATATTCTGTAAACTTTCGAGTTTAAAATATGAGTGTTATTGAAGTAATGTTGGGAACTGATGCATGAGTTAGTATAATATAATGACACTTGATCAACGTGATTATATTACAATAAGTCATGCTGAGTTTCTAATGGAACGTGATGATTCACAGATCATATCGTCATCACGTGCCATGTTACATAACTCTTTCATTCAAATTAACTTCTGAACATATCAAGAAAATATATTCTTGATAGTTCTATTCTCAGTGATTCTGGTAATTTGACAGATCAAATCGTGCTATTACGTTCTTTCTTGATTATAACATTAAATTCATTCGAAACTCCATACTTACAAATTCTGGACCATTACTCGTTTTACTAGAGATCGAGAAGAGATTAAAAAGACGAAGAGCTCCGAAACATAAAGAAAGATATAAAACTCAACAACAACACTGAAATTACAATAATTAAAAATTAAAACATCACGACAATTAAAAATTAAAAGATTACAATCAAACTACTCGTCGTCGTCAATTGTCATCTGCAAAGTAGCGTTCACCAGTCATTTCACCATCCGTGAGGTACTCTTGAGACATCGGTATTTCTCTTGATGCTTCAACTGCTGCTTCAGTTGATTCATCGAGGTAACGATATATAACAACCCTCATATTTCCATACCTGAATTGACTAATTTGACTATAGGGTTGTTATCCATACGTAATATATAATTAAATTCGACGTTGATCAAATATTTATTTTTAGTTGACACGTTCTGTTAACTAAAGTTTACACTAATTATATAAAATAAATTTAGTTAATATTAATGCGTATTATATTTAAAACTATATGTAACATAATTATTAATTAAATGATAAGTTATTTTAATCATTATATATATTTTTAGCTTATAAAAAAAATAAAAATAAAAATAAATAAGATTTTTTTTAATAAATTAAATAATGAGCCCATGAATTTTGACTAAATATTTTCAAAAACAAAAACTTATTAAAAACATTTTTAACATGTTTTTATTATTTTATCAAAATTGGCACCTTTATTTTATTATTTTTTTTTCTTTTCACCAACCATTTTTTACCTATAAATACATGGCTCCTCATTTATTTTTTCTTGCCAAACACAAGAACTTAAGTTATTCTCTCAAAACTTGAAGAAAATTTGAGGTACTTTCTATTTTTATTAATTTTTTTCAATATTGTCATTTATATTTATTGTATATTCTTTGTAAAATTCGAAATTAATTATGTTTATATGTTATAATTAGTATTATAAGTGTTATGATGCATAAAAATAATTTTGATAATTTATGGAATATTATTTATAATTAAATACGAATTATGTAGTGTTTAAACGTAAAAATAATGTAAAATTCGTAATAAATACTTTTAACCAAAAATAAAATATATATAATTTTTTTTAAGTTTTTAAAACTTATATAGATCTGAAAAAATTATAAAAATAATTACTTGGGTCGAATTGGTATTTATTATATAATTAAACTCTATTATTATGTAATTCGAAGGTAAATTAAGAATAAATATAAAATAATAAAAAAATATTTTTATAAATATTTTTCTACAGGTTATTAGACTAATAGAAACTTATAAAAATTATAAAAATAATTATTTGTGTATATTTAGTAATTATGTAGAATTAAAATTATTTTGTGAATACATTAAGGGTAAAAACAAAAATAAATACAAAAATATAATAAAAACGTTTTCTTAAATTTTTATACTAATCTATATGATTAACTAAGACTATAAAAATTATGTATGTAATTTTTAGATATTTAATTTATTATTTAGATATTTTTTAATAATGTTCGATTAATAAAACACTATTATTTTTGAAGTAATTTAGGTATTTATTTAAAGGTAATTATATTTAATATATATAAGACATACTAAGGTATAATAACTAAATATTAAATAAAACTTAGGTTATATTATCACATATATAATTATTAAGTACATTAATAATTCGTTGTGTGTATACACCTAAAGTGAAGGTTAATCAAAGATAATGTATAATTCATGTGAACTTCATCGCTACTCACGGTCGTAAGTGAATGATGTCTAGGTTGCCATTTATGGGTAAGCTTGTGGATCTCGAATGCCATGACTTAGATTCTGGTCAAGAATCCTGGGCCCCCGGTTACATCTAGTCATTCCTGACTTATTTGATAGCAACGAAGTTTGAGTAAAGTTATACAACGTCTTGCTAAAGATTAACCCGAACTTTCTAAAATTGGAAAATTACTATAAGTGGAAACTTTCCATAAATAGTAACCTTCTGAAAATGGAAATTCTTTAGTGAACCATTACTATCAATATAGTACGATATACTATTGTATGTTAGGCAATGTCTGATCATACGTTCTATCTCTAGGTTGAGATCTCGGTCACGTCCTTCCATTCAATTCTTTCGTGTGCTACTAAGGTGAACTTCATAGCCCCACTTTTTACTGTTTCATAACTGTTTTATAACTTTTGGGGTGAGACACATGCTTGCTTTATAACTGTTTTACGCTTAGACACAAGTACTAAATTGTTAACTATGCTGTCATGCTTTGATTCATGCTAAATCCCTACCGTAATATCGTTAATTGCTACGTTTAAATGCAAACTTAATTATTGTGAGTAGGCCTATTGAGAGTAACGTCTCTAACCATTCGACCGTTGGTCTTTAGTTACATAATAATGATTCCACGACACTGACAGTACAAGGTGTCATAGGGTAAACTTGTTTAGTAGCGATATTACAAAATGCAGCAACACTTTTAGATTGATATTTCTATATCAATCAACTTTAAACTAAATCTTGTGGTCTAAAACTTTGGATATTATTTTTAAACCTATGAATTTCACTCAACCTTTTTGGTTGACACTTTAAGCGTGTTTTGTCTCAGGTGATGATTGAGCTAGCTGCTACTTGGTACTAGATGATTGATGTATGCTTTGCTGCTTGCATGGAGTCCATCATTCAAATTTATCATTTTGTTTAAGACATTTTCCATTTACTGTACTCTTATGATGTAAAACTTTGAATAATGCTTCCGCTGTTTATTTAATAAAAAAAACGTCTCATTTAGAGTCGTTCTCGCTTATACAACTGTGTTATGATATGATTGGTCACAATTACCCCTGGTCCATTTTGGGGGTGTGACAGATTGGTATCAGAGCCAGGTTTAACGCCGTTTTTACGGGTTAATCGTAGAGGGGGTTCTCACAGTGTTACCTGTGACGAAGCATTGGCTCTTACTCCTTGCGATCCTTTTATGGTTGGCCAAATAATAGCGGTGACGCGGGCTGTAAAATCATAGTCTGAGGTACGCTCAGTGATCACCCTATTCGTAGGCAAGGCACTGTTTGGGTTTTAACCCCAATCTGTAATACAGATTGGTATCAGAGCAGGTTGTTGTAGAGAACCAGGATTGCATCTTATGTGTGCCTTATACAATTAGGTACCTTAGCAATGTAGGACTACAACTTCCTTTGACTATAGTGCCTTTAATTGTTGCCTTTAACTGTTAAATGCTACACTATACTTTAGAAACTTTACTTATCTTAGAATGCCGAGCCAATCTAAGAACTCTGCTCATTCTCCTAAGTACTATTCAATTCCGCCACCACATTTAAATGCGACACCGTTCTCGACATTCCTATGTCATTTATCATGGTTTTGTGTATTACATATGTATTACATGAAATATTATCCATGAATTTTTGAAACTCCTATATTTGTTACTATTCATACTCAAATGTATATAACTCCCTGTTATATCACGCACCTATATGCTTTATGCCTTTATGCATCAGTTTGCGAACCGAAAAATGTCGTTGAGTTATCGAGAATCTCAAAGACATTATAATGTCATCACTACTCATATTCATTACTTTTATACCTTTTATTTCTCGTTATTGAATTTTCTTGACGGATGGCGTCTACGAAACTCTAGAATGGAAGGGTTTGGATTACCGATTTAAAGGATCCTATAGCTCAAGCCCCTAGACCTGAATAGGCCATTACGAATTGTAAGTCTTTAATCGAAAGATTATCAGATTACATACTTATCATTTTATGATCTCGACACGTCATACTGCTATTATTGGATTATAGACACATCATATCTTATTATATCTTATCATATCTATCTTAATAAACTTTGTCTAACACTTTTCCTAAATTTCCTCCGTAAATTACGGAAATCTTTTTGCTATATATACGTATATCAAGAAGACAAATATATCATTCAATATTCAACACTCATCTCATAACAAAAACCCTTATTCCGATCAGATAATATGGATTTCTCACATGATTCCTCGAACTTCTTGAGCTCCAATGACAGTGTAACCGGAATGAACCAACCAATTAGTCATCATCTATTTTGGATGAATTGGGGATGGGTTCGTAGTAAACTTAATCAATGGAGACAAGAAGAAGGTGATCCCTTCCACCAACCGAATTCACCTCTTGGTGAAGAACCTGAAGCACTTACCGGCGAACCCGTTCGGAACACTATTTTCACCCTCATTTCCAGGGTATCCAGTCACGAATATATAATATCTAAAATTCTAGATCTTATTCATCCACTTGTCCGAACCGCCAATCACCCCGGAATAATAGAAGAAGTCAATGAGCTTCGCGCTCGAGTGGTGGTTCTGGAGAATATGGTGCGAAACCTACGAGCACCAGCAGCAGCACCAGCAGCATAACCAGCATCACCACCAGTACCAACAGCATCACCACCAACAACATCAGCTTCACCAATAACAAACACCATAATCTGTACCTTGGATATCAACATCATACGGCCCATAGATACCAAGGAATATTAGTAATAATGAGTTAAGATGTATTCACTCATTCTTCCTGAAAATTATATATGTATACTTTATATATATATATATATATATATATATATATATATATATATATATATATATATATATATATATATATATATATATATATATATGGTTTGGAACAATAATAAATCTTTTCGTATTAAGCTATTACGTGTGAATCTTAAATAGTATGTACTACTTGGTTAATTCATATCACTAATATGCTATGATATACATTCCTCGTTAATCACTGCTTCATCACAATAAACTCCATTTCATAATAAACTAAGTGTATTATTCAAATACATGTTTGGTTTTACACTTTCATTTTCTATGTACTCAAAACTCTTTAGAAAACATCATTCGTGCCTTGTGAATTTCACAAGAATTCCACGAGCATCAACATCATATACCGAGGTATATCAATAACAATGAACGATGCAGTATTGATTCATAACTTCATTAAAGAAAGATTCTGCGATGATTATGTAATCTCTCAAGTTTTGAAGATTATTTATTCTCGCTTCAACCGCAAATCAAATGATTTTAATAGTATATTAACTCATTAAATCTATATTATACGTGAAGAATACATATATGAACGTATATCTTCATAAAGATTGTAATTAAAAATCCTTTTGTACAAACTGTTAATTGTGAAAATATTTTAACGGGTAGGAAAACCCGAGAAATATTTATATCTCACATCAATATCTTACATTGTACATTCTTCAAATTCTGATTCAATAATTGGTAACTATACTACTTACATCCACATATGTATCCGTTCACTAAAGAACAACCATTTTCATACAAATTTAATTACCTATTCTGATTTAGACATATCGGAATCCAAGTAAAGCTTTAGCAAGTGTAATCTTCCTAAAGATCACTACATTCATGAATTATATTCATTCGTATTCTATGATGAATTATCACATCAAACCACCAAAATTATCGTTCATTACTTTTGAAATCAACAACGCCTATTCATCAACCATTAGAACCGTTGACGATTACAATCAGCGTTTAATCATCTAAAAATGAAATTTCTTGAAACCATCTCGGATTGATAACCGATGAATCAAATATGGCTGCATTAAATGCAGAGGAAACAGCAAAATTGTAGATGGTCTCAATGGCCAAAAGTTTGATAATAAAGAATGGTACGTTGGAAAAGCTCAAAAGAAAATTTGGAACTGAAAAACGGATTGAGCTAACCATGGAGGAGACCAAGGACAAATACAAGGACCAAACCCTATATTCAAAGAATCCAGGTAATTCTGGATCCGATGAAATCTTTAGAGAATATCTTGCTCCGAAGTTATGTTAAAAGCTTGCGGAAAATTTTTCTTCATCAACCTTCGAACTTAGAAATTCCAAAATGTCGTTATAAATATCCTCTATATTTCTGAAGATATTTTCATAACGATTCTTGTCCACAATTAAGTATCTCTTTGTGATATCATTATAAAGGAAACTATTTTAGTTTCTATATTCAGTAAAATTCAAGTTTAAATTATAAATGTTTTGAAGAAATGTTGGAAATTGAAGCATGAGTTAGTATAATATAATGACGTCAGGCCAACGTGATTATATTACAGTAAGTCATGCTAAATTTTTAATGGAATATGATGATTCATAGACTTTATAATCATTATTTGCCATGTTACACGACTCTTAAATTCTACTTAATCTCTGAACATATCAAGAACATATATTCTTGATAGTTCTATCCTCAGTAATTCTGGTAATTTACCAAATCAAATCGTGATATTACGCTTAGAACATTAGGTTCATTCGAAACTTCATACCTACAAATTCTGGACCATTACTCGCTTAACTTAGAGTCGAGAGCAGAATAAAAAGGTAAAGAGCTCCGACATATAAGGGAAAATACAAAGCCCGATAACAACACGGAAATTACAAATCGTGTATATCAATGCGTATAGCAACATAAAGACACGGGAGAATTAAAAACACTATAACCCCAAGAGCATAGTAGAAGTAAACAGATTCCTCTGGTGGTAAAAGAAAAAGAAGCATGACTGCATATATGGTCAATATAATAACAAATATCAATACGGGATTGAGCATATTAACAAATCTTTTGGAAGTATGAATCTAGGAAGAAAGTATAGAAGTGGTGAAGATAATGAAACGGAAGAAGCTAATTTATAGCAAAATTTCCAAACACAGCAATCGAGGCAATTCATCGCATTTAATCAAAGAAATCCCAAAATTCCATAAATACCGGATAATCAAATCTTATAGATTACGAAGATTTCCTTTAATCCCTTAAATTCCAGAAATCAATCGTGACTACGTCAAAAGTTAAGGCGAACATTTAATTTACTCATTCACTCTTTTACGATAGCTTCGTTTATACTCTTTCTATAATCGAATTGTTCTATCCATATTATTCAATAGTGATAAAACTTTATTCTTCAACTTATATTCATCATTACAATATTCTTGTTGTAAACAATGATGATCTCTATCAAACTTCATGACTATAATTTTCATGAACTACTCTCTATTTTGTCTACCCTAACATTGTGGCATAAACGCTCAAGGTTTAAATGAGCTCGATATTATTCATAACACATTTTATATATCCAATTTACTGAAATGACTTGTATAACATCATCATTTTGAATGATCTCCGCATTAATAATAAAATGCACTTCGTAGAAGAACTTGTAGAAATTATGGTATGTATGATTTTAATTCTTGAAACAGAACAATATTCTATCCGTTGGAATTCACGCAAGGCCCCGAGCATACCTGGGAACGTGAAAACCAAATAAAACGTAAATATCCTCGTCTATGTACGAACAAAACCGATTAATGGCAACAACTAAATTTCGGGACGAAATTTCTTTTAACGGGTAGGTACTATAACAACCCTCATATTTCCATACCTGAATTGACTAATTTGACTATAGGGTTGTTATCTATACGTAATATATAATTAAATTCGATGTTGATCAAATATTTATTTTTAGTTGACACGTTCTGTTAACTAAAGTTTACACTAATTATATAAAATAACTTTAGTTAATATTAATGCGTATTATATTTAAAACTATATGTAACATAATTATTAATTAAATGATAAGTTATTTTAATCATTATATATATTTTTAGCTTATAAAAAAAATAAAAATAAAAAGAAATAAGATTTTTTTTAATAAATAATATAATGAGCCCATGAATTTTGACTAAATATTTTCAAAAACAAAAACTTATTAAAAACATTTTTAACATGTTTTTATTATTTTGTCAAAATTGGCACCTTTATTTTATTATTTTTTTCTTTTCACCAACGATTTTATACCTATAAATACATGGCTCCTCATTCATTTTTTCTTGTCAAACATAAAAACTTAAGTTATTCTCTCAAAACTTGAAGAAAATTTGAGGTACTTTCTATTTTTATTAATTTTTTTCAATATTGTCATTTATATTTATATTTATTGTATATTCTTTGTAAAATTTGAAATTAATTATGTTTATATGTTATAATTAGTATTATAAGTGTTATGATGCATAAAAATAATTTTGATAATTTATGGAATATTATTTATAATTAAATACGAATTATGTAGTGTTTAAACGTAAAAATAATGTAAAATTCGTAATAAATACTTTTAACCAAAAATAAAATATATATAATTTTTTTCTGAGTTTTTAAAACTTATATAGATCTAAAAAAATTATAAAAATAATTACTTGGGTCGAATTGGTATTTATTATATAATTAAAATCTATTATTATGTAATTCGAAGGTAAATTAAGAATAAATATAAAATAATAAAAAAATATTTTTTTAAATATTTTTTTACAGGTTATTAGACTGATAGAAACTTATAAAAATTATAAAAATAATTATTTGGGTTTATTTAGTAATTATGTAGAATTAAAATTGTTTTGTGAATACATTAAGGGTAAAAACAAAAATAAATACAAAAATATAATAAAAACGTTTTCTTAAATTTTTCTACTAATCTATATGATTAACTAAGACTATAAAAATTATGTATGTAATTTTTAGATATTTAATTTATTATTTAGACATTTTTGAATAATGTTCGATTAATAAAACACTATTATTTTTGAAGTAATTTAGGTATTTATTTAAAGGTAATTATATTTAATATATATAAGACATACTAAGGTATAATAACTAAATATTAAATAAAACTTAGGTTATATTATCACATATATAATTATTAAGTACATTAATAATTCGTTGTGTGTATACACCTAAAGTGAAGGTTAATCAAAGATAATGTATAATTCATGTGAACTTCATCGCTACTCACGGTCGTAAGTGAATGATGTCTAGGTTGCCATTTATGGGTAAGCTTGTGGATCTCTAATGCCATGACTTAGATTCTGGTCAAGAATCCTGGGCCCCCGGTTACATCTGGTCATTCCTGACTTATTTGATAGCAACGAAGTTTGAGTAAAGTTATACAACGTCTTGCTAAAGATTAACCCGAACTTTCTAAAATTGGAAAATTACTATAAGTGGAAACTTTCCATAAATAGTAACCTTCTGAAAATGGAAATTCTTTAGTGAACCATTACTATCAATATAGTACGATATACTATTGTATGTTAGGCAATGTCTGATCATACGTTCTATCTCTAGGTTGAGATCTCGGTCACGTCCTTCCATTCAATTCTTTCGTGTGCTACTAAGGTAAACTTCATAGCCCCACTTTTTACTGTTTCATAACTGTTTTATAACTTTTGGGGTGAGACACATGCTTGCTTTATAACTGTTTTATGCTTAGACACAAGTACTAAATTGTTAACTATGCTGTCATGCTTTGATTCATGCTAAATCCCTATCGTAATATCGTTAATTACTACGTTTAAATGCAAACTTAATTATTGTGAGTAGGCCTATTGAGAGTAACGTCTCTAACCATTCGACCGTTGGTCTTTGGTTACATAATAATGATTCCACGACACTGACAGTACAAGGTGTCATAGGGTAAACTTGTTTAGTAGCAATATTACAAAATGCAGCAACACTTTTAGATTGATATTTCTATATCAATCAACTTTAAACTAAATCTTGTGGTCTAAAACTTTGGATATTATTTTTAAACCTATGAATTTCACTCAACCTTTTTGGTTGACACTTTAAGCGTGTTTTGTCTCAGGTGATGATTGAGCTAGCTGCTACTTGCTACTAGATGATTGATGTATGCTTTGCTGCTTGCATGGAGTCCATCATTCATATTTATCATTTTGTTTAAGACATTTTCCATTTACTGTACTCTTATGATGTAAAACTTTGAATAATGCTTCCGCTGTTTATTTAATAAATAAAACGTCTCATTTAGAGTCTTTCTCGCTTATACAACTGTGTTATGATATGATTGGTCACAATTACCCCTGGTCTATTTTAGGGGTGTGACACTATAACCCAACGTCTCTTCATCTTCAAGAACCGCATACAAAGAAATGCGTTTACCGCGATCTTCAATGGTATCTTTTATAAAGTACCATTGATCATCGGTACATAGAAAACTTGCCCTACAATCCGCATCATAATCGTCTTTATAAAAGAACACAGACGTGAATTCACACGGAACTTTTTCCTTCAGAAAAGATAACAAGTCTTGTAAACCAACATCACGAATGTCGATATCTTCAAACGAAATACTGTCGTCCCACTTATATTCCTTCTTTTGATTACGGAAATCACCTCCGTAATGAACATCGAATGAAACAATCATTGGGAGAAGTGCTAACATGTTGCAGTTTGGGAGTGTTTGATTTTGATTTTGAGAAAGGTGGAAATATAAAAGAAATATATGTTTGTGTGTATAAAATGAAGTATATGGTTGGTGTTTATATAGTGTAAAAGTGACCGTTGGGATAGCCGTTGGAATTTTTTTTATTTTACTAACGGCTAAAAAAAAAAAGATTTGGACAAGTTTTTGGGCGAAAGTGGACGATGCCCGTTGGGACCTCTCTCATGATAGTTTCATTCGTACTCTTCGAGAAATCTAATTGTTTTATCCATATTACTCAATAATAACAAAACTCTATTTATCAACTCATATTCGTCATGAAAACATTTTTATTGTTAGCCATGACCATCTCACTCAAATTTCGGGACGAAATTTCTTTAACGGGTAGGTACTGTGATGACCCGGGAATTTCCGACCAAATTTAAACTTGATCTTTATATAATTCTGACATGATAAGCAAAGTTTGTAACGTTGAGTGTCGAAAATTTTGAAACTGTTTACATGAAATCATTTGACCTTTGACTATTCCCGACGATTCACGAACATTTTATAAATACGCATATATTATTATGAACCTACATATGATTTCTTTTAATAATTATTAATATTAATATATTGTATTATATATATATATATATAAAAGATATAAATATTATGTGTTGAAAATCTATAATATATATTCCCATTATAAAATATTATAATATATTAAATAAATATCTAAACGTAAAAGGCTAGTTTTCTAAACGTACGAAAATGCGTTCGAAAAACCGAAAGTGGTACATAAGTCGAGTGACAACATATGACTCATTGAAACTAAAATTATAGGTTAACTATGTACGTAAATATAATATAATATTTAATTAATTATATAAATTAAATATATTATAAAATCTATATATATAAAAACTAGTTGGACGATTCATGTATTGTATTATTTGATGTGCAAAGTTAGGCCGCAATTTGCGGTTCTCATGTCTTTCATCACTCAATTTTAGAGTTAATGGGTCCCAGAAACGTCCTATAAGTCTCGAACGCGTTTTGATTCAATTCACAATTCTAATTATTGATCTATCTCTCTCATATTACATGTACTACGTAATATTTATTTTAGTTATTAAAAATTATTATAAATCTTATTATTATTATTATTATTAGTATTAGTATTATTAATATTAGTATTATACATAAAATATTACGACGAGGTCATGAACAAGTCATTTCAAAATGAGTTTTGCGAGTAGGATAGGGCTAAGGAAATTATGGGTTATAGCTATGGAGGTGATGGGTAATGTTCATGGGTATGCTCGTGAGGTCAATTTAGTGTTTATCATCTCCATTGCATCTACGTACCTTTCCTGCAATATTGAATCTCAATATTGATACGTGAGTACTCATAATTTAACTTTTATATATTAATAGTGTTGATGATGTAGCGTGAGGGTACGAAATAGTATTATTTTTAATACAAAATACTACAAAATATGACACAAGTTTTATTAATTTACGGATGGGATATACCTAAACCTTGCTACAACACTATAGGCAGTGTACCTAATCGTAGAGTAGTGTAGTTTTTAGTAAGTCCGGTTCGTTCCACAGGGAGCTGGTGATACTTACTATATTTATAACTATATTTATACAAAATATATATAATTATATAAGTAGTAATATTATTATAAAAGGGGGGTTTTACTGTTTAATGACCGGTTTGTCGATTCTATATTTTAAGCGTAAAGATAAATGACGATAATTAAAGTGCGTAAAATAATGACAATAAATAAAATGACAGTAAATAAAATTGCGAGTAATAAAATGACAGTAAATAAAGATACGATGAGAAATATAATAAAAGAATTATGCTTATTTAAACTTCCGTAATCATGATGTTTGACGTGTTGATTTTAATTTATTACCATGGGTTAATTGTCCTTTGTCCTGGTTTATTTGATACGTCTATCTGGTTTTTGTCCATAATAGTCCATCGGTCATAAAAATAAAGTGCGAGTATCCTCGTCAAATTACCCTTATACCCGAAGTCAAATATTCCAACTGATTAAGGATTTAAACTGTGACGCAGTTATCACTTCTGTCAACAATTACACCAGTTATCACTGTATGTAATCCACCCCTGTTTTAATTAGTTTATGAATATTAATTCATCCACTTGATCAGAATGAATAATCAATTACCCAACCCAATTGATTAATTAAATGATTATAACAGATTCCATATGAACATCACTAAATAGGACAACCATAATCATTATTAATTATTAGGTTAATTAATTTGAAGATAGGTTCGACAGACTCCAATGAGTTGTCACTCAATTAGACAATACCCCCATCTATTAATAGTCAATAGTTCAATTTCCACAAGTGTCGGTCTTTTGCCCAAACCTTAATTATGGTCCAAAGTTCAATAACCCCTTCTTAATATTTTAACCCAACATCACGATTACTTCGGCTCAAATAAGCATAATAATAACTTAGTTACGATACATTAATTTAAAAAGGAAGAACATAACTTACAATGATTATTTATAGCGTAGCGTTACACGGACAGAGTTTCGACTTACACACTCAAACGATCTCTATCATAAATCTTATTATTATCATAATTTAAACTTAAAATTAAGATTATTGTTATATCTTATTACATTAACATTATGATAGAGATATAGAATATAAATATTGATAATTGATATTGATATTTGATCGGATAAAAAAAAGGATAGAAAAGTTGATCGAAAAAAGGTCTCCCTAATTTTGATCGTAAATCATCCTTTTATAGCGAAATTAGAAATTGATTTTTCATTTACGACCCCTGAACTATGCTCAATTAACAACTTTTTATTATTTAATATTATTCTTATTATGAATTATTTAAATATTATATTTTATTCTTGTGCATAGTTGACTCGTAATTTTTACACCGTTGCGTCGAGCGCTGAAAGTTGGTTCATGTCCCGGTTTTGGATTTTCGAACGTCCTTGCGTACTATTTAATATCTTGTACTTTGCGTTTTGTAACTTGTACTCTTGTCATTTTTAGACGTTCTTCATCAATAATTTGAACCTTTTTTATTGTATCTTGTACTTTTGAGCTTTTTGGACCTTTATGTCTTCAATTCGTCGTTTTCGCCTTTTGTCTTCGCACTTATTTAAAATAAACGAATATTACTTGAAAATGGAACAATTGCAACTAAAATCTTGTCTTTCTTGGGGGATTTTGCTATGAAATATATGTTCCTTTTTAGCCTTATCAATATCCCCACACTTGAGCGTTGCTTGTCCTCAAGCAATACAGTCTTGAAATAATATAATACATCACACGAATCACTTCTTTATTCTTCACACTTTGTACATCAGTGATTTTGATAGAGCGGTATAAACAATGATATTAACAATAGAACCATGGTTAAAGGTGGGTGTGTCATCCACAGTTGCTTCGGGTTTAGGTCAACGACAGTTGCAATCAAATAGCCGATTTACTTTCGGTTTCCAAAGCAAAGTGCACATTTGAAAGGCGGTTTACAGTCCCACATGACTATAAAAATTTAGATCCTTTAGGAAATAGGATCTTTATGAAAACATTTGATCTTTTGAAAATTCAATCTAGCTTTTACCCTAGATAAGTTTTCTGATTTGATCCACCATTGGTGTTGCAAAATATATTTGTGGATCAATATTTTGGCTAAAAACATTTAGGTTCGTGTAATCCACTGCTATCCCGGTATCGGAAAGCACACATCCAGTTTACTTGTTCCGTATATTACCTTTCGGCAAACTACCGTCCGGTTGTAAAGGAAAGCGATGAACAAGAAATTGTTAAGGCAATGTCCCGTGACATGCAGATGATTATGGTATTTTAACGTGTCGGATGCTAGAACTATCCTTGGTAGGAGCGATAGTAAAGATCATCCTATAATTTTTCGGTCTGGCACAAGGTCCTGTCTCCGACCATGCTATGCAACCACCGTTCTTATGGTTGACACCCGATTTGGTTCAGGTGACCTAATGAATTCCAGGTGAATTTCTTAGGATTTTACGTTCAATGGTAATGAACGCATTGAAAATGGTTTTTCAGAAAACAAATCGGTTTGTAATTTTGATCAAAATATTTTCTCGTTCATGCTCGAGTTTAGATATCATCGAATTCCATGAGTTTGAATTCTCAATCTTTATGGTCAATCTCTAGGATTGAGTATTATCAGTCTTAAAAGCTGATTTTTAATCTTTAAGGAGATTATCCTTTCTGGGGATCTGATTCATTAGTCTTATCAAGCTAATTTGCACGGTGCCCCCCCATTGTACGAGATAAATCCTTCTCATGGTTAGGATAAATCTGACCACATGGCGACCCTGTTTGATGCTGAGGTCCGTGGATTTCCTGCTGATTTTAGTGATGACTTTTCTAGATTTTTCGTCAACCTACAGCTGGTCTGGACGACAACTTCATGACCTAAATCAAGAAGCGCGTTTCTTTTTCGGAAGACTTTACTTCCTTTTAATGATGGAATTGATTCATCGTGTAGATCCATCTTTCATTACAGTAAATCGGGTAAAATAGTTAATTTAGTCCAAAACAAAAGCACTTGCAATAAACTTTACAGAAACATGTGATAGATAGTTTTTAATTGAATAACTTGGTACATTCTCCCCACACTTAGTTTCTTTCTTTGCCTTTTTATTCTCCTTTATTCTATTTTAAATGAATTCAATCGTTTTAGGTTGTTTCTCAATTTATGTCCTTTCTGAGGTAACGATAATTTCGGTATTAACACCTAGTTTTCACCGTTCATAAATATGTATAAACATGATTTTGACTTCATTTAGTTGAAAATTTTTCAAATTTTCACAAAATTTGGCAAATAAACCAAGTGTAAACCCGAGAGAATTTATAACCCTTCCCCACACTTGAGATCATGCAATGCCCTCATTTGCATGAAATCAGACTATAATTATAAATTCATGAGGGTGATTAGTGTAGAAAAGTGATTAAAAATACCCAGTTTGTAAACATGTTGTTGTCATATCACATTTGATATTTTGCGTCTTGTCGTCAAAATTAGTAGCTTTTGCTGAACTTAATGCTAGTCTTTGAAAGTGCGCTGTTTTACCCTGTTTTGTACATAACATAAAATACAAACATATATATACATATTTTTAAAGTTTGATATATTATCCCACGTTTAAAAATTTATAAAATATAATATATATATATATATATATATATATATATTTTTTTTTTGCATACTTTAGATCAATAAAATTAAAAAAATAATGATAACAAAATTTATCGCCCCGTCCTTGGGTAAAGCAATTTCGGCTTAATGACCTAGTCTTCAACTCACGACGAATTTTAGAAATCATTTTTTCAACTTAATGAATTAAAGTAAATTTTGTTTTTAAAAACTTAAATTAAAATGCATATTAATTTCATAAAAAAACCTACAAAACAAAAATTCAGAATGGAGGGAGAAAACTAGTTCTTTAGTGTCTGCTAGCGGAAAAGACCAATCGGATTCCATTCTCGGAACTACACGAGAATAGAACAACTAACTCTAGATAGCATTCTCTTTTTAAAACACTTGAATCTCCCCACACTTAGGTAGCTGTGGTGTCGAAATTGTGATTAACTTTATCGTCAATTTCTCTTGGTCCATAATCAACTTGCCTATCTGTGACTTTTTCTTTAAGCCATTGGTCGGATTCCTGTGTAATATCCATAATTTCAACTAGCTTCGCCTTTTCTTTAGGCGATAGATTGGATACTAATCGGTTACATAACTTAAAGTTCCCCTTGCTTCTAGCATCGCGAATCCGTTTAATAAGTTTCTTCATTGAACTGTTAATAACGGGGTCATTTAATTTCGTATCAACAACGGGGTTCTTTGTTATCATGTCATCATTAGGTGTTACTTCATTTTCCCCACACTTAGGCGTTTTATTATTATTAAGCACTACCGTTGAAGTTGGTAAAACAACATGGTTCTTACCAATCGTTTTTTCTGGTTCAACGGTCTTGGTTGGTGGAGATTTAGACTTTCGAATCATAAAGGTGATAGATTTTTCACCACTTTTAAGTGTCATTCTTCCATTTCCTACATCAAATAACGCCCCGGTGGACGCAAAAATGGTCGACCTAAAATTAGAGGAATGTTTGGGTCCTCTTCTATGTCAATGACAATAAATTCGACTAGAAAGGTTGAATTACCTACTTGAACGGGTAGGTTGTCAGCAATTCCAACTGGGTGCTTAATGGTTTGATCAAAGAGTCGAACACTCATATCCGTTGGACTTAACTCACCTACACCTAATCTCTTATATAATGAAAGAGGCATAACACTTACACTTGCACCTAAATCTGCTAGTGCATCATACATGACACAATCACTAAGTAGACAAGGAACAATAAATTCACCCGGATCACCTACCCTAGGTGGAGGTTTTGGTGGAACTGTCTTCACCGGGTTTATATTTACGGCTTTTGTTTCTTGCACTTTCTTATTCTTTTTCTTCTTCTTCTTTCCAGAGGTATCACAATCTTTATTACCTATCACTTGCTCATACTCAACTCCTTTTCTTGGAAACGGGATGGGTGGTTTGTATGGTGCCACCACTGGCTTTACATACTCGGGTGGTGGTGGTGTAACTTCTTCATTGTTACTCTCATCTAAAACCTTCCCATCTTCTGGTGCTGATTTTTCAGAATTCGTTGAAACCATATTAACATTCTCATTCCGAGGATTTACTTCAGTATTACTCGGTAGCTTTCCTTGTTCCCTCTCACTCATCATGCTAGCAAGAGTACCTACGTGTTTTTCTAGATTCAAAATGGAAGCTTGTTGAGTTCTTAATGACTGATCAAACCTCTCGTTCGTTTGGGTTTGAGTTTCAATAAATTGTGTTTGAGATTCAACTAGCTTGAATACCACGTCTTCCATATTTGACTTTTTCTCTTCGGTTTGTTATTGTGGTTTATATAAGCCAGGTCTTTGTTGATTGAAAGTGTTGTTTTGAGTTGGTTGGTTATTCGGACCTTGTTGGTTATACCAGTTATTTTCGGGTCCTTTTGGATTGTAAAGAATGTTTTGATTTCGATTTAAGTTTAGCCTTGGCGGTTGATAATTATTTTGATAATTATTTCCCGGCCTTTGATTCATGTAGGAAACATTCTCTCGTTGTTCCATGGTTGGTTCAAAGTGACAATCTTTCAATAAGTGTGGTCCACCGCATTGCTCACAACTGATTCGTATTGCGTGAATATCTTTATTCATCTTTTCCATTCGTCTTTCGAAAGCATCTATTTTTGCGGAAACGGAATCAAAGTCATGGCTAGAATCGGCTCTAGCCGCTTTAGATGATCGAAAGATATCTTTTTCTTGGTGCCACTCATGCGAGTGGGAGGCTGTGTTATCAATAATTTTGTAAGCTTCAGTTGCGGTTTACTTCATAATGGATCCACCAGCGGTTATGTCGATGTCTTTTCGTGTGGCGATGTCTACGCCTTTATAGAAGATTTGTACTATTTGAAAAGTATCTAATCCGTGTTGAGGACATCCTCTCAACATCCTTCCGAATCTTGTCCACGCCTCATATAATGTTTCATTTGGCTTTTGCGCGAACGTAACAATTTCTCCTTGAAGTCTCACGGCTTTGGATGCCGGAAAGAATCGTTTAAGAAATTTTTCAACTAAAACATCCCATGTGTCAATCGCCCCTTCAGGTAACGATTCTAACCAATCTTTGGCTTCTCCCTTTAAAGTCCAGGGAAACAACATGAGATAAATTTGCTCATCTTCCACTTCTCTGATTTTAAATAGAGTACAGATCCTATTAAAGGTTCGAAGATGTTCGTTTGGATCTTCTTTTGCCGTACCACCGAATTGGCATTGATTAGTTACCATGTGTAGGATTTGTCCTTTGATTTCATAATCTGGAGCATTAACTTCTGGCTTAATAATGGCGTGACCTTGGCCCGTGCGTGTAGCTCTCATTCGGTCTTCCATACTTAGAGGTTCCGTTACTTCCATAATTGAATTTTTTGAATTCGAATCACTAGAAGATTCTGATTTAACGGTTTGTAGCTCAGGAGGAATGACTAGTGGTTCAGGATCTTGGAATTGTCCTTGAATATCCTCCGGGTTCTTAGTTGTGAAGTCGGGTTCAAAAGATGGATTATCGAAAATTTGAATTGGAGTACTTGGTCGACTAGATGACGATTCTAAAGAAAAATCAACGGCGACAATATTTGCTAGATGTCTTGATCGAGTTACAGGTGGTGAACGTATGACCGGCGGCGAACGTCTTGCTCGGTGCATTCACTGAATATCCTATTAGTTTTTAAAAAAGGAAAGAAAAATTATAATAAGTTATCCAATTAATAGACTTTTCTGATTTTGCCCACGTTTCGAATAGCCAAAAGATGCAGCAGAGGGGCAGGATTCGTTTGGTCTCAATATAATTGAGTACTGTTTGGCTCCAATAACCCGGTCCACGTACAAATCCAACTATTACTACGAACCAGAAAATTTTGATGTCTATCAATTTAACCACTTAAAATAAATTTTCGTAATTTTAAGAAATTTAGAGAAGAAGTAGAAAAAATTCTAAGTCCTAAAAACTAGAATGGCGAGAAATAAGAGAGAAAAAGATTGCGCGTCGAAAAGTGTCGAAAAATAAAAAGGTCGAAAAATAGGCGTCGAAAAATAAAAATAAGAAAGTAGTGCGAAATACGGCGTCGTAAAATTCTAAAGCACCTAAAACTTAGTCTAAGGAATAAGCACTTAAGGGATTTTACGGCAAAGCCTAAAAATTCTAGAAGTAAAAATAACTATGGCAAAACTAAACTTAATACTAAAAGTTGCGAATATAGTCTAAAAATCTAAAGGTAATAAAACTAAAAAAAAAAATTTTTTTATAGACAAAATCTTAAAAATATATTTTTTTTTTATAAATTTTTTTTTACGTTTTTGTTTTTTTTTTTTACGTTTTTGTTTTTTTTTTTTTTTTTACGTTTTTTTTTTTTTTTTTACGTTTTTTTTTTTTTTTTTTTTTTTTTTTGCAAATATAAATTAAAAATATAGCGTTTTATTGCTCCCCGGCAGCGGCGCCAAAAACTTGATGATGTAGCGTGAGGGTACGAAATAGTATTATTTTTAATACAAAATACTACAAAATATGACACAAGTTTTATTAATTTACGGATGGGATATACCTAAACCTTGCTACAACACTATAGGCAGTGTACCTAATCGTAGAGTAGTGTAGTTTTTAGTAAGTCCGGTTCGTTCCACAGGGAGCTGGTGATACTTACTATATTTATAACTATATTTATACAAAATATATATAATTATATAAGTAGTAATATTATTATAAAAGGGGGGTTTTACCGTTTAATGACCGGTTTGTCGATTCTATATTTTAAGCGTAAAGATAAATGACGATAATTAAAGTGCGTAAAATAATGACAATAAATAAAATGACAGTAAATAAAATTGCGAGTAATAAAATGACAGTAAATAAAGATACGATGAGAAATATAATAAAAGAATTATGCTTATTTAAACTTCCGTAATCATGATGTTTGACGTGTTGATTTTAATTTATTACCATGGGTTAATTGTCCTTTGTCCTGGTTTATTTGATACGTCTATCTGGTTTTTGTCCATAATAGTCCATCGGTCATAAAAATAAAGTGCGAGTATCCTCGTCAAATTACCCTTATACCCGAAGTCAAATATTCCAACTGATTAAGGATTTAAACTGTGACGCAGTTATCACTTCTGTCAACAATTACACCAGTTATCACTGTATGTAATCCACCCCTGTTTTAATTAGTTTATGAATATTAATTCATCCACTTGATCAGAATGAATAATCAATTACCCAACCCAATTGATTAATTAAATGATTATAACAGATTCCATATGAACATCACTAAATAGGACAACCATAATCATTATTAATTATTAGGTTAATTAATTTGAAGATAGGTTCGACAGACTCCAATGAGTTGTCACTCAATTAGACAATACCCCCCATCTATTAATAGTCAATAGTTCAATTTCCACAAGTGTCGGTCTTTTGCCCAAACCTTAATTATGGTCCAAAGTTCAATAACCCCTTCTTAATATTTTAACCCAACATCACGATTACTTCGGCTCAAATAAGCATAATAATAACTTAGTTACGATACATTAATTTAAAAAGGAAGAACATAACTTACAATGATTATTTATAGCGTAGCGTTACACGGACAGAGTTTCGACTTACACACTCAAACGATCTCTATCATAAATCTTATTATTATCATAATTTAAACTTAAAATTAAGATTATTGTTATATCTTATTACATTAACATTATGATAGAGATATAGAATATAAATATTGATAATTGATATTGATATTTGATCGGATAAAAAAAAGGAAAGAAAAGTTGATCGAAAAAAGGTCTCCCTAATTTTGATCGTAAATCATCCTTTTATAGCGAAATTAGAAATTGATTTTTCATTTACGACCCCTGAACTATGCTCAATTAACAACTTTTTATTATTTAATATTATTCTTATTATGAATTATTTAAATATTATATTTTATTCTTGTGCATAGTTGACTCGTAATTTTTACACCGTTGCGTCGAGCGCTGAAAGTTGGTTCATGTCCCGGTTTCGGATTTTCGAACGTCCTTGCGTACTATTTAATATCTTGTACTTTGCGTTTTGTAACTTGTACTCTTGTCATTTTTAGACGTTCTTCATCAATAATTTGAACCTTTTTTATTGTATCTTGTACTTTTGAGCTTTTTGGACCTTTGTGTCTTCAATTCGTCGTTTTCGCCTTTTGTCTTCGCACTTATTTAAAATAAACGAATATTACTTGAAAATGGAACAATTGCAACTAAAATCTTGTCTTTCTTGGGGGATTTTGCTATGAAATATATGTTCCTTTTTAGCCTTATCAAGTGTATCCTTGACTAGTGCTCGAGTATATAGGATTATGCATGCTTGTACTTTTGATATTGCCATTAGATAGGTTATGATGAATCCTGAATTAGTTACATATGCGGTTGAGATAAGGTATAAGATATGCATGTCGTTGGAAAGCTAGCGAAAAATTAAGAGCTTTTCATTTAGATATCGAATGGTTTCGATGAACGGATTTGAAGTTATAGTCAATCGAATTTTTGTATTATTATTAAAAATGATTATTATTATCGTCGTTATTATCGTCGTTCTAATTTTTACCTAATTATTATTATTATTATTATTATTATTATTATTATTATTATTATTATTATTATTATTATTAGTATTATTATCATCATCATCATTATCAATAAAAAGTATTATCATTAAAAATTGTTATTTTAGTTATTATTACTATCGTATTTTCGTTAAAGTTATAATTAGTATTATTATTATTATTATCATTAAAATAGTTATTAGTATTATCATCATAATACTTATTATCATTATTAAAACTAATATTAGTAACACCTAATTATTATGATTACTATTATTACCATTAATATGAGCGCGATATAAAAGACGATTTAAAAGCTATTAACAAATTGATTAGGAAATAATGAGTATGAGTAGCATAATGAAATTAAAATATTGTAAGATATTGATTTAGATAAAATTATCGTTCTTATTATTTTTATCATTACTATTATTATTAAAAGTATCGTTAGTATTAAAACTATCATTTTAACAAAAATTATCATTTTAATAGAAATGTCATTGTTATTATAAAATATCACTATTATTATCATTTTAAATAGAATTATTATTTTAAAGATAATATTAAAAAGTGTCGTAAATATTAAAGTTTTCATAATTAGAATTATCATTTTATCATAATGTCATCTTAGTAATTATAAATATTGATGTTTTTATTAATAAAATAATAATTATTATTATTACAAAATAATACAACTTTTACTTACTATTATCATAGATATTATTTTATCAAATAAATATGTGATACAAACATATTTTACTACGGGTAATAAAATTACTTTAATAATAACTATCATATTATCTTTATAATATTAAATGAACTCTATAAATTTTATTACTTAATATATATAAAAGTATATTTTATTATATAAATTTTAATATAAAATTTTATTTATTAATAAATGAATTATATTATTTACTCTAATAAATCTTTTAAAATTATAAAACGACGATATTTAAACTATATATTAATCATGTATAGATTTTTGGAAATTATTTTGAGTCAAATTGAATTTTGTTGACTTTTGCATATTAGTCTCGAGCATTATGATTGTGATACACTATGACCTGACCTAAATTGTTAAACAAATATTGACCAACATATAAATATATATAATTAATATAGGTTCGTGAATCCGAGGCCAACCTTGCACTTGTTCAATGACGTTATATGTATTTTTACTACGAAATACAATAGGTGAGTTTCATTTGCCTTTTTACCCTTTATATTTTTGGGCTGAGAATACATGCGCAACTTTTATAACTGTTTTACGAAATAGACACAAGTAATCAAAACTACATTATATGGTTGAATGATCGAAGCCGAATATGCCCCTTTTAGCTTGGTAGCCTAAGAATTTGGGAACATACCCCCAAATTGACGCGGATCCTAAAGATAGATCTATCGGGCCCAACAAGCCCCATTCTGGAATTTAAAATGCTTTAGTACTTCGAAATTATCATGTCCGATGGGTGTCCTGGAATGATGGGGATATTCTATATGCATCTTGTTAATGTCGGTTACCAGGTGTTCAATCGATATGAATGATTTTTGTCTCTATAGATGGGACGTATACTTATGAGAAATGGAAATGAAAATCTTGTGGTCTATTAAAATGATGAAAATGAACGTTTATGATAAACTAATGAACTCACCAACCTTTTGGTTGACACTTTAAAGCATGTTTATTCTCAGGTGTTAAAGAAATCTTCCGCTGTGCATTTGCTCATTTTAAAGATATTACTTGGAGTCATTCATGGCATATTTCAAAAGATGTTGCATTCAAGTCGTTGAGTTCAATAGAGATTATTATTAAGTAAATGACAGATTAGGTCATTTATAGTTGGATATTATGAAATGATATGCATGCCTGTCAATTTTGAATGTAAAGAAAGTTTATCTTTAAAAAAAACGAATGCAATGTTTGAAAAAATGTAACATATAGAGGTCAAATACCTTGCGATGTAATCAACTATTGAGAATCGTTTATAATGTATACGAACGGGTCCTTTCACGTTGACCGTGTTAACTCACCAAGGCAAGAAGTATGAATGGTCTGAACCACAGGAAATTGCATTTCAGTTGTTGAAGGAAAAGCTGACGACTGCACCAATATTATCTCTACCCGAGGGGAGTAAAGACTTCGTTATTTATTGTGATGTCTCGCGTCAAGGACTAGGTTGTGTGTTGATGCAACGAAACAAGGTTATTGCTTATGGATCATGACAGTTAAAGATTCACAAACAGAATTACACGACGCATGATCTTGAACTAGGAGTCGTAGTCTTCACACTCAAAATGTGGAGACACTACCTGTATGGGACAAAGTTTACTATCTTCATCGAACATAAGAGTTTGCAACACATCCTTAGTCCGAAGGAACTCAACATAAGACAACAATGCTGGGTGGAATTGCTAAATGATTACGATTGTGAGATCCAATATCATCTTGGTAAGGCAAATGTGGTAGCGAATGCTCTAAGCAGAAAAGAGAGAGATAGACCTCTCAGGGTCCGAGCTCTTAACACGGTTGTCCGTATGAACTTTACGTCGCAGATCCGTGAAGCACAACTAGAAGCTGTGAAACAAGAGAATGTCGATACTGTAGCGACCCCGACAAATCGTCAAATGACGGCGTCATCTACGTATGGTCCCATTACATGGTCGTAAGTCTTTATAACAAAGTTTGACCGAAAAGTATGTCGCATTCATTTCATAAATAAGGGTGTTTCAAAGTTTACAAAAGTAGTTTCCATAACAAGTACATAACAATGTTTAAAGTTTGTATGAAACACGTGCGACACGATTAAAAGTAGTCAAAAGACGTTCCACGAAAAGCATGTATACTCGACATCCAATGCAAGTATCAAATAATGAGCGGAAGCATGTATCACATATCGTGCAAGACCTGAGAAAAACATAGAAATCTGTCAACGAAAACGTTGGTGAAATCATAGGTTTAGTAAGTAAATTGTATTGAACCACAAGGTTCTTTAAGAATTGCTCAACCAGAATCATTCACATTCCAAAATAGTATTTGTATCACGAGCACCCAACTATCAAGGCTTAACCGAATCTTCCCTCTGAATTTTGAATTTAGTGTTAGAACTTACACTATACATTGTTGAAATTATATTTCATTCACTAACGGTAGCGAACCGTCTGAATGAGGGTTTGTTAAACCCGTATGGCCACACAACATAATTACACGCTTACACTTACACCCTGCAAGTGGAACTAATGATAATTGGATTGAGGACTTTTGTTCAAACTCGTATGCATCTTTGTATTCGTATTTGTTCACAATGTAAAAGCATGAAAAGTAAATAAGTATGAAATGTATGTGTTTCTCAGCCCACGATGTAAAGAATAAAAGTGATTGAAAAAGTGGGACTATGATCTCACCTTGAGTGCAAGAGTAATAAAGTACTTCGACAAGTAAACGCGTGCAAAGACAAAGCTAGTCTCGACCTAAACATATAGGTTGTATCAATAACGGTAAACGCGATAGGTCAAAGATGTTCAATTAGTCCTATGGCTCGATACGACTCGATTAATATAGCATGTGAAGCAAATTGTCAAGTTTCATGCAAGATACAAGTATAAAAGCATGTTAGGAAGATTGCATAATTAATTGGTTAAGTTTGACAAAAAGTCAAACTTGGTCGGGTCAAAGTCAACGAAAAAGTCAACATGTTCGGGTCGGGTCCCGGACTATTTTTCTATGCTAAATATTCATATATAAGTATATTAGAACAAGTTTCATGTAAATCGGAGGTCGGTAGCTAGTCAAACATTTCGCGTGTAAATGGACAAGGAGGTCAGAATCTGTTCAGCCTATTCTGCGCGCCGCGCGGGTAAGGGGCGCGCCGCGCCACCCCCTGTACAGGTCTGTTTCTGTTTTCCACAAATATGCACGAGCCAAAACCAATTCAAACACAACTCTTGACCCGTAAACACTTATAACGCCTATCATACATCGTTGGAAAGGTATTTTGACGAGGAATGCAACTAAACACATATCATCAATCAAACTTGCACTTATAACAACCAAAAACCGAAATTAAACATTCATAATCTAAGTTCAAGTTCCAAAAACGCATTTTATGATTCGGGCAACCAATTTACATGTATGTTATGCCGTTTCGAAGGTAATCAAACACACATTGCAACAAAACACTTAACAACAATATCTCATAGCATTTGACGCATCAAAAGTTCATGTAAAGCTTATCAAACCCTAATCCAAGTTCACAAAATCATTAATCATGTTCTTGGAGTTTCCTTAATCAACCTATACATCAAACCGAAGCTAATGATACTAGTAACACTTTTAAAACATGCACTTTAACAATCTAACAACATTTGATCATCCAAAATCAAGGATTTAGCAAGTAATTTTCATATTGAACTAGTTACACCAAAAACAACGAATCGAGCATACAATTTACATACACGACATCACAATGAGCCATAGACACTAATTAACAACTTTATAACTCAAAAATCTCAAGAACACATAAAATTAGTGATTTTAGAAAGTTACCCAAAATGGATGAGGTTGGTATCAAATCGAAGAGGATGAAACGAGGATCAAGAATATGTAGTCGGATTTGTTGTGAGCTTCCTAAATCAAAATTAGATGATGAATTGCTTTTTGAAAGATTGAAAGAAAATGGAGAAGTATGAGAAGAAAATGGAAAAGAAAATAAAAGAAAGATGGGGAGGAGGTTGACTAGTCAAAGTGCTAGTCACCTCTTTGTCTTTTTGGCAAAACTAGTCCCTTTAGTTTGTAATCGGGTGCGAGAGTTAACCGAACGAATATTTTAAATTACACGGGAGTACGGGAGACGTTATAATCCGATAACGAGAATATTTAAAATGTTACTTAACAAGGATACGAATCTAGATACGAAGGGCATTATTTAAAAGAAAAGACGGGCGTTAAAATAATTTAACGGAAAAATGCGGAATGTTACATTATCCACACCTCAAAAGAAATTTCGTCCCGAAATTTAGTTGGAAGTAGTAGTCGATATCTCTTATTCGAGACTTTACGTTGTCCATGCTATGAATAAGTGAAGGTACGTCCTTGAGTGTTCTCACGAATTTAGATAGTTAGGGTTTTACGTTGCATTAAGGTTTGGTTTTACGATCCCCGGTTTTAACCGGTTTTCCCATGAAGAGAAGTTTGTCATCAATAGTTGGTGTATCTGGCAGGATTGCACGTTCCTGTTCCGCAGGACACGTTTCCAAGTTTGTTACACGAAATGTAGGGTAAACGGAAGCTTAATTGAGTCGAAAGTTCTAAGCGGTAGGAAGCGGTTCCAATACGCCCCAAGGTTTCAAAAGGTTCGATATTGCGGCTAGCCTTTCTCGATTTCCCCAAAATGGATTACACCTTTCCAAGGTGCGGTTTCTCAATATTACGCGGTTACACACTGGAATTTGTGAGGTTTTCATCTAAGTTTGGTATAACTCCTTTGACGACTACGGGCCGCCTCGAGCCCTTCCCGGACTTGAATGATCTCAATTGTTGTTTCTTGATGGAGTTCAGATTTCGGTGGTTGACGCTTGGTTGAATGAACGGGGGTATGACATTAGCGGTCATATAGGGTTTCGGAAAGTGCGTGCGAACACACGAGTGGTAACTACTGTTGCAAGAGTGATCTACTAAAGGTGACAATACGAGTCGTGACATGTCTTTCCAAGACGTAAATCGTTCGTTTGCTTGGTTCATCGGGTTGTGGGTGGCACGCGGTACTCATGTCTAAGTGGGTTGGAATAGAATCTCTTAAGATGTGTTTGAACAAGTCAGTTAGGGTTCGAAAAAGGTTCGTTAGGACCATTCACCCTCGTGGCGAATACTAATGTAATATGAGGAATTTCTCTATCCATGGAGAAATGTTACAAGGAGTTTCTTTAAACAGAAATGCGAGCGATAAAGATAGAAGTGAGATGAGGACTTAGAATTGGATGAGCTTACACCTCGAGGTTGCCATATCGTGCCTCTAGTTGTAAAAAGTTGAAGTCTGAAAGAGAGACGAGATAGTATACGTGGTTGTATAGTTCGGGGTTGAATAATAGTTGACCGATTATCAGAAACACAAGGGCGTTAAGTCAAAGAAGAGTGAAGTATCGTTGGATTGTGGGTTATCTTAAATTCCAGTAATATCAGACGGTAACGGTGAAATAACAGAGGTATGTAGTGTGGTACGTGATGACAAGAATATTGATCGGATCCACAATTTAGTATTTGAATTCTTCGTGCAAAATAACGAATTTCCGTCCCGTTGATTTCGAGATTGATTGTAATTCTTTGACCATTAACTTCATGGTCTAGAAAATTGGACTTCGTTCAACAGAAATTCTCACTCGGAGAATTTGGTATAAAGTTGCTCTTTTCTTAAAAGTTCGAGCTTAAGATGGTGATGTTGTTCGTTTTCTTCTTTACTTAAATAAGTTAAGATGTCATCTATAAATACGATAACAGATTAGTCTATATGAATTTGCATACGCGGTTCAAGAGGTTTATGGATACGAGCGAGCCCTAAATAAATCAAGCGGTACTAAGAGAGATTTACAACTAACGTTGCGAGTTCGGAAAGTGGCTTAGGAGACATCGTCTCACTTAACCCCCAATTGATGATAACCGGAACGGAGGTCGTTTTGGAATACACACGGGATTCATGCAAGAAATCATGAGGTCATGGATGCGAGGGAGAGGGTATCGGTTTCCAACCGAAAATTACTCAGTTCACAATAATCTATACAAGATGATGGGGAAACATTTTTTTTTTTTTTTTTTTTTTTTTTTTTTTTTTTTTTTTTTTTTAACGAATAGGTTTCGAGCTCCCTAGTTCTATAGGTGTCAAGTCAAAAGTCTTAACGTATATCCTCCAATAAAATTTATAGGCACACAATATTTTTCCGTTGGTCACTTAAATTGCCTAAGTAGTATCTAGGGGAAAAAGTGGAATGTAAAGAGCACGAGTCAAAGACTTGTTTATAAAATGTCTAACGGTAACCGAATCGAATAAACATGAAACGTGAGAATTTCGAGAACAAACATACCCGTGACTAGTCCATCGTCGTCTCGGGCATCCTAGGCGTTGATGTTGAAAGTTTAACGGCGTGCGTTGGGGTTGATTTTCTTATTTGGGCACGCACTCCTAAAATGACCCGGTTGGCCACATTCAAAACAAACACCCGTCTTGGGTGCATTGTGCTCCTTTTGGGCGACGGGAGCGGTATTCCTACAATCGTGGGCTACATGGCCACTTCTTTGACACTTCAAGCAAAATGGTTTGCCACATTCGCCTAAATGATGTTTGTAGCACTCGTTACAATACGGTAGGTGTCCGGTATAACCTTTCTTGCCGTCGGAGGTGTAAGGCTTCTTAGCAAAGTTGTTGTTGCTTGATTGAGAGGGTTCCCACTTCCTTTTGTTGCCGCCCGATTTATCCTCGGCCTTAGGTGCCGGAACTACGATTTCGTCAACCGTTTCAATTAGTTGGCGAGCCATGTTCATAGCGGCTTGATGAGTAGTGGGTTTGGATGACATCACCCCTTGTTTGATGCTTTTTGGAAGACCGAGCATGTAGAGCTCAATCCTTTGAGATTCGGGGTTAACAAGATTAGGACACATCAAGGATAGTTCGGCGAAGCGTTGATTATAGGCCTTAAGATCGTTTCCGACCGCTTTCAAAGCTCTTAGTTCTTCCTCGAGCTTTCGGGTTTCTTCGCGCGGAAAATATTCAACAATCATCTTTTCCTTTAGACCGGCCCAAGAGAGGGCATGAGCTTCATCGGTACCCACCGATTGAACATAGGTGTTCCACCATGTTAGAGCAATTCCGGAGAAAGTGTGAGTGGAGTATTTGACCTTGTCTTGGTCCCGACAACCGCTTATGCTAAAGACGGCTTCCGTTTGCTCAAACCATCGGGTGAGCACGACCGGTCCCCCGGTTCCATCAAAAGTGTGAGGTTTGCACCCCATGAAAGCTTTATAGGAGCATCCCTCGTTTGAGTTTCCGGCTCCATTGTTGTTGTCGTTGTTGTTGTTGTTGTGGTTGTTATTATTATTGTTGTTGGATGAGTGACCGGCCATGGCCGCATCTACGGCGGTAGCTATCATCCGTTCGAGAGCTTGTTCGGGAGTTTCATTGCGGCGTACACGACGAGGAGCCATTGTTCCTTCAAGACACAAGAATATCGTTGGTTAGTATTTTCAACAATACTAACCGGAGTATGGATTAAGGATAGAGAGAAAATTTTCCTTGACTCGCCCTAAATTCTTTATGTCATAATGTCGGAACGTCCATGTGAATCACCGTAATATAATCCCGGAAATTATATTACCCTGATTCTCATGTGCATTTAACATTACTTCATAAAGTCAAGGTGGCGCATCAACAAAATTTATCAACGTAAGATCAAGATCGAATACGAGTTAGATATGATAGAAGAGTTCGAGTATAAATGCACAAATAGTCAAGTAATTCCTACTTCAGTCTATATGCCGGTTGTAGTCTAGATTCACCTATGTACCCTATGACTCGGGGTGGACACAAATGAACTCTAAATCCCTACAACCAAGGCTCTGATACCAACTGTAGCGACCCCGACAAATCGTCAAATGACGGCGTCATCTACGTATGGTCCCATTACATGGTCGTAAGTCTTTATAACAAAGTTTGACCGAAAAGTATGTCGCATTCATTTCATAAATAAGGGTGTTTCAAAGTTTACAAAAGTAGTTTCCATAACAAGTACATAACAATGTTTAAAGTTTGTATGAAACACGTGCGACACGATTAAAAGTAGTCAAAAGACGTTCCACGAAAAGCATGTATACTCGACATCCAATGCAAGTATCAAATAATGAGCGGAAGCATGTATCACATATCGTGCAAGACCTGAGAAAAACATAGAAATCTGTCAACGAAAACGTTGGTGAAATCATAGGTTTAGTAAGTAAATTGTATTGAACCACAAGGTTCTTTAAGAATTGCTCAACCAGAATCATTCACATTCCAAAATAGTATTTGTATCACGAGCACCCAACTATCAAGGCTTAACCGAATCTTCCCTCTGAATTTTGAATTTAGTGTTAGAACTTACACTATACATTGTTGAAATTATATTTCATTCACTAACGGTAGCGAACCGTCTGAATGAGGGTTTGTTAAACCCGTATGGCCACACAACATAATTACACGCTTACACTTACACCCTGCAAGTGGAACTAATGATAATTGGATTGAGGACTTTTGTTCAAACTCGTATGCATCTTTGTATTCGTATTTGTTCACAATGTAAAAGCATGAAAAGTAAATAAGTATGAAATGTATGTGTTTCTCAGCCCACGATGTAAAGAATAAAAGTGATTGAAAAAGTGGGACTATGATCTCACCTTGAGTGCAAGAGTAATAAAGTACTTCGACAAGTAAACGCGTGCAAAGACAAAGCTAGTCTCGACCTAAACATATAGGTTGTATCAATAACGGTAAACGCGATAGGTCAAAGATGTTCAATTAGTCCTATGGCTCGATACGACTCGATTAATATAGCATGTGAAGCAAATTGTCAAGTTTCATGCAAGATACAAGTATAAAAGCATGTTAGGAAGATTGCATAATTAATTGGTTAAGTTTGACAAAAAGTCAAACTTGGTCGGGTCAAAGTCAACGAAAAAGTCAACATGTTCGGGTCGGGTCCCGGACTATTTTTCTATGCTAAATATTCATATATAAGTATATTAGAACAAGTTTCATGTAAATCGGAGGTCGGTAGCTAGTCAAACATTTCGCGTGTAAATGGACAAGGAGGTCAGAATCTGTTCAGCCTATTCTGCGCGCCGCGCGGGTAAGGGGCGCGCCGCGCCACCCCCTGTACAGGTCTGTTTCTGTTTTCCACAAATATGCACGAGCCAAAACCAATTCAAACACAACTCTTGACCCGTAAACACTTATAACGCCTATCATACATCGTTGGAAAGGTATTTTGACGAGGAATGCAACTAAACACATATCATCAATCAAACTTGCACTTATAACAACCAAAAACCGAAATTAAACATTCATAATCTAAGTTCAAGTTCCAAAAACGCATTTTATGATTCGGGCAACCAATTTACATGTATGTTATGCCGTTTCGAAGGTAATCAAACACACATTGCAACAAAACACTTAACAACAATATCTCATAGCATTTGACGCATCAAAAGTTCATGTAAAGCTTATCAAACCCTAATCCAAGTTCACAAAATCATTAATCATGTTCTTGGAGTTTCCTTAATCAACCTATACATCAAACCGAAGCTAATGATACTAGTAACACTTTTAAAACATGCACTTTAACAATCTAACAACATTTGATCATCCAAAATCAAGGATTTAGCAAGTAATTTTCATATTGAACTAGTTACACCAAAAACAACGAATCGAGCATACAATTTACATACACGACATCACAATGAGCCATAGACACTAATTAACAACTTTATAACTCAAAAATCTCAAGAACACATAAAATTAGTGATTTTAGAAAGTTACCCAAAATGGATGAGGTTGGTATCAAATCGAAGAGGATGAAACGAGGATCAAGAATATGTAGTCGGATTTGTTGTGAGCTTCCTAAATCAAAATTAGATGATGAATTGCTTTTTGAAAGATTGAAAGAAAATGGAGAAGTATGAGAAGAAAATGGAAAAGAAAATAAAAGAAAGATGGGGAGGAGGTTGACTAGTCAAAGTGCTAGTCACCTCTTTGTCTTTTTGGCAAAACTAGTCCCTTTAGTTTGTAATCGGGTGCGAGAGTTAACCGAACGAATATTTTAAATTACACGGGAGTACGGGAGACGTTATAATCCGATAACGAGAATATTTAAAATGTTACTTAACAAGGATACGAATCTAGATACGAAGGGCATTATTTAAAAGAAAAGACGGGCGTTAAAATAATTTAACGGAAAAATGCGGAATGTTACAATGTCGATGTTGAGTTTATCAAAGGTTGGATAGGAAATTCGACCTAAAATAAGATAGAAAACAATATTTTGCTAACCGAATTTGGGTAACAAAATTTAGTAGATTGAGAGAACTGATGTTGGAGGAAGCACACAAGTCAAGGTACTCAATTCATCCTTGATCAGATAAAATGTACCAAGATCTGAAGGCGTTTTAGTGGTGGCCAAATCTAAAAGCTGACATTGCTACCTATATCAGAAAGGGTTTGACCTGCGCTAAGGTCAAGGCTGAACATCAGAAGCCATTAGGGCTGTTGACTCAACTGGAAATTCCCCAGTGGAAGTGGGAATGTATTGCAATGGACAACAAAACTGCCAAAAACTATGGGAGGTTATGACACCATTTAGGTTGTCGTGGTTCATCTCACTAGGTCTGCACACTTCTTCATGATAAGAGAAACTGAAAAGATGGAGATGTTGGCACATGTTTACATAAAGGAAGTCATCTCTAGGCATGGAGTGCCTGTATCCATTATATTATATCAGATCGCGACAGTAGATTTACTTCTAGATTTTGGCAAATGTTGCAAGAAGCAATAGGGACTCGTTTAGATATGAGTACAACATATCACCCCCAAACAGACGGCCAAAGCGAACGAACCATTCAAACTCTGGAAGACATGTTGCGAGCATGTGTCATTGATTTCGGAAACGGATGGGAGAAGTATTTACCACTAGCTGAGTTCTCATACAACAATAGCTATCATACGATCATTAAGGCTGCCACATTCGAAGTGTTATACGGAAGAAAGTGTAGATCTCCCGTATGCTGGAGAAAACTAGGGGATAGTCAATTGCGGGTCCTGAGATTATACAGGATCCAACAAAAAAAATCGTGCAAATTCAAGAACGAATTAAAACGGCTCGAAGTCGTCATAAAAGCTATGCAGATGTTAGAAGGCGACCTTTAGAATTTCAAGTGGTAATAAATCATGCTCAAGGTATCACCCTGGAAGGGTGTAGTGCGGTTCAAAAAATGAGGTAAACTGAGTCCGAGATATGTTGGACCATTTTAGATAACTGAAAGAGTTGGACCTGAGTCTGAGGTACATTCAGGTTGTGTATCGACTACCGAGAGTTGAACAAACTTACCATCAAGAACCGTTATCCACTATCGAGAATCGATGACTTATTTGATCAGCTGCAAGGTTCTTCAGTTTATTCAAAGATTGATTTACGTTTCGGGTATCATCAAATGCGGGTGAAGGAGGATGATATTCCGAAGACTACTTTTAGGACGCGTTACAGTCATTACAAGTTTATGGTTATGCCATTTGGTTTGACTAACGCATCAGCTGTGTTCAAGGACCTCATGAACGAGTGTATGGACCATACCTTGATAAGTTTGTCATTGTTTTCATCGATGACATACTTATTTACTCAAAGAATGATCAAGAGCACGGTGAACATTTGAGAAAAGTGCTAGAATTGTTAAGGAAGGAAAAATTGTACGCTAAGTTTTCAAAGTGTGCATTTTGGTTGAAAGAAGTTCAATTCCTCGGACACGTAGTAAACATAGAAGGTATTCAGGTTGATCCGTTAAAGATTGAAACCGTTGAAATTTGGGAAACCCCAAAAACTCCGAAGCATATATGTCAAATTTTAGGATTGGCTGGTTACTACAGAAGATTCATCCAAGATTTTTCCAAAATAGTAAAACCCTTGACTGCATTAACGCATAAAGGGAAGAAATTTGAATGGAAGGATGAGCAAGAAAAAGCATTTCAATTGTTGAAGAAAAAGTTAACTACGGCACCTATATTGTCATTACCCGAAGGGAATGAAGATTTTGTGATTTATTGTGATGCTTCAAAGCAAGGTCTCGATTGCGAGCAGAATTATATGACTCATGATTTGGAATTAGGCGCTGTTGCTTTTGCATTGAAAATGTGGAGGCACTACTTATATGGGGTCAAATGTACAATATATATACCGACCAAAAAAGTCTCCAACATATATTTGATCAAAAACAACTGAACATGAGACAGCGTATGTGGATTGAGCTGTTAAATGATTACGACTTTGAGATTCGTTATCACCCGGGGAAGGCAAATGTGGTAGCCGACACCTTAAGTAGAAAGGACAGGGAACGTCATCGAGTAAAAGCTATGAATATAATTATTCATACTAACCTTCTTCTCGAATAAAAGAGGCGCAACAAGGAGTTTTGAAAGAAGGGATTTGAAGAATGAAATGCCCAAAGGATCAGAAAAACATCTTAATATTCGTGAAGACAGAATCTGGTATAGGGCTGAAAGAATTTGGGTACCAAAGTTTGGAGATGTGAGAGAAATGGTACTTAGGGAAGCACATAAAACCAGATATTCAATACATCCCGGAGCGGAAAAGATGTACCAAGATCTCAAGAAACACATTTGGTGGCCGGGTATGAAAGCCGATATTGCTACATATGTGGGAGAATGCTTAAATTGTTCTAAAGTTAAAGCTGAACATCAGAAACCATCAGGTCTACTTCAACAACCTGAAATCCCGGAATGGAAATGGGAAAATATTACCATGGATTTCATTACTAAATTGCTAAGGACTACAAGTGGTTATGATACAATTTGGGTAATAGTCGATCGTCTTACCAAGTCAACACACTTCCTGCCAATGAGAGAAGATGACAAAATGGAGAAGTTAGCACGACTATACTTGAAAGAAGTCATCGCCAGACATGGAATACCAGTCTTTATTATCTCTGATAGGGGTGGCAGATATGTTTCAAGATTTTGGCAGACGTTACAGCAAGCATTGGGGACTCCTTTAGACATGAGGACTGCTTATCATCCACAAACCGATGAGCAGAGTGAAAGGACTATACAGACACTTGAAGACATGCTACGAGCATGTGTTATTGATTTTGGAAATGGTTGGGATCGACATCTACCGTTAGCAGAATATTCCTACAACAACAGTTACCACACGAGTATTAATGCGGCACCATTCGAAGCACTTTATGGAAGAAAGTGTAGATCTCCGATTTTTTAGACCGAGGTGGGGGATAGACAAATTACGGGTCCGAAAATTATCCAGGAAACTACCGAGAAAATCATTCAAATTCAACAACGGTTGAAAACTGCTCAAAATCGACAAAAGAGCTACGCGAACATTAGAAGAAAAGATTTAGAATTTGAGGTTGGTGACATGGTCATGCTTAAGGTATCACCTTGGAGAGGCATTGTTCGATTTGGTAAACGGAGAAAACTAAACCCGAGATACGTTGGGCCATTCAAGATTATTGATCGTGTTGGACCAGTAGCTTATCGACTTGAATTACCTCAACAACTAGCTGCGTACATAATACCTTCCACGTCACGAATATGAAGAAATGTTTAGCTAAAGAAGATCTCACTATCCCATTAGACGAGATTAAAATTAACGAAAAACTACAATTCGTTGAAGAACCCGCCGAAATAATGGATAGTGAGGTTAAAGGACTTATGCAAAATAAAATACCAATAGTTAAAGTCCGATGGAATGCTCGTAGGGGACCCGAGTTCACCTGGGAACGTGAAAATCAGATGATGAAGAAATACCCGCACTTATTTCTAGATGATGCGTCAACACCTCCAACTGCTTAAAATTTCGGGACAAAATTTATTTAACGGGTAGGTACTGTAGTGACCCAAACTTTTCTATGATTATATATTATATGAGATTAATATTTACATGAATAAATATTTCTAACATGTTAAGCAATCAAACTTGTTAATACTTGATTAATTGAAACGGATTTTGTGTTAACGTTTGACCACCCAGTTTATTCGATGATTCACGAACGTTATAACTTGTATATGACATGATGATGATGATATATATATATATATATATATATATATATATATATATATATATATATATATATATATATATATATATATATATATACGAACATATATATATATATATTTACCATGATGAAATGATATTTAAGTATCTCATTATGTATATTAACAATAAACTATATACATAAAATGAGACTACTAACTTAAAGATTTCGAAACATTATATATATGTAACGATTATCGTTGTAACAATGTTTTAACATATATATATATATGATATTATGATATATTAATACACTATGTTATCATGTTAACATAACAATTTAACATCTCATTAGATATAATAACAATGGGATTAATTACATTTAACAAGATCGTTAACTTAAAGGTTTCAAAACAACACTTACATGTAACGACTAACGATGTCTTAACGACTCAGTTAAAATTTATATACATGTAGTATATTAAGATGTATCAATAAACTTTTGAAAGACTTCAAGACACATATCAAAGTATTTCTATTTAATAAAAATGTTTACACTTACATTCCCATTCGTTTTCATCAACAATTCTACTAGTATTCATTCAAGTATTGTACTCGTATTATACCCAGCTTTTAGATGTATATACTATTGGTATATACACATAATAATTTAGCTCTTAGCAGCCCTAGATAGTCAACAAACATGTGGAACCAACCTTTTGGCAACTAGCATGAATGATTACACAAAATTACAAACTAATGTGACCTTATATTGCCATGCTAGTTCATGAATTCAACACACACACATACACTTTCATTTTCCAACTTTCATGCATCAAACACATCTCTCTTAAGTTCTCTCTTGATGTTCTAAGTGTTCTTCATCATATTAATCAAAATCTACATCAATCTGTCTCCTAAATCCATATATAAATCAACTTACAAAACAACTACTCAAGAACACTTCAAGAACACTTTCAAGTTTGCAAGTCTACTTCCAAGCTTTCAAATCCATTCCAAGTAATCATATAAGATCAAGAAACCTTTGTTATTTACAGTAGGTTATCTTTCTAATTCAAGGTAATATTCATATTCAAACTTTGATTCGATTTCTATAACTATAATTATCTTAATTCAAGTAGTAATCTTACTTGAACTTGTTTTCGTGTCATGATTGTACTTCAAGAACTTCCAAGCCATCAAAGATCCTTTGAAGCTCAATTTATTTTTTCATCATTTCCAGTAGGTTTACCTACTAAACTTGAGGTAGTAATGGTGTTCATAACCTTGTTCGATTCCTATATATAAAACTATCTTATTCAGAGATTATAACTTATAATCACTAGAACATAGTTTAGTTAATTCTAAACTTGTTCGCAAACAAAGTTAATCCTTCTAACTTGACTTTTAAAAAAAACCTAACACATGTTCTATATCTATATTATATGCTAACTTAATGATTTAAAATTTGGAAACACGAAGAACACCGTAAAACCGGACATACGCCGTCGTAGTAAAACCGAGGGCTGTTTTGGGTTGGAAAAATAAAAACTATCTTAATCCTTGATTTAAAAGTTGTTCTTCTAGGAAAATGATATTTCTTATGAACATGAAACTATATCCAAAAATCATGGTTAAACTCAAAGTGGAAGTATGTTTTTCAAAATGGTCATCAAGATGTCGTTCTTTCGACGGAAATGACTATCTCTTTCAAAAATGACTTGTAACCTGTATTTCTGACTATAAACCTATACTTTTTCTATTTAGTTTCATAAATTTCAGTTCGTTATGAAACCATAGAAACTTGATTCACTCAAAACGGATTTATAACAAGAAATTATGGGCAAAACAAAATTGGTTAAAATTAATAGTTTTAGCTACGAAAATTTTTATAACAAATCTATACTAACCATATCCTAAATAACTTTTTTTATATTCTATATATATATATATATATATATATATATATATATATATATATATATATATAATATACATTGATAGACCATAGATACGTATACAATGTTTTGACGTATCATATTGACATCATCTATATATATTATTTTGGAATAACCGTAAGACACTATATGTGGTAATACTCGAGTTAGCATATAATGGGTCGAGGTTGATTCTAAAATAATATATATATACTTTGAGTTGTGATCGAGTCTGAGACATGTATACACTGGGTCGTGGATTGATTCAAAATAATATGATATATTGATTTATTTATGTACTACTAACTGTGGACTACTAATTGTGGACTACTAACGTTGAACTGCTAACTTAACAACTTAAATCGTCAACACGTAATAAAATTTGATATGAATATATTTCTATCTTACTTTGATATATATGTATATATTTGTTATAGGTTCGTGAATCGACCAGTGGCCAAGTCTTATTTCCGACGAAGTAAAAATCTGTGAAAGTGAGTTATAGTCCCACTTTTAATATCTAATATTTTTAGGATGAGAATACATGCAGTTTTCTAAATGATTTACAAAATAGACACAAGTAATCGAAACTTCATTCTATGTTGAATTATCGTACCGAATATGCCCCTTTTAGCTTGGTAGCCTAAGAATTGGTGTTTATTATAATTGCCACCAATTGATGCGAATCCTAAAGATAGATCTATTTGGCCAAACAAGCCTCATCCGGGTTACGGATGCTTTAGTACTTCGATTTATCATGTCCGATGAGAGTCCCGGAATGATGGGGATATTCTATACGCATCTTGTTAAGGTCGGTTACCAGGTGTTCATCATATGAATGATATTTTATGCAGATTGCATGTTATTAAAAAATGAAATCTTGTGGTCTATTGTTACAATTTGATATAAATAGGTTAAACCTATAACTCACCAACATTTTTGTTGACGTTTTAAGCATGTTATTCTCAGGTGATTATTAAGAGCTTCCGCTGTTGCATGCTAAATTAAGGACAAGATTTGGAGTCAGCATGCTTGTATGTTAATGTTTAAAGAAAAACTGCATTCGGAAAATAAATTGTTGTAATATATTATTGTAACCCATTATGTAATGGTCGTGTGTAAACGTTGTACTTTAAATCACCATTATTTGGTAATCTACGCTATGTCTTTTAAACCTTTATCGATAATGTAAAGGTTATGGTTTGTTAAAAAAAAATTGAATGCAGTCTTTGAAAAACGTCTCATATAGAGGTCAAAACCTCGCAACGAAACCAATTAATATGAAACGTTTATAATCAATATGAACGGGACATTTCAGTTGGTATTCGAGCGTTGGTCTTAGAGAACCAGAAATTTGCATTAGTGTGTCTTATCGAGTTTGTTAGGATGCATTAGTGAGTCTGGACTTCGACCGTGTTTACTTTAAAAACGATTGCTTAACACTTTTGTTGGAAATTATATATTTTTAACATGTAAATATTATGTGATATATTAATCTCTTAACGTGCTTGCTATTGTGTGTTAGATGTCTACCTCTAGTACCAATCCCATCGAATCACCTAATAACAATGAAGAGTCGAATGTATTTTGGGAAGATTCACAAATTCCGGAAGAAGAAGAAGAAGAACCTGAAGAAGAGGAACCGGAAGAAGAAGAAGAAGAACCGGAAGAAGAAGATTCGGAGGAGGAAATAATAAAAATCACAGAAAAATCGTTAAATAAAAGAAAATCTTCAACTAATGGACCAAAGTTAAAAATGGTCGATGGTGTCTCCGCTGAGGAGGAAAAATATTGGGAAAACTATCAATTTTCTAATGAATTGGATTCCGATGAGGATTCCGATGAAGTAATAGAAATTACCGCGGCTCAATTTAATAAAGAAAGGGAAAACGATAGGGGAAAATCTATTAAAATAGAAAAACCCGATCCAAAACCCGATAAACTCTATGTTAACATGAAATACCCTGATGGGGTATACCGTAAACACCCGTATTTTTTAAATTTTAACTATAACCCGGGAACATCTAAGCCATCAGGTTTTTCTAGACCATTTGTAAAAAGGACGGCTCGTATTAGAGGATCACCATTTATCCCTAGGAAATTAGCAAAACGAACCGAGTCCGAGGAGGAAGAAACAAGTGAGTCGGAATAAAGGGTTGTAATCATGTTGTGTAATATATGTATTGTAGTGTGCTTGTACTTTTATGCTATATGTAAAATAGCGGTATGGTATGATTGTAAAATATTGTATCAAAAGTTTAAGCGTGAAATGTTAATAAATTAAGTTTTTCATGATAGAATATTATTTCGATAGTAGTAGTTAATTTTTGCGCTAGCTATTAAGTATGAACTTTAACGGGTAGGTACTACCCGAACTAAAATTAAAAAACGCTAATATGAAGAAAAGGCTTTTATAAATAAGTTCATATTATGCTACGAAATACTATTGACTACTCCTAATATTCTATATGATTAACTTAACTCTTTTGGCTATTTTTGAAAGAAATGGCACCGACTACTCGACAGAACTTGAATATGAGCGAAGAAGATTTTCGTGCATTCCTTGCTGCAAACATAGCCGCAGTACAGACTGCAATGTAAAACAACAACAATAACTCAGGGTCTAGCAGTGGAGTTAACTCCACAGGAAACCGTGTAGGATGCTCCTACAAGGCTTTCACTACCTGTAAACCTCTGGAATTCGATGGAACTGAAGGACCAGTCGGACTGTAACGATGGACCGAGAAGGTCGAATCTGTGTTTGCTATAAGCAAATGTGCTGAAGAAGACATGGTAAAATACGCCACACATACCTTCACAGGTATTGTGTTAACCTAGTGGAACACCTATCTCGAAAAGGTGGGACAGATGCTGCTTACGCACTACCGTGGTTAGCATTCAAACACTTGATGAATGAGCAGTACCGTCCCAGAAATGAAGGCAATAAGCTCAAAACAGAGCTTAGAGAATTACGAGCGCAAGGATTCGATATTACCACATACCAACGACGGTTCACAGGGTTGTGTCTATTGTGCCCGAGAGTGTTCGAAGATGAAGAAGAGCAAATCGATGCATTTATAAAAGGGTTACCAGAGAGGATTCAGGAGAATGTGAGTTCAAGCTCGCCCACCTCAATGCAAAAGGCAAGTTGAATGGCTCACAAACTCATAAACCAGATTGAAGGAAGAATTAAGGAACAGGCGGCCGAGGAGGCCAAAATGAAGCAAGTCAAAAGAAAGTGAAAGGAAAATACTGACAAGGGTCACCAATACAACAACAACAATCACAATCACAATCACAATCACAATCGCAACAACTATCACAACAACCGCAACATCAATCGCAACAACAACAATCGCAATCCCAACAAAAACAACAACAACAACAACCGTCCCAACAACAACAACTACAACAACCGTTCCAACAACAATAACAACCACAACAATCCCAACAACAATCTCAATAACAACAATGGCAACAACAGTCAGAAAATTCCATGCAATATGTGTGAAGGATATCATCCGGGTAAATACTGTGGGGTAGTATGTCCCAAGTGTAATAGAAAGGGGCATAGTGTCGCGAAGTGCGACGTTTTCGGACATGTGGTTAAAGGAACAAATAATGCCCACATTACTTATTTCGGATACGGGAAGAAGGGCCACTACAAAACTATGTGCCCAAATCAGGAAAATAATAATGGGAAAAACCGTGGAAGAGTCTTCAATATCAATGCGACAGAAGTGCAGGAAGATCCGGAGCTTGTTACGGGTACGTTTCTTATCAATGAAAAATCTGCTTATGTTTTATTTGATTCGGGTGCGGATAGAAGCTATATGAGTAGAGATTTTTGTGCTAAATTAAGTGATCCATTGACGCCTATGAATAATAAATTTTTACTCGAATTAGCAAATGGTAAATTAATTACAACAGATAAAATACGTCGGAATCGAGAAATGAAACTAGTTGGCGAAACGTTTAAGATTAATTTGATACCAGTAGAATTGGGGAGTTTTGATGTAATAATCGGCATGGATTAGATGATACAGGTGAAAGCAGAGATCGTTTGTTACAAAAATGCGATTTACATTATGCGCGAAAAGGGAAAACCCTTAATGGTGTACGGAGAAAAGAGCAACGCGAAGTAAAATCTTATTAGTAACCTGAAGGCGCAAAAGCTAATAAGAAAAGGTTGCTATGCCATTCTAGCACACGTCGAGAAAGTACAAACTGAAGAAAAGAACATCAATGATGTTCCCGTCACAAAAGAATTTCCCGATGTATTTCCGAAAGAATTACCGGGATTACCTCCACACCGATCCGTTGAATTTCAAAGAGATCTTGTACCAGGAGCTGCACCGATAGCTCGTGCTCCTTACAGACTCGCACCCAGTGAATTGAAGGAGTTACAAAGCCAATTACAAGAACGTTTAGAGCATGGTTTCATTCGACCAAGCACATCACTGTGGGGAGCTCCTATTTTGTTTGTCAAAAAGAAGGATGGTACATTCAGGTTGTGTATCGACTACCGAGAGTTGAACAAACTTACCATCAAGAACCGTTATCCACTACCGAGAATCGACGACTTATTTGATCAGCTGCAAGGTTCTTCAGTTTATTCGAAGATTGATTTACGTTCCGGGTATCATCAATTGCGGGTGAAGGAGGATGATATTCCGAAGACTACTTTTAGGACGCGTTACGGTCATTACGAGCTTATGGTTATGCCGTTTGGTTTGACTAACGCACCAGTTGTGTTCATGGACCTCATGAACCTAGTGTGTGGACCATGACTTGACAAGTTTGTCATTGTTTTCATCGATGACATACTTATTTACTCAAAGAATGATCAAGAGCACGGTGAACATTTGAGAAAAGTGCTAGAATTGTTAAGGAAGGAAAAATTGTACGCTAAATTTTCAAAGTGTGCATTTTGGTTGAAATAAGTTCAATTCCTCGGACACGTAGTAAACAAAGAAGGTATTCAGGTTGATCCATCAAAGATTGAAAATTGGGAAATGCCGAAAACTCCGAAGCATATACGTCAATTTTTAGGATTGACTGGTTACTACAGAAGATTCATCCAAGATTTTTCCAAAATAGCAAAACCCTTGACTGCATTAATGCATAAAGGGAAGAAATTTGAATGGAAGGATGAGCAAGAAAAAGCATTTCAATTGTTGAAGAAAAAGTTAACTACGGCACCTATATTTTCATTACCCGAAGGGAATGAAGATTTTATGATTTATTGTGATGCTTCAAAGAAAGGTCTCGGTTGTGTATTAATGCAACGAAAGAAGGTAATTGCTTGTGCGTATAGACAATTGAAGATTCACGAGCAGAATTATACGACTCATGATTTGAAATTAGGCGTTGTTGTTTTTGCATTGAAAATGTGGAGGCACTACTTATATGGGGTTAAATGTACCATATATACCGACCACAAAAGTCTCCAACATATATTTGATCAAAAACAACTTAACATGAGACATCGTAGGTGGATTGAGCTGTTAAATGATTACGACTTTGAGATTCGTTATCACCCGGGGAAGGTAAATGTGGTAGCCGACGCCTTAAGTAGAAAGGACAGGGAACGTCATCGAGTAAAAGCTATGAATATAATTATTCATACTAACCTTACTACTCGAATAAAAGAGGCGCAACAAGGAGTTTTGAAAGAAGGAAATTTGAAGAATGAAATACCCAAAGGATCATAAAAACATCTTAATATTCGTGAAGACGGAATCCGGTATAGGGCTGAAAGAATTTGGCTACCAAAGTTTGGAGATGTGAGAGAAATGGTACTTAGGGAAGCACATAAAACCAGATATTCAATACATCCCGGAGCGGGAAAGATGTACCAAGATCTCAAGAAACACCTTTGGTGGCCGGGTATGAAAGCCGATATTGCTACATATGTGGGAGAATTCTTAACTTATTCTAAAGTTAAAGCTGAACATCAGAAACCATCAGATCTACTTCAACAACCTGAAATCCAAGAATGGAAATGGGAAAACATTACCATGGATTTCATTAATAAATTTCTAAGGACTGCAAGTGGTTATGATACAATTTGGGTAATATTCGATCGTCTTACCAAGTCAGCACACTTCCTGCCATTGAGAGAAGAAGACAAAATAGAGAAGTTAGCACGACTATACTTGAAAGAAGTCGTCTCCAGATATGGAATACCAGTCTCTATTATCTCTGATAGGGATGGCAGATTTGTTTCAAGATTTTGGCAGACGTTACAGCAAGCATTGGGGACTCGTTTAGACATGAGTACTACCTATCATCCACAAACCGATGGGCAGAGTGAAAGGACTATACAGACACTTGAAGACATGCTACGAGCATGTGTTATTGATTTTGAAAATGGTTGGGATCGACATCTACCGTTAGCAGAATTTTCCTACAACAACAATTACCACACGAGTATTAATGCGGCACCATTCAAAGCACTTTATGGAAGAAAGTTTAGATCTCTGATTTGTTGGACCGAGGTGGGGGATAGACAAATTACGGGTCCGGAAATTATCCAAAAAACTACCGAGAAAATCATTCAAATTCAACAACGGTTGAAAACTGCTCAGAATCGACAAAAGAGCTACGCGGACATTAGAAGAAAAGATTTAGAATTTGAGGTTGGTGACATGGTCATGCTTAAGGTATCACCTTAGAGAGGCGTTGTTCGATTTGGTAAAAGGGGAAAACTAACTGATATACGTTGGGCCATTCAAGATTATTGATCGTGTTGGACCAGTAGCTTATCGACTTGAATTACCTCAACAACTAGTTGGCGTACATAATACCTTCCATGTCTCGAATCTAAATAAATGCTTAGCTAAAGAAGATCTCACAATCCCATTAACGAGATTAAAATTAACGAAAAACTACAATTCGTTGAAGAACCCGTCGAAATAATGGATCGTGAGGTTAAAGGACTTAAGCAAAATAAAATACCAATCGTTAAAGTCCTATGGAATGCTCGTAGGGGACCCGATTTCATCTGAGAATGTGAAGATTAGATGAAGAAGAAATACCCGTACTTATTTCCAGATGATGCGTCAACACCGTCAACACCTCCAACTGCTTAAAATTTCGGGACGAAATTTATTTAACGGGTAGGTACTGTAGTGACCCGAACTTTTCTATGATTATATATTATATGAGATTAATATTTACATGAATAAATGTTTCCAACATGTTAAGAAATCAAACTTGTTAAGACTTGATTAATTGAAACGGATTTTGTGTTAACGTTTGACCACCCAGTTTATTCGATGATTCACGAACGTTATAACTTGTATATGACATGATGATATATATATATATATATATATATATATATATATATATATATATATATATATATATATATATATATATATATATATATATATATACGAACATATATATATGTTTAACATGATGAAATGATATTTAAGTATCTCATTATGTATATTAACAATGAACTATATACATAAAATGTAACAACCCAACAAAATCGTCATTGACGGTGCTGTTAACTTAGGTCCAGTTACGTGGTTGTAGTCCCGAAATGAGACGCGTTTGACCAAAATTATGTCGCATTCATTTGAAAAGTATGACATGTAAAGTTTTAAGATACCAACGGTTCGACAACGAGTTTAAGTTTACAAAAGTTGCAAAGTATAAATGAAATAACTTGCGACATAATATAAGTTGTAAATCATGAATGCTATCAATAGCATAAGTATGTATGTATGTTTGACTCCAAGCAAGTAATCAGAGTGTATGCGTGTATGCTTGACTCCAAGCAAGTATGAGTGTACGCGGAAGCATGTATCAAATAATCATTCATGAACCTGAGAAACATATAGAAAACTGTCAACGAAAAACGTTGGTGAAATCATATGTGTATTTGTAAACGTTGTTTTTGAACCACAAGATTTTGTATAGTTGATTATCCAAATCGTATATATTCCAAAGAATGTTGTTTGTATCACGAGCACTCAATTACCAAAGCTTAACTGAATCTTTCCTCCGAATCTTGAATCTATAGTGTTAGAACTTACACTATACCTGATAAAATTATATTTCATTCACTAACGGTAGCGAACCATCTGAATAAGGGTTCGTCAAACCCGTATAGCCACACAACATAATTACTCGCTTACACTTACACCCTGCAAGTGGAACTAATGATAATTGGATTGAGGACTTTTATTCTAACTCATCTGTATCTTTGTATTCGTATTTGTGTTCAAAGTATAAAAGTATGAAAATTATATATACATATGAAATGTATATACGTATGTAATGTATATGTTTCTCAGCCCACAATTTAAAGAATAAGAGTTGTTGAAAAGGTGGGACTATGATCTCACCTCGAGTGCACGATTATAAAGGTACTTCATAAAGTAAACGTGTGCATGAAAGTTGTTTAGCCTTGACCTAAACAAGTAAGTTGTATCAATTAACCGGTTACGACACAAGGTCGTGCGAAATGTGTTCAATTAGTCCTATGGCTCCTTAGGACTTGAATATATATAGCATATGAATCATGTTGTCAAGTTTCATGCAACAATCAAGTATAAAAGCATGTTAGAAAGATTGCATAAGTATTTGGTTAAGTTTGACTAAAAGTCAAACTTTGGTCAAAGTCAAAGTCAACGAAAAAATCAACACGTTCGGGTCGGGTCTCGGACAATTTTTCTAAGCTTAGAAGTCATATATAAGCATGTTGGCCAAGTTTCATGCCAATCGTAGGTGCATAGCATAGTTGGAATTAAACAAAAAACGGCCATTTTGGGCAGTCTGCTTCAGATACGCCGCATCTATAAGGGATGTGCCGCATATGTGCCTGATTCAGGTGGAAAAAGCTGAAAAATGACAAGTCTCGAACTAAACTTCAAAAGAACGTAACTTATGAACCGTAAACATTCAAAACACGTATCTTATATCGTTGGAAGATATTTTGACGAGGAATATAACTAAACACATTTCATCAATCAAATCCATCATTAACAACATTGAAAACTTCGTCGATTGATCGCTAAAAGTTCATTATCAAAGTTTTTAAGTTCATAAAATGCATTTCATGACTTGGGAATCCAACTTAGACATATGATATGCCGTTTCGAAGGTAATTAAACATACAATATAACTAAACACTTATTAACAACATTTCATAGCATTCAATGCATCAAAAGTTCATTTTAAAGTTCATCAAACCCTAACCAAAAGTCACAAAATCAATAATCATGTTAGTGAAGTTTTCCAAGTCAACCTACACATCAAATTGAAGCTAATGATGCTAGTCACACATTTAATACATGAACTTTAACATTTAAACAACATTTAATTACCCAAAACTCAAGATTAAGCACAACCATTTTTCATATTCAAGCTAGTTACTCAAAATAACAAATTGAGCAAACTAAACACATATTCATGTTAGACTTGAGCCATAGACACTAACTAACACCATTTCAAGTCTATAAAATGAATTTGAGAAATCTAGAGTTTTTAGAAAGTTACCCAAAATCGATGAAGTTAGTATCAAAACGTAGTGGATGAAGAGAGGATCAAGAATATGTAGTCGGATTTGTTGTGAGCTTCCTAGATCCAAATTAGATGATGAATCCTTGTTTGTGTGAGTTGAGAGAAAAAGGAAAGTAAGAAAAGAGAAAGAGATGGTGAATGAATGAGTGGAGGTGGTGAGGTGGTTGACTAGTCAACCACTAGTCACCTCTTTGGTCAAGTGGCAAAACTAGTCCCTCGAATTCGGATGCGGGTGCGTGAATTAACCAAACGAATATTTTAAAAACGCTAGAGTAAACGAGAGATGTTATAATAAAATAACAGAAATATTAGGAACGTTAGTTAACGAAAGATACGAATTTAGATAACGAAAGATATTATCAAAAAAAAGACGGTGTTAAAAATAAATTTAACGGAAAAACGCGGGATGTTACATTACCTACACCTTAAAAGAAATTTTGTCCCGAAATTTTGTTGGAAGTAGTAGTCGTTGTTTCTTCCTCGAGATCATGCGTTGTCAATTCTAAGAATAAGTGAAGGTACTTCTTTGGGCATTTCAACGAACTTTGACAGTCGGGATTTTACGTTGTTTAAAAGTTTGGTTTCACGATCCATAATTTCAACCGGTTCTCCTATGAAGTGGAGTTTGTCATCGATAGTAAGCTCATCGAAGAGGATAACAAGTTCTTGTTCGGTAAGACATTTCTGTAAGTTTAATACATGGAATGTAGGATGAATGGAGACTCAAATGAGTCAGAAAATCAAAACGGCTAGCAACGGGTCCAAAACGCCCCAAGATTTCAAAAGGATCAAAATATCGCGAATTTAGCTTTCTACGTTTCTCGAAATGGATTACACTTTTTCAAGGTGCGACTTTTAACATTACGCGGTCCCCCATTAGGGATTTGAGAGGTTTACGTCTAACATCGGCATAGCTCCTTTGGCGACTACGGGCCGTTTTGAGCCTTTCTTGGATTTGAAATTTTTTTTGGTTGTTTCATGAATGAGTGCGGGTCCGGTGATTTGATTGTTGCCGACGTTGACCCAAAAAATAGTAGAACGACATTTGGGGCCAATAAAGTTTCGAAGAGGTGAGGCGTAAATACCCGAATGAAAATTATTTTAGTACTAGAATTCAGCTAAAGGCAAATAGTTTTCTCAAGTAAATTTGAAGTTGATAACACAAACTCGTATTATGGTTTTCAAGGTTTGAATCGTATGTTTGTTTGGTCCTTCAGTTTGTGGTTGATGTGTTGTACTCATGTCTAAACGTGGTCCCGGGGCTTTTTGTAAGGCACTCCGAAATCTAGAAGTGAAAAGAGCATCTCGATCCAAAAGGAGGTACATTTCTTTAAGATACATTTGAACAAATTTGTTTGGACTTGAAAACGTTTGTTAGAACAAGTTTCTTATCGGTTTCTGAAAACGTTCGTTAGGACTATTTACCCTCGTGGCGAATACTAGTATAATGTAAAGAGTCTCTCTCTCCATTGAGAATTTGGAATAAAAGATTTCCTTAAACGTAAGTACGAGTGTAATGCGAGAGAAGTTTCCGCCTCGATATGAGCATACCAAACATTTTGTAGTTCGTCGATAAAACTGTGCGAAAACGAGATAGTGTACACATGTAACATATCTTTGAAGTTGAAAGAATTTGTCATTCATTCGGAAGCATAAATATGGTTCGATAATAATTGAAGGTGTGTCCTTGGTATGGTTGTTATCAATACTCTCGGAGTTTTCGGATATCCAACAAGAAAAATGAAGTCATGTACATGGCACATGGTGGTGATTAGGTTAATCGAGTCCAATCACCATCACGTGTCATTAGAACTTTGGTATGACTTACCGTAATATAACCACGTTGATCGAGTGTTGTTATATTACGCTAACTCATACCTCCATTCCCACATCACTCCATAGATTCAAGTTCGTGTAATCGTGAAGATTTAAAATGAACAAAGTATAGCGACATCACTAACGTAACTCGTATCTAATCAAAAGAATTAGTGCAACTCTGAATAAGCGTTTCCTGAGGGAAATGTATAAATGAAGGTTCACATCATTGCGGTTCAAATCAAACAATAATGTCTTTAGGTACGAAAAGAGTAACGAATCATGATAACGAGTAGTACGCAACCGTAGTGATAAATAGTGATGACGATACTCATCTTAAGTAGTGGTGGAAATTTTACAACACTTGTGGATATTAAGCCGGGACGGTGACGAATAACAACCGAGGAGACAGAGTTCCCGAACTAGTTTGACTAATGAAGTCGTCGTCATCCTTACGCGTATGAATCTTGAATTTACGTGAGTTACCGAAAAGTGGCAGGATACGGATTCGTATGATGAAAGCTTGGTATCATTAGAAAGTTTGCCTAAGAAAGGTTTAAGTATAATGCAAAAGTAGTCAAATAAGTGCTATCGATAGCAAATGCAAGTCATGATATAATGATTAACTATCCGGTTGTAGTCTAGATTCACTAATGCGTCCTAACGACTCTGTCAGACCCACTAATGCACATCCTAGATCCCTACAACCAACCCTGATACCATCTGTAATGACCCGACAAAATCGTCATTGACGGCGCCGTTAACTTAGGTCCCGTTACGTGGTCATAGTCCCTAAATGAGACGCGTTTGACCAAAATTATGTCGCATTCATTTGAAAAGTATGACTTGCAAAGTTTTAAGTTACCAACGGTTCAACAACAAGTTTAAGTTTACAAAAGTTGCAAAGTATAAATGAAATAACTTACGACATAATATAAGTTGTAAATCACGAATGCTATCAATAGCGTAAGTATGTATGTATGCTTGAGTCCAAGCAAGTAATCAGAGTGTATGCGTGTATGCTTGACTCCAAGCAAGTATGAGTGTACGCGGAAGTATGTATCAAATATCCATTCATGAACCTAAGAAACATATAGAAAACTGTCAACGAAAAACGTTGGTGAAATCATAGGTGTATTTGTAAACGTTGTTTTTGAACCACAAGATTTTGTATAGTTGATTATCCAAATCGTATATATTCCAAAGAATGTTGTTTGTAACACGAGCACCCAATTACCAAAGCTTAACTGAATCTTTCCTCCGAATCTTGAATCTATAGTGCTAGAACTTACACTATACCCGATAAAATTATATTTCATTCACTAACGGTAGCGAACCGTCTGAATGAGGGTTCGTTAAACCCGTATGGCCACACAACATAATTACTCGCTTACACGTACACCCTGCAAGTGGAACTAATGATAATTGGATTGAGGACTTTTATTCTAACTCGTCTGTATCTTTGTATTCGTATTTGTGTTCAAAGTATAAAAGTATGAAAAGTATATATACATATGAAATGTATATAAGTATGTAATGTATATGTTTCTCAGCCCACGATTTAAAGAATAAGAGTTGTTGAAAAGGTAGGACTATGATCTCACCTCGAGTGCACGATTATAAAGGTACTTCACAAAGTAAACGTGTGCATGAAAGTTGTTTAGCCTTGACCTAAACAAGTAAGTTGTATCAATTAACTGGTTACGACACAAGGTCGGGCGAAATGTGTTCAATTAGTCCTATGGCTCGTTACAACTCGAATATATATAGCATGTGAATCACGTTGTCAAGTTTCATGCAAGAATCAAGTATAAAAGCATGTTAGAAAGATTGCATAAGTATTTAGTTAAGTTTGACTAAAAGTCAAACTTTGGCCAAAGTTAAAGTCAACGAAAAAGTCAACACGTTCGGGTCGGGTCTCGGACAATTTTTCTAAGCTTAGAAGTCATATATAAGCATGTTGGCCAAGTTTCATGTCAATCGTAGGTGCATAGCATAGTTGAAATTAAACGAAAAATGGCCATTTTGGGTAGTCTGCTTCAGATGCGTCGCATCTATAAGGGATGCGCCGCATCTGTGCCTGATTCAGGTGGAAAAAGCTGAAAAATGACAAGTCTCGAACTAAACTTCAAACGAACGTAACTTATGAACCGTAAACATTCAAAACACGTATCTTATGTCGTTGGAAAGGTATTTTGACGAGGAATACAACTAAACACATTTCATCAATCAAATCCATCATTAACAACAATGAAAACTTCGTCGATTGATCGCTAAAAGTTCATTATCAAAGTTTTTAAGTTCATAAAATGCATTTCATGACTCGGGAATCCAACTTACACATATGATATGCCGTTTCGAAGGTAATTAAACATACAATACAACTAAACACTTATTAACAACATTTCATAGAATTCAATTCATCAAAAGTTCATTTTAAAGTTCATCAAACCCTAACCAAAAGTCACAAAATCAATAATCATGTTACTGAAGTTTTCCAAGTCAACCTACACATCAAATTGAAGCTAATGATGCTAGTAACACATTTAATACATGGACTTTAACATTTAAACAACATTTAATCACCCAAAACTCAAGATTAAGCACACCCATTTTTCATATTCAAGCTAGTTACTCAAAACAACAAATCGAGCAAACTAAACACATATTCATGTTAGACTTGAGCCATAGACACTAACTAACACCATTTCAAGTCTATAAAACAAATTTGAGAAATCTAGAGTTTTTAGAAAGTTACCCAAAATCGATGAAGTTAGTATCAAAACGTAGAGGATGAAGAGAGGATCAAGAATATGTAGTCGGATTTGTTGTGAGCTTCTAGATCCAAATTAGATGATGAATCCTTGTTTGTGTGAGTTGAGAGAAAAAGGGAAGTAAGAAAAGAGAAAGAGATGGTGAATGAATGAGTGGAGGTGGTGAGATGGTTGACTAGTCAACCACTAGTCACCTCTTTGGTCAAGTGGCAAAACTAGTCCCTCAAATTTGGATGCGGGTGCGTGAATTAACCAAACGAATATTTTAAAAATGCTAAATTAAACGAGAAATGTTATAATAAAATAACGGAAATATTAGGAACGTTAGTTAATGAAAGATACGAATTTAGATAACGAAAGATATTATAAACAAAAGGACGGTGTTATAAATATATTTAACGGAAAAACGCGGGATGTTACATTACCTACACCTTAAAAGAAATTTCATCCCGAAATTTAGTTGGAAGTAGTAGTCGTTGTTTCTTCCTCGAGATCTTGCGTTGTCAATTCTACGAATAAGTGACGGTACTTCTTTGGGCATTTCAACGAACTTTGACAGTCGGGATTTTACGTTGTTTAAAAGTTTGGTTTCACGATCCATAATTTCAACCGGTTCTCCTATGAAGTGGAGTTTGTCATCGATAGTAAGCTCATCGAAGAGGATAACAAGTTCTTGTTCGGCAAGAAACTTCTGTAAGTTTAATACATGGAATGTACGATGGAGACTCAAATGAGTCGGAAAATCTAAACGGCTAGCAACGGGCCCAAAACGCCCCAAGATTTCAAAAGGATCAAAATATCGTGGATTTAGCTTTCTACGTTTCCCGAAACGGATTACACTTTTACAAGGTGTGACTTTTAACATTACGTGGTCCCCCATTAGGGATTCGAGAGGTTTACGTGTAACATCAGCATAGCTCCTTTGGCGACTACGGGCCGTTTTGAGCCTTTCTTGGATTTGAAATTTTTTTCGGTTGTTTCATGAATGAGTGTGTAACGACCCAACCCGTTATCCATCCAAAAACGTGACAATAAAAAAAATTTCTGGGACAGTTCATCTGGACGGCGTCCAGTAATCTGGACGGTGTCCAGTTGTGAAGACCAGGACGGCGTCCAGTTGCACTAAAAAGTTGTGATCAGTTTTTCAAACACACGCGAGCGAAAAACCCGCTTCCCGACACTTTTAAACTAAAACACATTCACAATATGTTATAATAATTAAAACTAAGAGTTTTCCATAATAAAACCGAGTTTAACAACCGCGAGCCCACATCGACCCAAATTACTACCAAGTGACCATTGCGACCCATTTAGTTAAATTCAAAATATAGATCGAGCATGGGATTGGGGATACGCTACCCAATCCTAATTAAATCCAAAAGCAAGTCTTCTAAAGCAACTACGCAAGTCCGCTAGTTCTCACGCTTACCCGAGCCACCGCTTCATGCAAATCTATAAAAATGTAAATAACGAGAGGGTAAGCTAACACTTAGTGAATAAGACTATACTACATACATATATACGCATAAAATGGACACGCCACAAAAAATATCAAATACCGCATACCGGAGCATCCAAGCATAAAGGCAAGCTAGTCTAAGCATACCGTACAACCACTAAGCAACAAGTTAAGGATACATCAACAAATATAAGTTCACCAACGACGATGTGAACAACGCCAATGAGCTACACCCGGAGGGTTAGCTACATCACAACAATACATTAATATATATAACAATATATAAACGTCCAAGGTTAACCCCTTAACCCAATATCGAAAACCAAATACCACAATGAAGATTTGGCCGAACTACACGAGCCTTAGTAAATCCGCATCCACACGAGACTACTATCTTTACTAACACAAAACATCGAGGTTGGCCGAACTACACGAGCCTTAGTGAATCCGAACTACACGAGATCACTACCTCAATAAGATGACCGAACTACATGCGTCATCGTGAATCCGAACTACACGAGACTCATTTCCGATAAGATGACCGAACTACACGCGTCATTGTGAATCCGCATCCACACGTGATCCACTTCTCCAACTCAAAACCCATGGTCACGGGATTATAAAATCCACCACATCGGGGTTATCCACATCACAACAATATCAACCCTTCGCCATTGGGGTTATATACTCCACATCACAAACACCTGTGATAACGTACACACAAAACGTGTACCTCGCCAAAGGTGGTCAACCAAAACGCACAACCGTGCCAATTGGACCTAAACGCAAGTCCATCAAATCCACCTATATGTGAAGTGAGCTCTATAACCGAGAACCACTTCACCCGACCCGCACCCATCCTACACATACACATGTACATAGGATATTAACACTCACCTTGTCACCTTGAAGAATGCTACCGAATAATCCGCAACTCGCCGATGGAATGTACCTATTCCATTATCACAATACAAACAACATAATTAGGGTGGACTTACAAACCAACCCAATTGACACTTAGTGCAATTTCGACCCAAATGCACTTCCAAGCACAAACCGCGCCCAAACTAACCAACATTCACTAACACGAGTGAAAATGGTCCTAACACACCGATTAAACCCGAACACAAGTGTTAAACACGTGTCTCACCCATTTTGACACCAAAACCCTAATTTGACACATTTCAAGATTAGGCAACAAAACACACCCAAAAGTGTTCCAACACTTCCATAATCACTAAACCTAGTGATTAAACTCATTTCAAAGCCTAATCAAGGCCAAAATGTCAACAAACCCAAAACCCGCCAAGTGACAAGAATAACTAGTCACCATAAACCCATTTCATCATCTAAGAGGGTTTCACAACAAATCAAGCTCAAACCCTAACTTGAATATCAAATCTAACAATGAAATTCGGAGTTTGAACTTACCAAAACCACCATAACGTAGCTAGGAGCGAGATGAACAACTTTAAAACCCGAGCGTGGGTGAGAATCCTACTCCTTCTTCTCCAAATCAAGCGCTCTCTCTCTAAACTCTTACTCTCTCACTAGAACAAGATGAGAGGGTTTGTGTGGGTGATAGTGGAGCAAATGAGGCTCCTAGAACTGATCTTGTGGCCTTAACTCGTTCCACATGTGAAAATACCATTTTGCCCCTCTAAATATCTTTATGTAAAATAGCTGGCCCGTCAGTTATGTTGGACGGCGTCCCAAATATTGGACGGCGTCCAACTCTTCTTTGCTGGACGGCATCCCGAATCCTGGACGGCATCCCGATTAACTGAAATGGAAACAGGGTCTTACAACTCTCCCCCACTTAGACATGATCACGTCCTCGCAATCTGCGCCACTTTACTGAACAGACCACACTCAACGGTCCTCAAACGTAAGTCCCAATTCGACTTTCCTAGACAATTCTTCCCAATGAATCACCTTTAACAATAAAATTGTCACCCGCGATTTATCAAATCACAATCCGAGCACTAAACCTTACTCATTCCCTCACCTCGGGAAAAACTCAACCAATCTCGAACCGAGATATCAATCCCTTAGCGTACCCTACCAAGTACACCGCTAGTGACAACCGCACATCAAAATAAAGTCAACCATCTAAACCGACGAAGACCGAACAAAAACGAACCCTTACGGATTACACTTACCACTTAACATCCTTTGTAGTGCGCAACACGACCAATACGCAACTACCGTAACATCATAATCCAACGGCTAAAACTGATTGCGTCCAACGACCATGGCAACGCAAATCCCAAGGTGTACAAAATCGACTATCGTCACAACCGTAACATCATGTGAGCGAAACACGGCTATCGCATCACTAATCATACAACACGGTCCTCACGACCCCACCATTGGCGTATAAAACAACTAATAGATCAAACAACATGGTCCTTACGACCCCACCATCGGTGTATAAAACAACCGATAGATCAAACAACATGGTCCTTACGACCCCACCATCGGTGTATAAAACAACCAATGGATCACACATCCAACAACATGAAGGCTGGCCGAAAACTACACGCGCCTTAGTGAATCCGCAACCACACGCGACTCACTACTTCCACCGCACAACAATCGGGATTGTCCGAACTACACGCGCCTTAGTGAATCCGAACTACACGTGAGTCACTATCCCAAAAGAATGACCGCAACCACACGCGTCACTTGTGAATCCGAACTACACGAGACTCACTCCTCAATACAATGACCGAAACCACACGAGTCATTTGTGAATCCAAACTACACGCGACTCACTTCCACTATAAGATGACCGAACTACACGCGTCATCGTGAATCCGCAGCCACACGTGATCCACTTCTCAAATCTCAACACAGGAATGGTACTTAAATTTCCCATCGGTGTTCACAACAACCGTTAGTGCACTTAACACGTCGTACACTAACCCCACGGGTGGCATCTTAACACGTCGATACTTCACCCTGGGTGGCGTCTTAACACGTCGACACTTCACCCCGAGTGGTGTCTTAACACTTCGACACTTCACTCTTCATTTTACTTGAGGTGGCATCTTAACACGTCGATACCTCACCTCGAGTGGCGCCTTAACACATCGGCACTTCACCCTTCATCTTACTTGGGGTGGAATCTTAACACGTCGATACTTCACCCCGGATAGCGTCTTAACACATCGACACTTCATCCTTTAATTTCTTGGAGTGGCATCTTAGCACATCGATACTTCACTCCGGGTGGTGTCTTAACACATCGACACTTCACCCCGGGTGGCGTCTTAACACATTGACACTTCACCCGTCATATCACTTTGAGTGGTGTCTTAGCACATCGACACTTCACTCATCACGTGAACGTGGTGTCTTAGCACATCGACACTTCACATCTCACGCTACATAAATAAATACATTATATACCTACGCATATAATTATTCCACTCACGAACCATACGCACACGCGAACATCGCTATCACAATCGAGCAAGAACCACCTATATCGCACATAGGCTCAAAACAACAGTTCTCTAGAAGAGAATCCGACACGCACATCCCTTAACCGGGAATCCCACCTTGCTCGTCAAACACATCCATTTATCTCTCAACGAGATTCACCATATTACCACCTCGGTGATAATTCAAAACCAAAACCTTAAGTACAAATTAACCGAAATTGTACTCTACCACAAATCGACCAATTCTAGGTCCCATCACAAGTTCCGGATATACTGAAAGCATCATCCGAAATCTCACACTAAAACTTCCTCGTGCGGGAGTGTAACTCCCCACTTGGAACCACGTTCCATAACCGCATCTCGTACAACCGTACAATGATACCAAAGGTAGACTTTACTAACAATTGGGTTCACACGACCCATCCCCACATCTTGCTCCAACCTTGAGCACACGAAGGATTTTAACCAATCCTTAGACACTTCGAACGAAGAGTTCACCATAATTACACAAACTTTACTCTCGCAATCATCCAATTGCTATAGTTTGTCAAATTTCAACCTAGTCACTCATGTACCTAAGGGTTTCTCCGGTACCCTAAGTACAATGTAACCGCGTCACCATCGGAGTCGAACACTACGCTTGTAGGTATGAAAGAGGCACCTAACATCGCGTCATGTAGACTCCCCCACCAAGCATACATCGAGATTTAAAACACTCAATCTCAAAGATTTCATCCACCTGACGAACCTCAAGGTTCATCAACTTCAACACAAAAGCGAACACGCGCTTAACAACCGAACACCAAAACCCATTTCCATGGCTTGGTAGAAACATTTCCCAAATACTAAGGAATGCTTGGTTGCACCAAGTCTTACACCCTTCGCCCGACAATCATACGTCACCATAGGGTACTTCCATTAGGAACGTCACCCATATTAATAACATGCACAACACAATGCATCTAATAAACTCAAACTCAACGGCGGATAATAAATAATCAAAGGACATATTTATTAAAATGAAACGTACCTTAACGTCTCCTTGCCGAACCCGTCCCCGCTATCTCGGGACATTCCGACTTAAGATGTCCTTCTTCTTGGCAATTGAAGCACACCATGCCATCACCCTTTGGTACCGAACATTCCCAAGACTTGTGACCCCTCATGCTACAATTGTAACATCTAGACGCACTAGAGTCCGATATACCCGTCCGTGTACCACCCGTGCTCATACTCGGACCCTTAGTCCTCTTACTTGGAGCACTATACGAAACAACCCTTCTCTCACTTGAAGGTTCACCAATCTTTGATCGAGAATACGACTCGAAACCTCTAGCCACGGCGAATAATTCAGCAAACGATTTCGCGTAACCTCTTCTAATTTTGTTCTTCAAGTCATCATTCAAAGTTCGATAGAAATCCTCCATCAACAACCGATCATTCCCCAAATACTCCGGGCAAAAACGAGCCTTCGCCATAAAGGTCGTCTTGAGAGTATTCAAATCCATAGAACCCTGTTGCAAATTTCGCAACTCATTACGCATTTTCGACAAATCGGCTGAAGTTCGGAACTCCTCGAAGAATTCCTCCGTAAACTCGTCCCATGATAACGCCATAAACGGTTCACCACCGACAAGATCAATCTTACCATCCAACCAATCATTCGCCCTACCTCGCAACAAAATAGTAGCGAGTCTTGTCTTTTTCTCAGGAGGGAATTCAATAGTACGAAAACACCCTTCGACATCCGAGATCCAAGTTGTGCTTATCAAAGGATCCGGTTTTCCGTCGTACATTGGTGGTTTAGTCCTCATGAAGTTCTTAAGACAATGCTCCATTTTACCACCACTCCGAGATTCGGAATACTTCCTATCCATTTCTTCTCGAAACGCACTCATTTGCTCCGCAACGGCGGCCGCAACTCTAGCGTTAAACTCTAGAATGTTCGTCTCGATCTCGATTCCCGTCGCCATTCTAAGGAATGCAAAAGCGATTAGATCACGAACGTATAAAGCACACATATAATACCGCCCCATCTTGCTAAACACTCGTCGTACATCACTTGCTAAACACGATTTGCACCCGTAATAAGGTTTGCAAGTCCTTATTACGCACACACGCCGTATCAACTCGTTAGTACAATGACCGCCTCGCTCGATGATATAAACAAACACAACAAAATTCTACGCGATATAAACACACGCGAGAATTATTATCACAACACAATAATATATTAATAATATCCGCATTACTAATATAAACGTTAGTCCACCTACAAACAAGGCACTAACTACAACCTATTCTGACCCGTACTCCTACAAGTCCCACAACAAATTAAGCACACACAAAAGTCTAAGTCTAGGCACCTATCTCAAGTCACCTAAATCCCTTAGACCATGCTCTGATACCACTTGTAACGACCCAACCCGTTATCCATCCAAAAACGTGCCAATAAAAAAAAATTCTGGGACAGTTCATCTGGACGGCGTCCAGTAATCTGGACGGCGTCCAATTGTGAAGACCAGGACGGCGTCCAGCCATCTGGGACGGCGTCCAGTTGTACTAAAAAGTTCTGATCAGTTTTTCAAACACACGCGAGCAGAAAACCCGCTTCCCGACACTTTTAAACCAAAACACATTCACAATATGTTATAATAATTAAAACTAAGAGTTTTCCATAATAAAACCGAGTTTTACAACCCCGAGCCCACATCGACCCAAATTACTACCAAGTGACCATTGCGACCCATTTAGTTAAATTTAAAACATAGACCGAGCATGGGATTGGGGATATGCTACCCAATCCTAATTAAATCCAAAAGCAAGTCTTCTAAAGCAACTACGCAAGTCCGCTAGTTCCCACGCTTACCCGAGCCACCGCTTCATGCAAATCTATAAAAATGTAAACAACGAGAGGGTAAGCTAACGCTTAGTGAGTGAGAATATACTACATACATATATATGCATAAAATAGACACGCCACACAAAATATCAAATACCGCATACCGGAGCATCCAAGCATAAAGGCAAGCTAGTCTAAGCATACCGTACAACCACTAAGCAACAAGTTAAGGATACATCAACAAATATAAGTTCACTAATGACGATGTGAACAACGCCAATGAGTTACACCCGGAGGGTTAGCTACATCACAACAATACATTAATATATATATATAACAATATATAAACGTCCAAGGTTAACCCCTTAACCCAATATCGAAAACCAAATACCACAATGAAGATTTGGCCGAACTACACGAGCCTTAGTAAATCCACATCCACACGAGACTACTATCTTCACTAACACAACAACATCGAGGTTGGCCGAACTACACGAGCCTTAGTGAATCCGAACTACACGAGATCACTACCTTAATAAGATGACCGAACTACACGCGTCATCGTGAATCTGAACTACACGAGACTCACTTCCGATAAGATGACCGAACTACACGCGTCATCGTGAATTCGCATCCACACGTGATCCACTTCTCCAACTCAAAACCCACGGTCACGGGATTATAAAATCCACCACATCGGGGTTATCCACATCACAACAATATCAACTCTTCGCCATTGGGGTTATATACTCCACATCACAAACACGTGTGATAACGTACACACAAAACGTGTACCTCGCCAAAGGTGGTCAACCAAAACGCACAACCGTGCCAATTGGACCTAAATGCAAGTCCATCAAATCCACCTATATGTGAAGTGAGCTCTATAACCGAGAACCACTTCACCCGACCCGCACCCATCCTACACATACACATGTACATAGGATATTAACACTCACCTTGTCGCCTTGAAGAATGCTACCGAGTAATCAGCAACTCGCCGATGGAATGTACCTATTCCATTATCACAATACAAACAACACAATTAGGGTGGACTTACAAACCAACCCAATTGACACTTAGTGCAATTTCGACCCAAATGCACTTCCAAGCACAAACCGAGCCCAAACTAACCAACATTCACTAACACGAGTGAAAATGGTCCTAACACACCGATTAAACCCGAACACAAGTGTTAAATACGTGTCTCACCCATTTTGACACCAAAACCCTAATTTGACCCATTTCAAGATTAGGCAACAAAACACACCCAAAAGTGTTCCAACACTTCCATAATCACTAAACCTAGTGATTAAACTCATTTTCAAAGCCTAATCAAGGACAAAACATCAACCAACCCAAAACTCGCCAAGTGACAAGAATAACTAGTCACCATAAACCCATTTCATCATCTAAGAGGGTTTCACAACAAATCAAGGTCAAACCCTAACTTGAATATCAAATCTAACAATGAAATTCGAAGTTTGAACTTACCAAAACCACCACAACGTAGCTAGGAGCGAGATGAACAACTTTAAAACTCGAGCCTTGGTGAGAAACCGACTCCATCTTCTCCAAATCAAGCGCTCTCTCTCTAAACTCTTACTCTCTCACTAGAACAAGATGAGAGGGTTTGTGTGGGTGATAGTGGAGCAAATGAGGCTCCTAGAACTGATCTTGTGGCCTTAACTCATTCCACATGTGAAAAATACCATTTTGCCCCTCTAAATATCTTTACGCAAAACAGCTGGCCCGTCAGTTATGTTGGACGACGTCCCAAATATTGGACGGCGTCCAACTCTTCTTTGCTGGACGGCGTCCCGAATCCTGGACGGCGTCCAGATTAACTGAAATGGAAACAGGGTCTTATAGAGTGCAGGTCCGGTGATTTGATTATTGCCTACGTCGACCTAAAAAATAGTAGAACGACATTTGGGGCCAATAAAGTTTCGAAGAGGTAAGGCGTTAATACCCGAATGAAAATTATTGTAGTACTAGAATTCGGCTAAAGGCTAATACTTTTCTCAAGTAAATTTGAAGTTGATAACACAAACTCGTATTACGGTTTCCAAGGTTTGAATCGTATGTTTGTTTGGTCCGTCGGTTTGTGGTTGATGTGCTGTACTCATGTCTAAACGTGGTCCCAAGGCTTTTTGTAAGGCACTCTGAAATCTAGAAGTGAAACGAGCATCTCGATCCGAAACGAGGTACATTTCTTTAAGATACATTTGAAAAAATTTGTTTGGACTTGAAAACGTTTGTTAGAACAAGTTTCTTATCGGTTTCTGAAAACGTTCGTTAGGACTATTCACCCTCGTGGCGAATACTAGTATAATGTGAAGAGTCTCTCTCTCCAATGAGAATTTAGAATAAAAGATTTCCTTAAATGGAAGTATGAATGTAATGCGAGAGAAGCTTCCACCTCGATATGAGCATACCAAACATTTTGTAGTTCGTCGATAAAACTGTGCAAAAACGAGATAGTGTACACGTGTAACATATGTTTGAAGTTGAAAGAATTTGTCATTCATTCGGAAGCATAAATATGGTTCGATAATAATCGAAGGTGTGTCCTTGGTATGGTTGTTATCAATACTCTCGGATTTTTCGGATATCCAACAAGAAAAATGATGTCATGTACATGGCACATGGTGCTGATTAGGTTGATCGAGTCCAATCACCATCACATGTCATTAGAACTTTGGTATGACTTACCGTAATATAACCACGTTGATCGAATGTCGTTATATTACGCTAACTCATACCTCCATTCCCACATCATTCCATAGATTCAAGTTCGTGTAATCGTGAAGATTTAAAATGAACAAAGTATAGCGACATCACTAACGTGACTCGTATCTAATCAAAAGAATAACTACAACTCTGAATAAGCGTTTCCTGAGGGAAATGTATAAATGATGGTTCACGTCATTGCTGTTCAAATAAAACAATAATGTCTTTAGGTAGAAAAGAGTAACGAATCATGATAACGAGTAGTACACAACCGTAGTGATAAATAGTGATGACGATACTCATCTAAAGTAGTGGTGGAAATTTTACAACACTTGTGGATAGTAAGCCGGGACGGTGACGAATAACAATCGAGGAGACAGAGTTCCCGAACTAGTTTGACTAATGAAGTCATCATCATCCTTACGCGTATGAATCTTGAATTTACGTGTGTTACCGAAAAGTGACAGTATACGGATTCGTATGATGAAAGCTTGGTATCATTAGAAAGTTTGCCTAAGAAAGGTTTAAGTATAATGCACAAGTAGTCAAATAAGTGCTATCTATAGCAAATACAAGTCAGGATATAATGATTAACTATCCGGTTGTAGTCTAGATTCACTAATGCGTCCTAACGACTCTGTCAGACACACTAATGCACATCCTAGATCCCAACAACCAATGCTATGATACCATCTGTAATGACCCGACAAAATTGTCATTGACTGTGCCGTTAACTTAGGTCCCGTTATGTGGTCATAGTCTCTAAATGAGACGCATTTGACCAAAATTATGTCACATTCATTTGAAAAGTATGACTTGCAAAGTTTTAAGTTACCAACGGTTCAACAACAAGTTTAAGTTTACAAAAGTTGCAAAGTATAAATGAAATAACTTGTGACATAATATAAGTTGTAAATCACGAATGCTATCAATAGCGTAAGTATGTATGTATGCTTGACTCCAAGCAAGTAATCAGATTGTATGCGTGTATGCTTGACTCCAAGCAAGTATGAGTGTACGCGGAAGCATGTATCAAATAGCCACTCATGAAATTGAGAAACATATAGAAAACTGTCAACGAAAAACGTTGGTGAAATCATAGGTGTATTTGTAAACGTTGTTTTTGAACCACAAGATTTTGTATAGTTGATTATCCAAATCGTATATATTCCAAAGAATGTTGTTTGTATCACGAGCACCCAATTACCAAAGCTTAACTGAATCTTTCCTCCGAATCTTGAATCTATAGTGTTAGAACTTACACTATACCCGATAAAATTATATTTCATTCACTAACGATAGCGAACAGTCTGAATGAGGGTTCGTCAAACTCGTATGGCCACACAACATAATTACTCGCTTACACTTACACCCTGCAAGTGGAACTAATGATAATTGGATTGAGGACTTTTGTTCTAACTCGTATGTATCTTTATATTCATATTTGTGTTCAAAGTATAAAAGTATGAAAAGTATATATACATATGAAATGTATATAAGTATGTAATGTATATGTTTCTCAGCCCACGATTTAAAGAATAAGAGTTGTTGAAAAGGTGGGACTATGATCTCACCTCGAGTGCACGAGTATAAAGGTACTTCACAACGTAAACGTGTGCATGAAAGTTGTTTAGCCTTGACCTAAATAAGTAAGTTGTATCAATTAACTGGTTACGACACAAGGTCGGGCAAAATGTGTTTAATTAGTCCTATGGCTCATTACGTCTCGAATATATATAGCATGTGAATCACGTTGTCAAGTTTCATGCAAGAATCAAGTATAAAAGCATGTTAGAAAGATGGCATAAGTATTTGGTTAAGTTTGACTAAAAGTCAAACTTTGGTCAAAGTCAATGAAAAAGTCAACACATTCAGGTCGAGTCTCGGACAATTTTTCTAAGCTTAGAAGTCATATATAAGCATGTTGGCCAAGTTTCATGTCAATCGTAGGTGCATAGCATAGTTGGAATTAAACAAAAAACGGCCATTTTGGGTAGTCTGCTTCAGATGCGCCGCATCTATAAGGGATGTGCCGCATCTGTGCCTGATTCAGGTGGAAAAAGCTGAAAAATGACAAGTCTCGAACTAAACTTCAAACGAACGTAACTTATGAACCGTAAACACTCAAAACACGTATCTTATGTCGTTGGAAAGGTATTTTGATGAGGAATACAACTAAACACATTTCATCAATCAAATCCATCATTAACAACAATGAAAACTTCGTGGATTGATTCCTAAAAGTTCATTATCAAAGTTTTTAAGTTCATAAAATGCATTTCATGACTCGGGAATCAAACTTACACATATGCTATGCCGTTTCGAAGGTAATTAAACATACAATACAACTAAAAACTTATTAACAACATTTCATAGCATTCAATGCATCAAAAGTTCATTTTAAAGTTCATCAAACCCTAACCAAAAGTCACAAAATCAATAATCATGTTAGTGAAGTTTTCCAAGTCAACCTACACATCAAATTGAAGCTAATGATGCTAGTAACACATTTAATACATGAACTTTAACATTTAAACAACATTTAATCACCCATAACTCAAGATTAAGCACACCCATTTTTCATATTCAAGCTAGTTACTCAAAACAACAAATCGAGCAAACTAAACAAATATTCATGTTAGACTTGAGCCATAGACACTAACTAACACCATTTCAAGTCTATAAAACGAATTTGAGAAATCTAAAATTTTTAGAAAGTTACCCAAAATCGACGAAGTTAGTATCAAAACGTAGAGGATGAAGAGAGGATCAAGAATATGTAGTCGGATTTGTTGTGAGCTTCCTAGATCCAAATTAGATGATGAATCCTTGTTTGTGTGAGTTGAGAGAAAAAAGGGAAGTAAGAAAAGAGAAAGAGATGGTGAATGAATGAGTGGAGGTAGTGAGGTGGTTGACTAGTCAACCACTAGTCACCTCTTTGGTCAAGTGGCAAAACTAGTCCCTCGAATTCGGATGCGGGTGCGTGAATTAACCAAAGGAATATTTTAAAAACGCTAGAGTAAACGAGAGATGTTATAATAAAATAACGGAAATATTAGGAACGTTACTTAACGAAAGATACGAATTTAGATAACGAAAGATATTATCAAAAAAAAGGATGGTGTTAAAAATAAATTTAACGGAAAAACACGGAATGTTACATTACTTACACCTTAAAAGAAATTTCGTCCCGAAATTTAGTTGGAAGTAGTAGTCGTTGTTTCTTCCTCGAGATCTTGCGTTGTCAATTCTATGAATAAGTGAAGGTGCTTCTTTGGGCATTTCAACGAACTTTGACAGTCGGGATTTTACGTTGTTTAAAAGTTTGGTTTCACGATCCATAATTTCAACCGGTTCTCCTATGAAGTGGAGTTTATGATCGATAGTAAGCTCATTGAAGAGGATAACAAGTTCTTGTTCGGAAAGACACTTCTATAAGTTTAATACATGGAATGTAGGATGAATGGAGACTCAAATGAGTCGGAAAATCTAAACGGCTAGCAACGGGTCCAAAACGCGAAGTTTAGTTAATTTTAAACTTGTTCACAAACAAAGTTAATCCTTCTAACTTGACTTTTAAAAACAACCTAACACATGTTCTATATCTATATGATATGCTAACTTAATGATTTAAAATTTGGAAACACGAAGAACACTGTAAAATCGGACATACGACGTCGTAGTAAAACCGGGGGCTGTTTTGGGTTGGAAAAATAAAAACTATCTTAATCCTTGATTTAAAAGTTGTTTTTCTAGGAAAATGATATTTCTTATGAACATGAAACTATATCAAAAAATCATGGTTAAACTCAAAGTGGAAGTATGTTTTTCAAAATGGTCATCAAGATGTCGTTCTTTCGACGAAAATGACTATCTCTTTTAAAAACAACTTGTAACCTGTATTTTCGACTATAAACCTATACTTTTTCTATTTAGTTTCATAAATTTCAGTTCGTTATGAAACCATAGCACCTTGATTCACTCAAAACGGATTTATAACGAAGAAATTATGGGTAAAACAAAATTGGTTAAAATTAATAGTTTTAGCTACGAAAATTTTTATAACAAATCTATACTAACCATATCCTAACTAACTTTTTATATATTCTATATACATATATAGTATACCTTGATAGATCATAGACACGTATACAATGTTTTGACATATCATATTGACATCATATGTATTATTTTGGAATAACCGTAAGACACTATATTCGGTAATGCTCGAGTTAGCATATAATGGGTCGAGGTTGATTCTAAAATAATATATATACTTTGAGTTGTGATCGAGTCTGAGACATGTATACACTGGGTCGTGGATTGATTTAAGATAATATGATATATTGATTTATTTATGTACTACTAACTGTGGACTACTAATTGTGGACTACTAACGTTGGACTGCTAACTTAACAACTTAAATAGTCAACACGTAATAAAATATGATATGAATATATTTCTATCATACTTTGATATATATGTATATATTTGTTATAGGTTCGTGAATCGACCCGTGGCCAAGTCTTATTTCTGACGAAGTAAAAATTTGTGAAAGTGAGTTATAGTCCCACTTTTAATATCTAATATTTTTAGGATGAGAATACATGCAGTTTTCTAAATGATTTACAAAATAGACACAAGTAATCGAAACTACATTCTATGTTGAATTATCGAACTGAATATGCCCCTTTTTTGCTTGGTAGCCTAAGAATTGGTGTTTATTATAATTGCCACCAATTGAAGTGAATCCTAAAGATAGATCTATTTGGCCCAACAAGCCTCATCCGGGTTACGGATGCTTTAGTACTTTGATTTATCATGTCCGATGAGAGTCCCGGAATGATGGGGATATTCTACATGCATCTTGTTAAGGTCGGTTACCAGGTGTTCATCATATGAATGATATTTTATGCAGATTGCATGTTATTGAAAAATGAAATCTTGTGGTCTATTGTAACAATTTGATATATATAGGTTAAACCTATAACTCACCAACATTTTTGTTGACGTTTTAAGCATGTTATTCTCAGGTGATTATTAAGAGCTTCCGCTGTTGCATGCTAAATTAAGGACACGATTTGGAGTCAGCATGCTTGTATGTTAATGTTTAAAGAAAAACTGCATTTAGAAAAATAAATTGTTGTAATATATTATTGTAACCCATTATGTAATGGTCGTGTGTAAACGTTGTAATTTAAATTACCATTATTTGGTAATCTACGCTATGTCTTTTAAACCTTTATCGATAAAGTAAAGGTTATGGTTTATTTAAAAAAAATCGAATGCAGTCTTTGAAAAACGTCTCATATAGAGGTCAAAACCTCGCAACGAAACCAATTAATATGAAACGTTTATAATCAATATGAACGGGACATTTCACATATTGTTAAGGTCAGGTGGAACAGGCGGAGAGGACCAGAGTTCACGTGGGAACGTGAAGACCAGATGAGACAAAAGTATCCTCAACTGTTTCCTGACGAAACGACTTCAGCAGACGTTAACTAAAATTTTGGGACGAAATTTTCAATAACGGGTAGGTAATGTAACAACCCAAATTTTTTCGTTACTTCAGTTAACTGTCTGTAATTAATCAATGGTTCTTACTTGAAAACTTGTGTATTTAATTTAACTAAATGCATACTTTTATTTCGGATAATGAAATACGTAGAAAACGTTATGGTTTGAATAACTGTAAAGATGTCTTTTGGGATACCGGATCACGCGTAGTAAAAATTAATAATTATTTTGAATAATTATTAACATAGAAAAATAAATTTAATTTAATAATTATTTTAATAAATTGGATCAGTTGGTTGCGTTTAAACAATCGGTTTAACGTTCCTAGACTTCGGTATAGTTACACGATACTAGAAATGGACCACGAGTACATGTAACTAAAAAAAGAGCAAGGGAAGCGACCATGGGCCACATTCTGCCGACCCCTCCCCATTCCCCCTTGATGGACTTATTTTGTGGGTCATGTGATTAGTAGTCTAATTAGGGCCCAAGTTTAATTCCTAGATAAATCCACTACTTGAACTAAACTGTATCACTTATTCCCTAACCCTAAAAGTCACGAATTCTTCCTCCCTCCCTCTCTTCTTGCTCATCGATCATCTCCACCCACATAACCACATCAATTTTTGCTTATTTGCTTATACAAACTACATGAAAGTTGTTGTTCTCATCATCCTCTACGCATTGATATAAGTAATTTGATCTCTAGATATATAAAACTCAAAACCCTAAATTTCAATTTTTGTTTTCAGTCAATTATACATAGTGAATGTTGTAATAGATCAATCCACGACCAATTGTGTGTGTTTGATTGCTAGATTGCGTTGTATATACGTTTTGTGTGGAATTCATTTTTGGAACTGAATTAAACTATATATTCGACATGAAATCAGTAGGTAATATGTATTTAGATGGAAAGCTATCGAAAAATTAATAAGTTTTCTCTCAAGAATCACTCGATTTCATTTAAAATTGCTCCCGTTATGCTTATTTGAAGTTTTGACATGATTTAACTTTGAATACGAATTTTCTGAGTTAAATGCTTATTGATTGGGAATTTGAAATAGTTACCAACTTAAATATAATAAATAATCACTCAAGTTATACTTAAGATTCATGCAAATCGGATTCGTAATGCTCATGTTATGCTAGTTTGATTGTTTGCGACTACTTTTGTTGATTGACACTTTAAACTGATGCAAACGACTAATTTAACTTGATTTCTGGGATTTAAGCTTTTGATTTATGAAAATTACATGATTAGTGCTTCACATTTCAAATAGATTGTGTATGCTAATTGTTCCTAGATGTCCGTATAATCACGTCCGAAAATGACTACCTATTAGAGTCAAATCTGTCTCGTGTGCACAAAGTTTGGTGTAACATGAACTAGAAGTTGATTGGGTACTTGTACTTTATGTTGGTATTTGTATTTTAAGAAGCATATTACATTTGAATTTCAACATCTAAAACATTATACATTATGTTCTACAAGTGTCCTAAAACGCTATGTCTGAATTTTGTCCAAATTCGAAAGTCCAACTTCCTTTGCAAAACTGTATCAACTGGCTAAACAAAAATCTTGGATCTTTTTACCACATAAACTTTGGGATGTTATTGATCATATTCCATTGGCCATGTATCAATTTCATTTTTCTAGAATAAATGGTAAATGAAATAAAATTATTGCGCGTGCAGAAATTGACTCGGTGAAAACCATATGAAACGTGAGTTATAAAATCATTTAAGGGCATGACTAGACTTTTTAGAAAGATTATAACATGTTATTTTGATTTGGATTTTACAACATTTCCATGATTTATGAGTTGTGATTTATGATTGTTGATTACATGACTTACATGAAACCAAAATGATACGATAACTAGTAAACACGTACATGACAAACTATGATCTAAAACTTGTTAGTTGACCTAAGGTTGAATCATTGAGAAAGATTACATAACTTACTGAGGTGTTTGACTTTGGTTGACAACTTTGACCAAGTTTGACTTTTGTTGACTTGAATGAATTGTGTTGACTTTTATCAACCTTACTGAGTCGGTCTAAGCTATAAAACAACATGTACACTATGGGATAACATAGTGTGATATTATACACTTACTTGAACAATCTAAATGATTAGGTTGCGTTACACGATTGTAATCATGTGGTTTACGTACTACTTTTGACTACTAATTACCGTGCACGCAAGGTGAGTCTACAGTCCCATTTTCACTTTTACTTTTGGGCTGAGATACATGCTACTATCAACTATTTTTACAATTGTTTTACAATTTACACACGAGTACTAAACTTTATACATATGAGTTCTGTTCAGAAATCCCTTAGCTTGAATACTTCAGTTACTTTTGTAAGCGCGAATTAGGGACAGATCCATTAGGTTTGACAGCCTCACCCTACATGCTGTGGTGCTTATTCTTCGTAAACTATACACTTGAAAAAGTGTATACTAAGATAGGGTAAAGGAAATCTCGTAGCGTTATGCTATTCGTGGTGTTAAGTTAGTATCCAAGTGCTCATTGGAACGTATATACTTATTACAACACTTGGGTTGTATGCAGAAAATCTCGTTGTCTAAAAAAAGAATCATTTCTCTGAATACTGTTATTCAGACACTACTTTATGTTACTTAAACATGTGGTTTACAAACAAGAGAAACAAAACTTTACTTGGTATTGTCTACAACATTTGAAACTTGACATGGTATTGTATACAAACATTTGAAACAGGACACAGTGATGTCTACAAAATTTAAATATGAAACCTTTGTGGTCTCATACGTTACATTTGCTTACTCAAACTTGTGTTTTACAAGCAGGAGAAAAAAAAATTGATGTCATATAGGGTTGAAACTTGACATCGTTGTTTACAAACAGTTTACACTTGACATTTTCTGTCTGCAAAGTTTTGATATTAAACCGTGGTGGTTGATAGTGCTCTAAATGAACATATATTTAGGCGTAATATCCTTCCAATATGTTAAGTTTTTAGTTGCAATTATTCTATTTTTATGTAATAATCGTTTAAATAAATAAGTGCGAAGACAAAAGGAGAAAACGAAGATTTGAAGAGGCAAACGTCCAAAATGCTCAAACGTACAAGTTAAACTCCAAGTGGTTCAATTTATTGATGATCAACATCCAAATATTGACAAGAATACAAATTGCGAAACTTAAAGTACAAGATATTAAAGCATACGAAAAGACGTTCGAGAAACCGGAACCGAGACATAAATTGGGGGTAAATGTACGAGACAAGGGAGCGAAAATTACAAGTCAACTATGCACGAGAATATAATATAATATATATATATATAATTAATATAAATTATATATATTATATATATAATAATATGTCGACAAGCAAGAAAACAAAAAAAAATGTGAGCTGGATCTGACGGCCATGCGATCGCATGGGAAATAGGCATAAAATCCATGCGAGTGCATGAGCCCATGAGCCCATGCGAGTGCATGAGATTTGCACTAAAACCCCATGCACTCGCATGGGCATCAGAATCAGGAAATATGCCTATAAATACCAGGCTTCTGCTCGACGAAAAAACTACACCAATAATTCATTCTCTCCCTCTGTATAATATATATATATATATATATATATATATATATATATATATATATATATATATATATATATATATATATATATATATATATATATATATATATATATATATATATATATAATATAATATAAATATTAGTTTAGGTTTATATTAGTTAGTTTGGGTAATGTAACGGTTATTTTACGGGTTTTAAAGTCGAAACTCTGTTTCTGTAACACTACACGATTAATAATCACTGTAAGCTAAATTCTCCCTTTTTAATTATGTATCGTACTTAAGTTATTATTATGCTTATTTGAGCCGAAGTAATCGTGATGTTGGGCTAAATATTAAGACGGGGTTATTGGGCTTTGGACCATAATTGGGGTTTGGACAAAAGACCGACACTCGTGAAAATTGGACTATGGGCTATTAATGGGCTTTATATTTGATTAACTAAATGATATCTTGTTAATTTAATATGGAGATTTATAATTTGACGTATCTATATATAACCACATACGCTTGACTGGGTATGGTGGGCGGGATATGTATAAATACTAATGATTATTCATTTGACCGGACACGGGGATGGATTAATAGTCAATGGACTCATTAAAACAGGGGTGTATTACATTCAAGGGAAATTGGTGTAATTGTTAATAAAGTATTAAAACCTTGGGTTACACACCGTCGATAACATGGTGTAATCATTAACAATGTATTAAAGCCTTATTACAGTTTAAGTCCCCAATTAGTTGGAATATTTGACTTCGGGTATAAGGTTAATTTGGCGAAGACCCTCGCACTTTATAATTATGACCGATGGACTATTATGGAGAAAACCATATGGACATATCAAATAATCCAGGACAAAGAACAATTAACCCAGGCTAATAAATTAAAATCAAAACGTCAAACATCATGAGTACAGAAGTTTAAATAAGAATAATATATTTTATTTCATAATTCCTCGTACTTTTATTTATTGTTATTTTAATTATTGTTATTTATTTTATCATTAGTTAAATATCGTCATTTACTTTACGCTTCGTTTAAAATATAAAATCGACAAACCAGTCATTAAACGATAAAACCCCCCTTTTATAATAATAATAATTGTAATATATATATTTATATTTTGTACAAATATAGTTATATAAAAATATAGTGTAAAATAAGCCGTCTCCCTGTGGAACGAACCGGACTTACTAAAAACTATACAACTCTACGATTAGGTACACTGCCTATAGTGTTCTAGCAAGGTTTAGGTATATCCCATCTGTAAATAAATAATTAAAACTTGTGTAATTTGTATCGTATTCCGTAATAAAAATAATAGTATTTCACGTACCACCGCTGCACACATCAAGTTTTTGGCGCCGCAGCCGGGGAGCGCTAAAACGCTATATTTTTAATTTGTAAAAATATAATTATAAAAAGAAAGAAAAAAATTTATATTTATTTTTAAGATTTTGTTTATAATATAAAAAATTATAAAGTATTTTTATTTTTAGTTTTTAAAATATAAGTTTATTTTTATTTTATATCTATTATTTTGTAAAAATTAAAATCATATTAATATGTAAAAATTGAAACTGGGTCGAATTAAAGTTAAGCCCAATAAAAAAAATTGCTACTGGGCCGAACTGTTTTGAGCCTGCTCTAAATTCTGAGCCTACATCACTCCGCGATCTCCGAGGCATACAGGCAAAACTCTACGCGATCGCGTGGCTGCTCCTGACAGTGTCAACTCTGGCATTAATTACGAAATTAGGGTAGAATTTATTTATTATTTATTATTTAGGGTTTAGTTTTTAATATTAATAATATTAGTTATTATTTTTAATATTAATTTGTAATATTAAGATTTATTATTTGTATTAATTATATAGATTAATATTTTTATATAATAATAATATAAAACTAATATTTTTATATAAAATTTTATTTTTATCATTTTTAGAATATATCCTTTAATAATTTTTATCTTTTTATTGTTTAGTTCGTCGTTTTTAATTTTATCGTTTCATAGTTATAAGTTTCGCCTTAGATTAAGTGTAAATTTTTAGTTTTTCGACAAGTTATTATATTTTTATACAAACGATTAAATTAATAGACGCCAATTTTCTGGTTCGTAGTAATAGTTGAATTTGTTAGTGGCGAGTTGTGGATTTTCCGATTTAAAGGATCCTGGCTACCTGCTACATCTTTTGGCTATTCGAAACGTGGGCAAAATCGAAAAAGTCTATTAATTTAAAATTTAGTAATAAGCGTATTATGGAAAATCTCGAAAATATTTTGGAAACTCTTTCTAACATGCAAAATCAATTAAATCAATACTCTCAAAACGAGTGTTGATGAAAATTCGTTCGGTCAAACTTGGATCACGAATGACGAAACAATAACTGGTTGTGAAATCTGTGGAGATTATCATTCAACGTGGGAATGTTATTATTACGTTCGTATAGAAAATTATGCACCCATGGAACCTGAATGGAATGATTATGAGGAATACAATTCAAATTGGGATTATTCCCAAGAATATATCCAAACTCAACAACTAGAAGACGAGGAAAATTATGTGTCTGAAATTTTTTTAGATTATATGAAAATCAAACTCGAAGAATTTGAAGCTCAAAATGAACAATTGAGAGAGTTCGCAAATAGGCAAGCTGAAACTCTATTAGATTACATACCTGTTAATCTGAGGAGTATTGTGCAAGAAAATCCCATATCATTGAATTTTGTTGAATTCGAGAGCTCCGAAATCATCAATTATCCCGATGATACTTTTTATTCAGTTTTACCAATTTCACAACATACCGACACATTGACCTCTACCGATGAAATCATCGATCCATCAATAGATGAAGAAAAAGTAAGGGTGACAAATTGGTACTCTTGGGAAAACGATAACGTTGAAAATTTTACCCCCGAGACCAAAGTGGAGGGACCGATAAGGACCGTTAAAGAAGAAGAATTTGCTTCGATCCCGAAATTCACCATTCCACAATCTTCCACCCCAATATTCTCAATAGACGAGTCATCTACCGAAGATGAACTACGAGCTGTAATAGATATTGACACCTCGGATTCCACCCAATTGGGTAATACAGGTGAAAACTTTGATCTCGAGAATGAACGGAAGGAAATGTTAGGAATTGTCCACCCTATAGAAATATGTATGTCGGTGTATATCGATCCATTTGACCAAGAACCAGAAAAGAGACATATCCATTTACTAAAAGCTACACTTAAAAAAGAATTAAGTAGTGACGATCGGGTGCGTCTAAACTTTAAACCCATTGATATATTATACACCACCCGAGATGTAAATAACTGGCTCACTATTCTAATTCGTGGAACTTATTCTACCGACTTCACATGTCGTCAGCTAAGTGTGGGGATGTCTAATCCCACTTAACGTTAAATTCGGGGTTCGGGTTAGTGCATAACTCGTTAATAAACATGCATGATAAGTTAGGGTAAAATACGCATTTTCAAAGATTAGCAAGCAGTTCAGAAAAGCAACCGTTTTTGAAGAAAAACATGTGTGATAAAACAACAAAAGGTATGAACGATGAGGCGTGCCATCTATCATTCGATGAGCTTTGTAATTACAAACTGGGTATTTTTAATCACTTTTCTACACTTATCACCCTCGTGAATTTATAATTATAGTCAGATTTCATGCAAATGAGGGCATTGCATGATCTCAAGTGTGGGGAATGGTTATAAATTCTCTCGGGTTTACACTTGGTTTAATTGCCAAATTTTGTGAAAATTTGAAAATTTTCAAATAAATGACTTCAAAATCATGTTTATACATATTTATGAACGGTAAAACTAGGTGTTAATACCGAAATTATTGTTACCTGGGAAAGGACATAAATTGGGAAATAACCCAAAACACTTGAATTCATTTAAAATGGAATAGAAGAGAATAAAAAGGCAAAGAAAGAAATAAATAAAAGCTAAGTGTGGGGAGAATGTACCAAGTTATTCAATTAAAAACTATCTATCACATGTTTCTGTAAAGTTATTGCAGGTGCTTTTGTTTTGGACTAAATTAACTGTTTTACCCGGTTTATTGTAATACATTTGAAAGAAAAGATGGATCTACACGATAAATCAATTCCATCATTAAAAGGAAGTAAAGTCTTCCGAAAAAGAAATGCGCTTCTTGATTTAGGTCAGAAAGTTGTCATCCAGACCAGTTGTAGAGTCTACGAAAAACCTTGAAAAGTTTTCTCGAAAATCAGTTGGAAATCCACGGACCTCAGCATCAAACAGGGTCGCCATGTGGTCAGACTTATCCTAACCATGAGAGGATCTGTCTCGTAAAATGGAAAGGGCGTCATACAAATTAGCTTGATAAGACTAATGAATCAGACCCCCAGAAAGGATAATCTCCTTAAAGATTAAAATCAGCTTTTAAGCCTGATATTACTCAATCCTTGAGATTGACCTTAAAGATTGAGAATTACAAACTCATGGAATTCAATGATATCTAAACTCGAGCTTGAATGAGAAAATATTTTGATCAAAAATAAAAACCAATTTGTTTTCTGAAAACCTATTTTCAATGCGTTCATTACCATTGAACGTAAAATCCTGATAATTCCTCGAAATTCATTAGGTCACCTGAACCAAATCGGGTGTCAACAGTAAGAACGGTGGTTGCATAGCATGGTCGAAGACAGGACTTTGCGCCAGACCGAAAAAGTATAGGGTGATCTTTACTATTTCTCCTACAAAGGATAGTAATTGCATCCGACACGTTGTGGACCATGAACATCTGCATGTCATTAGACATTGCCTTAATAGTTGCTTGTTCAAAGTTTTCCTTCACAACCAGACGGTAGATTACTGAAAGGTAATATATGGAGCAAGTATACTGGACGTGTTGCTTTCCTAATACAAGGTTAGCAAGTGGGTGACACAAAACCGCAAGTTTTGAGCTAAAATTTTAAAATCTGAAACCCACAAAACCCACAAAAAAATAGTTTGCAAACACCGGTGAATGGTTATTCCGAAAAACTTGTCTAGGGTAAAATCTAGAATGAATTTTCAAAAGATCAAATGTTTTCATAAAGATCCAATTTCCTTAAAGGATCTAAATTTGCATAGTCATGTGGGACTGTAAACCACAATGTTACTATCATTGTTTATATCACTGTATCAAAATCACTGATGTATAAAGTGTTAGAATAAAAAAGTGATTCGAGTGAAGTGTGATTTTATTTCAAGTTATGTATTGCTTGAGGACAAGCAAGGCTCAAGTGTGGAGATATTTGATAGTGCTCCAAATGAACATATATTTAGGCGCAATATCCTTCCAATATGTAAAGTTTTTAGTTGCAATTGTTCTATTTTTATGTAATAATCGTTTAAATAAATAAGTGCGAAGACAAAAGAAGAAAACGAAGATTTGAAGATGCAAACGTCTAAAGTTCTCAAAGGTACAAGTTAAACTCCAAGTGGTTCAATTTATTGATGATCAACATCTAAATATTGACAAGAGTACAAGTTGCGGAACGTAAAGTACAAGATATTAAAGCATACGAAAAGACGTTTGAGAAACCGGAACCGAGACATAAACTGGGCGTAAATGTACGAGACAAGGGAGCGAAAATTACAAGTCAACTATGCACGAGAATATAATATAATATATATATATATATATATATATATATATATATATATATATATATATATATATATATATATATATATATATATATATATATATATATATATATATATATATATATATATATATATATAATTAATATAAATTATATATATATTATATATATAATAATATGTCGACAAGCGAGAAAACAAAAAAATGTGAGTTGGATCTGACGGCCATGCGATCGCATGGGAAATAGGCATAAAACCCATGCGAGTGCATGAGCCCATGCGAGTGCATGAGATTTGCACTAAAACCCCATGCACTCGCATGGGCATCAGAATCAGGAAATATGCCTATAAATACCAGGCTTCTGCTCGACGAAAAAACTACACCAATAATTCATTCTCTCCCTCTGTATAATATATATATATATATATATATATATATATATATATATATATATATATATATATATATATATATATATAATATAAATATTAGTTTAGGTTTATATTGGTTAGTTTGGGTAATATAACGGTTATTTTACGGGTTTTAAAGTCGAAACTCTGTCTCTGTAACACTACGCGATTAATAATCATTGTAAGCTAAATTCTCCCTTTTTAATTATGTATCGTACTTAAGTTATTATTATGCTTATTTGAGCCGAAATAATCGTGATGTTGGGCTAAATATTAAGACGGGGTTATTGGGCTTTGGACTATAATTGGGGTTTGGACAAAAGACCGACACTTGTGGAAATTGGACTATGGGCTATTAATGGGCTTTATATTTGATTAACTAAATGATATCTTGTTAATTTAATATAGAGATTTATAATTTGACGTATCTATATATAACCACATACGCTTGACTGGGTACGGTGGGCGGGATATGTATAAATACTAATAATTATTCATTTGACCGGACACGGGGATTGATTAATAGTCAATGGACTCATTAAAACAGGGGTGGATTACATTCAAGGGAAATTGGTGTAATTGTTAATAAAGTATTAAAACCTTGGGTTACACGTAGTCGATAACCTAGTGTAATCATTAACAATGTATTAAAGCCTTATTACAGTTTAAGTCCCCAATTAGTTGGAATATTTGACTTCGAGTATAAGGTTAATTTGGCGAAGACCCTCGCACTTTATAATTATGATCGATGGACTATTATGGACAAAACCAGATGGACATATCAAATAATCCAGGACAAATGACAATTAACCCAGGGTAATAAATTAAAATCAAAACGTCAAACATCATGAGTACGGAAGTTTAAATAAGCATAATATATTTTATTTCATATTTCCTCATACTTTTATTTATTGTTATTTTAATTATTGTTATTTATTTTATCATTAGTTAAATATCGTCATTTACTTTACGCTTCGCTTAAAATATAAAATCGACAAACCAGTCATTAAACGATAAAACCCCCTTTTATAATAATAATAATAATTGTAATATATATATTTATATTTTGTACAAATATAGTTATATAAAAATATAGTGTAAAATAAGCCATCTCCCTGTGGAACGAACCGGACTTACTAAGAACTATACTACTCTACAATTAGGTACACTGCCTATAGTGTTCTAGCAAGGTTTAGGTACATCCCATCTGTAAATAAATAATTAAAACTTGTGTAATTTGTATCGTATTCCGTAATAAAAATAATAGTATTTCACGTACCACCGCTGCTCACATCAGTGGTCTTATGCTGATAAATGTTTTTCTAAAAATCGTTTCATAAACATACTGTATTGTTTACTTAAACCTATAAATTCACTCAACATTATTGTTGAGCCTTTTTGCATGTTTTATCTCAGGTATTAATTGCTTTCACTGTAGAATTTGTTGTTACATAGATTTCAAGCCATGCACTGGGACCAGAGTTAACATCGTCGTTAATGTATTTTCACCAGAGTCCATTCATATTTGTCATTGTAATGGAGCGCCTTCATTTAATAATTCAACGAGAAACTAGTTCGGGCCACCTTCATGGAGCTACGATATGTTCTCCCTCTTTTAATGTTCTGCATCTCTTATACGTTGATTGTATCCATCCCACATCAGTTGTAGAAAAGAACAAATCATTCCTTTTAAGGATGTAGATACCCCTCCTAGCATGACGTGTTTTGGGGATTCCGTAGAACAAAACGGTGAGCATGCGGGCAAAGCGGACAATATCATGCTACAGGTTGGCTCGGCTGTTACATATAGAGTCCCGTCTTTCTAGTTCAATTTATATCATTTTTATTATCCTTAATGATGTGAGAACAAGATTTGGTAAATAGCATTTTATAATCTTTGTAGCAAATTTTACCAACACTTAGAAAGGTATAACTTAGATTCATAACACGCAATACATTTTCAAGAGTAATCTTTTGATTAGAAATGTTACATTTATCGATGATATTTCCTCTTACAGCGCCACCAAAGATTACATCACTGTCAATATGCTCTTTGTACTTGGTAAAGAACTGTATGTCACCAATCATGTGAGTTGTACATCCGCTATCAATTATCCAATCATCATCTTGTACAACACCTCTCAATCATGCCTATAATTAATAACTACTTAAAAATTTTGGTACCCAAAGTTTGTTGGGTCCGGGATTATTAGCATCAAACACACTAATCCGAATCATCTTTTCACAATTTTGAAAGTGTGGTACTTTTGATATTGATACTTGATTTTATTTTAATTTACCACATCTTTATTTCAAAACTTCTTTTATTATGTATGGAATTACCTACATTATATTCCAAATCACGCCTCGTTGTTTTGTATGGTTACTGAAATTTCTGCTTACGAGAGATGTTTGTGGTCGATTCTACGGATTCGTTTACTTTTGTTTTCTCTTTTGACTTAACAAACACTATAGGTTGTGGTATGTATATGTTTATTTTATTTGAATTCGGTTCAAACCCAATCCTTGTTTATCACTTGGTGGTTTTTGGACTTTTAAAATGTCATTTAACAGATCACTAACTCTTTCATAGTTTTAAAATAAAACATTTTCTTCAAGATGGTGTTTGATTTTATCATTTAAAGCAAGATTTTCTTGTTTGAGATCATCACAAGTTAAGCAATTTTGTGATTTTGAAAACTTTTCTCTAAGATTGCTAATTTCTAGTTTGAGCAACTCATTTTCCCTTTTTGAGTTTGTATCGCTTTCACTTACCTTAGAGCTTAAGCCATAAAGTTTAATGAAGTTCTTTAAATTAAAATGAATTAAAGGATACCTCATTCCCGGGTTGTCTGACTAAGCATGTTTCTTCACTTTCTACTTGCTTGTCATCGTCTAGATCGTTTGAGTTTGAGTGACTTCAAACACCATTAGACATGCTTCTTTGGCATCTTCTTGCATGTCATTCTCCTCTTTATCCCGAGCTCCTCCAAGGAATTCCTACTCGTTCTTCCTTTTTGGACATTCACTAATTAAGTGATTTGCATCTCCACAAGCAAAACATCTCTGTACAAATTTCTGTTTGGAATCGAAGGATGTTTTCCTGAGTCTTGTGGTTGTCGAACATGATTTCCGAATCTTTTATAAAATTTCTTAAATGATCAGAAGATGTAGGAAAATTGTCATCATCGTTAAATAAATCATCAAATTCTTACTCACATTCTTCTTTATTGTTTACCTTTGCTTTCAAGGCAATATATTTTACCTTTTCCTTTTGGCTTTGGCAACTTCATCATCTTTATCCAAAATGACTTTATGTACTTTTAGATTTCTAATGAGTTCATCTAAAATCACTTTGTTCAAGTCCTTTGACTCGTCTATAGCCATTACCTTAGGTCTCCACCTTGATGGTAAAGCTTATAAGAACTTCTGAACATATTGCTTTTTTGTATACGTCGTACATATAGCTTTCAAACTCGAACAAATATTATTTAATCCGTACCTATAACTTTCAAACTCGAAAAAATATTGTTAAATTTAGAATAAGCAATATCAATCTTTACATCATCTAGAATAACAAATTATTCATATTGTGCAATAAGAAATTCTATATTGTTTTCAATAACTTTTGTATTACCTTTATGAGTTATGATCAAGCTATTCAAAATTTCTTTTGAACTACTAAACATAAAAAGTCTTTCACAATCTTTACTAGGTAATGCATTGTATGAAAGAAGTTTAGCATAATAGTTTTATGCTACATAGAATATTTGTTCCTTATTCCAACATTCTTGAGGGACAACTATATTAATTTTTCTATTCTCACCTAGTTTGGTAGGCACATGATCACCTTTTCCAATGATGTTCCAAATATCTATATTCTTAGCACTCACATTAGTTTCAAATATTTGCTTCCAATAGTTATATTGTTCACTCTTAACAAGTGGAGACCTTTGTATGGAGAATCCTTCACTGTAGTTCAAGTTTTCAAATTATTGTTCCATGATCGTTAACTCAAGTTTTTTTCAAAAATAACTTTTATCCATTGAAGTCTCAATTTTGAGCAAAAGTTAGAGCAACATCTCTGATAGCACATGTATACTACTAGAGGGGAGGTGAATAGTTACTTAGTTATATTTGTAAAAGAATTCTATTAGTTTTTGCAAACCTTGAACTTGTTTAGTGAGACTTGAGAACTTCATTCACAAATATTAATAATGAAAGTAAGTGAAGTAAAGTTAAGGGAGTAGAGAACAAACACATAGATTTATAGTGGTTGGAGAGGATGTTAACTAATCTTCCTTTATACACTCATTAATTTTATCAAATTGATAGTTAGTTCCACTATACTTCTCCAAACTCGGTGAAGAGCCAAATACACTCGGTGAAGAACCGAATACAACACAAGTTCCTCAATAAGTTGCACCACATGAATATTTACGTCCCGTTGAAATATTCAAGACCACCACGATCACCATGTTAAAACGACCCAAAATGTAACACGAGAAAACACATGTTTTTTTTAAACACAGTTTCCTGTCTGACCATATGTGCGGCGCGCATATGAGTGTGCGGCGCACGCTAAAGTGTAAAACAAATTCAAAAGTTGACAACTGGGCAGACCACACTTCACGCCCACGCACACATGATGATATGGTATCGGACACACGAACTTTAACCCATACCACATGCCAATACGATGTGGTATCGTACTCGCGAATCTTAATCCCACATCACCACACAAGTAGATACATTACATATATACATGCATAATTATTCCACTCACCTTGGAATGCCCACACAAGTCGTGTATTATGATCTCCGTCCTCATATCCGAGCAAGTAGTTACTTATATCTCACATAGGCGCAATATACAAATAAATATACATTCTCTAAAAGAGAAGCCGACGCAATCATCCCTTAGCTGAGGGATCACACCTTGCTTGACAAAACCGACCCATTTAACACCTAATGGACACAAACCAATTACCACTTCGGGTGATAATTCAAACCCACTCTACAAAGTACAATTTAACTCAAATTATACTTGACACCAATTAGACCAACCTAGGTCCCGAAACTAGGTTACTACTTAGGTAGTGACCATTTCAAACGCCATTTACACCAAAACTACAACATGTGAAATATTGACCCATATTGCACTTGACCACATTTGACGTATGTTAAAAACATCACTTTGACTCAAAATCACTTCTCATGAGCAATTACTTCTAAATACGCCATTTAACACTTAACACAAGTTTTTAAACATACATTTGACCCCAGCTAGTGTCATTACCAAATTTAACCCAATCAACTTACCCATTTTGACATAAGTCCCAAAAACGCCCAAAATTACTAACGGCTAGTGATTATATTTTCAAAACATCAATTAACACCTAAATCAAGTATTTACATACTTGATTCACCAAAACTTGACTCAAAACTCATTTTGACACCAAACCAAGTCAACACCCATTTTGACTAGCAAACTTGTTCTTAAGAACATCAAAATCACTAACAACCTTTCAATCTAGTGACTAACACCCAAATCCATGACAAATATTTTCAAATTCGTCATCAAAACCTAAACCCACAATAAGCGGGTTTACTTACACAATATATACATCAAAACCCCCAATTTCATGAGAAATGGGGTTTATAACCCTAACTAGCACAAACCCTAACCCAAATCAAAATCAAAGTAATTAAAATCGAATCTAGGGTTTACCTCAACTCTAAAATCGAGCTAGTAGCTAAAAAAATTAAGGAGAACCAAGACCCGCTTCCAATTTGAGCAAAAACCACCATCTTCATATTCCATTGAAGGTTTCTCTCACTAGAAACCCTCATCTCTCTCTCTAAAGTTTGGTTGGTGAAAAATGGGGATATAATGAGATCTAGATAAGTTTTGGGGTATAAAACCCGTCCATAATGAAAGGACCAAAGTGCCCTCTTTAATTTCTCAAAATTTGCAAACCCACAGATTCTATCAGCCGAATTTGCGCGGTGCGCAAAAGCCGAAATCAACATTTTTTGAAACTTGTTTTGGTCGTAACTTTCAAACCGTAACTCCGTTTTTGATGAATCAAATATCGTTGGAAACGTAATAAGGTCTACTTTCTAATGGTTAGATTTTAGAACATTAACTAAAACTTTATTTGAAGTCAAAATATATGATTACATGCCTCGTAATTCAATTGACGTCCAAAATAACGCGTAACTGAAAAACAGGATGTTACACATATGCTCTTAACACAAGAACCTAAAGCTCACTATAATGGAACTTTTCTTCTTCCTAATTTCCTTTAAGAAGTAACTCACAAGTAAAATCACACAAGATATTTATTGCCAATTTAATAATGCAATCCTACTAAGTAGAATCTCTCTTTCTAAAATCACTCAAAATATTTTAAATCTAAATCTAGAGCTCGAATGATATTTGTAAGAATATGGAGATAAGAGTGAAATATGTGAGGCTTCAATGACTCCACTGCTTGGCCTTTATAGTCAAGGGAGATAAGCTTTAGATACATTGTTGGTCCATATCATTGTCGACCGCCACTTGACTTTATGCCTGCAGCTTCTGAACTTCTATCCATCCATAGCCATTGAGACTTGTATTCTTTGATCTTTTTCCCTTAATAGATGGCTGCAAAAAAGTGTCAACACATCTGGAAACCCTTGACCTTCTTCTTCCACTTTGGATGTATTCACTTGAGAAGGACACGAGCTTGTAAAAGAGGAAGACATCTTACTTTATAGTTTTGTAATTGATTTCAAAAGAGTAATGGCAGATTTTGGTTCTTGGATAATTAGGAACTATCAAAAAGCTTTGTTTAAAGCTTGCATGCATTAGTGAGAATTAGAGATAGAAGACTTACTTCTTATTGGACCACCAAAAACATCTAAAAGATCAAATTTGAATGTTTGTTCAAATTCTTCAAAGATACCTATAAGATTTGAACTTTGTCACACATTATATCATGGTAGAACGTGTGTACTAATAACCAACATATATATGAGAGGATAACATACTCAAAGTGGGACTTAATGACCATTCTTAGATGTTTAACTTAGATGTTTAACTGTATTTTAAAAAATGAAAGTCATCAAGTTTCATATGCGTTGGTTTTGATAATGGTGATAATTAAGTTCAAATATGAAAGTGGTTGAAACTTGTTAATTTTCATTTTGAAACTCATATAATATGTATTAGATAAGGTTTCAACCATTAAAAGTGTCAAACCACATGTTATCATTAAACATAGAAAATGCATTTTGATCAGAGAAAACTACGGTCGATCCATGGCACACCCGTGGTGTTGACCGCACGTCCCAAAACCTGTTTGACTGAGGAACGTGTGTACAGAGCATGACCGCTCGATCCGGCGGTTGAACCATGGGGTCGACCGTATGCATGCTTCTTTTATAAAACAACACTTTTGATTTTCGTGTTATGGATTTTAGTCTTTTGCTAGAGAAAATGTAGATTTATGAACTCTCGTTTTTACTTTAACGTAAATGTTATCTCTCAAGCTAAATGTCACTATCAAAACATAAATTAATATTTAAATATTAACGTTGGGCGTACACCAACAGAACCTAATCAAATATGGACAAATATACGATTATATCAAGTGCTTCAACACTAATTATAATGGCCGAAGAAGAATAACATCAACAAATATGAACATAAGGTTAAAAAAACTACATTTAAACATATGAATGAAGAACATCGTTTACTACTTGTGTATAAATGTTAAACATATCATTTGAGGCTTCTTCATTTACATCATAAAACGTCATATGGGCTGTGAACCAGGGACTAGCTTCAAATTAGTCGGTGTTTCGTTTGGTGTAACTTCGTTTGCGTGTGTTCCCTTGTTAGTACGTAATCGTTTAATTTGTACACGTCTTAGTCCATAATTGCCCGTATTAGTTCGAGTCTATAAAATTTCCGAAGTTACAAATATTCAAAATTTGAAAATTTTGCAAGTCTTAGAAAGCGCAATTTGGAAATTTTTTTTTTTTTCTTTCCAAACTAAGGGTTAGTTTGGAATTTTTTTTCCTCAGACCAAGAGTTATTATGTGTTTTTCTAGACTAAGTCTCAACAGAACCCCTCGATATCTCCAAATCTACACATCAGACCGAGCTAAACTTTTTACACGAGATAGACCTACATGTCATTTAACCTATATCCAAAATTATGACGATCCAACATTTAACAAAGACAAATCGTCGTTTTATAGACGTTGCGCATAATGAAACATAAGCACGCTGCTATGATATTAAAAATTCGTATCTTTTTGTAGACACAATAAATCAACGATCAAATTGTTACACAAGAACAATAACATATCCAAAATTATAGATATACATATGGTACCAAAGGTACGGTAAATAGTTAATAAAGCTGCACTGAAAAACCCTTCAATTTCTGCAGTAAATCTCCCTAGCCAAAACCCTGATCAAAATTTTCTCCGGTCAGAATGTACTTTTATGAATTGTGAACCTTCAATTCAAATTTCGTGCTTATTGAATGGTGAACGAATGTGATACGATCATGTTAGTTCCGCCGCACATAACATGACCAACAAAACGATTGTTCTTTAAAACTTCTTTGTTTCTTTAATAAGTGTAACACCCTGATTTTTTTTTAAAACACAGCGGAAGTAAATACTTAATTACCAAAATAGCCTTAATTAACGTTTACATAACTTTGTTTACAAACCAACTTTATACAACAAAGGTGTTACGTGAAAACATCATTAGGATAGAAAACATCAGAGTAAGCTTGTAGTCAAACATATCTTCTAACCCGTCCGCAACACCCGTCCTAAGCAGCAGTACCTAAACCTGCAAGGTGTGGAAATGTGGGGGAATTAGCACAACTGCTAAGTGAATGGATACAATCTAACAGACCAAGCATAAGCAACTGAACATGCAAAGGCCACAGATATGCTAACGTCCTGAACTAGCATACAACAACTGACAATATGAGGATCAGCGGCTTGTACGAGCACACGACTTAGCTGATCAAACTACAGTCTACTGATAGTCCGCTTTACTGATTCCACTGCATAACCGTCCGAACGCAACACATGCGTCTTTCTATGCTATACTGAACAATCGGTAACATTATGATCCGACCAGGCTACCACGGTCGACCTCACACCAACCCGACCTTGCCGCCTCTGTGGGTTCCCAACCTTGCCGGCTCGGTTGAAGTCCAACTAACAGTGTGCACATAAGAACACAGATAATCAATCATGCAATCGTTCTAACTAGCATGACAATAACTAACTACACATGGTATTCATACTGAACATAAACATAAGAGTAAAAAGTCTGAACAAGTAGCGTGTCAGCTACTTAATACTTTATCCGGAGATAGACCCACTCAGTGAATACCAGCAATAAGCTCAGATAATCTATCATTGAGCGGCTTCCTTATCCTTATCACCTGAACATAAAGCAAATCAAGTTAGTTTCTGTCTGTTAACACAAAACAGCACAGTACAGAAAATCAGTCACAAAAAGCGCTGCTAAAAGTCCACCTAACACTTATGCATTTTCAGAATTTATATCCTGATAATCATAAGTCACGCGGACAGCATAACGGCTAGGAAACAGCTAAATTAAACAACAACTACTGATCTGATCTGCATCCGTACGGTTGCACATGCATCTGTACGGTTGCAAGTCCTTCCGTACGGTATCATCATCCATCTGTACGGTTGCACACTTCTGTCCGGTTGCACCAACACCACTGCATCTGTACGGTTGCACATGCACCCGTACGGTTGCACCATGTACCCGTGCGGTTGCAAGCTGCAACCGTACGGTTGTGTTCTTCGTGTAGCAGCAGCAGAAACTGACGGGTTTCGCACCAAAATCACCTAAATCTCAATCTTGAACCTATTTAGACCTCAAAACTACTTATAACTTGTACATAAAACATTTAGAAGTATAAACCCACAAGTTTTGAGCCAAAACAACATCAAATTAGGCATTAAGACACCAAAATCACTTTTATCAAAAACCTAGCTTTAATCTCAATTAAAACACTGATTTGGACATGAAATCGAACAAATCTTACCTTGATAGACTCACAATGACACAAGGAAATTGATTTTAAACACAATTCAAGCTCCAAATCAAGATCTAGAGATTACGGTTTTCAAGTAGTGAGAGTTAATGTACGGAGTAATTAGAAGTTTCAAGAAAAAGATAGAAATGAGATGTAACAAGCTTATATATGTGAGTTAAATAACATACCCCATCACACACGGGTACTTACCAGTTATCTGATAACTTTCATACTTAATTTGACTGCCTTAACGGAGTCCAAATTAAATAAACGAACCTGTTCTGTGACCCTTGTCACATACTGGTCTTAACCAAATAATAAAATAACAATAAATATTTACTTAAAATAAAAGCATAATTAACCACACAATTATGCCTAAGGGCAAAAAGGTCATCTTACATATAGGCCCGATATGAGGATGTTACAATAAGAAATCTTAAGTTTTGAAACGATCAGATCATCAACAAACTATGTTGATTATGCTCTGATACCACTTGTTAGTCTCGCTTTGTTGTTTAAGCAAAGACGTAAAAAGATTATATGGCAGAACGAAGGACAAAAAGAAAATTTCTCCAAATTAATTGTATATATTAATCACTACAAAAATTCAAAAAAAAAAGAGAAAACGATTTCAAGTTAAGAAATTGAGTTTTGCAATAGGCAAAGACACCTATTAATATCCCAAGAACTTTATTTATAGTCTTGAGGATATATTTAATTCTAATTCTAGTACTATTAAATAAAACCTGAGCAACCAATGATATTTTAAATGTATTTAGTTGACTAAGAGATTTGTCTAATATATATCAACACCTTAACCGTAGAAAATATTTTCCAATAAGTAGTAGGTGGTAGGAATATAAATAATATTATTATTATTATTGGAAATAAACGAGTCAGATTGATACATCGGATCATTTTTCAGGTGTACGGGACGAGAGGTTTGTTTTTAAAATCCATCCTCGAACTCGAACTCGAAGTCGCAAAAAAATCAAATTCATCCTCAAACTCGGCCCTAACTGCAGACCCGGATCCTAAACTGAATTCGAACAAAAAAAAGTCTATTTTCGAATTTTTACATCATGTACAAAAATACTTTCGCCATCCTTAATTGAATGGGTGATTAAGTGTATCGTACCAAAATTATCCATACACCATTATAATTTTGTATTCTACAACTCTCTAAAATAGTTCTAGTAGTGTACCGTGTATAGATAAATTTTAATAGCTTATGGATGACTCTCCTAATCGAATGCCATGTTTTTATGCTAATTAATAATAATATTGGATTGGATGAAACAAAAAGAAAACACTTAAAGACACAATGTTGCAATTGATAGTTACAACTAACAAGTTTCATATGTTTCAATCAAATTGCTTACCTATTTTCTCTTTTTCTTTTTTAACTAGAATAGTTATTTTAAAACGGATGTAAATAACCAAAATATAAGGAATTTGAAAATAAACACGATCATATGTATCCCTGCCAACTCTGATGGAAGCTATAACACAACAGTCTGGTCGTTAACCCGTTGAATAATCTTGAACGGCCCAATGTACCTTGGAGCTAACTTACCTCGCTTACCAAACCTGATAACTCCTTTCTACGGCGAAACTTTCAAGTAAACACGATCACCTACCTCAAAGTTTACCGGACGTCTACGTGGATCGGCATACATTTTCTGTCTATCACGTGCCGCTTTCAACTTTTCACGTGCTAAATTTACCTTGTCAGCTGTTATCTGACCTAATTCTGGACCTGCAAACTGTTTCTCTCCGGTTTCTAACCAACAAGTCGGCGTTCTACATTTGCGACCATACAACATCTCATAAGGCGGCATACCAATACTCGAATGATAAGTGTTGTTGTAAGCGAACTCTACAAAGCTAGATGTATATCCCACGGACCACTGTACTCTAACACACAGGACCTAAGCATATCCTCTAGTGTATGTATTGTACGCTCACTCTCACCGCCAGTCTGTGGATGATACACTGTACTTAGATTTACCCTCGTTCCCAAAATTTTCTGTAAACTGTTCCAGAAATTAGACACAAATCTAGAATCCCTGTCGGATACGATAGACAATGGAACCCCATGTCGACTAACTATTTCTTTCAAGTACAATTCTGCCAAAGTACTCAACGAGGCTGTCTCTTTTGTTGCTAAAAAGTGTGCACTCATCGTCAGTCGATCAACAATTACCCATATCATATCATTACCTTTCTGAGATCTAGGTAATTTGGTTACAAAATCCATCGTAATATGATCCCATTTCCACTCTGGAATTTTCAACTGCTGTAACGAACCATAGGGTTTCTGATGTTCAACTTTAACCTGAGCACAAACATGGCATCTTTCTACCAATTGAGCAACATCTTTCTTCATCGTTGGCCACCAATACATCGGTTTTAAGTCATTATACATCTTGGTACTACCCGGATGGATAGTCAACCTCGATTTGTGTGCTTCATTTAAGATCAATTTCCTTAAATCTCCAAGCATATGCACCCATATTCGGTTCTTAAATGTCTTAAGGCCACGAGAATCGTCAGTCAATGGGTCCTTGATTTTGGTCATCAGTTCAGGCTTTAAGTTATCCTCTAATAAAGCTCGGGCTAGAAATTGTCTTATTTGTTTAATAAGGTCTGAAACTATTTCGGTTCTCATAAATTTCACGTTCTCTACGGTCTTTTTAAGACTTAAAGCATCGGCAACAACATTTGCTTTACCCGGGTTATACTTTATTTCAAAATTGTAGTCTTTTATAAGCTCAATCCATCGTCTCTGTCGCATATTCAGTTCTTTCTGCGTGAAAATATATTGGAGGCTCTTATGGTCTGTACATATCACACACTTTGTACCGTATAAGTAGTGTCTCCATAACTTCAACACAAATACCACTGCAGCCATTTCTAAATCATGAACCAGATAATTACGTTCATGTGTCTTTAACTGACGAGAAGCGTATGCAATAACTTTATCTCTCTGCATCAGTACACACCCCAGCCCAGCAATTGACGCGTCACAATAGACCACGAAGTCGTCTGAACCCTCTGGTAATGCTAACAATGGAGCTTGACACAACAACTGTTTGAGTGAAATGTCCCGTTCATATAGATTATAAACATTCCATATTAATTGATTTCGTCGCAAGGTTTTGACCTCTATATGAGACGTTTTTCAAAGACTGCATTCATTTTTAAAACAACCATAATTTCTATTTTATCGATAAAGGTTTAAAAAAAACATTACGTAGATTATCAAATAATGATAATCTAAAATATACCGTTTACACACGACCATTACATAATAGTTTACAATAAAAATATATTACATCGAAATAAGTTTCTTGAATGCAGTTTTTACACAATATCATACAAGCATGGACTCCAAATCCTGTCCATATTTTAGTATGCAACAGCGAAAGCTCTTAATAATCACCTGAGAATAAACATGCTTAAAACGTCAACAAAAATGTTGGTGAGTTATAGGTTTAACCTATATATTATCAAATCATAATAATAGACCACAAGATTTTATTTTTATAACATATCTCATATCAGGCATTTCGCAAACTTCATAGAGATAAAAATCATTCATATGTTGAACACCTGGTAACTGACATTAACAAGATGCATATAGAATATCCCCATCATTCCAGGACACCCATCGGACATGATAAACTCGAAGTACTAAAGCATTCCAAATTCCAGAATGGGGGTTGTTAGTTCCCGTAGATCTACCTTTAGGATTCGCGTCAATTAGGGGCCAGTTCCCTAATTCTTAGGCTACCAAGCTAAAAGGGGCATATTCGGTTTAATAATTCAACCATAGAATGTAGTTTCGATTACTTGTGTCTATTTCGTTAAAAATTTATAAAACTGCATGTATTCTCATCCCAAAAATATCAGATTTTAAAAGTGGGACTATAACTCAATTTCATAGATTTTTACTTCGTCGGGAAGTAAGACATGGCCACTGGTCAATTCACGAACCTATAACAAATATGTACATATATATCAAAGTATGTTCAAAATATATTTACAATACTTTTATTACGTTTTAATGATTTGAGTTTGTTAAGTCAGCAGTCCTCGTTAGTAACCTACAACTAGTTGTCCACAGTTAGATGTATAGAAATAAAGCAATATATATTATCTCGAATCAATCCACGACCCAGTGTATACAAGTCTCAGACTCGATCACAACTTAAAGTATATATATTATTTTGGAATCAACCTCAACCCTGTATAGCTAACTCAAACATTACTGCATATAGAGTGTCTATGGTTGTTCTGAAATATATATATAGATGGGTCGATATGATATGTCAAAATATTGTATACGTGTCTATGATATCCCAAGATTTCATAATATGTATAATACAATATAAATTAGTTAGGATGTGTTTAGTCTAGATTTGTTACAAAATTTTCGTAGATAAAACTAGCAAATTTATCCAATTTTGTTTTACCCGTCATTTCTTCATTTCAAATCCGTTTTGAGTGATTCAAGTTGCTATGGTTTCATATTGAACTTAAGTTTATGAATCTAAACATAAAAAGTATAAGTTTATAGTCAGAAATACAGGTTACAAGTTATTTTTTAAAAAGGTAGTCATTTTCGTCGAAAGAACGATATCTTGATGACCATTTTGAAAAACATACTTCCACTTTGAGTTTAACCATGATTTTTCGATATAGTTTCATGTTCATAAGAAAAATCATTTTCCCAGAAGAACAACTTTTAAATCAAAGTTTATCATAGTTTTTAATTATCAAACCCAAAACAGCCCGCGGTGTTACTACAATGGCGTATGTCCGGTTTTACGGTGTTTTTCGTGTTTCCAGGTTTTAAATCATTAAATTAGCATATCATACTGATATAGAACATGTGTTTAGTTTATTTTAAAAGTTAAGTTAGAAGGATTAACTTTATTTGCGAACAAGTTTAGAATTAACTAAACTAGGTTTTAGTGATTACAAGTTTAAATCTTCGAATAAGATAGTTATATATATATATATATATATATGAATCGAATGATGTTATGAACATCATTACTACCTCAAGTTTAGTAGGTAAACCTACTGGAAGTAACAAAAATTGTTCTATCTTCAAAGGATTCTTGGATGGCTTGAAAGTTCATGAAGTAGAATCATGACACGAAAACAAGTTCAAGTAAGATTTCCACTCGAAATAAGATAGTTATAGTTATAGAAATTGAATCAAAGTTTGAATATGAGTATTACCTTATATTAGAAAGATATATTACTGTAAATAAGAAAGATTTCTTGAGCTTAGATGATTACTTGGATTGGATTAGAAAGCTTGGAAGTAATCTTGCAAACTTGATAGTATTCTTGATTTTATGAAACTAGAACTTATAGAATTTATGAAGAACACTTAGAAATTGAAGATAGAACTTAAGAGAGATCAATTAGATGAATTAAATTGAAGAATTAAAGTGTTTGTAGGTGTTTTTGGTCGTTGGTATATGGATTAGATATAAAGGATGTGTAAGTTTGTTTTCATGTAAATAATTCATTAATGATTTATAATATTTTTTTAATTTTGTGAGATATTTCATGCTAGTTGCCAAATGATGGTTCCCACATATTTAATGACTCACATGGGATGCTACGGAGCTGATGATTGAGTGTATATACCAATAGTATATACATCTTAGAAGCTGTGTATTGTACGAGTACGAATACGGGTGCATACGAGTAGAATTGTTGATGAAAATGAATGAGGATGTAATTGTAAGCATTTTTGTTAAGTAGAAGTACTTTGATATATGTCATGAAGTCTTACAAAAGTGTATTAATACATCTTAATACACTATATGTATATACATTTAACTGAGTCGTTAGGTCATCGTTAGTCGTTATATGTAAGTGTTGTTTCAGAACCATTAAGTTAACGATCTTGTTAAATGTAATTGATCCATTGTTATTACACTTAAATGAGATGTTAAATTGTTATGTTAACATGTTAACATGGTGTATTAATATATCTTAATATCATATATATATATATATATATATATATATATATATATATATATATATATATATATATATATATATATATATATATATATATATATATGTGTAAACTATTATTACAACGATAATCGTTACATATATGTATTGTTTCGAAATTCTTAAGTTAGTAGTCTCATCTTACTCGTGTAGTTCATTGTTAATACGCTTAGTGATATATGTAATTATCATTTCATGATGTTAAACATAGTGTATTAATATCTTAATATGATACATATGTATTTAGTAAGACGTTGTTATAACGATAATCATTATATTTATCGTTTCGAGTTTTCTTAATTCAATAGTCTCATTTTATGTATATAACTCATTGTTAATATACCTAGTAAGATACTTTCTTATCATAATATCATGTTAACTATATATATATATATATATATATATATATATATATATATATATATATATATATATATATATATATATATATATATATATATATCATCATATAATTTTTACAAGTTTTAATGTTCGTGAATCGCCGGTCAACTTGGGTGGTCAATTGTCTACATGAAACTCATTTCAAATAATCAAGTCTTAACAAGTTTGATTGCTTAACATGTTGGAAACATTTAATCATGCAAATATAGTTTTCATTTAATATATAATCATGAAAAAGTTCGGGTCACTACAGTACCTACCCGTTAAATAAATTTCGTCCCGAAATTTTAAGCTGTAGAAGGTGTTGACGAATCTTCTAGAAATAGGTGCGCTTATTTATTATTCATCTGATCTTCACGCTCCTAGGTGAACTCGATTCCTCTACGAGCATTCCATCGAACCTTAAAAATTGGTATCTTGTTTTGCTTAAGTCTTTTAACCTCACGATCCATTATTTCGACGGGTTCTTCAATGAATTGAAGTTTTTTGTTGATTTGGATTTCGTCTAATAGAATAGTGAGATCTTCTTTAGCAAAATATTTCTTCAAATTCGAGACGTGGAAAGTGCTATGTACAGCCGCGAGTTATTGAGGTAACTCAAGTTGGTAAGCTACTGGTCCGACACGATCTATAATCTTGAATGGTCGAATGTACCTTGGATTTAGTTTCCCCCGTTTACCAAATGGAACAACGCCTTTCCAAGGTGAAACCTTAAGCATAACCATTTCTCCAATCTCAAATTCTATACCTTTTCTTTTACTGTCCGCGTAGTTCTTTTGTCGACTCTGGGCAATTTTCAATCGTTGTTGAATTTGGATGATTTTCTCGGTAGTTTCTTGTATTATCTCCGGACCCGTAATATGTCTATCCCCCACTTCACTCCAACAAATCGGAGACCTGCACTTTCTACCATAAAGTGCTTCAAACGGCGCCATTTCAATACTCAAATGGTAACTGTTGTTGTAGGAAAATTCTGCTAACGGTAGGTGTCGATCCTAACTGTTTTCGAAATCAATAACACGTGCTCGTAGCATGTCTTCAAGGGTATGTATCGTCCTTTCACTTTGCCCATCAGTTTGTGGATGATAAGCATTACTCATGTCTAGACGAGTCCCCAATGCTTGTTGCAGTGTTTGCCAAAACCTTGAAACAAATCTGCCATCCCTATCAGAGATAGTAGAGATTGGTATTCCATGTCTGGAGACAACTTCCTTTAAATATAATCGCGCCAACTTCTCCATTTTATCATCTTCTCTCATTGGCAGAAAGTGTGCTGATTTGGTAAGACGATCGACTATTACCCAAATAGTATCATAACCACTTGCAGTCCTTGGCAATTTAGTAATAAAATCCATGGTAATGTTTTCCCATTTCTATTCTGGGATTTCAGGTTGTTGAAGTAGACCCAATGGTTTCTGATGTTCAGATTTGACTTTAGAACACGTCAAACATTCTCCTACGTATTTAGCAATATCGGCTTTCATACTCGGCCACCAAAATTGTTTCTTGAGATCTTTGTACATCTTCCCCGCTCCGGGATGTATTGAATATCTGGTTTTATGTGCTTCCTTAAGTACCTTTTCTCTCATATCTCCAAACTTTGGTACCCAAATTCTTTCAGCCCTATACCGGGTTCCGTCTTCCCGAATATTAAGATGTTTCTCCGATCCTTTAGGTATTTCATTCTTAAACTTTCCTTCTTTTACAACTCCCTGCTGCGCCTCCTTTATTTAAGTAGTAAGGTTAGTACGAATAATTATATTCATAGCTTTTACCCGCATAGGTTCTCTGTCCTTTCTACTCAAAGCGTCGGCTACCACATTCGCCTTCCCCGGGTGGTAACGAATCTCAATATCGTAATCATTTAACAATTCAATCCATTTACGCTGTCTCATGTTCAGTTGTTTCTGATTAAATATATGCTGGAGACTTTTGTGGTCGGTATATATGATACTTTTGACCCCATATAAGTAGTGTCTCCAAGTCTTTAATGCAAAAACAACCGTGCCTAATTCCAAATCATGTGTCGTATAATTCTGCTCGTGAATCTTCAATTGTCTAGACGCATAAGCAATTACTTTCATTCGTTGCATTAATACACAACCGAGGCCTTGCTTTGAGGCATCACAATATATCACAAAATCCTCATTCCCTTCAGGCAATGACAATATAGGTGTCGTAGTTAACTTTTTCTTCAACAATAGAAATGCTTTTTCTTGTTCATCATTCCATTCAAATTTCTTCCTTTTATGCGTTAATGCAGTCAAGGGTTTTGCTATTTTGGAAAAATCTTAGATGAATCTTCTGTAGTAAACAGCTAATCCTAAAAATTGGCATATGTGTTTCGGAGTTTTCGGGGTTTCCCACTTTTCAACGGTTTCAATCTTACCCGGATCCACCTGAATATCTTCTTTGTTCACTATGTGACAGAGAAATTGAACTTCTTCCAATCAAAATGCATACTTTGAAAACTTAGTGTACAGTTTTTCTTTCCTTAACAACTCTAGCACTTTTCTCAAATGTTCTTTGTGCTCTTGATCATTCTTTGAGTAGATAAGTATGTCATCGATGAAGATAATGACAAACTTGTCTAGATATGGCCCACACACTCGGTTCATGAGGTCCATGAACACAGCTGGTGTATTAGTTAAACCAAACGGCATAACCATAAACTCGTAATGACTGTAACGCGTCCTAAAAGCAGTCTTCGGAATATCATCCTCCTTCACCCGCATTTGATGATATCCGGAACGTAAATCAATCTTCGAATAAACTGACGAACCTTGTAATTGATCAAATAAGTCTTTGATTCTCGGTAGTGGGTAACGGTTCTTGATGGTAAGTTTGTTCAACTCTCGGTAGTCGATACACAATCTGAATGTACCATCTTTCTTCTTGACAAACAAAACAGGGGCTCCCCACGGTGACGTGCTTGGTCGAATCAAACCATAAATGTTCCTGTAATTGGCTCTGGAGTTCCTTCATTTCGCTGGGTGCAAGTCTATATGGAGCACGGGCTATTGGTGCAGCTCCTGGTACCAAGTCTATTTGAAATTCAATGGATCGGTGTGGAGGTAATCCCGGTAATTCTTTTGGAAATACATCGGAAAACTCTTTTGCGATGGGAACATTATTGATGTTCTTTTCTTTGGTTTGTACTTTCTCGACATGTGCTAGAACAGCATAGCAACCTTTTCTTATTAGTTTTTGCGCCTTCAAATTACTAATAAGATTTAGCTTCGCGTTGCTCTTTTCTCCGTACACCATTAAGGGTTTTCCTTTTTCTCGTATGATGCGAATCGCATTTTTGTAACAAACGATCTCTGCTTTCACCTCTTTCAACCAGTCCATGCCGATTATCACATCAAAACTCCCTAACTCTACTGGTATCAAATCAATCTTAAATGTTTCGCTAACCAGTTTAATTTCTCGATTCTGACATATATTATCTGCTGAAATTAATTTACCGTTTGCAAATTCAAGTAAAAATTTATTATCCAAAGGCGTCAATGGACAACTTAATTTGGTACAAAAATCTCTACTCATATAGCTCCTATCCGCACCCGAATCAAATAAAATATAAGCAGATTTATTGTCAATGAGAAACGTACTTGTAACAAGCTCCGGGTCTTCCTGCGCTTCTGCCGTATTAATATTGAAAACTCTTTCATGACTTTGCCCATTATTTTTCTCTGGGTTAGGGCAATTACTCCTAATGTGGCCCGGTTTTCCACATCCATAACAAACAAAGGCGGCATTACTTGTTCTGACATTATCTGTTCTTTTATTTTTGTTATTCATTGGGCCGTAGACCTCACACTTTCTCGCACCATGGCCAGTTCTTTTACACTTGGTGCAAAATGTCGTGTAGAACTCATTCGGGTGGTACTCTTCACACCTTTGGCATGGCTTTTTCTGATTATTATTGTAATAGGAATTGTTGTTGTTGCGGTTGTTATTGATGTTGAGACTATTGTTGTTGTGGTGGTTATTGTTGTTAGGATGGTTATTGTAGTTGTTGTTGGAACAATTGTTGTTGCATTTGTTGTTGCGATAATTGGTGCGATTGAAGTTGTGATTGTTGTGTTGATTGTTAAAATTGTGACCCTTGTCACTGGTTTCTTCCCACTTTCTTTTGATTTGTTTCCTGTTGGCTTCTTCGGCCGTCTGCTCTTTAACTCTTTCCTCAATCTAATTTATGAGTTTATGAGCCATTCGACTCGCCTTTTGTATGGAAGCGGGCTCGTGTGAACTTATATCTTCTTGGATCCTTTATGGTAACCCTTTTACAAATGCGTCAATTTTCTAATCTTCATCTTCGAACGCTCTCGGGCACAATAAGCACAACTCCGTGAATCGTCATTCGTACGTGGTAATATTGAATCCTTGTGTTCGTAATCCCTTAAGCTCTACTTTTAGCTTGTTGACCTCGCTTCTGGGACGATACTGCTCAGTCATCAGATGTTTGAATGCTGACCACGGTAGTACATACACAGCATCTTGTCCCACTTGTTCTAGATAGGTATTCCACCATGTTAACGCAGTAGCTGTGAAGGTATTGCGTAGCGTACTTTACTTTGTCTTCTTCAGTACACTTACTTATGGCAAACACCGATTCAACCTTTTCGGTCCACCGTTTCAATCCGATTGGACCCTCGGTTCCATCGAGTTCCAGAGGTTTACAGGCAATGAATTCTTTGTAGAAGCATCCTACACGATTTCTTGTGGCGTTATTTGCATTGCTAGATTCTGAGTTATTGTTGTTGTTTTGCATTGCAGCCTGTACTGCAGCTATGTTTGCTGCAAGGAAAACACGAAAGTCTTCCTCGCTCATGTTCAAATTCTGACGAGTCGTCGGTGCCATTTCCTTCAAAAATAGCCCAAAAGAATTAAGTTAATCATATAGAATATTAAGAGTAGTCAATAGTATTTCGTAGCATAATATGAACTCATTTATAAAAGCTTTTTCTTCAGATTAGTGTTTTATAGTTTTATTTCGGGTAGTACCTACCCGTTAAGTTCATACTTAGTAGCTAATATACCATTCAACTACTACAATTCTATATGAAAAACTGATTATAATAATATTTCGCGTTCAAACTTTTATACAAAAATTTACAAACTTACAATACCGCTATTATACATAAAGCATGAAATATAGCACACAATCACTTTGATACAAAATAGTTGTGACAACATTCCTAGTTAATATGCAAGTCGTTCAGCAATGGCAATAAAAACACGTAGTTCATAAGTCCAGAAACAAGTCATGCATTCTGGTTTTACTAAGACTACTTCCCATCCTTGGTCTTGTGGAACATAACCGCTGTGGCCGTTGACAAGACAGCATGTTGTAACGTCGTCAAAGGGCGAGGGTTTCGTAATGCCCAACAGCCCTGTAATAATCTAAAAACCTTGTTTCTCACCCCAACTACTGAATCCGTCACTTGTGGGAAGGTTTTATTTAAAAGTTGTAATTCGATGTTCTTTTTGTCACTTTGGTGAGAAGCGAACATCACTAACCAGTAAGCATAACATGCTTCTTTATGTTGCATGTTAGAAGCTCTTTCTAACTCACGAAGTCCTACGTTGGGATATGTTGAGTCAAAATAGGTTCTTAACCCGTAGCGTAAAATTGCATTTGGGTTCCCCGCATTTAACACTTTAAAGAAAACACGGCGTAACTTACTGTGTCCTCATTGTGATATACCCCATCTTTCAAATGAAAGCCTTTTATAAACTAAGGCATGCCTGGAACGTTCTTCAAATATTCTACAAACTAATTTTGCCATAAATAATTGTGCCGACGAATTCTGACCGACTTTAGACAAGATTTCATCAATCATGTCCCCGGATAGGTCTTCTAAAATTTTTGGTTGTCTATCCTTAACATCCATTTTTTATTTTTATACTGTAAAAATAGACTAGAGTTAGATTCGTAAAAGATAATTATCAAATAATACAAGAAATTTTCACATACAACAAGAAAAATACAAGCACACTTATTTTACATATTTTACACCTCATGATTACAACTCTTTATTCCGACTCACTAGTTTCTTCTTCTTCGGACCTGTTTCATTTTGCTAATTTTCTAGGGATATATGATGTTCCACTAATATGAGCCGTTGTCTTCACAAATGGTTTAGAAAAACCTGGTGGCTTAGAGGTTCCCGGGTTATTGTTACAACTTAAGAAATACGGGTGTTGACGATACATATAAAGTTCATCGGGGTTGGAATCAGGTTTCTCTATTTTGATGCCCTTTCCCTTATTATTTTCTTTTGCTTTTTCAAATTGGTTCGAGGTAATTTCTATAACATCATCGGAATCCTCATCGGGATCCGATTCATCAGAAAATTGGTAATCTTCCCAATATTTTGCTTCCTCGGCGGAAACAGCATTGACCATTATTAACTTTGGTCCATTGGTTGAGGATTTTCTTTTATTTATCTGTTTTTCTGTGGTTCCTAATATTTCCTCCTCCGGAACCTCTTCTTTCGGTTCCTCTTCTTCCGGTTCCTCCTCTTCCGGTTCCTCTTCTTCCGGTTCCTCTTCAGGAATTTGTGAATCTTCCCAAAATATATTCGACTCTTCATTATTATTAGGTGAGTCGATGGGATTTGTACTAGAGGTAGACATCTATCACACAATATCAAACACGTTAAGAGATTAATATATCACATAATATTTACATGTTAATAATATATAGTTTCCAACAAAAAGTGTTAAGCAATCGTTTTTAAAGAAAACACGGTCGAAGTCCAGATTCACTAATGCATCCTAACAAACTCGGTTAGACACACACTAATGCAATTTCTGGTTCTCTAAGACCAACGCTCAGATACCAACTGAAATGTCCAGTTCATATAGATTATAAACGTTCCATATTAATTGATTTCTTCGCGAGGTTTTGACCTCTATATGAGACGTTTTTCAAAGACTGCATTCATTTTTAAAACAACCATAACTTCTATTTTATCGATAAAGATTTAAAAAAAATATATTACATAGATTATCAAATAATGATAATCTAAAATATACCGTTTACGCACGACCATTACATAATGGTTTACAATAAAAATATATTACATTGAAATAAGTTTCTTGAATGCAGTTTTTACACAATATCATACAAGCATGGACTCCAAATCCTGTCCTTATTTTAGTATGCAACAGCGGAAGCTCTTAATAATCACCTGAGGATAAACATGCTTAAAACGTCAACAAAAATGTTGGTGAGTTATAGGTTTAACCTATATATTATCAAATCATAATAATAGACCACAAGATTTCATTTTTATAACACATCTCATATCAGGCATTTCGCAAACTGCATAAAGATAAAAATCATTCATATGGTGAACACCTGGTAACCGACATTAACAAGATGCATATAGAATATCCCCATCATTCTGGGACACCCATCGGACATGATAAACTCGAAGTACTAAAGCATTCCAAATTCCAGAATGGGGGTTGTTAGTTCCCGTAGATCTACCTTTAGGATTCGCGTCAATTAGGGGCTAGTTCCCTAATTCTTAGGCTACCAAGCTAAAAGGGGCATATTCGGTTTAATAATTCAACCATAGAATGTAGTTTCGATTACTTGTGTCTATTTCGTAAAACATTTATAAAACTGCATGTATTCTCCTCCCAAAAATATCAGATTTTAAAAGTGGGACAATAACTTACTTTCACATATATTTACTTCGTCGGGAAGTAAGACTTGGCCACTGGTTGATTCACGAATCTATAAAAAATATGTACATATATATTAAAGTATGTTCAAAATATATTTACAACATTTTTATTACGTTTTAATGATTTGAGTTTGTTAAGTCAGCAGTCCTCGTTAGTAACCTACAACTAGTTGTTCACAGTTAGATGTACAGAAATAAAGCAATATATATTATCTCGAATCAATCCACGAACCAGTGTCTACAAGTCTCAGACTCGATCACAACTCAAAGTATATATATTATTTTGGAATCAACCTCAACCCTGTATAGCTAACTTAAACATTACTACCTATAGAGTGTCTATGGTTGTTCTGAAATATATATATATATATATATGGGTCGATATGATATGTCAAAACATTGTATACGTGTCTATGGTATCCCAAGATTTCATAATATGTATAATACAATATAAATTAGTTAGGATATGTTTAGTCTAGATTTGTTACAAAATCTTTGTAGCTAAAACTAGCAAATTTATCTAATTTTATTTTACCCGTCATTTCTTCGTTTCAAATCCGTTTTGAGTGATTCAAGTTGCTATGGTTTCATATTGAACTTAAGTTTATGAATCTAAACAGTAAAAGTATAAGTTTATAGCCCGAAATACAGGTTACAAGTCATTTTTTAAAGAGGTAGTCATTTCCGTCGAAAGAACGACATCTTGATGACCATTTTGAAAAACATACTTCCACTTTGAGATTAACCATGATTTTTGGATATAGATTCTTGTTCATAAGAAAAATTATTTTCCCAGAAGAACAACTTTTAAATCAAAGTTTATCATAGTTTTTAATTATCAAACCCAAAACAGCCCGCGGTGTTACTATAACGGCGTATGTCCGGTTTTACGGTGTTTTCGTGTTTCCAGGTTTTAAACCATTAAGTTAGCATATCATATAGATATAGAATATGTGTTTAGTTGATTTTAAAAGTCAAGTTAGAAGGATTAAATTTATTTGCGAACAAGTTTAGAATTAACTAAACTATGTTCTAGTGATTACAAGTTTAAATCTTCGAATAAGATAGTTATATATATATATATATATATATATATATATATATATATATATATATATATATATATATATATATATATATATATATATATATATATATATATATATATATATGAATTGAATGATTTTATGAACATCATTACTACCTCAAGTTTAGTAGGTAAACCTACTGGAAGTAACAAAAATTGATCTAGCTTCAAAGGATTCTTGGATGGCTTGAAAGTTCTTGAAGTAGAATCATGACACGAAAACAAGTTCAAGTAAGATTTCCACTCGAAATAAGATAGTTATAGTTATAGAAATTGAATCAAAGTTTGGATATGAGTATTACCTTGTATTAGAAAGATATATTACTATAAATAAGAAAGATTTCTTGAGCTTAGATGATTACTTGGATTGGATTAGAAAGTTTGGAAGTAATCTTGCAAACTTGATAGTATTCTTGATTTTATGAAACTAGAACTTATAGAATTTATGAAGAACACTTAGAACTTGAAGATAGAACTTGAGAGAGATTAATTAGATGAAGAAAATTGAATAATGAAAGTGTTTATAGGTGTTTTTGGTCGTTGGTATATGGATTAGATATAAAGGATGTGTAAGTTTGTTTTCATGTAAATAATTCATGAATGATTTATAATATTTTTTGTAATTTTGTGAGATATTTCATGCTAGTTGCCAAATGATGGTTCCCACATATTTAATGACTCACATGGTCTACTAAGGAGCTGATGATTGAGTGTATATACCAATAGTATATACATCTTAGAAGCTGTGTATTGTACGAGTACGAATACGGGTGCATACGAGTAGAATTGTTGATGAAAATGAATGAGGATGTAATTGTAAGCATTTTTGTTAAGTATAAGTACTTTGATATATGTAATAAAGTCTTCCAAAAGTGTATTAATACATCTTTATACACTATATGTATATACATTTAACTGAGTCGTTAAGTCATCGTTAGTCGTTATATGTAAGTGTTGTTTCAGAACCTTTAAGTTAACGATCTTGTTAAATGTAATTGATCCATTATTATTACACTTAAATGAGATGTTAAATTTTTATGTTAACATGTTAACATGGTGTATTAATATATCTTAATAGCATATATATATGTGTAAAATATTATTACAACGATAATCGTTACATATATGTATTGTTTCGAAATCCTTAAGTTAGTAGTCTCATCTTACTCGTGTAGTTCATTGTTAATACGCTTAATAATATATGTAATTATCATTTCATGATGTTAAACATAGTGTATTAATATCATAATATGATACATATGTATTTAGTAAGACGTTGTTATAACGATAATCATTATATTTATCGTTTAGAGTTTTCTTAATTCAATAGTCTCATTTTATGTATATAACTCATTGTTAATATACCTAGTTAGATACTTTCTTATCATAATATCATGTTAACTATATATATATATATATATATATATATATATATATATATATATATATATATATATATATATATATATATATATATATATATATATATATATATATATATATATATAATTTTTACAAGTTTTAACGTTCGTGACTCGCCGGTCAACTTGGGTGGTCAATTGTCTACATGAAACTCATTTCAAATAATCAAGTCTTAACAAGTTTGATTGCTTAACATGTTGGAAACATTTAATCATGCAAATATAGTTTTCATTTAATATATAATCATGGAAAAGTTCGCGTCACTACATTGAGCGTCTGAAAAGCCTGTTCCTGTTGGTTACTCCATCGAAAACTTACGTCTTTTCTGGTTAATTTGGTTAACAGATCCGCTATTTTAGAAAAATATTTTATAAATTGGCGATAATAACCCGCAAGACCCAAGAAACTCTTAACTTCTGTCGGCGTCTTTGGCGAATTCCAACCCATTACCACTTCTATTTTCGATGGATCCACATTAATACCTGCCTCACAGATAACATGACCCAGAGATTGCACCTCTCGAAGCCAAAACTCACACTTCGAGAAATTAGCATATAACTGCTCTTTCTTTAACAACTCTAACACCAATCGAAGATGTGTCGCATGATCAGCCTCTGACTTTGAATACACATATATATAATCGATAAACACAATCATAAACTGATCTAAATACGGTTTACAAACTCTGTTCATCAGATCCATGAAAACTGCTGGAGCATTCGTCAACCCAAATGGCATAACCAAGAACTCGTAATGCCCATATCTCATTCTGAACTCTGTCTTCGGTATATCTGATTCTGCAACCCGAACCTGATGATACCCGGATCTAAGATCTATTTTCGAAAAATACGACGCACCCTGAAGCTGGTTAAGGTAAAGGATACTTGTTCTTAACCGTCCGCTTATTCAATTCTCGATAATCTATACACATTCTCAGAGTACCATCTTTCTTCTTTACAAACAACAACGGTGCACCCCACGGTGAGGAACTCGGTCTTATAAACCCCCTGTCTAACAGTTCCTGTATCTGAGACTTTATCTCTCTAATTTTTAGAAGGTGTTAACCTATAAGGAGCCTTAGCTACTGGAGTTGTTCCTGGAACCAACTCAATCTTATACTCTACTTCTCTTACCGGCAGCAACCCCGGTAACTCATCGGGAAACACCTCAGGAAATTTTGAAACGACTGAAATATCAGTAACCGATCTCTTCTCTATCTTAGCATCAATAACATAAGCCATAAAAGATTCAAACCCCTTAGAAAGTGACTTATTCGCCTTCATCATAGAAATTGACAGAAAACTAAACCCACTTCGTTCCCCTCGGGCCACAATACGGGTTCCGTCGATCAAACGTAAGGTCACAATCTTCTTATCACACTTAATGTGGGCCTTATGTAGGCTCATCCAGTTCATCCCTAACACTACATCAAAACTTAAGATAGGCAACACTAAACAGGACATAGCAAGTGGTCTACCAACAATTTCTATACTAGCTCCAGACACATACTTTGTGACTGGAACCATCTTACCATCAGCTACCTCTACTCTAACAGGCTCAGGCAGCAAAGTAGCAGGTAACCCTAACTTAGTGCAGAAATATATAGACATAAACGTCCTATTTGCACCCGAATCAAACAATACTCTAGCAGGTATTGAGTTGATCAAGAACATACCGGTTATGACGTCATCATTATTAGTTGAGGCCTCAACTATCATCTGAAAGGCCCTGGCTTCCGCAGTCGGTGGGTTCTTTATCTTTTGTCCACTAGAGGCTGTGGAACCCTCGACAGATGCCGAACGCGCCCCTGACCCTGCCCCGGAACTTGCGCCCTTTGACGCCTGACAACTAGCTGAACGGTGACCCGGCTGGTGACAACTCCAACACACATTTTCCCTGAAGGAACACCCTTGAGACTAATGACCTACCATACCACATCTCAAACATCTTCTCGTTGCCTCAGAACACTGCCCGCTGTGAGAATACTTACAACCTTTACACCATTCTCTCTTTCCTGAACTAGACACTGTGCTTGGTTGATTACCCTTACCCTTCGGTCTAAACCCAAAGGGTTTCTTAGACTTAGAACCTGACTGAGACTAACTGGTAGCCTGACTACCCTGCGGTACCAGATTCCTAATATTCATGCCCCTTGTTGCTCTAACATCACTTTCTACCATCTTTGCCATCACAAAAGCCTGAGATAACGTCGGTACTGACCTCACAAATGTCCTGTATTCTGGCAAGATCATATTCACAAAATGCTGGATTCTTGATTGTTCATCAGGCACCCATTGTTGCACAAACCTTAACTTGTCCATGTACTTCTAAATCACCTCATCAATTGACATCTGCGACGTCATCAGCATTTCGAGGAATTCCATCTTAATTGTATTCATATCAAACACATTGCAGTACAGCTCACATACTTTACCATAAAACTGCTCCCAAGTGATCATTCGAACTTGTTCGGGAGGAACACTTGCTATCACAGAATCCCACCACACCATAGCTCTGTTTTTCAACAACCTACTCGCATAAGCTACCTTCAATTCTGGCTCACATTGACATGCCTCGAATGCTTTTTCAACTTCCCTTAACGAGTTGAGAGTTGTGGTTGGGTCAGAACTTCCTGAGTAGGGAGAAGTGTAACACCCCATCAAAAATCCCTTTAACGGAACGTTAACTCTGGTCCCAGTGCTTGGCTTGACTTCTACGTAACAACAATATTCTACAGCGGAAGCAATTAATACCCGAGAATAAATCACGCAAAACGGATCAACAATAATGTTGAGTAAATCTACAGGTTTTAGTTAAACAATACAGTATGTTTAAGAAATAATATATTTTCGAAAAACGTTTAATAGTGGAAGACCACAAATTTTTATATCAAAAGTTTGCATACAGCAATGTCAAGTGTTATCTGTTCATAATCAGTGATATCAAGTTCCAAATGTGTGACACCAAAATAGTTTCGTTTCATATACTCGTAGACTTTACCATGTCTAGTTTTAAATGTTTGTGAACCACAGTTTCAAGTAACGTATCATAGTATCTGAAAAACAGTTATCAAAAAAATAGTTTAATTTCCTTGACCACGAGATTTTACAAGTACAACACAAAGTCGTAAAACGTTTGCATAATATGAGCACCTGAATACTAGCAATGACCCGAGTATAGAAGCCACTATACCCGCCTTTACCTCCTAAAATGTTATACACTTGTTCAAATGTATTTAATGTTCAAAGTAAATGCGCCACAGTTAATATTGTTTGGGCGAGGTTGTCAACCTAACGGATTCGTCCATCTAAATTGTGCTTACACCGATGGTATTAAAAGTCTTCAAGTTAGAGGCTTTTTGAACAAACTCAATATGCATATATAGTACTCATGTCAATACAAAAGAATTTGAAAATGTAAGTATAACAGCGTGTATTCTCATCCCTAAAAATATGTAAAAAGTGGGACTGTAGACTCACCTTTGAATAAAGCTCGGATTGAAAAGTGAACAATTAACTTGTACGGTTTATAGCCGAGTAATGCAACCTAAGTATACGTATTTAGGTTGGTCAATATATGTATCTTAAATAAGTGTGGTTTCATAGTGTACGTTGTCTTATTGCTCGACTCGACGCGTTTCAAAGTAAAAGTCAACTATATCATGCAAGTCAAACAAAGTCAACCGAAGTCAAACCGAAAGTCAAACTTGGTCAATGTGGTCAACTAAAGTCAACATCAGTAGGTTCATGTCAAATATTGGTCAACATGTCAAACCTAAGTCAAACAATACGTTTTAGGTCATGAATGATCATTTCCACAATTTCAGTTTATCGTTATGCACAAAGTTCATGAACACGTAGCATACTTAGCACATTATCTCATAGTACAAAATTCAAGTAAACATTACAAAATCCTGATCATAAATATACTTAAAATAGATTCCAAAAAGTCTGGCCAGGGACTCATACGACAATTAACAGTCAGGAATCAGAAGGGATACATTTGGGGTTTGCCAAGTCAGTTTCTGACCGCGCACTGATTTCATTTTGGCTATAAAAGGAGTTAGGAACATACAATTGATACAAGACCAGTGGCCATAGTTCAAAGACAAATCAAAGTAACACATATCAAAAATCTAGAAACGTTTGTTTAGCCAATTTTTACAGTTTATTCGTGCAAGTTGAACATCCAGTTTTCAGATCAAATCAGAATCCACATAAAGTATGGCTCTATTGTGCCCAATGCATAAGGTTTCAGAGATTGATATAAACTAACAATAAGTCACATATCATTTTAAGTTTCATTTTCCAGAAGCATACATTCTCAATCAATAAACACAATCCACAGAGTATAAAACAGTGAGCAATTTGCAGATTCGATTCTCATTTAGTTAGTCACATTCACACGCGATTATCCGAATATCTAGATACAATTAGCCTATGATATCCACATGAAATATGAATTACTTTTTGTGTAGATTTCAAATATGTAAATCTTTAATCACAGAAGTTATTAAATTTAATCATACAAGGTTATTTTCATGCAAGTGCTATATAAAACTACTTTTACACTAATTCAAGCATATCTCAGGTTATACATAAGCAAATGACATGATATCCTAGTCTAAATTGAGTGTTTTTAAATTATATTTCCAGTGGTATAAGTTTCACATGCCAAGTCATTGTCTAACAATTCCAGATTTCTGATCAAGCAACAAAAACACAACGATAATTCAAATTGACATAACTTAATCATACGGAAACGAAATCAAGCGAATCCAAAGCCTAAACTCAATAGTTTTTCTCAAGGAATCTGATTATAGCATAATAATTAACATTTGAAAAAACTTAATTTTTCTGATCAAGCAAAAACAAATTCGTTTTTAAACCCTAGCGCATCAAACAATCAAAATAACGATAACGATTAACACGTACGCGTATAGACTTGAGCAATTGACAACATAACTATGAAACTCTCATAAAAATCAGATTTTAAGAATTAGGGTTCATGTAAATATACCTTAGATCGCCAAAAGAATTATACCAACGCGTAGAGGAGATCGAGAATTGCAATCTTTGTGTTGAAAGCTTAATCTAAAAATTAATTTTTGATGTGGTGGTGGTGGGTTGAAGATCGACGGCCAAAGGGTGAGGGGGGAGCTGTAACACCCCGTTTTCCCCGTATATGATTTATAGGTGTATTGCGTATGTACGATAGGCGTATGAAGGGTTTGGGACATGTTTGGGTGTTGAGGTCTTGTATGCAAGGAAAGGTGTCGGACCACGTTAAACTTCACGGCGCGACGAAGGAGGCCGAGGCTCGGCAATTAACTGGAATCCAGATCAGAAGTCTGATTAAAAATGATCCCAGACCTAGGCAAATGTCGCGGCGCGACACTTAAGGCCGCGGCGCGGCGATACGGGTAAACTGGTACCAGATTCTTGTAATTTTAAATAAGGTTCAAGGGCAATTTGGTCATTTCGCGTTTGAGCCAGATTTGAGGTTTTAACCTCATCCACTCATTTCATTTTCCTAATTTCTTTTTCCTTTTCTTTTCATTTTTCTCTCAAAACTCAAACACCCAATTGAATTCAAAGGGATTTTTGGAAAGGAAGAAGCGGGATTTGATCTTTGGCATAGTTGACAAGTTTGTTCTCCTCGTTCTTAGCTACACGGTGATACTAATGGTAAGCTCTAACTCTGAATTTCGTTTTTGTGTTCATCATTCAAATTTGGGGCTTTTGATTGTATGATTCATAGATGGAACCCATTTAGTTGTTAATTGAAGATTAACACCAAGATTCGGGTTTATATGTGTTAAGGGCGGGTTTTGGGTTGGTTAATGATTTAACCATATTTAAGACTTGAGAATGGTGTATAATCACTAGTATTAGTGATTATTGATGTTTTGGAGACTTCTAGGGTTCTTGTGGTTGACTAATTTTGACTAGAGTCAAAATTAGGGTTTATTGATGGTTATGACCCGAATGTCGATTCGTTGAGGTTTACAGACTTAAAATGGATTAAGTTGAAGTATAAAACTGAGTTAAAGGTGTTTTGGTGTCAAAACTTGTAAATGGTGGGATTTTGACTATTATGGGTCAAAATTAGGGTTTAAGTGTCATTTTGGGCAAGACAGGTGTTTAACACCAATGATTGGGTTTAATTGGCATACTAGGACCATTCTCACTTGTGTTAGTGATTATTGGTTAGTTTGGGCACGGTTTGTGCTTGGAAGTGCATTTGGGTCGGAATTGCACTAAGTGTTGTTTTGGGTTGGTTTGTAAATCCACTCTAAGTGTGTTGATGTATTTGTGATAATGGAATAGGTACTTTCCATCGACGAGTTGTGGATTATTCGGTGGCATTCATCAAGGTGACAAGGTGAGTGTTAATATCCTATGTGCATATGTATGTGTAGGATGGGTGCGGGTCGGGTGAAGTGGTTCTCGGTCATAGAGCTCACTTCACATATAGGTGGATTGATGGACTTGTGTATAGGTCCAATTGGCACGGTTGTGCGTTTTGGTTGACAACCTTTGACGAGGTGCACACTTTGTGTGTACGTTATCACATGGGCGGGTGATGTGGATTATATAACCCTAATGGCGAAGGGTTAATATTGTGAGTGGAATAATTATGCATTCATGTTCATGGCGTATTTGTTTGTGGATGTTATGGTAGCATCGAGTGTGAACCACGAGCCAGTAGCGCTATAAAAATAGATGTGAACCACGAGCCGGTAGCATCGAGTGTGAACCACGAGCCGGTAGCACTATAAAAATAGATGTGAACCATGAGCCAGTAGCATCGAGTGTGAACCACGAGCCGGTAGCACTATAAAACAAGGCGTGAACCACGATCCGGTAGCGTCGAAGTGTGAACCACGAGCCGGTAGTACTATAAAAGAGTATGACTCAAATACGTATGGTGTGAACCACGAGCCGGTAGCACCATAGCGTTATGGTTAACCATATTGTGTTTGTGATTGTTTAGCATGTTAAATATTGTATACGTATAATGTCGTATTGTCGTGATGTAGCTAACCCTCCAGGTGTATCTTATTGGCATTTGTTCACATTGTCGTTGGTGAACTTACTCATTGTTGATGTTGTTAGCTTGTTGCTTAGTGATCGTACGGTATGCTTAGATTAGCTTGCCTTTATGCTTGGATGCTTCGGTATGCGGTATTTGTTTATTTTTGTGGCGTGTCCATTTTATGCATATATATGTATGTAGTATATTCTCACTCACTAAGCGTTAGCTTACCTTCTCGTTGTTGATATTTTTATAGGTTCTCATGCTTGGCGGCTCGGGTAAGCTTGGGGATTAGAGATCTTGGCTAGGTTGCTTAGAAGATCTTGCTTTTGTACTCGATTAGGATTTGGGTAGCGTAGTCCCAAATCACCATGCTCGGTTTTGTGTAAACGTAACTAGTTGGGTCATAATGATTATAACCGGTTTATGATTTAACTACGTATTATTGTATTGAGAAGTTTAAATTATTAATGTATGCTTTAAGTTCGTTGAACTTACTTTGGTAACAAATATGTTTTGGTAAATGTGTAATGGGACCTAAAGTATTACTTAACGTATATTAAAAGGAAAAAAAAATTTATGGGCCGGTTTAATACGGGTTGGGTTGTTACAAGTGGTATCAGAGCATGGTCTAAGTGATTTAGGCGACTTGAGATAGGTGCCTAGACTTAGACTTTTGTGTGTGCTTATTTGTTGCGGGACTTGTAGGATTACGGGTCGGAATAGGTTATAGTTAGTGCCTTGTTTGTAGGTGGACTAACATTTATATTAGTAATGTGGATATTATTAATATATTAATTGTTTTGTGATAATAATTCTCGCGTGTGTTTAGATCGCGTAGAATTTTTTTTGTGTTTGCATATATCATCAAGCGAGGCGGTCGTTGTACTAACGAGTTGATACGGCGTGTGTGCGTAATAAGGACTTGCAAACCTTATTACGGGTGCAAATCGTGTCTATCAAGTGATGTATGACGAGTGTTTAGCAAGATGGGGCGGTGTTGTGTGTGTGCTTTATACGTTCGTGATCTAATCGCTTTGCATTCCTTAGAATGGCGACGGGAAATGGGATCAAGACGAACAATGCTGAGTTTAACTCTAGAGTTACGGCCGCCGTTACGGAGCAAATGAGTGTATTTCGAGAAGAAATGGTTAGGAAGTATTCCAAATTTCGGGGTAGTAGTGAAATGGAGCGTTATCTTAAGAGCTTCATGAGGACTAAACCCCCGATGTATGACGGGAAACCGGATCCTTTGGTAAGCACAACTTGGATCTCGGATGTCGAAGGGTGTTTTCGTACTATTGAATGCCCTCCTGAGAAGAAGACGAGACTCGCTACTAGTTTGTTGCGGGGTAGGGCAAAGGATTGGTTGGATGGTAAGATTGATCTTGTCAGTGGTGAACCATTTATGGCATTATCATGGGACGAGTTTAAGAAGGAATTCTTTGAGGAGTTCCGGACTTCAGCCAATTTGTCAAAAATGCGTAATGAGTTGCGAAATTTGCAACAGGGTTCTATGTGTAGTGACCCGAACTTTTCTATGTTTATATATATAATAAATGAAATTTTTATTTACATGATTAAGTGTTTCCAACATGTTAAGCAATCAAACTTGTTAAGACTTGATTAATTGAAATAGGTTTCATATAGACAATTGACCACCCAAGTTGACCGGTGATTCACGAACGTTAAAACTTGTAAAAACTATATGATGACATATATATGGATATATATATATAGTTAACATGATATTATGATAAGTAAACATATCATTAAGTATATTAACAATGAACTACATATGTAAAAGCAAGACTACTAACTTAATGATTTTGAAACGAGACATATATGTAACGATTATCGTTGTAACGACATTTAATGTATATATATCATATTAAGAGATATTCATACATCATATTATCATGATAATATAATAATTTAAAATCTCATTTGATATTATAAACATTGGGTTAACAACATTTAACAAGATCGTTAACCTAAAGGTTTCAAAACAACACTTACATGTAACGACTAACGATGACTTAACGACTCAGTTAAAATGTATATACATGTAGTGTTTTAATATGTATTCATACACTTTTGAAAGACTTCAAGACACTTATCAAAATACTTCTACTTAACAAAAATGCTTACAATTATATCCTCGTTCAGTTTCATCAACAATTCTACTCGTATGCACCCGTATTCGTACTCGTACAATACACAGCTTTTAGATGTATGTACTATTGGTATATACACTCCAATGATCAGTTCTTAGCAGCCCATGTGAGTCACCTAACACATGTGGGAACCATCATTTGGCAACTAGCATGAAATATCTCATAAAATTACAAAAATATGAGTAATCATTCATGACTTATTTACATGAAAACAAAATTACATATCCTTTATATCTAATCCATACACCAACGACCAAAAACACCTACAAACACTTTCATTCTTCAATTTTCTTCATCTAATTGATCTCTCTCAAGTTCTATCTTCAAGTTCTAAGTGTTCTTCATAAATTCTACAAGTTCTAGTTTCATAAAATCAAGAATATTTCCAAGTTTGCTAGCTTACTTCCAATCTTGTAGAGTGATCATCCAACCTCAAGAAATCTTTCTTATTTATAGTAAGATATCTCATACAAGGTAATACTCATATTCAAACTTTGATTCAATTTCTATAACTATAACAATCTTATTTCGAGTGGAAATCTTACTTGAACTTGTTTTTCGTGTCATGATTCTGCTTCAAGAACTTTCAAGCCATCCAAGGATCCTTTGAAGCTAGATCCATTTTTCTCATTTTCAGTAGCTTTATCCAGAAAACTTGAGGTAGTAATGATGTTCATAACATCATTCGATTCATACATATAAAGCTATCTTATTCGAAGGTTTAAACTTGTAATCACTATAACATAGTTTAGTTAATTCAAAACTTGTTCGCAAACAAAAGTTAATCCTTCTAACTTGACTTTTAAAATCAACTAAACACATGTTCTATATCTATATGATATGCTAACTTAATGATTTAAAACCTGGAAACACGAAAAACACCGTAAAACCGGATTTACGCCGTCGTAGTAACACCGCGGGCTGTTTTGGGTTAGTTAATTAAAAACTATGATAAACTTTGATTTAAAAGTTGTTCTTCTGGGAAAATGATTTTTCTCATGAACATGAAACTATATCCAAAAATCATGGTTAAACTCAAAGTGGAAGTATGTTTTCTAAAATGGTCATCTAGACGTCGTTCTTTCGACTGAAATGACTACCTTTACAAAAATGAATTGTAACTTATATTTCCGACTATAAACCTATACTTTTTCTATTTAGATTCATAAAATAAAGTTCAATATGAAACCATAGCAATTTGATTCACTCAAAACGGATTTAAAATGAAGAAGTTATGGGTAAAACAAGATTGGATAATTTTTCTTGTTGTAGCAACGTGAAAATTGGTAACAAATCTATATTAATCATATCCTAGCTAACTTATATTGTATTATACATGTATTCTAATATATTATGTAATCTTGGGATACCATAGACACGTATGAAAATGTTTTGACATATCATATCGACCCATGTGTATATATTATTTGGAACAACCATAGACACTCTATATGCAGTAATGTGAGAGTTAGCTATACAGGGTTGAGGTTGATTCCAAAAATATATATACTTTGAGTTGTGATCTAGCCTGAGACGTGTATACACTGGGTCGTGGATTGATTCAAGATAATATATATCAATTTTTTTCTGTACATCTAACGTTGGACAACTAGTTGTAGGTTACTAACGAGGACAGCTGACTTAATAAACTTAAAACATCAAAATGTATTAAAAGTGTTGTAAATATATTTTGAATATACTTTGATATATATGTACATATTTGTTATAGGTTCGTGAATCGACCAGTGGCCAAGTCTTACTTCCCGACGAAGTAAAAATATGTGAAAGTGAGTTATAGTCCCACTTTTAAAATCTAATATTTTTGGGATGAGAATACATGCAGGTTTTATAAATGATTTACAAAATAAACACAAGTACGTGAAACTACATTCTATGGTTGAATTATCGAAATCGAATATGCCCCTTTTTATTAAGTCTGGTAATCTAAGAATTAGGGAACAGACACCCTAATTGACGCGAATCCTAAAGATAGATCTATTGGGCCTAACAAACCCCATCCAAAGTACCAGATGCTTTAGTACTTCGAAATTTATATCATATCCGAAGGGTGTCCCGGAATGATGGGGATATTCTTATATATGCATCTTGTTAATGTTGGTTACCAGGTGTTCACCATATGAATGATTTTTATCTCTATGTATGGGATGTATATTGAAATATGAAATCTTGTGGTCTATTGTTACGATTTGATATATATAGGTTAAACCTATAACTCACCAACATTTTTGTTGACGTTTAAAGCATGTTTATTCTCAGATGAATATTAAGAGCTTCCGCTGTTGCATACTAAAATAAGGACAAGATTTGGAGTCCATGTTTGTATGATATTATGTAAAAACTGCATTCAAGAAACATATATCGATGTAATATATTTCTATTGTAAACCATTATGTAATGGTCGTGTGTAAACAGTATATTTTAGATTATCATTATTTTATAATCTACGTAATGCTTTTGAAACCTTTATTGATAAAATAAAGGTTATGGTTGTTTTAAAAATGAATGCAGTCTTTGAAAAACGTCTCATATAGAGGTCAAAACCTCGCAACGAAATCAATTAATATGGAACGTTTATAATCAATATGAACGGGACATTTCAGTTGGTATCCGAGCGTTGGTCTTAGAGAACCAAAATTTTGCATTAGTGTGTCTTATCGAGTTTGTTAGGATGCATTAGTAAGTCTGGACTTCGATCGTGTTTACTTGAAAAATGATTGCTTAACAAATTTTGTTGGAAACTATATATTTTTAACATGTGAATATTATGTGATATATTAATCTCTTAACGCGTTTCATATTATGTGATAGATTTCTACCTCTAGAACAAGTCCCATTGACTCACCTAATAATAATGAAGAGTCAAATGTAAATTGGAATGATTCGTGGACTGATTCACAAGTTCCCGAAGAGGAACCGGAAGAAGAGTCGGAACCGGAAGAAGAATCAGAACCGGAAGAAGAAATAGAACCAGTAGGGGAAATAATAAAACGGTTAAGTAGAAGAAAATCCTCAACCAACCGACCAAAGTTAATTATGGTCAATGGTGTTTCTGCCAAGGAAGCAAAGTATTGGGAGGATTACCAATTCTCTGATGAATCGGATCCCGACAAGGATTCCGATGATGTAATAGAAATTACCCCAACACAATTTAATAAGGCAAAAGAGAACAATAAGGGAAAGGGCATAAAAATAGAGAAATTTGATTCCAAACCCGATGAACTTTATATGTATCGTCAACACCCGTATTTCTTAAGTTGTGACAATAACACGGGAACCTCTAAACCACCAGGTTTTTCTAAACCAATGTGGAAAACGACGGCTCGTATTAGGGGAACATCATATATCCCTATAAACTTAGCAAAACGAACCAAAACCGAAGAAGAAGAAACGAGCGAGTCGGAATAAGATAGTTGTATTCGTGTGGTGTAATATATGTAATATAGTATGTTTATGCTTTATGATATATGTAAAAATTGCTTGTATTAATAAGTATTTTTTTTTATGAATCTAACTCTTGTCTATTTTACAGTATAAAAACACAAAATGGATAGACAACCCAATATTTTAAGAGACCTACCCGGAGACATGATTGATGAAATCTTGTCTAGAGTCGGTCAGAATTCCTCGGCACAACTATTTAAGGCGAGATCAGTTTGTAAGACATTCGAAGAACGTTCCAAGAATGCCTTGATTTATAAAAGGCTTTCGATCAAAAGATGGGGGATATCACATTGGGAAATCCATAAGTTACGATGTGTTTACTTTGACGCATATATTGCGGGGAACCCAAATGCTATTTTACGCAACGGGTTAAGAAATTATTTTGACTCAATATATCCGAATATAGGACTTCGTGATTTAGAAAAAGCGGCTAACATGTAACATAAAGAAGCATGTTATGCTTACGGGTTAGTAATGTTCGCTTCTCACCAAAGTGAGAACAAGAACATCGGGCTACAACTATTAAACAAAACGTTCCCACAAGTGACGGAGTCGGTAATTGGGGTAAGAAATGAGGTTTTTAGGTTATTACGAGACTGTTGGTCATTACGTAACCTTCATCCTTTTGACAGCGTTACAACACATTGTCTTACTATCGGTCACAACGGTTATGTTCCACAAAACCAAGGATGGGAAGTGGTATTAGTAAAACCAGAATGCATGACTTGTTTCTGGACGTATGAATTACGTGTCTTTATTACCTTTGCTGAACGCCTTATTTATTAACTAGAATTATCTTCGCAACTACTTTGTATCAAAGTTTTATGTGCTATATTTCAAGCTATATGTAAAAAAAAGCGGTATTGTAAGTTTGCAAGTTATTGTATAAAGGTTTGAATATGATATTTTTTTTTTTTGTGATTAGTTTTTCATATAGAATTGTAGTAGTTGAAATGGTATGTTAGCTACTAAGTATGAACTTAACGGGTAGGTACTACCCAAATTAAAGAGTATAAAACGCTAATATGAAGAAAGAGCTTTTATAAATAAGTTCATATTACGCTACGAAATACTATTGACTACTCTTGATATTCTATATGATTAACTCGTTTCATTTGACTATTTTGAAGAAAATGGCACCGACTACTCGACACACCTTGAATATGAGCGAAGAGGAATTTCGTGCCTTTCTTGCTTCAAACATAGCCGCAGTACAGGCTGCGCTACATACCAACAATAACCTTGGATCTAGCAGTACAGGAAATCGTGTAGGATGCACCTACAAAGAATTCACTGCCTGCAAACCTTTGGAATTTGATGGAACCGAAGGACCGATCGGATTGAAACGGTGGACCGAGAATGTCGAATCGGTGTTTGCCATAAGTAAGTGTACTGAAGAGGACAAAGTGAAGTACATTACGCATACCTTCACAGGTTCTGCGTTAACATGGTGGAATACCTATCTAGAGCAAGTGGGACAAGATGATGCTTACACACTACCGTGGTCAGCATTCAAGCACTTGATGAACGAGAAGTACCGTCCCAGAACCGAGATCAATAAGCTCAAGACAGAACTTAGAGGGTTACGAACCCAAGGATTTGATATTACCACGTACGAAAGACGATTCACAGAATTATGCCTATTGTGTCCGGGAGTGTTCGAAGATGAGGAAGAGAAGATCGACGCGTTTGTGAAAGGATTACCGGAAAGAATCCAAGAAGATATAAGTTCACACGAGCCCGCCTCCATACAACAGGCATGTAGAATGGCTCACAAACTAGTGAACCAGATTGAAGAAAGAATTAAAGAACAGAGTGCTGAAGAGGCCAATGTGAAGCAAGTCAAAAGAAAGTGGGAGGAAAACGGTGATAAGAATCACCAATACAACAACAACAGCAATTACAACAATAATCGCAACAACTATCCCAACAATCGCAACATCAATCGCAACTACAACAAACAGCCCAACAACAACAACAACAACAACAACAACAACAACAACAACAACAACAACAACAACAACAACAACAACAACAACAACAACAACAACAACAACAACAACAACAACAACAACAACAATAACAACAACAACAGCAACTACAACAATCATCCCAACAACAATAATAACCGCAACAACTACAACAATCAGAAGCAGCTATGCCAAAGGTGTGAAAAGTATCACTCGAGGTTCTGCACCAAATTTTGCAACAAGTGTAAAAGAAATGGTCATAGCGCGGTGAAGTGTGAGGTCTACGGACCAGGGGTTAACAGAACGAAAGGAACAAATGGTGTCAGAACAAGTAATGGCGGAGCAAGTAGTGTCGGAGCAAGTTATGCCAATGTAGTTTGTTATAAATGTGGAAAACCGGGCCACATTATTAGAAATTGCCCGAACCAGGAGAACACGAATGGACAAGGCCGCGGAAGAGTTTTCAATATTAATGCGGCAGAGGCACAGGAAGACCCGGAGCTTGTTACGGGTACATTTCTTATTGACAATAAATCTGCTTACGTTTTATTTGATTCAGGTGCAGATAGAAGCTATATGAGTAGAGATTTTTGTGCTAAATTAAGTTGTCCATTGATGCCTTTGGATAGTAAATTTTTACTCGAATTAGCAAATGGTAAATTAATTTCAGCAGATAATATATGTCGGAATCGAGAAATTAAACTGGTTAGCGAAACATTTAAGATTGACTTGATACCAGTAGAGTTAAGGAGTTTTGATGTGATAATCGGTATGGACTGGTTGAAAGAAGTGAAAGCAGAGATCATTTGTTACAAAAATGCAATTCGCATTATACGAGAAAAAGGAAAACCCTTAATGGTGTATGGAGAAAAGGGCAACACGAAGCTACATCTTATTAGTAATTTGAAGGCACAAAAACTAATAAGAAAAGGTTAATATGCTGTTCTAGCACACGTCGAGAAAGTACAAACTGAAGAAAAGAGCATCAATGATATGTATTTCCGAAAGAATTACCAGGATTACCCCCACATCGATCCGTTGAATTTCAAATAGATCTTGTACCAGGAGCTGCACCAATAGCTCGTGCTCCTTACAGACTCGCACCCAGCGAGATGAAAGAACGGCAAAGCCAATTACAAGAACTTTTAGAGCGTGGTTTCATTCAACCAAGCACATCACCGTGGGGAGCTCCTGTTTTGTTTGTCAAGAAGAAAGATGGTACATTCAGGTTGTGTATCGACTATCGAGAGTTGAACAAACTTACCATCAAGAACCGCTACCCACTACCGAGAATCGACGACTTATTTGATCAACTACAAGGCTCGTCTGTTTATTCAAAGATTGACTTACGTTCCGGGTATCATCAAATACGGGTGAAAGAAGATGATATTCCAAAGACTGCTTTCAGAACACGTTACGGTCATTACGAGTTTATGGTCATGCCGTTTGGTTTAACTAATGCACCAGCTGTGTTCATGGACCTTATGAACCGAGTGTGTGGACCATACCTTGACAAGTTTGTCATTGTTTTCATTGATGACATACTTATTTACTCAAAGAATGACCAAAAACACGGTGAACATTTGAGAAAGGTGTTAGAAGTATTGAGGAAGGAAGAATTGTACGCTAAGTTTTTAAAGTGTGCATTTTGGTTGGAAGAAGTTCAATTCCTCGGTCACATAGTGAACAAAGAAGGTATTAAGGTGGATCTGGAAAAGATAGAAACTGTTGAAAAGTGGGAAACCCCGAAAACTCCGAAACACATACGTCAGTTTTTAGGACTAGCTGGTTACTACAGAAGGTTCATCCAAGACTTTTCCAGAATAGCAAAACCCTTGACTGCATTAACGCATAAAGGGAATAAATTTGAATGGAAGGATGAACAAGAGAAAGCGTTTCAGTTATTGAAGAAAAAGCTAACTACGGCACCTATATTGTCATTGCCTGAAGGGAATGATGATTTTGTGATTTATTGTGACACATCAAAGCAAGGTCTCGGTTGTGTATTAACGCAACGAACGAAGGTGATTGCTTATGCGTCTAGACAATTGAAGATTCACGAAAAAAAATTATACGCCGCATGATTTGGAATTAGGCGCAGTTGTTTTTGCATTAAAGACTTGGAGGCACTACTTATATGGGGTCAAAAGTATTATATATACCGACCACAAAAGTCTTCAACACATATTTAATCAGAAACAACTGAATATGAGGCAGCGTAGGTGGATTGAATTGTTGAATGATTACGACTTTGAGATTCGTTACCACCCAGGGAAGGCAAATGTGGTAGCCGACGCCTTGAGCAGGAAGGACAGAGAACCCATTCGAGTAAAATCTATGAATATAATGATTCACAATAACCTTACTACTCAAATAAAGGAGGCGCAACAAGGAGTTTTAAAAGAGGGAAATTTAAAGGATGAAATACCCAAAGGATCGGAGAAGCATCTTAATATTCGGGAAGACGGAACCCGGTATAGGGCTGAAAGGATTTGGGTACCAAAATTTGGAGATATGAGAGAAATGGTACTTAGAGAAGCTCATAAAACCAGATACTCAATACATCCTGGAACAGGGAAGATGTACAAGGATCTCAAGAAACATTTTTGGTGGCCGGATATGAAAGCCGATGTTGCTAAATACGTAGGAGATTTTTTTTAACGTGTTCTAAGGTCAAAGCTGAGCATCAGAAATCACCAGGTCTACTTCAACAACCCGAAATCCCAGAATGGAAATGGGAAAACATTACCATGGATTTCATTACTAAATTGCCAAGGACTGCAAGTGGTTTTGATACTATTTGGGTAATAGTTGATCGTCTCACCAAATCAGCACACTTCCTGCCAATAAGAGAAGATGATAAGATGGAGAAGTTAGCACGACTGTATTTGAAGGAAGTCATCTCCAGACATGGAATACCAATCTCTATTATCTCTGATAGGGACGGCAGATTTATTTCAAGATTCTGGCAGACGTTACAACAAGCATTAGGAACTCGTCTAGACATGAGTACTGCCTATCATCCACAAACTGATGGGCAGAGCGAAAGGACGATACAAATGCTTGAAGACATGCTACGAGCATGTGTTATTGATTTCGAAAATCGTTGGGATCGACATCTACCGTTAGCAGAATTTTTCTACAACAACAGCTATCATTCAAGCATTGAGATGGCGCCATTTGAAGCACTTTATGGTAGAAAGTGCAGCTCTCCAATTTGTTGGAGTGAAGTGGGGGATAGACAGATTACGGGTCTAGAGATAATACAAGAAACTACCGAGAAGATCATCCAAATTCAACAACGGTTGAAAACCGCCCAAAGTCGACAAAAGAGCTACGCCGACATTAAAAGAAAAGACATAGAATTTGAAATTGGAGAGATGGTCATGCTTAAGGTTGCACCTTGGAAAGGTGTTGTTCGATTTGGTAAACGAGGGAAATTAAATCCAAAGTATATTGGACCATTCAAGATTATTGATCGTGTCGGACCAGTAGCTTACCGACTTGAGTTACCTCAACAACTTGCGAATGTACATAACACTTTCCACGTCTCGAATTTAAAGAAATGTTTTACTAAAGAAGATCTCACTATTCCATTGGACGAAATCCAAATCAATGAAAAACTTCAATTCATTGAAGAACCCGTAGAAATAATGGATCATGAGGTTAAGAGACTTAAACAAAGCATGATACCGATTGTTAAGGTTCGATGGAATGCTCGTAGAGGACCCGAGTTCACCTGGGAGCGTGAAGATCAGATGAAGAAGAAATACCCGCATTTATTTCCAGAAGATACGTCAACACCTCTAACTGCTTAAAATTTCGGGACGAAATTTATTTAACGGGTAGGTACTGTAGTGACCCGAACTTTTCCATGTTTATATATATATATTAAATGAAATTTTTATTTACATGATTAAGTGTTTCCAACATGTTAAGCAATCAAACTTTTTAAGACTTGATTAATTGAAATAGATTTCATATAGACAATTGACCACCCAAGTTGACCGGTGATTCACGAACGTTAAAACTTGTAAAAACTATATGATGACATATATATGGATATATATATATAGTTAACATGATATTATGATAAGTAAACATATCATTAAGTATATTAACAATGAACTACATATGTAAAAGCAAGACTACTAACTTAATGATTTTGAAACGAGACATATATGTAACGATTATCGTTGTAACGACATTTAATGTATATATATCATATTAAGAGATATTCATACATCATATTATCATGATAATATAATAATTTAAAATCTCATTTGATATTATAAACATTGGGTTAACAACATTTAACAAGATCGTTAACCTAAAGGTTTCAAAACAACACTTACATGTAACGACTAACGATGACTTAACGACTCAGTTAAAATGTATATACATGTAGTGTTTTAATATGTATTCATACACCTTTTAAAGACTTCAAGACACTTATCAAAATACTTCTACTTAACAAAAATGCTTACAATTACATCCTCGTTCAGTTTCATCAACAATTCTACTCGTATGCACCCGTATTCGTACTCGTACAATACACAGCTTTTAGATGTATGTACTATTGGTATATACACTCCAATGATCAGCTCTTAGCAGCCCATGTGAGTCACCTAACACATGTGGGAACCATCATTTGACAACTAGCATGAAATATCTCATAAAATTACAAAAATATGAGTAATCATTCATGACTTATTTACATGAAAACAAAATTACATATCCTTTATATCTAATCCATACACCAACGACCAAAAACACCTACAAACACTTTCATTCTTCAATTTTCTTCATCTAATTGATCTCTCTCAAGTTCTATCTTCAAGTTCTAAGTGTTCTTCATAAATTCTACTAGTTCTAGTTTCAGAAAATCAAGAATACTTCCAAGTTTGCTAGCTTACTTCCAATCTTGTAGAGTGATCATCCAACCTCAATAAATATTTCTTATTTACAGTAATATATCTTTCTCATACAAGGTAATACTCATATTCAAAATTTTATTCAATTTCTATAACTATAACAATCTTATTTCGAGTGGAAATCTTACTTGAACTTGATTTTCGTGTCATGATTCTGCTTCAAGAACTTTCAAGCCATCCAAGGATCCTTTGAAGCTAGATCCATTTTTCTCATTTCCAATAGCTTTATCTAGAAAACTTGAGGTAGTAATGATGTTCATAACATCATTCGATTCATACATATAAAGCTATCTTATTCGAAGGTTTAAACTTGTAATCACTAGAACAAAGTTTAGTCAATTCAAAACTTGTTCGCAAACAAAAGTTAATCCTTCTAACTTGACTTTTAAAATCAACTAAACACATGTTCTATATCTATATGATATGCTAACTTAATGATTTAAAACCTGGAAACACGAAAAACACCGTAAACCCGGATTTACGCCGTCGTAGTAACACCGCGGGCTGTTTTGGGTTAGTTAATTAAAAACTATGATAAACTTTGATTTAAAAGTTGTTCTTATGGGAAAATGATTTTTCTCATGAACATGAAACTATATCCAAAAATCATGGTTAAACTCAAAGTGGAAGTATGTTTTCTAAAATGGTCATCTAGACGTCGTTCTTTCGACTGAAATGACTACCTTTACAAAAATGACTTGTAACTTATATTTCCGACTATAAACCTATACTTTTTCTGTTTAGAATCATAAAATAAAGTTCAATATGAAACCATAGCAATTTAATTCACTCAAAACGGATTTAAAATGAAGAAGTTATGGGTAAAACAAGATTGGATAATTTTTCTTGTTGTAGCAACGTGAAAATTGGTAACAAATCTATATTAATCATATCCTAGCTAACTTATATCGTATTATACATGTATTCTAATATATAATGTAATCTTGGGATACCATAGACATGTATGCAAATGTTTTGACATATCATATTGACCCATGTGTATATATTATTTGGAACAACCGTAGACACTCTATATGCAGTAATGTGGGAGTTAGCTATACAGGGTTGAGGTTGATTCCAAAAATATATATAATTTGAGTTGTGATCTAGCCTGAGACGTGTATACACTGGGTCGTGGATTGATTCAAGATAATATATATCAATTTTTTTCTGTACATCTAACGTTGGACAACTAGTTGTAGGTTACTGACGAGGACAGCTGACTTAATAAACTTAAAACATCAAAATGTATTAAAAGTGTTGTAAATATATTTTGAATATACTTTGATATATATGTACATATTTGTTATAGGTTCGTGAATCGACCAGTGGCCAAGTCTTACTTCCCGACGAAGTAAAAATCTGTGAAAGTGAGTTATAGTCCCACTTTTAAAATCTAATATTTTTGGGATGAGAATACATGCATGTTTTATAAATGATTTACAAAATAGACACAAGTACGTGAAACTACATTCTATGGTCGAATTATCGAAATCGAATATGCCCTTTTTTATTAAGTCTGGTAATCTAAGAATTAGGGAACAGACACCCTAATTGACGCGAATCCTAAAGATAGATCTATTGGGCCTAACAAACCCCATCCAAAGTACCGGATGCTTTAGTACTTCGAAATTTATATCATATCCGAAGGGTGTCCCGGAATGATGGGGATATTCTTATATATGCATCTTGTTAATGTCGGTTACCAGGTGTTCACCATATGAATGATTTTTATCTCTATCTATGGGATGTATATTGAAATATGAAATCTTGTGGTCTATTGTTACGATTTGATATATATAGGTTAAACCTATAACTCACCAACATTTTTGTTGACTTTTAAAGCATGTTTATTCTCAGGTGAATATTAAGAGCTTCCGCTGTTGCATACTAAAATAAGGACAAGATTTGGAGTCCATTTTTGTATGATATTATGTAAAAACTGCATTCAAGAAACATATATCGATGTAATATATTTCTATTGTAAACCATTATGTAATGGTCGTGTGTAAACAGTATATTTTAGATTATCATTATTTGATAATCTACGTAATGCTTTTGAAACTTTTATTGATAAAATAAAGGTTATGGTTGTTTTAAAAATGAATGCAGTCTTTGAAAAACGTCTCATATAGAGGTCAAAACCTCACAACGAAATCAATTAATATGGAACGTTTATAATCAATATGAACGGGACATTTCACTATGGATTTGAATACTCTCAAGACGACCTTTATAGCGAAGGCTCGTTTTTGCCCGGAGTATTTGGGGAATGATAATTTGTTGATGCAAGATTTCTATTGAACCTTGAATGATGACTTGAAGAATAAGATTAGCCGGGGTCACGCGAAATCGTTTGCGGAATTATTCGCCGTGGCTAGAGGTTTCGAGTCGTATACGCGATCAAAGATTGGTGAACCTTCAAGTGAGAGAAGGGTTATTTCGTATGGTGCTCCGAGTAAGAGGAATAAGGGTCCGAGTGTGAGCACGGGTGGTACGTGGACGGGTATACCAGATTCTAGTGCATCTAGATGTTACAATTGTGGCATGAGGGGTCACAAGTCTTGGGAATGTTCGGTACCAAAGGGTGATGGTATGGTGTGTTTCAATTGCTAAGAAGAAGGACATCGTAAGTCAGAATGTCCCAAGTTAGCGGGGACGGGTGCGGCAAGGAGACGTTAAGGTACGTTTCGTTTTAATAAATATGCCCTTTGATTATTTATTAAGTGCCGTTTGAATTAGAGTTGATTCAATGCCTTGTGTTGTGCGTATTATTGTTTTGGGTGACGTTCCTAATGGAAGTACCCTATGGTGATGTTTGATTAATGGGTGAAGGGCGTAAGACTTGGTACAACCAAGCATTCCTTAGTATCTGGGTAATGTTTCTACCAAGCCATGGAAATGGATTTTGGTGTTCGGTTGTTAAGCGCGTGTTCGCTTTTGGGTGGAGGTCGATGAACCATGAGGTTCGACGTGTGGGATGAAACCCGAGAAATCGAGTGTTGATCTCGATGTATGTTGGTAATGGAGTATATAAGACGCGACATTAGGTGCCTCTTTTATACCTACTAGAATGGTGTTCTACTCCGATTGTGTTGTGGTTACATTGTACTTAGGGTACCGGAGTGAAACCCTTAGGTACATGAGTGACTAGGTGGATATTGACAAACTAGAGCAATTGGATGATTTCGAGGGTGTGGTTTGTGTAATCGTGGTACACTTTTTGTTCAAAGTGTTTAAGGATTGATTGAAATCTTTCGTGTGCTCAAGGCTAGAGCAAGATATGGTGATGGGTCGTGTGAGCCCAATCGTTTGTAAAATCTACCTTTGGTAGCATTGTACGGTTGTACGAGTTGTGGAGATGGAACGTAGTTCCAAGTGGGGGAGTTACACTCCCGCACGAGGAGGCCTTAGGGTGAGATTTCGGATGACGTTTTAGTAGGTCCGAAAATTGTGTTGGGACTTAGTTTTGGTCGGTTTGTGGTAGAGTACAATTTCGGTTAAATTGTACTTATGATTTTGGATTTGAATTATCACCGATGTGGTAATGTGGTAAATCTCGTTGAGAGATAATGGACGTGTTTGGTGAGCAAGGTGAAATCCTTCGGTTAAGGGAGGAGTGTGTCGGATTCTCTTCTAGAGAATTAATGTTTTGTGCCTATGTTTGATATAGGTGGTTCTTGCTCGAGTGTGTGAATGGTTAGTGGTATCCGTTAGGATTCACTATGGCGTAGCAGAGCGCGATGTTACGCTACTCGTCGTTCGAGGCCAAAAGGGCGTTGATTGATGAAGCATGACCTTCGGGGTCCGCTGACTTCATCATGGTTATTGATTGGTGGAGCATGACTTTTGAGTTCGCTGACTTCATCATGGTTATTGATTGGTGGAGCATGACTTTCGAGTCCGCTGACTTCATCATGGGAGTATGCGATTGGTGGAGCATGACCTTCGGGGTCCGCTGACTTCATCATGAGCGAGGTGTTATATCGGTGAAGCATGACCGATGACGGGGTCCGCTGACTTCATCCGGTGTTGAGATTGGTGAAGCATGATCTTCGGGTCCGCTGACTTCATCATGGTAGTGGATCGCGTGTAGTTCCGATTCACAAATGAATCATGTAGTTCGGTCATTCCTCCGGGATAGTGACTCTCGTGTAGTTCGGATTCACTAATGCGCGTGTAGTTCGGCCAATCCCGATTGTTGTTGTGGTGAAGGTAGTGAGTCGCGTGTAGTTCGGATTCACTAAGGCGCGTGTGTTTTTGGCCAGCCTTCGTGTCGTGTGATCTATTGGTTGTTTGATACACCAATGGTGGGGTCGTGAGGAACGTGTTGTCTGATTAGTGATGTGATAGCCGTGTTTCGCTCACATGTTGTTACGGGTGTGACAATAGTCGATTTGGTACACCTTGGGATTTGCGTTTCCATAGTCGTTTTGGGAGCTATCGGTTTTAGTCGTTGGATTATGATGTTACGGTAGTTACGTATTGGTTGTATTGCGCACTACAAGGGATGTTTAGTGATGAGTATTATTCGTAAGGATTCGTTTGGTTTGGTCTTCATCGTTTCGGGTTGTTGACCTTAGGTTGAGACTTGGTTTGTTTTTTTTAGCGTCGTACTCGGTAAGGGTATGCTAAGGAATTGATATCTCGGTACGAGATTGTTTGAGTTTTCCCGATGTGAGGGATTGAGTTAGTGCTAGTGCTCGGAATTATGGGATTTGATAAATCGCAGGTGACGATTTAGTTGTTAAAGGCAATTCATTGGGAAGAATTGCTTAGGAAAGTCGGTTGGGACTTATGTTTGAGGACCGTGAAGTGTGGCCCGTTTGGTTAAGTGACGAGGATCACGAGGACGTGATCAAGTCTAAGTGGGGGAGAGTTGTAACACCCCGTTTTCCCCGTATATGATTTATAGGTGTATTGCGTATGTACGATAGGCGTATGAAGGGTTCGGGACATGTTTGGGTGTTGAGGTCTTGTATGCAAGGAAAGGTGTCGGACCACGTTGAACGTCGCGGCGCGACGAAGGAGGCCGCGGCGCGGCAATTAACTGGAATCCAGATCAGAAGTCCGATTAAAAATGATCCCAGACCTAGGCAAATGTCGCGGCGCGACACTTAAGGCCGCGGCGCGGCGATACGGGCAAACTGGTACCAGATTCTTGTAATTTTAAATAAGCTTTAAGGGCAATTTGGTCATTTCGCGTTTGAGCCAGATTTGAGGTTTTAACCTCATCCACTCATTTCATTTTCCTAATTTCCTTTTCCTTTTCTTTTCATTTTTCTCTCAAAACTCAAACACCCAAATGAATTCAAAGGGATTTTTGGAAAGGAAGAAGCGGGATTTGATCTTTGGCGTAGTTGACAAGTTTGTTCTCCTCGTTCTTAGCTACACGGTGATAATAGTGGTAAGCTCTAACTCTGAATTTCGTTTTTGTGTTCATCATTCAAATTTGGGGCTTTTGATTGTATGATTCATAGATGGAACCCATTTAGTTGTTAATTGAAAATTAACACCAAGATTCGGGTTTATATGTGTTAAGGGCGGGTTTTGGGTTGGTTAATGATTTAACCATGTTTAAGACTTGAGAATGGTGTATAATCACTAGTATTAGTGATTATTGATGTTTTGGAGACTTCTAGGGTTCTTGTGGTTGACTAATTTTGACTAGAGTCAAAATTAGGGTTTGTTGATGGTTATGACCCGAATGTCGATTCGTTGAGGTTTATAGACTTAAAATGGATTAAGTTGAAGTATAAAACCGAGTTAAAGGTGTTTTGGTGTCAAAACTTGTAAATGGTGGGATTTTGACTATTATGGGTCAAAATTAGGGTTTAAGTGTCATTTTGGGCAAGACAGGTGTTTAACACCTATGATTGGGTTTAATTGGCATACTAGGACCATTCTCACTTGTGTTAGTGATTATTGGTTAGTTTGGGCACGGTTTGTACTTGGAAGTGCATTTGGGTCGGAATTGCACTAAGTGTTGTTTTGGGTTGGTTTGTAAATCCACTCTAAGTGTGTTGATGTATTTGTGATAATGGAATAGGTACTTTCCATTGACGAGTTGTGGATTATTCGGTGGCATTCATCAAGGCAACAAGGTGAGTGTTAATATCCTATGTGCATATGTATGTGTAGGATGGGTGCAGGTCGGGTGAAGTGGTTCTCGGTCATAGAGCTCACTTCACATATAGGTGGATTGATGGACTTGTGTATAGGTCCAATTGGCACGGTTGTGCGTTTTGGTTGACAACCTTTGACGAGGTGCACACTTTGTGTGTACGTTATCACATGGGCGGGTGATGTGGATTATATAACCCTAATGGCGAAGGGTTAATATTGTGAGTGGAATAATTATGCGTTCATGTTTATGGCGTATTTGTTTGTGGATGTTATGGTAGCATCGAGTGTGAACCACGAGCCGGTAGCGCTATAAAAATAGATGTGAACCACGAGTCGGTAGCATCGACTGTGAACCACGAGCCGGTAGCACTATAAAAATAGATGTGAACCACGAGCCGGTAGCATCGAGTGTGAACCACGAGCCGGTAGCACTATAAAACGAGGCGTGAACCACGAGCCGGTAGCGTCGAAGTGTGAACCACGAGCCGGTAGCACTATAAAAGAGTATAACTCAAATACGTATGGTGTGAACCACGAGCCAGTAGCACTATAGCGTTATGGTTAACCATATTGTGTTTGTGATTGTTTAGCATGTTAAATATTGTATACGTATAATGTTGTATTGTCGTGATGTAGCTAACCCTCCGGGTGTAGCTTATTGGCATTTGTTCACATTGTCGTTGGTGAACTTACTCATTGTTGATGTTGTTAGCTTGTTGCTTAGTGATCGTACGGTATGCTTAGATTAGCTTACCTTTATGCTTGGATGCTTCGGTATGCGGTATTTGTTTATTTATGTGGCGTGTCCATTTTATGCATATATATGTATGTAGTATATTCTCACTCACTAAGCGTTAGCTTACCCTCTCGTTGTTGATATTTTTATAGGTTCTCATGCTTGGCGGCTCGGGTAAGCTTGGGGATTAGAGATCTTGGCTAGGTTGCTTAGAAGATCTTGCTTTTGTACTCGATTAGGATTTGGGTAGCGTAGTCCCAAATCACCATGCTCGGTTTTGTGTAAACGTAACTAGTCGGGTCATAATGATTATAACCGGTTTATGATTTAACTACGTATTATTGTATTGAGAAGTTTAAATTATTAATGTATGCTTTAAGTTCGTTGAACTTACTTTGATAACAAATATGTTTTGGTAAATGTGTAATGGGACCTAAAGTATTACTTAACGTATATTAAAAGCAAAAAAAAATTTATGGGCCGGTTTAATACGGGTTGGGTTGTTACAGGAGCCAAATATGTCGACTAAATTAGGGTGGGGAGGAAGAAAGTAGTTTTTTGTGATTTAATTGGGAATTTAAATGAGAGTCTAACCACACTAGTTAAACACACAAGCCCAAAAACAAAATTAAAGGGGGGTGGGATGGGGGTTCACGGCCAATTGGCCCAATGGGAGTGTTCCCGAGCTCTCGTTGTCTAGTACTGTGTAATCGTGGCTCGTTTCAAGTGCCGTTTAAACGTACCGAAGGCCCGGAATGCTAAACCGATCGTTAAAACGCAACCAAACGTTTAATTTATTAAAAACCCAATAAATTAAATATTTTTAAAAAGTTAATAATTATTAAAATAATTATTAAAATAAACCCGAGCGTTTCGTTGATCAAAAAGTCGTTATCAAAATCGTATCATTTTCATCGTATTTCATTGTCCGAAATATTTATATGAATTAATATCAACTCATATTAATTATTGTAGCCCTCCAAAGATCAAGTATGCATTTATTACACATAAACACATAAAAGTCAAATAATCACCGTTAAATAAACTAACGGAAGGTTAACGGAAGTAACGGAAAAAGCAGGGTTGTTACATTACCCAATGTTATTGAAAATTTCGTCCCGAAATTTTAGTGATCGTCCTCTGAAGTAGTTTCCTCGGGAAACAATTGTGGGTATTTCAATCTCATCTGGTCTTTACGCTCCCACGTGAACTCTGGTCCTCTTCTCGCGTTCCACCGAACTTTAACGATGGGAATTCTGCTTTGTTTCAACTGTTTGACCTCACGGTCCAAAATATCGACAGGTTCCTCAATGAAATGAAGTTTGTCATCGATACGTAGTTCCTCTAAAGGAATAATCAAATTCTCATAGGCTAGGCACTTCTTTAGATTGGATACATGAAAAATATCGTGTATACCGCTGAGTGCTTGTGGCAGCTCCAATCTGTAAGCTACCGGTCCAACTCTTTTAGTTATCTCGAACGGTCCAACATACCTAGGACTCAGTTTACCTCGTTCCCCAAATCGTGCAACACCCTTTCAAGGTGATACTTTAAGCATAACTTTGTCACCAACTTGGAATCCTATGTCCTTCCGTCAAACATCGACGTAACTCTTTTGACGACTCCCAGCCGTTCTCAATCATTCCTGAATCTGTAGGATTTTCTCAGTTGTCTCCTGAATAATCTCAGGGCGTGTCAACTGACTATCTCCCAACTCGCTCCAATATACGGGAGACCTACACTTCGTTCCGTACAATGCCTCGAAAGGTGCAGCCTTAATGCTCGCATGGTAACTGTTATTGTATGAGAACTCAGCTAGTAGTAAATACTTATCCCATCCGTTCCCGAAATCAATGACACATGCCCTCAACATGTCCTCAAAAGTCTGAATAGTTCGTTTGCTCTGGCCATCTGTCTGGGGGTGATATGTTGTACTCATATCTAAACGAGTCCCCATTGCTTTCTGTAATGACTGCCAAAATCTGGAAGTGAATCTGCTGTCGCGATCGGATATAATGGATATAGGCACTCCATGCCTAGAGACGACTTCCTTAATGTAGATTTGAGCCAACTTCTCCATTTTATCAGTCTCGCTTATCGGTAAGAAGTGTGCAGACTTAGTGAGACGATCCATGATAACCCAAATAGTATTGTGACCTCCCGCCGTTCTCGGCAGTTTTGTGATGAAGTCCATGGTAATACCTTCCCACTTCCACTGGGGAATCTCTGGTTGAGTTAATAATCCTGATGGCTTCTGATGTTCAGCCTTGACTTTAGCGCAAGTCAAGCACTTCCCGACATAGGTAGCAATGTCAGCTTTTAAATTCGGCCACCAATAAAACGCCTTCAAATCTTGGTACATCTTATCTGATCCCAGATGAATTGAGTATCTCGACTTATGTGCTTCCTCCAACACTAGTTCTCTCAATCCACCAAACTTTGGTACCCAAATTTGGTTAGCAAAGTACCATGTTCCGTCCTCTTTGATGTCAAATTTCTTATCCATTCCTCTGAGAAATTCAACATCGACATTTTCTTGTTTCATGGCTTCTTGTTGTGCTTCGCGGATTTATGATGTGAGATTCGTACGGACAACTATGTTAAGAGCTTTAACCCTAAGAGGTTTCTCTTGCTCCTTTCTGCTTAAGGCATCTGCCACAACATTCGCCTTGCCCGGTTGGTATTGAAGTTCGCAGTTATAATCGTTAAGTAGTTCCATCCAATGTCGTTGTCTCATGTTGAGCTGTTTCTGATCGAATATGTGCTGTAAACTCTTATGGTCAGTGAAGATAGTGAACTTGGTTCCAAATAGGTAGTGTCTCCACATTTTAAGTGCAAACGCAATAGCTCCTAACTCAAGGTCGTGCGTAGTGTAGTTCTGCTCGTGAATCTTTAACTGACGCGATCCATAAGCAATAACCTTGTTTCGTTGCATAAGCACGCAACCCATTCCTTGACGTGAGGCATCACAATAAACAACAAAATCTTCACTTCCCTCAGGTAGAGACAATACTGGTGCAGTTGTTAACTTCTCCTTCAACAACTGAAATGCAGTCTCTTGCGGTTCTGACCACTCAAACTTCTTGCCCTTATGAGTCAACGCGGTTAATGGTCGGGAAATCTTAGAGAATCCTTCAATGAATCTCCAATAGTAACCAGCTAGACCCAAAAATTGCCTAATCTGCGTTGGCATCTTTGGAGTTTCCCAATTCTTAACTGACTCAATCTTTGCTGGATCGACCTGTATTCCATTGGCCCCTACAACATGGCCAAGAAATTGTACTTCTGGTAACCAAAATTCACACTTAGAGAACTTTGCATACAACTGCTCTTCTCTAAGTATAGTCAATATCGAACGTAGATGCTGCTCATGCTCTTCTCTGTTCTTGGAGTACACCAATATATCATCAATAAACATAATGATGAATTTATCTAGGTATGGCTTACACACACGGTTCATGAGGTCCATGAACACTGCTGGTGCTTTCATCAAACCAAACGACATCACTGTAAACTCATAATATCCATAGCGTGTTCTAAACGCTGTCTTCAGGACATCAGCTTCTTTGACTCTCAATTGCTGATACCCGAATCTCAAATCAATTTTCGAATAACAACTGGATCCCTATAGCTGATCAAATAAGTCATCAATCCTCGGTAGCGGATACCGATTCTTGATTGTCAACTTGTTTAATTCTCTATAGTCGATACACAATCTCATCGACCTATCCTTCTTCTTAACAAATAAGACTGGAGCTCCAACTTGGAAATTCATGGCTATGTGACCCACCTTATAGTACCGGTTACAAATTAGGGCATTACAACTCTGATGTTCTTCACCACGGGAAGCTCTTGTAGTTCTAAAGGTGCAAGTCCGTATATTGTACGCGTAACGGGTGCAGCTGTTGGCACCAAATCAATCCAAAATTCGACTTCACGGTGGGGTGGACGTGTAACCTCAGGGCAATCTCTAATAGTTGGGAAATATTCGGGTCTCTTAAATGTCGGCTCATCTTTACTCACATGTGCCAGAATTGCGAGATATTCTCATCTCATGTACTTCTGGACCTTCGAGTAATTAATGTAACATGACGGTGTACTAATCTCCTCTCCGTACACCATTACCGTCGGTGAAAGGAATTCGAATAGCCTTCTGGTCATAGCTGCCTTGGTTGTATTGTCAGATAACCAGTTTGTTTCAACCACGAGATTAAAACTTCCCAGTTTAATAGTTTTATAGAGTACACGTTGTCTAAGGAAGGTACATGGTTATAAACGTTGCGAACAAACTTCCATAGCTTAACGCTTCTCTCAGCACCAGTGTTAACAGCATATATAAACGTTATGGTTGATGAGTGAGAACGTGACGAATTTCATGGAAAACGAAAATGAACAAGGTATAATGGTGACTCAAACAAAATCTGGTATTTAATCGAAAAGGGTTGGTACAAACTTCCAGATGTATGTGCCTCGCGGGAAAATAGATGAAGTGTAGTTCGCGTCAATGTGTTCAAAATGGTTGTGGGTATAATGAAAATGATTGCCGCTTAAGAGAAGTACGTTGGAAAAGAATGAGAAGGAATACGGTAAAAGTAGTATTACTAGTAGAAATGAGTGATGACGTTAGCGATAAGTAGCGATGGGTTGTGGTAAGCTGTGATAATAGTAGTGACATATAAGTTGTTAGATCGCAATCTCACATCATAAGTATATGTACATATGTATACCAATTGTACCCAATAAGGCATAATAGTTATCAATCGGTAGACTCGTGTTGGGAAACAAATCATGAACGGCGGGTGGCTGAATGATTGGTAAGTTGGAAGTTGGGTAGACAATATCTACTACGTATTGTGCGGGCTGTTATCAGGAATTCCTCCCCTGAAGACGTATCAGAAATGAGTTGTGATGCACGGTAGCGAGTAGTAAAATGTGGAGGTGTTAGTAGTGACACGTAGTACTTAGTAGTGGTAAGTAGTAATGAGTAGTATTGAGTAGTAGAAAGTAGCAGGGGTAGCGGTAAGTGGTATTTAGTAATGACAAGCAGTGAGAAATAGTGATCAGTCGTGACTAGCAGTCGGAGGCAGCGTTAAGTAGTAGTTAGTAGTGATAAACAGTATTCAGTAGTGGTATGAGATGACGAGTGTGTTCAAGTAGTGTCTTAGTAGTGACAAGTAGTGATCGGTGGTGGTAGGCAGTATCGAGAAGTGATGAGTTGGGTCAAAATTACAAGTTATAATACAATTAATTTGCACAGTGTAAGTTTCTACTCACCTTTAAGATTACACGGTTTGTTTTCTAAGCGTTGCTTTCCCAAGTAACCTACTTGACTCGGCCCCAATTCCTTATTTTGCGATGTCGGAACTTCTATATGAGTTACCGTAATGTAATCCCGGTCATTACATTACGCTATCTCACATTTCTATTCGACATCACTCCATAAGTTCAAGATGGCTTAGTCAACTTAATTTAGTTAAATCTGGCTTCGTGTGTACGTATGTGTTTCGTGATATAGTATATTTAGTCCAAGTCCATGTTGTATGGTATAAGGCGTATATGTATGTGGTGTAATGTGTAGCCCTACATGTAGCATTGTGAAGCAAATAGTGCAGGTATGGTGTATAAAAGTCATCCAAGACACCTGGCTATAGACTAGACTTCACTAATGCGCCCTACGGTTAGACACACTAATGTATCCTAGTTCCCTATAGCCACAGCTCTGATACCAACTATAACACCCCGTCAAAAATCCCTTTAACTGAACATTAACTCTGGTCCCAGTGCTTGGCTTGACTTCTACGTAACAGCAATATTCTACAGCGGAAGCAATTAATACCTGAGAATAAATCACGCAAAACGGATCAACAATAATGTTGAGTGAATCTACAGGTTTTAGTTAAACAATACAGTATGTTTAAGAAATAATATACTTCCGAAAAACGTTTAATAGTGGAAGACCACAAAGTTTTATATCAAAAGTTTGCATACAGCAATGTCAAGTGTTATTTATTCGTAATCAGTGATATCAAGTTCCAAATGTGTGACACCAAAATAGTTTCATTTCATATACTCGTAGACTTTACCATGTCTAGTTTAAAATGTTTGTAAACCACAGTTTCAAGTAACGTATCATAGTATCTGAAAAACGGTTATCAGAAAAATAGTTTAATTTCCTTGACCACGAGATTTTGCAAGTACAACACAAATTCGTAAAATGTTTGCATAATATGAGCACCTGAATACTAGCAATGACCCGAGTATAGAAGCCACTATACCTGCCTGTACCTCCTAAAATGTTATACACTTGTTCAAATGTATTTAATGTTCAAAGTAAATGCGCCACGGTTAATATTGTTTGGGCGAGGTTGTCAACCTAACGGATCTGTCCATCTAAATTGTGCTTACACCGATGGTATTAAAAGTATTCAAGCTAGAGGCTTTTTGAACAAACTCAATATGCATATATAGTACTCATGCCAATACAAAAGCATTTGAAAATGTAAGTATAACAGCGTGTATTCTCATCCCTGAAAACATGTAAAAAGTGGGACTGTAGACTCACCTTTGAATAAAGCTCGGATTGAAAAGTGAACAATTAACTTGTACGGTTTATAGCCGAGTAATGCAACCTAAGTATACGTATTTAGGTTGGTCAATATATGTATCTTAAATAAGTGTGGTTTCATAGTGTACGTTGTCTTATTGCTCGACTCGACGCGTTTCAAAGTAAAAGTCAACTATATCATGCAAGTCAAACAAAGTCAACCGAAAGTCAAACTTGGTCAATGTGGTCAATTAAAGTCAAAATTAGTAGGTTCATGTCAAATATTGGTCAACATGTCAAACCTAAGTCAAACAATACGTTTTAGGTCATGAATGATCATTTCCACAATTTCAGTTTATCGTTATGCACAAAGTTCATGAACACGTAGCATACTTAGCACATTATCTCATAGTACAAAATTCAAGTAAACATGACAAACTCCAGATCATATCATAAATATACTTAAAATAGACTCCAAAAAGTCCTGCCAGGGACTCATACGACAATTAACATTCGGGAATCAGAAGGGATACATTTGGGGTTTGCCAAGTCAGTTTCTGACCGCGCACTGATTTCGTTTTGGCTATAACCGGAGTTAGGAACATGCAATTGATACAAGACCAGTGGCCATAGTTCAAAAACAAATCAATGTAACACATATCAAAATTCTAGAAATTTTTGTTTAGCCAATTTGTACAGTTTATTCGTGCAAGTTGAACATTCAGTTTTCAGCTCAAATCAGAATCCACATAAAGTATGGCTCTATTGTGCTCAATGCATAAGGTTTCACAGATTGACATAAACTAACAATAAGTCACATATCATGTTAAGTTCATTTTATAGAATCATACATGCTCAATCAATAAACACAATCCACAGAGTATAAAACAGTGAGCAATTTGCAGATTCGATTCTCATTTAGTTAGTCACATTCACACGCGATTATCCGAAGATCTAGGTACAATTAGCCTATGATATCCACATGAAAGATGAAGTAATTTTTGTGTAGATTTCAAATATGTAAATCTTTAATTAAATAAGTTACTACATTTTATCATACAAGGTTATTTTCATGCAAGTGCTGTATAAAACTACTTTTACACTAATTCAAGCATATCTCGGGTTATAAATAAGCAAACGACATGATATCCTAGTCTAAATTGAGTGTTTTTAAATTATCTTTCCAGTGGTATAAGTTTCACATGCCAATTGGTTGTCTAACAATTCCAGATTTCTGATCAAGCAACAAAAACACAACGATAATTCAAATTGACATAACTTAATCAAACGGAAACGAAATCAAGAGAATCCAAAGCCTAAACTCAATAGTTTTTCGCAAGGAATCTGATTATAATATAATAATTAACATTTGAAAAACATTTGAAAAACTTAATTTTTCTGATCAAGCAAAAACAAATTCGTTTTTAAACCCTAGCGCATCAAACAATCAAAATAACGATAACGATTAACACGTACGCGTATAGACTTGAGCAATTGACAAAATAACTATGAAACTCTCATAAAAATCAGATTTTAAGAATTAGGGTTCATGTAAATATACCTTAGATCGCTAAAATAATTATACCAACGCGTAGAGGAGATCGAGAATTGCAATCTTTGTGTTGAAAGCTTAATCTAAAAATTAATTTTTGATGTGGTGGTGGTGGGTTGAAGATCGACGTCCAAAGGGTGAGGGGGAGCCAAATATGTCGACTAAATTAGGGTGGGGAGGAAGAAAGTAGTGTTTTGTGATTTAATTGGGAATTTAAATGGGAGCCTAACCACACTAGTTAAACACACAAGCCCAAAAACAAAATTAAAGGGGGTGGGATGGGGGTTCACGGCCAATTGGCCCAATAGGAGTGTTCCTGGGCTCTCGTTGTCTAGTACTGTGTAATCGTGGCTCGTTTCAAGTGCTGTTTAAACGTACCGAAGGCCCGGAACGCTAAACCGATCGTTAAAACGCAACCAAATGTTTAATTTAATTAAAACTCAATAAATTAAATATTTTTAAAAGGTTAATAATTATTAGAATAAACCCGAGCGTTTGGTTGCTCAAAAAGTCGTTATCAAAATCGTATCGTTTTCATCGTATTTCATTGTTCGAAATATTTATTTGAATTAATATCAACCCATATTAATTATTGTAGCCCTCCAAAGATCAAGTATGCATTTATTACACATAAACACATAAAAGTCAAATAATCGCCGTTAAATAAACTAACGGAAGGTTAACGGAAGTTACGAAAAAAGCAGGGTTGTTACAAGAAGGTCCACAATCCCTGAATTGTTTAAAGGTGCATCTTTTTGATGGTTGGTATTGTTGTTGAAATTGCTGTTGTGGAAATGGTTGTTGGTATATGGGCGACTGAACTTGGTTCATCATCATGGGATTTTGATATTGGTAGTTGAACTGTGGTGGCATAACATGTTGAGGGAATTGGTTCTGTAATTGGTGTATTTGCGGTATGGTTTGTGACTGAGCAGTGGCAAAACCTGGTGGTGTATCCTCATTACCCGACTGTCTAGCTAACTCAGGCTCAGTATCTTTTCCTGAGCTTCCTTAAGCTTACTTTCAAGCTCATGCACATAATCAGCCTCGTAATTCTCCGCCTCATCCTCCACATCTGGAGCACTGAACATTCCGGGGTGGATCGGGTTAAGCTTAGTGGATAACTGTTAGTTTACTAAACACTAACATGCACCAAATCCTACATTCACTTAGCCCCATCCCACGAACATGTTTTACTTAACTCAGGGTTTAGGAACAAATACGCGCACATACTTGCTGCTAAACCACGCTCTGATACCAAGTTGTAACACCCTGATTTTTTTTAAATACAGCGGAAGAAAATACTTAATTACCAAAATAGCCTTAATTAACATTTACATAACTTTGTTTACAAACCAACTTTATACAACAACGGTGTTACGTGAAAACATCTGATATGATCGAAATGGACGGTTTTATTTCGCGCGATATCGTTAAGTCGTGGCGCATCAGGGACGGCCACCAAGAAGGGGGGACACTTGTTTTAAATTTATATTTAGCGGGGCCTAAATCGTACTACTCCTTATTATGAGTAAGGGAAGTATGACCTAGAGTCGTATTTTTGAGATATCAGTAGAGTCGAACCTATATATAAAACTTAAGATAATTATAAAGGGCAGGAGTAGTTGGTGATTACCTAATTTTGGGTTTTCTAGATTAAAGTAAAGTAAAGTAAATACGAAAAAATTTGTAATTCAGATAAGGCTAAAACAAGTGCATGCTATGATTTCATTAGTTACTTTGTCGGTATTATGGAATGCTGGCTCATGGATAGGCAGTGACCCTGTATTTACTACACTAATCCTAAACGCCCCTGTCATAAGACATGTCACTGGGGTAATGCACTAGGCTTGAAGATTCTGAATAGACAGCAACGTCCCTTACCCCGGATGCCCGTTCAATCTGACTAGAGGCATACACGTTCAGACAGCTCATCCAATTGCGCGACTCGGTTAGGTAACGTATTAACATTTCGAAATGGTCTAAACTTTCTTAAGCATAATAGAATACATGGTTTTCCATATCCGAGAGACATGATGGGTCGCAATGCTTTCGTTAATGATTGGTTTAGAAGATAGTTAGGCCTTTAAAAGAGTTTAACAATAAAGAACACCATGGCCAAGTCAAGCTGACTTCCAGGAAATGTTCGGTTATCCTAACGGTCCAATCCTTTATGTGTTCGAACAAACAGTTCCTTAATTAACTAAGAATCCCTTAAGCGGGGTACAATGTTTGAGACCGCATTATGGTGAAGTGTACTAGTCAACACTAACCGTGTTCCATGGCCTTGCTTAGCAGAGGTACAACTTACAACAACCGTTGTGCTTCAGCATGCACGTACGAAGTTTATATGCTTGGTGACTACACTAGCATGGTCTAGGACCAACAATGTACTAGGGGTCTAGTCAGATGTTTCACTACAAAAGAGTCCTCAGTCGGAATCCAAGGCTTGGTGGACTTACTACAACCGGTGTGCCTCAGTCAAATTCACATTGTATCTGACAGACTTCTCTTACCAAGGGGTGACACGGATAGTGTACTCTGAATCGGGGTTCACGACTTCCCAATAATAGAGCCAATAACTACATTCTATTAGTTGGAAAAGGGATTGAGTTCAAAGCATAATCAGAAAGCATTTTGACAACATGCACAAGCCATAATATAATTTCGGCATTATAACTGATTACGTCATAACATACACTAAAGATAACTACTCGCAAATCATGGCAACAATATCGCCAAGCATAATAATGGAAGGCATTATAAAAATACAAGGGATAGAATTACCAGTAGATTAAACGAGTTCTGAATACAAAAGTGACAACTTCAAGACCCCTGACCGCTCCTAATACAATATTCGGCGTTCTTCTCCGGGTACTAGGTTTTCCACACGGAATCGAAGACCTTGAAAGTATGATTGATTTTGTACAAGAGAGAGAAAGAAGTGAATTGAAGTGTGTGTTGAAAATGAATGACAAGTTCCCTTTAAATAAGCTTGATTTTTTCCTGCAAACGGCTGGCAGGCCGTTTGGCAGCCCGTTTGGCAGCCCGTTTGGCCAGCCCGTTTGCTGAGGCAGCCCGTTTGCTGAGGCCATTTGATATGGTCGTTTGGCAGGCCGTTTTTTACATTGGCAGGCCGTTTGGCAAGCCGTTTGTCCTGCTGATTCCCTGGATCGTAATTTGATTTCTTGTCTTTCACCATTTTCACACTAGAATCTTCGTTTTAGCTCCGATTCTCTTGATTCTTTTTGTATCGACTTTGTAATTACTTGTTCTTCAGTTCTAACCGTAGAAGTGGGTATTTTGCCGATAAAGTTTGAATCTTTCTTGTTTTGGGGCCTTAATACTGGGGTGAAAACGTGACTTTTTAGCCGATATCAAATATCTCACACTTAGACTTTGCTTGTCCTCAAGCAAACTTCTCGTTTTTACTTCAAGAAATCTTTTCGGAGTTTCTTTTCTAATAGCCTAAGCGGTTTGCTTTTTATTATAAGAGCGAAAGATAAGGTGAGTCATCTATGTTAGGGTTGAAACTATCTCTGCAAGTATTCGAGGAGGTTATATGACTTAGGCTAGATTTCACGGGTCACTCAAGTGTTTAAGGTTCCCTATAGATCTAAGAAATGAATTTCACTCATAGCCTGTCATGTTGTACTCATCGTCATAGGCTTGATAAAGACTCAAATCCTTGCTACTAATGTGAAAACGGTAGTAACCATAGCTTCTAGGTCGTTTGTCAGTGATGGAACGGAATTTTGGAGTGGTGGTGAAGTTGTTTTAAGGGGTGAAAAGGGTAACATAGTCTCAAAAGACTTTTATTTTGGAAAATTTTAGATAGATAGGAGTGCTGGTATTTTTGAGAAGCACTTTTGATCTATACTTCTTTTTGAAGCGATAGGCGTTTGTGGTCAAGTTCTTCTTCGGCGTTTCTCTTTATAAGTTCTGCTTCCTTTTCTCACAACTAATTTTTTTTTTTTTTTTTTGGAGATTTCATCTCGAGAAACTTTTTTGCCGGAAGACTTTTTCAAGACCTTTGCCGTGATACTTGAGAAGTTTGTAGCATCGGGTTTACGGAAGGAATCTCATTTTCTAGATTTTCGATTGATAGTAAAGATGATGTGGATGAGGTAAAAGAAATGGAAGTGTGAGCGGGTTGTTTTTAACAAATTGCTAGCTCTTCTGATTATAACCGAATCACATTTCGCAACTTGGAAATGCAGATCTAAAGCAAGTTCTGATTTCGAGCACAGACATCGGCACTCTCAACGGAAAATAGCGAAGCATTAAAGATGAATGCTGGTCTTATTTGGGTGCCTCACCATAATCAATTTAGGTAGATAATGCCTAGTCATGCAATGCTCTTTTAGAGATTCGGTTCGTCCTAACAAGATTTCCACCTTACTTAAGCCTTATTTTTATTTACAAATGTTTCAGGTTTTCAAAAATACTTTTTCGAAAAGGCTTTCTTTTGTTAAAAATTTGAATTTGGCTTAAAAACTTGGAATCTTTGTAATGGGTTATTTAAATATAGCATAAAAAGGATTATACCATCATCCCACACTTAAACGAACATTGTCCTCAATTTTCCTAGTGTATCCCACACTTAGGAGTTTTAGTTGAAGATTTGGGATTATTCGTTTAGTGTTCATTTGGGTTGGAATCTCACACTTAGTGATAAGCTAGGATGTGGCATAGAAAATTAAGCTAGTGGCGGAAAGAAAAGGGTACCCCTGGCAGACGTGGTTGCTTGTGACTAGCTTGCTGGCTTGGAGGTTCCGGCCTTTATTCATCGGCTCACTCGTCATCCTTTATTCTTCTACTCTACTTTATTGCACGGGTTGCCTCCCAAGAAGCGCTTTTATTTAAGGTCGTTGGCTCGACCGTAGTGATGCTCTAAAAAGCAAACATTCCTCGCTGATGGTTGTGATCTTGGTCTTCTCGAGGTAATGTGAGTATTGGCGGGTAAATCCTGAGAAAGTGCCGGACCAATAGTGGTAGAAGATCCGGTACTTCTCATGAAGATCTTCTGAATGATAAGTAGTGCGTAGTTTCGGCTCTTGATAAGTCTTGAAGTCCGATGTGAATATGATCCACGTCTCTGCTGGTTGACCCATGAATATCAATCATAGAAGCAGTGCTGGTGGTGATTGTTTCTCTGATGGATGCTCATTTCGGAGGTCTTCAAACAATGTTAGAAACTGTATCTTTAGAATCTCGAAGTCTTCGGAATGATGATCTCCACAGTAAGAGTCTGTAGCTTTGCACAGATTTGTTAAAAGACGAAGCTAAAAAGAAGTGAACAGCAATCCTGATTCGAGCATTAATGTCACCGCCTTTGAGTATATCTCCCGACATCCAGCTTTAAATGTGAAACTAGGATCTGTGGATTCGTGGAAGATATGTGATATCTGCTTCGTAACATAGGTGCCAATGTTGACTCGATCTGGTTCAAGATGAGAGAACGGATTGTTTCGCCTTACTTCCTCCGTAACAGCGTCTCGTAACTCTTTGATAATCGGATCAGCATGATGATCAATTGTTACGTAAATCACTAGTCTGTCTGGTGTGCTTTCGAAATTATCTCTTTCCAAGAGAGCGAAAAGGCTGTGAATGTCCTCGATCATTTGCAAATCAGAGTGATAAGTCGGGCATCCGGTGGAAAGATCCATATGCTTTCGGATGAGAGTCAGTAGTGCTCATTGGTTTTGTGAGAACGGAAGTGCAGATCCTGCTAAGGCGTTGTAGACCTTAGAGTAAATGATCTAATGATCTCGACAGAATCTTGTCTCAAGAATAGTGCGAACCACTGAATTGTGCTCTCGTTGCCATTCTTCTTGGTAAATATGATCGTGAATAGAATTGATAAAGTCTTGAATGCGTTCTTCTAGGATTTCAACATCATTGTCTTCTCTTCGGAGATAGCGGTTGTGTTCTTCTCGGATAGCCATAATTCGTTCTGTTAAGCGTAGCGAAAAATCAATGGTTGATTTTCGGATGGCTTTGAGAATATCTTCAAATTCATCGGTATCATTGATGAAAGTTATCATGTCTACGTGTGTAGATATAATCAGAATCCCATCTGAAGAAGAGTCTGGCTCCCTTTGATCTGGTTCGGTTGGAGAGTGTGAGTTATTCAGAATGTCTTCATGTTGCTCTACCTCGTCATCATCGGTGTATTGTTCTTCTGAGGATGCGCCTAATGAACGGGTTTCTTCAGTATTCTGATTCTCCAGTTTGATACTTGCAGGATCAATTTCTATATCCTTGACCTCAGCCTTGTCGGTCTTCTTCTTGAAGCGAATGATTAAACTGTGATCTGCCGTCTCAAGCCTCATTATTTCTTCATGACACTCAATGCTTGGAGCGGGTATTGTCGCAGTTTCTTTTACGTCTTCCATTTCCTCTTCCTCTTCAAATTCCTCCTCTTCGTCTATTTCTTTGCTGGGATCCTCTTCTTCCATTTCTGGGTCGTCTACAGACTGTAATTCGACACCCATCTCGATATCATCGGCTGGTGGTGAAGACTCGTCATCGGAAGTGATCCGTCTGGTGGAAATAGCAAACATCTCTGCATGTCCAGAAAGATCGGTTGGTCGGTCAATTTTGAAGGTAACGCTCTCCCCATGTGATCGTAAGATCAAGGTTTGATTGTACACATCAATGACAGTCCTAGCCGTATTCATGAAAGGTCTTCCTAATACTATTGGTGTGTGTAGGTCTTCCTTGATATCCATTACTACGAAATCTGTAGGATATAAGAATTTGTCGACTTTCACCAAGACGTTCTCAACTATGCCCTTAGGATATCGAATTGTGTGATCGGCAAGTTGGATTGTCATTTCGGTTGGCGACAAGTCTCCTAACTCTAATCTCTTGTAGAGAGAGTAGGGGATTAGGTTGATAATTGCTCCTAAATCTGCTAGCGCATGAATGGTTCCAGATTGGTAGATTAAACACGGAAAAATGAATCGGTTCGTATCTCCTAGCTTCGGTGGTAGAGAGTTCCTGAGTAATGCAGAGCATTCTACACTCAGTGGAATTTTGTTAGAGTCTGGTATCCTCTCCTTTGTAGAGAGAAGCCTTCGGATGTATCTCTTCTGGTTGGGGACTTTGGACATAGTGTCCAGGAATCTTCCATCAAGTTGGAAGGAATCAAGCTTGGATGTTTCTTCTTGTAGCCTTCCAGGATAGGGTACACGTACTGGAGTTTTCGGTGTCAGCTTCTGAGTATATGTTGATTCGTTCTTAAGCTAGGCTAACCTTCTCCGTGGTTCTTCCTCTGGGATTACGAAATCCATTTGTTTTGCTTCTTCTATGTGGGGATTTTGGATAGTATTACTTGGCAATCTTCCATGCGGTCGGGTTTTAAGGCGTTGTGATAACTGTCCGAGCTGCGTTTCCAGGCTTTTGAGCAGAGCCAATTGGTTTCTCATTAGTATCTTCGTCTGATCTTGCCTGGCTGCAGTTCTCTGATTTAGTTGTTGTTGTCCTTGAATGAACTGAGTCAACTGATCATCAGCTCCGAGAGTGGGGTTAGTTGCTTTCGTAATCTGGGTGGTAGGGGAATTTTCCTCAACTGGGGTACCAGTGAGTGGAAGTGGTTGATCGTAGGTCAATTGAGATTGTTGGGCTGGGTAAGGTGGATAGCGATAGCGAAAAGGTTGATTGCTTCGCTGAAATTGATTAACCCTAGGTTGTTGATTGAATCCAGGATTTAATGGACGAGCTGGATATTGAACGTAACAGACCGATCCGTCGGGGTTTTCGTACTCAACTTGATATTCTTCAGTGGGTTGCGGGTTGGTACAATTTACACAAGACTGAGCTTGGTTGACCTGCTGCGGCTGCGTCTTCAATTCTCCGAGTTGTTTAGAAAGAGATTCCATCTTATCTGTGAGGGATTTGATGGCCTCCGTTTGATTGTTGAGTGCAGAGAGTGGGGCAGATGATGAATTTGTTTCACCACTGTTCCAGTCATGATGATGCATTGTCATGTTCTCGAGCAACTCCCATGCTTCGTCTGCGGTTTGGTTCATCAGATTCCCTTGAGCTGCTGCATCGATCGTTGTCCTATGATTTACCGTAAGACCATTGTAGAAGGTACAGATTTGGGCTGACCGTTCTAGCTGGTGATTAGGGCATTTCTTCAGTAGGGTTTTGAATCGCTCCCATGCAGTGTAAAGAGATTCATCATAACTTTGTTTGAAGTTAATGATGTCATTCTTCAGCTTGGTTTGTTTAGAAGGAGGGAAATATTTGGTTAGGAATTTAGTAGCCATCTCCGTCCATGACGTGATGGAATCTTTTTCCACTCCTTCGAATTAGGTTTGAGCATAATGAGTGAGAGAATAGGGGAATAAGTATAGCCGGACTATATCTTGTCCTATCCCTGGCTGCTTGTAGGAGTTCGAAAGAGATATAAATTTATCAAGGTGAGAATTAGGATCGTCATTTGGAAATCCATGAAACTGACAGCTGTTCTGAATGAGCTGGATGATGTGATGTTTTAACTCGAATGAGTGTCCTTGAATCTCTGGAAATCTGGTCGGTCCTCCTTGACCTTCAAACGAGGGTTTAGTGTTTTCTGCTAAAGTAATGCGTAATGCCATTCAATTTTTGATTCGTGCTTCCTTGCGTGCTTTAGATATTATGGCGTCTGGATCAGGTACGGATAACAACGGCCCTGGTCTAGATCGGGTTTGGGTCATACACTAGGTATGTAACGACCCGACCAAAACCGTTATTGACGGCGCCGTTAACTTAGGTCCCGTTGCGTGGTCGTAGTCCCTATATGAGACTCGTTTGACCAAAATTATGTCGCATTCATTTGAAACGTACAAGACTTGCAAAGTTTAGTTTACAAACAATTCGACAACAAGTTTAAGATTACAAAAATTGTAAAGTATAAATGAAATAACTTGCGACATAATATAAGATGAAAATCACAGTTGCTATAAATAGCGTAAGTATGTATGCTTTAAGGTTTAATCCAAAAGTGCTATCACTAGCGTATGCATGTATGCTTGACCTCAAGCAAGAAATCAAAGTGTGCGGAAGCATGTATCAAGTAGCCGAGTATGAACCTGAGAAACATATAGAAAACTGTCAACGAAAAACGTTGGTAAAATCATAGATGTATTTGTAAACGTTGTTTTTGAACCACAAGATTTAGTATTCCCATAGTTGATTATCAAAATCGTTTGCATTCCAAAAGTATTGTTCGCGAGCACCCAATTATCAAGACTTAACGTTTCCTTCCATAGAACCCCATCACAATAGTGTTAGAACATACACTGTTTCTCGAAAATATATTTCATCCGTAGACGGTAGCGAACCGTCCGTAATGAGGGTTTGTCAAACCCGTATGGCCACACAATATAAGTTCTCGCTTACACCCTGCAAGTGTAACTAATGATAATCGAATTGAGGATTTTTGTTCTAACTCGCTGTGGAATGTTTGTTTTCCTTGTACTTGTGTTCAAAGTATAAAAGTAAGTAGTACAAAATGTAACAAAGTATATGTTTCTCAGCCCACAATTTAAAAGTATAAAAAGTTGTTGAAAAGGTGGGACTATGATCTCACCTCGAGTGCACGAGTATAAAGGTACTTCACAAAGTAAACGTGTGCATGAAAGTTTCTTAGCCTTGACCTAAACAAGTAAGTTGTATCAATTAACCGGTTACGACACAAGGTCGAGCGAAATGTGTTCAATTAGTCCTATGGCTCGTTACGACTCGAATAGTATAGCATGTGAATCACGTTGTCAAGTTTCATGCAAGAATCAAGTATAAAAGCATGTTAGAACAATTGTATAAAAGTTTGGTTAAGTTTGACTAAAAGTCAAACTTGGTCAAAGTCAACGAAAAAGTCAACACGTTCGGGTCGGGTCCCGAACTATTTTTCTATGCTAGTTATTCATATATAAGCATGTTAAAACAAGTTGCATGTAAATTGGAGGTCTAGAACATGTCAAACATTTTTAGTAAAAAGGTCAAGGGAAACAGAATCTGGACGCGGCTTATGTCGCGCCGCGACCTGGAGCGCCGCGCCGCGGCCATACACGGGGTCTGGTGCCTGGTCAGTTTCAAATGTTCAAGTCTTGGTCAAAACTTCAAACAACCATAAAACGCAAACCGTAAACAACTAGAAGGCGTATCTTATACCGTTGGAAAGCTCTTTTGACAAGGAACACAACTAAACATGTATCATCAATCAAAAACATCATTTTCAACAATCGATTTCTCGTCAAGTGATCAATAAAAGTCTATTTTCAAATTTTCAAGTTCATCAAATGCATTTTGAGTTTTGGGAATCCAATTCTCACATATGATATGCCGTTTTGAAGGTAATGAGGCATACATTACAACTAAACACTAACAATTAACATTCCATGGCATTCAAGCATCCAAAAATTCATGTCAAGAACTATCAAACCCTAGTCAAACATCTCAAAATCAATAATCATGCTTTTGAAGTTTTCTTAATCAACCTACACATCAAATTGAAGCTAATGATGCTAGTAACACATTTAATACATGAACTTTAACAATTAAACAACATTTAATTATCCAAAATCAAAGATTAAGCACACCCATTTCAAAGTTCATACTAGTTACTCCAAATCAACAAATCGAGCAAACAAAACATATATTCATATTATACACGAGCCATAGACACTAACTAACACAATTTCAAGTCAAAAACACGAATTTAAAGAAAATTAGTGATTTTAGAAAGTTACCCAAAATGGATGAAATTGGTACCAAATCGAAGAGGATGAAGAGAGGATCACGAATATGTAATTTGTTTTGAAGTTTGCTTCCCGATCCGGATTTAGATGATGATTTATGTTTGTGTTCTTGAGAGAAAGAAAAAAAAAAGAAAGAAAGAAAAAAAATAGAAATGGATGATGAGTGGGTGGAGGTGGTGAGTGGTTGACTAGTCAACTACTAGCCACCTCTTTGGTCAAGTGGCGGAACTAGTCCCTCAAGTTTCAGAGCGGGTGCGGGAATTAACCAAACGAATATTTTAAAAAAAACGCTCGAGTAAACGAGTGATGTTATAATTAAATGACGGAATTATTATGAACGTTAGTCAACGGAAACTACAAATTTAAATAACGAAAGGTATTATTTAAAAAAAACGGTGTTAAAAATAAATTTAACAGAAAAAGGCGGGATGTTACATTACCTACACCTTAAAAGAAATTTCGTCCCGAAATTAAGTTGGAAGTAGTAGTCGTTGTTTCTTCCTCGAGATGTTGTGTTGCCGATTCTACTAATAAGTGAAGGTACTTCCTTGAGTATTTCAACGAACTTTGACAGTCGGGGTTTTTACGTTGGTTTAAAGTTTGGTTTCACGATTTATAGTTTCAATCGGTCCTCCTATGAGGTGGAGTTTATCATTGATAGCAAGTTCATCGAAGAGGATAACAAGTTCTTGTTTCGCAAGACACGCCTTTAAGTTTGATACGTAGAATTTAGGATGAACGGAGACTCGAATGAGTTGAAAAAATCTAAACGGCTAGTAACGGGTCCAAAACGCCCCAGGATTTTAAAAGGACTAAAAATATCGCGGATTTAGCTATCTACGTTTCTCGAAATGGATTACACCTTTTCAAGGTGCGACTTTAACGTTACGCGGTTACCCACTTGGAATTCGAGAGGTTCACGTCTAACATCGGCATAGTTCTTTTGGCGACTACGATCCGCCTTGAGCCTTTCTTGGAATTGAGAAATTTTCCGGTTGTTTCATGAATGATTTCGGGTCCGGTGGTTCGCTTGTCACCTACTTCGGTTCAACGATTAAGAAAACGATAATTGCGGCTATACGGGTCCTCGAAAAGTGTGACGTTAATACTCGAATGAAAATTATTGTAGTAAGAGAATTCGGCTAAAGGCAACTACTTTTCTCAAGTAAATTGAAGTTGATAACGTAAATTCGTTTTATGGTTTCCAAGGTTTGAATCGTATGTTTGTTCGGTCCGTCGGGTTTTGGATGGTACGCGGTACTCATGTCTAAACGTGGTCCCGAGGCTTTTTGTAAGGCACTCCGAAATCTAGAAGTGAAACGAGGATCTCGATCCGAAACAAAGTACATTCCGCAAGGTATATTTGAACAAGTTTGTTAGGACAAGTTTCTCAAGAAAATTCGCGTCGCGGAAGATTTATCGTTTTCCAAAAATGTTCGTCGGGACTATTCACCCTCGAGGCGAATACTAGTATAACGTGGAGAGTCTCTCTCTCCATTGAGAGTTTAGAATAAAAGATTTCCTGAACCGGAATTTTGAGGGTGATGCAAGAGAAGTTTCTGCCCCGATGTAAGCATAACGAGTAAATTGTAGTTAATCAATAAGACTGTGCGAGGACGAGATAGTATACACGTGTAACATACGATTGAAGTCGAAAGGAATCGGTAATTCATTCGGAAGCATAAGTATAGTTCGACAAAAATCGAAGGTGTGTCCCCGGTATGGTTGTTATCAATATTCTCGGAGTTTTCAGATGTCCAACATGAATAGATGAAGTCATGTACATGGCTCATGGTGGTGTTTAGGTTGATCGAGTCTAACCACCATCACGTGTCACTAGAACTTTGGTATGTCTTACCGTAATATAACCACGTTGATCGAGTGTCGTTATATTACGCTAACTCATACCTCCATTCCCACATCACTCTATAGATTCAAGTTCGTGTAATCGTGAAGTTTAAAATAAACAAAGTGTAACGACGTCTCTAACGTGACTCGTATTGAATCGAAAGAATTAGTGCAACTATAAAGAAGCGTTCCCCGAGGGAAGTGTATAAATGATTGTTCACGTCAATGTGGTTCGAGTCAGACAATAAGGTATTCAGGTATGAAAAGAGTAACGAGTCATGATAACGAGTAGTACGCAACCGTAGTGATAAATGTTGATGACGATACTCACCTAGAGTAGTGATGGTAGTAACACCAAAAAGTAGATAGTAAGAAACACCAGTGGGAAACCGATAGTAAGTTGAAACGGTGGCAAATAACAATCCGGGAGACAGAGTTCCCGAACAAGTGTGACTAATGAAGTCGTCGTCATCCATACGTGTATGAATCATGAATTTACGTGTGTTACCAAAAAGTGGCGGAATACGAGTTCGTATGATGAAGGTTGGGTACCATTAAAAAGTTTGCCTAAGAATGATTCAAGTATAATGCACAAGTAGTCAAGTAAGTGCTATCTATAGCAAATGTATGTCAGAATGCAAATGCTAACTATCCGGTTGTAGTCTAGACTCACTAATGCGTCCTAACGACTCTGTTAGACACACTAATGCACGTCCTAGTTCCCTATAACCAACGCTCTGATACCACTTGTAACGACCCGACCAAAACCGTTATTGACGGCGCCGTTAACTTAGGTCCCGTTGCGTGGTCGTAGTCCCTATATGAGACTCGTTTGACCAAAATTATGTCGCATTCATTTGAAACGTACAAGACTTGCAAAGTTTAGTTTACAAACAATTCGACAACAAGTTTAAGATTACAAAAATTGTAAAGTATAAATGAAATAACTTGCGACATAATATAAGTTGAAAATCACAGTTGCTATAAATAGCGTAAGTATGTATGCTTTAAGGTTTAATCCAAAAGTGCTATCACTAGCGTATGCATGTATGCTTGACCTCAAGCAAGAAATCAAAGTGTGCGGAAGCATGTATCAAGTAGCCGAGTATGAACCTGAGAAACATATAGAAAACTCTCAACGAAAAATGTTGGTGAAATCATAGATGTATTTGTAAACGTTGTTTTTGAACCACAAGATTTAGTATTCCCATAGTTGATTATCAAAATCGTTTGCATTCCAAAAGTATTGTTCGCGAGCACCCAATTATCAAGACTTAACGTTTCCTTCCATAGAACCCCATCACAATAGTGTTAGAACATACACTGTTTCTCGAAAATATATTTCATCCGTAGACGGTAGCGAACCGTCCGTAATGAGGGTTTGTCAAACCCGTATGGCCACACAATATAAGTTCTCGCTTACACCCTGCAAGTGTAACTAATGATAATCGAATTGAGGATTTTTGTTCTAACTCGCTGTGGAATGTTTGTTTTCCTTGTACTTGTGTTCAAAGTATAAAAGTAAGTAGTACAAAATGTAACAAAGTATATGTTTCTCAGCCCACAATTTAAAAGTATAAAAAGTTGTTGAAAAGGTGGGACTATGATCTCACCTCGAGTGCACGAGTATAAAGGTACTTCACAAAGTAAACGTGTGCATGAAAGTTGCTTAGCCTTGACCTAAACAAGTAAGTTGTATCAATTAACTGGTTACGACACAAGGTCGAGCGAAATGTGTTCAATTAGTCCTATGGCTCGTTACGACTCGAATAGTATAGCATGTGAATCACGTTGTCAAGTTTCATGCAAGAATCAAGTATAAAAGCATGTTAGAACGATTGTATAAAAGTTTGGTTAAGTTTGACTAAAAGTCAAACTTGGTCAAAGTCAACGAAAAAGTCAACACATTCGGGTCGGGTCCCGAACTATTTTTCTATGCTAGTTATTCATATATAAGCATGTTAAAACAAGTTGCATGTAAATTGGAGGTCTAGAACATGTCAAACATTTTTAGTAAAAAGGTCAAGGGAAACAGAATCTGGACGCGGCTTATGTCGCGCCGCGACCTGGAGCGCCGCGCCGCGGCCATACACGGGGTCTGGTGCCTGGTCAGTTTCAAATGTTCAAGTCTTGGTCAAAACTTCAAACAACCATAAAACGCAAACCGTAAACAACTAGAAGGCGTATCTTATACCGTTGGAAAGCTCTTTTGACAAGGAACACAACTAAACATGTATCATCAATCAAAAACATCATTTTCAACAATCGATTTCTCGTCAAGTGATTAATAAAAGTCTATTTTCAAATTTTCAAGTTCATCAAATGCATTTTGAGTTTCGGGAATCCAATTCTCACATATGATATGCCGTTTTGAAGGTAATGAGGCATACATTACAACTAAACACTAACAATTAACATTCCATGGCATTCAAGCATCCAAAAATTCATGTCAAGAACTATCAAACCCTAGTCAAACATCTCAAAATCAATAATCATGCTTTTGAAGTTTTCTTAATCAACCTACACATCAAATTGAAGCTAATGATGCTAGTAACACATTTAATACATGAACTTTAATAATTAAACAACATTTAATCATCCAAAATCAAAGATTAAGCACACCCATTTCAAAGTTCATACTAGTTACTCCAAATCAACAAATCGTGCAAACAAAACATATATTCATATTATACACGAGCCATAGACACTAACTAACACAATTTCAAGTCAAAAACACGAATTTAAAGAAAATTAGTGATTTTAGAAAGTTACCCAAAATGGATGAAATTGGTACCAAATCGAAGAGGATGAAGAGAGGATCACGAATATGTAATTTGTTTTGAAGTTTGCTTCCCGATCCGGATTTAGATGATGATTTATGTTTGTGTTCTTGAGAGAAAGAAAAAAAAAAGAAAAAAAGAAAAAAAATAGAAATGGATGATGAGTGGGTGGAGGTGGTGAGTGGTTGACTAGTCAACTACTAGCCACCTCTTTGGTCAAGTGGCGGAACTAGTCCCTCAAGTTTCAGAGCGGGTGCGGGAATTAACCAAAAGAATATTTTAAAAAAAAACGCTCGAGTAAACGAGTGATGTTATAATTAAATGACGGAATTATTATGAACGTTAGTCAACGGAAACTACAAATTTAAATAACGAAAGGTATTATTTTAAAAAAAAAAACCGTGTTAAAAATAAATTTAACGGAAAAAGGCGGGATGTTACAAGGTATGCCTCTTTTTGTTGTTTTGATTTTTATACAGATAAACTAAGTTCCTAATTTATCTAAGCTAATGATTAATCTAAATTACTCTAAGGAAGTCTAAGGCAATCTTATTCTAAAGTAGTCTAAGGTTTTCTAGGCTAAGGTATTCTAATTATCCTAATTATAGATATGTTTTTGGTTCTTGCTACTGATTCCCTGGTATTTCGATAACAGAGCTTCGCACGAACTATTCAACAAACTAAGTGGCCAGGCCGACTACGGAGAGGCAGGATCCTTTTGGTTCCAATATAATTGGAGACTGTTCAGAAAATCCAACAACCAAGTCCGTGTATAATTGTCTTTCTTAGACACCACTTAAATGTTTGTGAATGAGTTCGATAGAGAGCAGTATTGTCTAATACCAGTTCACCGACAGCGAAGCCAAAAACTTGTCTCCCTCTTGTTATGACCGAAACGGACAGTTTTATTTCACGCGATGTCGTTAGGTCGCGGCGCGTCAGGGCCGGCCACTAAGAGGGGGGGACACTTGTTTTAAATTTATATTTAGCGGAGCCTAAATCGTACTACTCCTTATTATGAGTAAGGGAAGTATGACCTAGAGTCGTATTTTTGAGATATCAGTAGAAACGAACCTATATCTAAAACTTAAGATAATTATAAAGGGCAGGAGTAGTTGGTGATTACCTAATTTTAGGTTTTCTAGATTAAAGTAAAGTAAAGTAAATACGATAAAATTTGTAATTCAGATAAGGCTAAAACAAGTGCATGCTATGATTTCATCAGTTACTTTACCGGTATTATGGAATGCTGGCTCATGGATAGGCAGTGACCCTGTATTTACTACACTAGTCCTAAACGCCCCTGTCATAAGACATGTCACTGGGTAATGCACTAGGCTTGAAGATTCTGAATAGACAGTAACGTCCCTTACCCCCGACGCCCGTGCAGTCTGACTACATGCATACACATTCAGGCGGCTCATCCAATTGAGCGACTCGGTTGGGTAACGTATTAACATTCCGAAATGGTATAAACTTTCTTAAGCATAATAGAATACATGGTTTTCCATATCCGAAAGACGTGATGGGTCGCAATGCTTTCGTTAATGATTGGTTTAGAAGATAGTTAGGCCCTTAAAAGAGTTTAACCATAAAGAACACCATGGTCAAGTCAAGCTGACTTCCAGGAAACGTTCGGTTATCCTAACGGTCCAATCCTTTATGTGTTCGAACAAACAGTTCATTAATTAACTAAGAATCCTTCAAGCGGGGTGCAATGCTTGAGACTGCGTTATGCTGAAGTGTACTAGTCAACACTAACCGTGTTCCATGGCCTTACTTAGCAGAGGTACAACTTACAACAACCGTTGTGCTTCAGCGTGCACGTACGAAGTTTATATGCTTGGTGACTACACTAGCATGGTCTAGGACTGACAATGTACTAGGGGTCTAGTCAGATGTTTCACTACGAAAGAGTCCTCAGTCAGAATCCAAGGCTTGGTGGACTTATTACAATTGGTGTGCCTCAGTCAAACTCACGTTGTATCCGATAGACTTCTCTTACCAAGGGGTGACATAGATAGTGTACTCTGAATCGGGGTTCGCGACTTCCCAATAACAGAGCCAATAACTACGTTCTATTAGTTGGAAAAGCGATTGAGTTCAAAGAATAATCGGAAAGCATTTTGACAACATACATAAGCCATAATATAATTTCAGCATTATAACTGATTACGTCATAACATACACTAAAGATAACTACTCGCTAATCATGGCAACAATATCGCAAAGCGTAATAATGGAAGACATTATGAAAAGACAAGGGATAGAATTACCAGTAGATTAAACGAGTTTTGAATACAAAAGTGACAACTTCAAGACTCCAGATCGCTCCTAATACAATCTTCGACGTTCTTCTCCGGGTACTAGGTTTCCCACACGGAGTCGAAGACCTTGAAAGTATGACTAATATTGTACAAGAGAGAGAAAGAAGTTAATTGAAGTGTGTGTTGAAAATGAATGACAAGTACCCTTTAAATAAGCTTGATTTTTGCCTACAAACGGCTGGCAGGCCGTTTGGCAGCACGTTTGGCCGGCCGTTTGGCCAGCCCATTTGCTGAGGCAGCCCGTTTGCTGAGGCCGTTTGATCTGGTCATTTAGCAGGCCGTTTTTCACATTGGCAGGCCGTTTGGCAAGCCGTTTGGACTGCTGATTCCCTGGATCGTAACTTGATTTCTTGTCTTTCACCGTTTTCGCTCTAGAATCTTCGTTTTAACTCCGATTCTCTTGATTCTTTTTGCATCGTCTTCGTAATTACTTGTTCTTCAATTCTAACCGATGAAGTGGGTATTTTACCGATAAAGTTCGAATCTTTCTTGTATTTGGGCCTTAATACCGGGTTGAAAACGTGACTTTTTAGCCGATATCAACATCATTAGGATAGAAAACATCAGAGAAAGCTTGTAGTCAAACATGTCTTCTAACCCATCCGCAACACCCATCCTAAGCAGCAGTACCTAAACCTACAAGGGGTGGAAATGTGGGGGAATTAGCACAACTGCTAAGTGAATGGATACTATCTAACAGACCAAGCATAAGCAACTGAACATGAAAAGGCCACAGATATGCTAACGTCCTGAACTAGCATATAACAACAACTGACAATATGAAGATCGGCGGCTTGAATGAGCACACGACTTAGCTGATTAAACTACAGTCTACCGATAGTTCGCTTTACTGATTCCACTGCATAACCGTCCGAACGCAACACATGCGTCCTTCTATGCTATACTGAACAATCAGTAACATCATGACCATACCAGGCTACCACGGTCGACCTCACACCAACCCGACCTTGCCGCCTCGGTGGGTTCCCAACCTTGCCACCTCTGTTGGTGTCCAACTAACAGTGCACACATAAAAGTAAAGAGTCTAAACAAGTAGCGTGTCAGCTACTTAATACTCTATCCGGAGATAGACTCACTCACCGAATACCAGCAATAAGCTCAGATAATCTATCACTGAGCGGCTTCCTTATCCTTATCACCTGAACATAAAGCAAATCAAGTTAGTTTCTGTCTGTTAACACAAAACCGCACAGTACAGAAAATCAGTCACAAAAAGCGCCGCAAAAAGTCCACGCGGACAGCATAACGTGAAAGGACCCGTTCATATACATTATAAACAATTCACAATAGTTGATTACATCGCGAGGTATTTGACCTCTATATGATACATTTTACAAACATTGCATTCGTTTTTAAAAGACAAACTTTCTTTACATCGAAAATTGACAGGCATGCATACCATTTCATAATATCCACTATTCAACTATAAATTGACTTAATAATAATCTTTGATGAACTCAATGACTCGAATGCAATGTTCTTCGAAATATGCCATGAAAGACTCCAAGTAATATCTTTAAAATGAGCAAATGCACATCGGAAGATTTCTTTAATACCTGAGAATAAACATGTTTTAAAGTGTCAACCAAATGGTTGGTGAGTTCATTAGTTTATCATAATCATTTATTTCCATCATTTTAATAGACCACAAGAATTTCATTTCCATTTCTCATAAATATACGTCCCATGCATAGAGACAAAAATCATTCATATGGTGAACACCTGGTAACCGACATTAACAAGATGCATATAAGAATATCCTCATCATTCCGGGACATCCATCGGACATGATAAAACAACATCGAAGTACTAAAGCATCCGCTACAACGGATGGGGTTTGTTGGGCCCAATAGATTTATCTTTAGGATTCGCGTCAATTAGTAGACTGGTTTACTAATTCTTAGGTTACCAAGTAAAAAGGGGCATATTCGGCTTCGATCATTCAACCATAATAATAATAATAATAATAATAATAATAATAATAATAATAATAATAATAATAATAATAATAATAATAATAATAATAATAATAATAATAATAATAATAATAATAATAATAATAATAATAATAATAATTAGATAATAATAATAATACTAATTATAACTTTAACGATAATAACGATAGTAATAATAATAAAAATAACAATTTTTTTTAATGATAAACCCTTTTATTGATAAAGATAATAATAATAAGATAAAACTAAAATGACGATAATAACGACGATAATAATAATCATTTTTAATAATAATACAAAAATTCGATTGACTATAACTTCAAATCCGTTCATCAAAACCATTCGATATCTTAAGGAAAAGTTCTTAATTTTTCGCTAGCTTTCCAACGACATGCATATCTTATACTTTATCTCAACCGCATATGTAACTAATTCAGGATTCAACATAACCTAACTAAAGGCAATATCAAAAGTACAAGCATGCATAATCCTAAATACTCGAGCACTAGTCAGGGATACACTAATAGTATATAAAAGATAAGTTATGAGTGCTCACGTATCAATATTGAGATTCAATATTGCAGGAAAGTACGTAGACGCAACGGAGATGATAAACACTAGTTTGACTCACGAGCAAAACCCCCGAACCATACCCATAACCTCCAAAGCTATAACCCGTAATTTTCTTAGCTCTATCCCGCTCATAAAACCCGTTTTGAAAACACGCGAGCAGAACCTCGTCGTAGTATTTTATGTATAATACTAATATTATCGCTCCTAATAATACTAATACTAATAGCAATAAGATTAATATTAATAATCTTAATATTAATAAATAATATTAATAATAATAATAAAAATAATAAATATAAATATAATGTGTGTGTACGAGAGGTAATGAATTCAGAAACCAGTTTTCGATCGACTTTTAAAGACAATTTCTCCTACCTAACCACACCATGAGATCGCATGGTGTTTGAATGGCCTAGCCATGCGATCGCATGGCTAAGTGAAGATGGCCACATTCGATTTTTATAGCCCGCCGACACTTTCCTTACTTATATTACACACATGATACTTAATATATATATTATTTAATTTATATTATATTTAATCTTTAGAATTAATTAAATATTATATTATATTTACGTGCGTAGTAAAAATATAATTTTTGTTCAAATGACTCGTACGCTGTCACTCGACTCATGTACCACTTTCGGTTTTTCGAACGCACTTTCGTACGTTTAGAAAACTAGCCTTTTACGTTACGCGACGTGTACCTTTAATAATAGTTTGATTTATTCATCAATAAATTACCTTGTAAAAATGTATCTTATAAAATTTGAGCATTGTGGTCATTTGCTTCTATAAATTAGTGACTCGTTGTTTACCAAGCTATATTATTCTAAATTTGGGACGTTTTATGACTAAGTTGAAATATATATATATATATATATATATATATATATATATATATATATATATATATATATATATATATATATATATATATATATATATATATTTAAAATTGTAAATTTGTACCTAATAAATGTTTTTAAAATATTTTAACTAATGATATAATATTTAGCCTTTCAAAATCAAATAGATTTCAAAGTTCGTTTTAACTCATTTTTAAATAATAGTAGTTATTTTACCAAATAATGTTTTTAATATGAAAACTAAAGAGTTGCTTTATCGAGGGACATGAGTTAATCAAGTAAAGTATATTTTTGAAATTTAAACGAAAATGATTTCTAACTTTTGACTAACTCTTGTAAATGACACTTTTGTAAATCACTTTTACCAACAATTCTGAATACCGTTAAAAAGGAAAGGTTTCTCAAATCATAGTGGACCTCTTAACAGAGACTCGTAGCCATAATTCAATGTATCTAATAATTCAATCCGTCGATAATTATTTTAAATATATTTTAAAACAACAACGTTCATGTAAAGTATTATACGTCTAATACTTGTTAACGTTTTATACATATATACATATATTATCATATCCATTCCTATAATGGTTCGTGAATCCTTGGAATTTGGTCGAGGTTAAATGAATGTATGAACACATTTTAAAAATTCTTGAGATTCATCTTACAAACTTTGCTTATCGTGTCGGGAATTTAAAGATTAAAGTTTAAATTTGGTCAGAAATTTCTGGGTTGTCACAGTACCTACCCGTTAAAGAAATTTCATCCCGAAATTTGATTGGGATGGTCATGGCTGAAATTAAGTACATTTTCATGACGCATATAAACTGAAGATTAGGGTTTTATCATCATTGAGTAATATGGATAAAATCATTTGATTTTGTGAAGAGTACGAGTGAAGCTATTACCAAAAGAGTGAAATGAGTAGGTAGATATTCGTCATATCTTTTGACATAGATAGGATTGATTTTTAAGTTCAAGAGATTTGGAGAAAATCTTCGTAACAGGATTTGATTCTTCGATAATCAAGGGAATTAGGATCTGCTTTAAATGCGATCATCTGTTTTGATTTCTCTGTCGGATATTTTACTATAAATCCACCTCCTTCGTTTCCTTTTAACTCACACCTTCCATTATTTCTAACTCATACTTTAAAGCATTCATAAATATGCTTCATCCAGTTCTGCTTCTTGATATATTCCTAACCTTCATATCTGTCATTCTTCTTTTTCATCTACCGCCGGAAGAATCTATTTACTTTTACTATACACTTGGTTTTATAGTGTTTTTAGTTCTTCCGTGTCTTTATATTGCTATATGTATTGATATATACGGTTTATAATTTCTGGGTGGTTGTTGGTTTTTATATCTTCTCTTATATTTCGATGTCTCTACTTCTGTCTCCCATAATCATTGTCATCTCCAGCTAATGCTCTCTTTTATTTGCTGCGATTTATACCCTAATTTATATTTCGGAATTTTGTCCTTTCGTTTCTTCTTCTTGCGATTAAGCACCGCTTGTAATGGTCCAGAATTCGCAGATATGAATTTCGGAATGAACATTGTTAATGTTCTAGGAAAGAAATTGTAATGGCACGATCTTGACTTGTCAAATTACCAGAATACCTCAGAAAAAGTCGAATCATCAAGAAATATTTTCTTGATATTTTAGAGGTTAAATAGAATACAAGAGTCGTATAACATGGCACATGATGATGTTATGATCTGTGAATCATCACATTCCATTTAGAAACTCAGCATGACTTACTGTAATATAATCACGTTGATCAAGTGTCATTATATTATACTAACTCATGCTTCAGCTCCCAACACTACTTCAAAAAAAATATTCATATTTTAAACTCGAATGTTTCAGAATTTAGAAACTAAAATAGTTTCTTTTATGATGTAATACAGATAGCGCGAAGAGGTAAATGATTTCAGATAAGAATAATTAAGAAAATATCTTCAGAAATATGGAAGATATTTATAATGAAAGATACGATGATATCTTAGAATTTCTAATATCAGATGATGATGAAGAATATTGTTCGCAGGGGTTTAGAGTCAGGAGCAAGATATTCGTTAATGACTTCAGCAGATGCTGAATCATTTGGATTCTTTGAAGGCAGGTTCAGTCTTTGTGATTTGTCCACAGCCTCCTTCATACTTTGCTCAATCCATTTTCCAGTTCCAAAACTTCTCTTTTTCTGCACTTTGCCAACATACTATTCATCATCATCAAACTTTTTACTGTTAAGGTCGTTTTATATTTTTTGCTGCTTCATCAACATTTCGAGAACTATTCCGCAGTTCAGGGTGTTTTTCAGAAACTTCACATTCAAGTATGTAAGTCCAGGAGATAGACGTTATATATAACTGTTGGCGTAGACATGCTGCGAGATTTCAAAATACTGATTGCTAATTCTCGATGATTCGTATAACAATTCTCGTTACAATATGCGAATGAGTAAATAATGAGGTTTCGATAAATATAATGATTCTTCGGAATGGCCAAGATCAGTGAAGTTGTTGGTAAGTTTATTGCTAATGTGGTGGAATATGAAAGGTTCTCCGGTAACAAAAGGGTAATCACATATATCAAAATTATGTTAAGGCTACTCCGAATGAAAAATCGAAGTTGTCTTGCTGGAGCTGTGATATAATTTGCTACTTTACAAAGGAATTGCAAGGTTATTTTTGCTAACAAATGCCAAAAGATCTGACACAGATATGTGTTGAATTATGACTTTGGTTTCGAGAGCTTTTTAAGTACATAACTGTGGGTAATATGTGGTTGGATCATCATCTCGATTGCTCATTATTTGAAGTGTCTTCAGAGGTTTTCGAAGGGTTTGAACACAGATTGTAATCTTTTGTATACATTTGATGTTCTAACACAGGTTTGAATTTAAAGTATAGCCTTGAAAGATGTAGGAATCTAAAAGTGATGGTACCGGTTATATCTCGAATTGAATTCTGAGATTTCAAAATCAGAATATGTAATTGGGTTTGAATGAGTATGGTTGTTTTGATTTCTATGAAAGAATGTATATTATTGTGAAAGTAGTAAGTATAGTTGATAATTTGCTTAATCTAATTCGAAGAATGTAACATATTAATTGTGAATATATATATATATATATATATATATATATATATATATATATATATATATATATATATATATATATATATATCTCGGGTATTACCTACCCGTTAAAAAAAAATTTCACAATTAATATTTTGTACATAAGAATTTTTATTACAGTCTTTATGAAAATATATATGTATATATTCTCCTCAGATGTAACATAGATTTTAATAAGTTAATACTAAATTAAACTCATTCGATTTACGGTTGGAACTAGAATTGAATAATCCCTTGAAGGCTTTAGAGATTACATAAATATTTCTTCTATAATATCGAAATTATGAATCAATACTTCGTTATTTGTTGAGATGTGATGTTGGTTTTCGTTAAATTCTTGTGAACTTCGCAAAGTATGAATGATGTTATCAGAAAAGTTTCGGTTACATCAATGATGAAGTGTAAAATCAAATATATACTTGATTTATTAGGAATTGGAATTTGTTGAATTGAGACAGAGATTGTAGTTAATGATGGTTAAGTCGCGGGCGAAGGACGTACATTATTGCATATTTGTAATATGAATTAACCGAGTAGTTAAGATTCACACACAATAGCTTAGCACGGAAAGATTTATTTTTATTTCAAAATATATATATATAAAATATACATATAATTTCTTCAGAGGGAATGAGTTAATTCTCCATAACTCGTTAATATAATATACGCATTATTGATTCGTAGTGATGTCCACAGTGATTCTTGAACTGACGGAGTTTGTGATGTTATAGGTGTTGTTGATTAGGATGTTGACTGTACTGACGATGCTGGTGACGCTGACGGTACTGTTGATGCTGTTGGTAAAACAAGTTTAGCTTGTTAATCACACACCATTTTTGTCAGGATTTCTACTCTTCCTTCTATCATTTTGGTTCGCTTAACTGATTTATGGTTAGGGCTAGATTAGATAATCTCTAAGACTTTAGAGATTACATAATCGCCGCGGAATATTTCTCCAATGAGGTTATGAGTTAATACTTCGTCAGTTATTATTGTTGGTACTCCTTGGTATCTATGGTACGTATGACGTTGATGCTCGTGGGACAGATTGTGAAGTTGAGGTTTACGACGCGGTTGTGGTTGGAGGTGGTAATGGTACTGTTGGCGTTGATGATGGTGGTACTGGTTATGCTACTGGTGCTGTTGCTGGTGTTTGTAATCTCTGCACCATATTCTCCAAAGCCACTACCCGAGCGCGAAGCTCGTTGACTTCTTCTATTACATCGGGGTGATTGTCGGTTCGGACGAGCGGATAAATAAAATCTAAAATTTGATGTAGTATGTAATCGTGACGATATACTCTTGAAATGAGAGAGAAAATGGTGTCTCGAACAGGTTCGTCGGTAAGTGCTTCAGGTTCTTCGCCAAGAGGGCAATGTGGTGGATGAAAAGGATCGCCTTCTTCTTGTCTCCAATGATTGAGGAGGCTACGAACCTATCCCCAATTCATCCAGAATAGGTGATGACTGATTGGTTGATCCATTCCGGTCACACTGCTTTCGGAGGTTGAGTGGGATTCCATTTCAGAATCCGAAGAACTTGAACTAATGGAGAATTCCATTTCGTACGATGGAATAAAGAATTTTTCGATATGAAATGATCTCCCGGCTATCGGATGGTATTCTAATTACATAGGATATCTATATTTATATAGATGAAAAGATTTCGTAGATTACGGAGGAATTTGCGGGATATGTCAGGCAAAGTTTAAAGTAATAGATACGATAAGATATGACTTAGCAGATACGCTAAGATATGAATTTTGTCTATACACTACTCATGCAATTAATGTGCAAGATGTGTCGAGACTAATAATGATAAGCAGGTAATTTACTAAGGATGATAAGCAGATGATTTCCGACTAGAAATGATAAGAAAAACTTTTGACATGCAGACACGGTCGAAGTCCAGACTTACTAATGCATCTTAACAACTATCAGCTAGACACACTAATGCAAGACCAGGTTCGCTAAGACCACTGCTCTGATACCAACTGAAAGGACCCATTTATATACATTATAAACGATTCACGATAGTTGATTACATCGCGAGGTATTTGACCTCTATATGATACATTTTACAAACATTGCATTCATTTTTAAAAGACAAACTTTCTTTACATCGAAAATTGACAGGCATGCATACCATTTCATAATATCCACTATCCAACTATAAATTGACTTAATAATAATCTTTGTTGAACTCAATGACTCGAATGCAACGTTCTTCAAAATATGCCATGAAAGACTCCAAGTAATATCTTTAAAATGAGCAAATGCACAGCGGAAGATTTCTTTAATACCTGAGAATAAATATGTTTTAAAGTGTCAACCAAAAGGTTGGTGAGTTCATTAGTTTATCATAATCATTTATTTCCATTATTTTAATAGACCACAAGAATTTCATTTTCAGTTCTCATAAATATACGTCCCATGCATAAAGACAAAAATCATTCATATGGTAAACACCTGGTAACCGACATTAACAAGATGCATATAAGAATATCCCCATCATTCCGGGACATCCATCGGACAGGATAAAACAACATTGAAGTACTAAAGCATCCGCTACAACGGATGGGGTTTGTTGGGCCCAATAGATCTATCTTTAGGATTCGCGTCAATTAGTAGACTGGTTTACTAATTCTTAGGTTACCAAGTAAAAAGGGGCATATTCGGCTTCGATCATTCAACCATATAATGTAGTTTCGATTACTTGTGTCTATTTCGTAAAACATTTATAAAAATTGCGCATGTATTCTCAGCCTAAAAATATAAAGGGTAAAAATGCAAATGAAACTTACCATACTGTATTTCGTAGTAAAAATATATATAACGTCATTGAACAAGTGCAAGGTTGGCCTCGGATTCACAAACCTAATTTAAATATATATTTTTTTTTGTTGGTCAATATTTTTCTAACAAATTAGGTCAAGTCATAGTGTGCCACAATCCTAATGCTCGAGACTAATATTCAAAAGTCAACAAAAGTCAATTTGACTCGAAATGATTTCCAAAATTTATACATGATTATTATATAACTTGAATATCGTTGTTTATATAATTAATATTTTTAAAAGTCATTTGTTAATAAAATATAAAATTTGTATATGATAAAAATATACTTTTATATATCTTAAGTAAATAAATTTATAAAGTTCATTTAATATCATAGAAATATAATGATAGGTATTATTTATGTAATTATATTACGTGTAATAAAATATCTTTGTATTACATATTTATTTGATAAAATAATATCGATAATAACAATAATAATTATAAATTGTATTATTTTGTAATAATAGTTATTATTATTCTGTTAATAAAATATCTATATTTATATTTACTAAAAATGGTATTAAAATGATAATTTTTATTAATAATAGTACTAAGCTGATAATAATAATGATATTTTATAATAACCATGATATTTCTATTAAAAATGATAATTTTAGTAAAAAATGATAGTTCTAATATTAAAAAATAAAAATAATAAGAACGATAATTTTATCTAATTCAATACCTTATAATATTTTAATTTCATCATGATACTCATACTTATTATTTCCTAATCGATTCGTTTAATAACTTTTAATTGTCTTTTATAACGTGTTCATTTTTATGATAATAATAGTAATCATAAAAATTAAGTGTTACTAACATTAGTTTTAATAACAATAATACTAATAATGATAATTACTATAACATTATTAATGATAATACTAATAATTATTTTAATGATAATATAATAATAATAATAACAATAACAATAACCATTTTTAATAATGATGTATATATATTAATAATGATAATAATAATAATAATAATTATTATTATTATTATTATTATAATAATAATAATATAATAATAATAATAATAATAATAATAATAATAATAATAATAATAATAATAATAATAATAATAATAATAATAATTAGATAATCATAATAATACTAATTATAACTTTAACGATAATAACGATAGTAATAATAATAAAAATAACAATTTTTTTTAATGATAAACCCTTTTATTGATAAAGATAATAATAATAAGATAAAACTAAAATGACGATAATAACGACGATAATAATAATCATTTTTAATAATAATACAAAAATTCGATTGACTATAACTTCAAATCCGTTCATCGAAACCATTCGATATCTAAAGGAAAAGTTCTTAATTTTTCGCTAGCTTTCCAACGACATGCATATCTTATACCTTATCTCAACCGCATATGTAACTAATTCAGGATTCAACATAACCTAACTAAAGGCAATATCAAAAGTACAAGCATGCATAATCCTAAATACTCGAGCACTAGTCAGAGATACACTAATAGTATATAAAAGTTAAGTTATGAGTGCTCACGTATCAATATTGAGATTCAATATTGCAGGAAAGTACGTAGACGCAACGGAGATGATAAACACTAGTTTGACTCACGAGCAAAACCCCCGAACCATACCCATAACCTCCAAAGCTATAACCCATAATTTTCTTAGCTCTATCCCGCTCATAAAACCCATTTTGAAAACACGCGAGCAGAACCTCGTCGTAGTATTTTATGTATAGTACTAATATTATCGCTCCTAATAATACTAATACTAATAGCAATAAGATTAATATTAATAATCTTAATATTAATAAATAATATTAATAATAATAATAATAATAATAAATATAAATATAATGTGTGTGTACGAGAGGTAATGAATTCAGAAACCAGTTTTCGATCGACTTTTAAAGACAATTTCTCCCACCTAACCACACCATGAGATCGCATGGTGTTTGAATGGCCTAGCCATGCGATCGCATGGCTAAGTGAAGATGGCCACATTCGATTTTTATAGCCCGCCGACACTTTCCTTACTTATATTACACACATGATACTTAATATATATATTATTTAATTTATATTATATTTAATCTTTAGAATTAATTAAATATTATATTATATTTACGTGCATAGTAAAAATGTAATTTTTGTTCAAATGACTCGTATGCTGTCACTCGACTCATGTACCACTTTCAGTTTTTCGAACGCACTTTCGTACGTTTAGAAAACTAGCCTTTTACGTTACGCGACGTGTACCTTTAATAATAGTTTGATTTATTCATCAATAAATTACCTTGTAAAAATATATCTTATAAAATTTGAGCGTTGTGGTCATTTGCTTCTATAAATTAGTGACTCGTTGTTTACCAAGCTATATTATTCTAAATTTGGAAAGTTTCATGACTAAGTTGAATATATATATATATATATATATATATATATATATATATATATATATATATATATATATATATATATATATATATATTATTTAAAATTGTAAATTTGTACCTAATAAATATTTTTGAAATATTTTAACTAATGATATAATATTTAGCCTTTCAAAACCAAATAGATTTCAAAGTTCGTTTTAACTCATTTTTAAATAATAGTAGTTATTTTACCAAATAATGTTTTTAATATGAAAAGTAAAGAGTTGCTTTATCGAGGGACATGAGTTAATCAAGTAAAGTATATTTTTGAAATTTAAACGGAAATGATTTCTAACTTTTGACTAACTCTTGTAAATGACACTTTTGTAAATCACTTTTACCAACAATTCCGGATACCGTTAAAAAGGAAAGGTTTCTCAAATCATAGTGGACCTCTTAACAGAGACTCGTAGCCATAATTCAATGTATCTAATAATTCAATCCGTCGATAATTATTTTAAATATATTTTAAAACAACAACGTTCATGTAAAGTATTATACGTATAATACTTGTTAACGTTTTATACATATATACATATATAATCATATCCATTCCTATAATGGTTCGTGAATCCTTGGAATTTGGTGGAGGTTAAATGAATGTATGAACACAGTTTAAAAATTCTTGAGATTCATCTTACAAACTTTGCTTATCGTGTCGGGAATATTTAAAGATTAAAGTTTAAGTTTAGTCAGAAATTTTCGGGTTGTCACATAACGGCTAGGAAACAGCTAAATTAAACGACAACTACTGATCTGATCTGCATCCGTACGGTTGTACATGCATCCGTACGGTTGCAAATCCATCCGTACGGTTGCACACTTCTGTCCGGTTGCACCAACACCACTGCATCCGTACGGTTGCACATGCACCCGTACGGTACGGATGCACCATGTACCCGTGCGGTTGCAAGCTGCAACCGTACGGTTGTGTTCTTCGTGCAGAAGCAGCAGCAGAAACTAACGGGTTTCGCACCAAAATCACCCAAATCTCAATCTTGAACCTGTTTTTGACCTCAAAACCACTTATAACTTGTACATAAAACATTTAGAAGTATAAACCCACAAGTTTTGAGTCAAACCAACATCAAATTAAGCATTAAGACACCAAAATCTCTTTTATCAAAAACCTAGCTTTAATCTCAATTAAAATACTGATTTTGACATGAAATCGAACAAATCTTACCTTGATAGACTCACAATGACACAAGAAAATCGATTTTAAACACAATTCAAGCTCCAAATCAAGATCTAGAGATTAGGGTTTTCAAGTAGTGAGAGTTAAGGTACGGAGTAATTAGAAATTTCAAGAAAAAGATAGAAATGAGCTGTAACAAGCTTATATATGTGCGTTAAATAACATACCTCATCACACACGGGTACTTACCAGTTATCTGATAACTTTCGTACTTAATTTGACTGCCCTAACGGAGTCCAATTTAAATAAACGAACCTGTTATGTGACCCTTGTCACATACTGGTCTTAACCAAATAATAAAATAACAATAAATATTTACTTAAAATAAAAGTATAATTAACCACACAATTATGCCTAAGGGCAAAAAGGTCATCTTACATCTAGGCCCGATCTGAGGATGTTACAATAAGAAATCTTAACTTTTGAAACGATCAGATCATCAACAAACTATGTTGATTATGCTCTGATACCACTTGTTAGTCTCGCTTTGTTGTTTAAGCAAAGACGTAAAAAGATTATATGGCAGAACGAAGGACAAAAAGAAAATTTCTCCAAATTAATTGTATATATTAATCACTACAAAAATTCAAAAAATAAAGAAAAGACGATTTCAAGTTAAGAAATTGAGTTTTGCAATAGGCAAAGACACCTATTAATATCCCAAGAACTTTATTTATAGTCTTGAGGATATATTTAATACTAATTCTGGTACTATTAAATAAAATCTGAGCAACCAATGATATTTTAAATGTATTTAGTTGACTAGGAGATTTGTCTAATATATATCAACACCTTAACCGTAGAAAATATTTTTCAATAAGTAGTAGGTGGTAGGAATATAAATAATATTATTATTATTATTATTGGAAATAAACGAGTCAGATTATACATCGGATCATTTTTCGGTTGTATTTAAAATCCATCCTCGAACTCGAAGTCGCAAAAAAATCAAATTCATCCTCATACTCGGCCATAACTGCAGACCCGGATCCTAAACTGAATTCGAACAAAAAAAAAGTCGGTTTTTGAATTTTTACATCATGTACAAAAATACTTTCGTCATCCTTAATTGAATGGGTGATTAAGTGTATCGCACCAAAATTATCCATACACCATTATAATTTTGTATTCTACAACTCTCTAAAATAGTTCTAGTAGTGTACCGTGTACAGATAAATTTTAATAGCTTATGGATCACTTTCTTAATCGAATGCCATGTTTTTATGCTAATTAATAATAATATTGGATTGCATGAAACAAAAAAAAAATACTTAAAGACACAATGTTGCAATTGATAGTTACAACTAACAAGTTTCATATGTTTCAATCAAATTGCTTACCTATTCTCTTTTTCTTTTTTAACTAGAATAGTTATTTTAAAACGGATGTAAAAGCAAGAGAAACGATTAAAGACTTAGGTTGCGTTTGTTTGCCTCTTAATGGAATGGTTCAGTGCTGAATGCTGAACCATTCAAGATTCAGTGCGTTTGTTTCTGACCTCTGAATGACATATGGTGCTGAATGGTTCAGAATTCAGTGCTGAACCATTCAGAGATGATGCACTCTCTCAACCATTAAGAGCCTAAATTTTCTGTAATTTTCTCCTCAAATCCTATCCTGAACACTTAACTGACAAGTATATTGAATATTTTATTCTTGTTACACTTTGATAAGGGTAATTTTACTCGGTGTATATCATTCATTCTAAATGATTATCAAACAGCTTATTTTCATTCAGAACAAACTTTATTCAGATGCTTTGAATCATTCAGATTCTGAATTATTCAGCGCTAAATCATTCAGTTTTATTAACCGCATTCTTACAAACGTGTTTGTTGGCAATAACATAGCCCGTTTTTATTTGAATAAAAACAGATGAGCTTTTGTTGTTCTCAAAAAACCAGATAAACTTTATTTAGGGCATATCATTTAGAAAATGATTGACCAATTTGTGACATGTGGCGTGGGAAACTTGAATCATTGACGGGTGCATTGGATTTTGCCTTTGGCCAATCGAATCACAAGACAACACGAGGGAAAAATTAAATATAAAAAGATTAACAAGAAAAAAAGGGAGAAAAAGAGATATTATCAAGAAAAAAAAAAGTAGCTAGCTATTGTTAAAAAAGCAATACTTTCTAGCTTACGAAATAGTAACATAAAAACAACACTTGGTGTTTAATCAGTTGGCCAAAAGAAAAAGGTGTCAATAACAGATACGGAGTAACAATTAATTGTGTTTTTTGTTCCTTTTCTTTTTAGGAAAGTATGAGCCTAGATATATCGTTGCTTACTTGCTTTGGTCTTGTGAATGACATTCTTATCCAACTTATTTTAAATCTAATAAAAAATTCTTATGGGACATTTAAAAATGAAAGGAATAAGGTAAACTAGTTGTGGAGCTTTGGCTTTGCGCTGGGAGCTCCGTTTTGAATGCGAGTTAAAAAAAAAGTCTTGATTTATTTTGTAAAAAAAAAAATTTCGTCATCTAACATTGAAGGGTTGTTCCTTTTGTGAAAGTTGCTTCTTTTAGTGTTCGTTTTTTTTTTAAAGTTATTTGATCTATTTTGTAAAAAAGAATATTTTTCGACATCTTTTGGTAACATTGGAGGGTTGTTCCTTTTATGAAAGTTGCCTCAATTATCGTTGAGGAAGAAAAGGGAAAAAAAAGGTTAGTTGATTTTTTTGGTAAAAAAGAATTTTTTCGACATCTTTTAGTAACATTGAAGGGTTGGTTATTTTATGAGAGTTGCTTCTTTTATGGTTGGAGACCAAAAAAAAAGTGAAATGACAAAAATACCCCTGATTACTATTGATGAATAGTGCTACAGAGTTTTTTTCTATTAGATATATAGATAATAATATAACTATGATCGTTTTCATAAATATCCGACGAATTGAACCTGTTATGTTTAAGCTATTCAGAAGAATCGTTAAGCATATTTTTATTTATTGAACTTTAAGAATTAATACATATTGGACTCATTCCTTTATATTGGCCTCATTCCTTTAAATTCGGTATATGATCAATATCAGTGGCGGAACTAAGATTTTTTTTCACCGAGAGCAAAAAAAAAAATTAAAACCGTAGCAAGTTTTTTTGACAAAATATTGAGGTTTTGGGTGGGGGGGGGGGGGAATTGAGGTTTTTAGGCAAATTATGAAGTTTTTGGGCAAAAATTGAAGGTTTTTGGACAAAATTTTAAGGTTTTGTGGAAAAAGTTGAAGAATTTTGGGCAAAATTTGAATGTTTTGGGGGGAAAAATTACTGGGTGCAAAGTCGAAAAAACCCAAATTTTTACGCTGAAAAAAAAGTCTACTGGGGGCGGGCTCCCCCTTGCCCCCAAGTAGTTTTGTCCCTGATCAATACGTTAGAGGAAAATTTATTGGAACTTTTTTTAAGTTTTAGTTTACGTTGTCATCTTTAATTTCTATCAAGACCCAATCGACCCAAATTTGAGAGTATAGTTGCCAGGTATACATGTATGTATAGATGGAAATGAATCGAATATGGATCAGCTGACGTAATAACCATATTCACATTACCCTTTCCTTTTATATGGTACTAAAATGGATAAAGTGGATTCTCTCTATTCGTAAAATGACACTTATTTATATATTTCATTTATTTTCGGTGATTGAAGCCATAGATTGACGGAGTTCGTGAGAGAGCTTTGCATGAAAGAACAATTTGTTGGATATTGAAAACCACGTTAAAATATTTACTAGTATATAAAAAGATTTTAATATTATTATAATAAAAATTAAATATGAGATGTTTTTGATAAAAATTTAACAAACAAAATGTAATCGTTGTCATTAATTGAATATGTATGTTACGTTTATATCTAATATGATATATATATATATATATATATATATATATATATATATATATATATATATATATATATATATATATATATATATATATATATATATATATATATATATATATATAGGATGAGGATTCAGAGAAAACCAAGGGTAGTAGAGAACTCACATGTTGAACTCAATCTGTGTGCAGATTGAGCTTAATCTATGTGTGCAGATTGATCTTAATTTGTGTACAAATTTAGCTCAATCTGTGAGTTCTACGGGTTCTTTCCCACCGTTAGTTCTCTAAGATCTTTTCACTATAAACATGTAATCGGTGTCATTAATTATGTATGTTACATTTATAACTAATATAAGTTTTAACATATATATATATATATATATATATATATATATATATATATATATATATATATATATATATATATATATATATATACAGTGTTGTAAATCTCCTGAGATCTCCCCGAGATCTCCCCCGAGATCTCGTTTTTAGAAGGCAACCGAGACAAGATGTTCATCTCCCGAGATTTCTCGGTCAACGGGTCAAACTTAGTCAAAGCCACGATTTCTCGGATTTTCTTGCAAATTTGTAAGATTTTCTTGTAAAATTCGTAATTTCTAAGATTTTCTCGCTCATTTCTCGGATATTTTTGTAAAATCTCGTAAAAACGTATATAAATATACATATATTTATGTTTTTATGTATATTTTTATTAAAAAAAACTATAAAGTCAACATACGTCAACGTCCGAGATCTCCCCGAGATTATTCCGAGATGCCGAGATCTCCCTAAAAAGTCCAAACGAGATCTCCCCGAGATCCGAATTCTCCAACCTTATATATATATATATATATATATATATATATATATATATATATATATATATATATATATATATATATATATATATATATATATATATATATATATATATATAGGGGAATGATTCAGCGCTAGGGGAATGATTCAGCGCTTAGTAATTTTTTTGGGATAAGGGATAAGTGATTTTGTGATTTTTATATCTTTAGTTCTACAGCTCTGATTTAAAAATAAAAATAAAAAAAATTGCTGGTATCTATTTTTAATGTGTAGATTCAGAAAAAAAAAAAAAAATTAACTGGATCCTTAAGATACATATGATGCATGTTAGCTGCTGTTTGATGCATGTTAACTACTTTTTATGCATAAGATGTATGTTAACAAAAAAGAAAAGAAAAAATGACTTTTGATTAATGAAAAACAGTGTTTAGGGTTTAGTAATTAGGGTTTAGAAATTAGGGTTTAGGGTTTAGAACGAGTTTTTAATACGAACGGTTTAGGGTTTAAAGTTTCGTGTTTTGGGTTTACGGAGTTAACTCAAAACACTAAACCCTAAACCCTAACCCATAAACTCTAAATCGGACTAAATTCTAAAAAACCCGCAGAAAACGTTAACATACATCACATGCATTTTAAGCTTGTCTTGAAAAAAAAATTATGAATTTACACAATGTAAGTTAATCACGGATTTTTTTTTTAATTGGAGCTCTAATGTAAAAGATATAAAACTCAAATTTTACTTATCCACTTATCCCAAAAATGTCACATGAAAATATAAACATTTAAAAAGGACACCTTATAATGAATGTTTATATTTTGGTGGGAAAATGCTCGAAGAAAAAAACGAAAACATGCATCATGAGTAATACTATTCTTCTGAGTTTTTTTTTAGGATTTAAAAATTAGGGTTTAGTAATTAGGGTTTAGAAATTATGGTTCAAAAATTAGGGCTTAGCTATTAGGGTTTAGAAATTAGGGTTTAGGGTTTAGAAATTAGGGTTTAGATTGAATTTTTAACACGAACGGTTTAGAGTTTAGGGTTCAGTGTTTAGGATTTAGGGTTTATGGGACTAAACCCTAAACCCTAAACTCTAAATCGGGCTAAATTTTGAAAAAAAAACTTCATTTAAAATGAAAGAAAACAACATTCCAAAAATATTATTAGGAATAACATTACTCATGATGAATGTTATCAATTATTTTTTCGATCGTTTCCTTGCGTAAATAATAAAATTAATCACAAAGTGTAATTTTTAAATATTCATATTTTCACCTAAACTAGATGTCTGAAAAAAAAATGAAAAAAATTATTTCCCCCCAAAAAAGTGTTTCCCACTTGATTATGACTATATATATATATATATATATATATATATATGGGCAGGATCAATGGGGAAGTAAGTAATCGGGGGGAAACGGGGGGAAGAAAATTTAATTTTTTTCAATTTTTTTAGAATTTTTTTTCAGGCATCAAGATCACACGAAAATATGAATATTTAGAAAAGACACTTCGTGATGAATGTTATTATTTAGGCGGAAAAACGATCGACAAAAATATCATTCAAGATAATATTGATCGTGAAGAATGTTAACGTTTTTTTTTCATGTTTTGTGAAGTAAAATTTAGTCCGATTTAGAGTTTAGGGTTTAGGGTTTAGTGTTTTGGGTTTAGCCCCAAAACCCAAAACCTTAAACCCTAAACTCTAAACTGTTCGTGTTAAAAACTCAATCTAAATCCTAAATCTAAACCCTAAACCCTAAATTTTTAAACCATAATATCTAAACCCTATAAACCCTAATATCTAAAACCTCAACATACGCTCGAAAAATACGATAATTGTTATATATTAATTCTTCGAGCATTTTTTCGCCAAAATAAAAACATTTATCACAAAGTGTCTTTATTAAATGTTCATATTTTCATCCAATCTATAATGTTCATGAACAAACTTTTTTTTAAAAATGAAAAAAATAAAAATTGCTTCCCCCCGCTTTCCCTCGATTGGTTACTTCCCCCTTGATCCTATATATATATATATATATATATATATATATATATATATATATATATATATATATATATATATATATATATATATATATATATATATATATATATATATATATATATATATATATATATATATATATATGTATATGGTCATAATCAAGAGGGAAGCACTTTTTTGGGGAAAGAGAGAAGTAATTTTTTTTTATTTTTTTTTCGTTTTTTGAAAAATCTTTGTTTGCGAACATTATAGATTAGATGAAAATATGAACATTTAAAAAAAGACACTTTGTGATGAATGTCATTATTTTGGCAGGAAAACGCTCGAAGAAAAAAATAAAAATATTCAATGCATTGAATGTTTTGCTACTTAGTTTATGTGCATCATTTTGTTTTCATCTTGTGTGAAGTGTATTTTTCGAATTTAGCCCGACTTAGAGTTTAGGGTTTATTGTTTAGGGTTTTCGAGTTTACTTCGTAAACCCTCAACCCAAAACCCTAAACCCTAAACTCTAAACCGTTTGTGTTAAAATATTTAATCAAAACTCTAATTTCTAAGCCCAAAACCCTAATTTCTAAACCCTAATAGCTAAACCCTAATTTTTAACCCCCTAATTTCTAAACCCTAATTTCTAACCCCTTAAAAAAAATTCAGAATCAAAACATTCAATGCATTGAATGTTTTCATTTTTTTTTCGAGCGTTTTACCGCAAAATAATAACATTCATCACAAAGTGTCTTTTTTAAATGTTCATATTTTAATGTAATCTTGATGCCTGAAAAAAAAATTCTAAAAAAACGAAAAAAAATTACTTCCTCCCAGTTCCCCCCAAAAAAGTGTTTCCCTCTTGATTGAACATATATATATATATATATATATATATATATATATATATATATATATATATATATATATATATATATATATATATATATATATATATATATATATATATATATATATATAGGATTCAGAGAGAACCAACGGTATGAGAGAACTCAGAGAACACACATGTTGAATTCAATATGTGCAGATTGAGCTCAATCTGAGTGCAGATTAACTAAATTTGTGTGCAGATTGACCTCCATCTGTGTGCAGATTTAGCTCAATCCGTGAGTTTTATGAATTATTTCTCATCCTTAGTTCTTTCTGGATCTATTCACTATATATATATATATATATATATATATATATATATATATATATATATATATATATATATATATATATATATATATATATAGTCATCATTAAGAGAGAAACACTTTTTTGGGGGAAGTAATTTTTTTTGTTTTTTTTTTTGAATTTTTTTCAAACATTAAGATTATATGAAAATATGAACATTTAAAAAAATACTTTTTGACGAATGTTATTATTTTAGCGGGAAATCGCTCGAAGAAATAAATGATAACATTCACCATGAGTAATGTTTTAATTAGAGTTTATTTGCATCGTTTTGTTTTCATATTGTGTGAGGTGTTTTTTTTTTGAAATCTAGCCCGATTTAGAGTTTAGGATTTAGGGTTTAGTGTTTTGGGTTTGGTCCTTAAACCCTAAACTCTAAACCGTTCGTGTTAAAAATTTAACAAAACCCTAATTTCTAAACCCTAAACTCTAACTTCTAACCCAAAATCCTAATTTCTAAACCCTAATAGCTAAACCCTATATTTTAACCCCTAATTTCTAAACCATAATTTCTAACACCTTAAAAAAAAACTCAGAAGCAAAACATTCATTGCAATGAATGTTATCTATTTCTTCGAGAGTTTTCTCGTCAAAATAATAACATTTATCACAAAGTGTCTTTTTTAAATATACATATTTTCATGTGATCTTAATGCTTGAAAAAGAATTTGAAAAAAAATTACTTCCCCCCAAAAAAGTGTTTCCGTCTTGATTAAAACAATATATATATATATATATATATATATATATATATATATATATATATATATATATATATATATAGTCGAAAAAAAAAAGAAATTCGAACGAAAATGTGTTCTACATTTTTGTAATACGAACAAAAAAAAATGGCGGCCGAACAAAAATGGGAAATTCGAACAAAAATTGTGTTCTACATTTTTGAAATTCGAACAAAAAAATGTAGAACACATCATAGTCGAACAAAAATGTGTTCTACATTTTTGTAATTCGAACAAAAAAAAAAATTTGTTCGTCTGTTTTTATTTTTGCTCGAATTTCGTGTTTTTTGTTCGTCCGTGTCCCTTTTTTGTTCGTCCGTGTCTCATTTTGTTCGAATTTTAGTGTATTTTTGAGTTCCTAGAGTTCTCAGACTAAAAAGTTCTCACTGGATATAGTTTCAAATAGTTGAATGCGTGTTTTTGAGTTGCATCAGTTCTGAATAGGAAGTCATTATATGTAAATGATGTATATAATGTAAATATATCCTCATATATAATCAAATACTTCTGCTTTTAAAAACAATTTGGTGATTAATTTTTATTTAATTAATTATATTATGAAGTGACAAACAAACAATAATAATATAATAGGAATGGTTATTATTCCTATTACCATTACTTTACCATTTCCATTTACATTCCTCCTCTTGAAACAATCACACCCTTGCAATATATTTATCATGTCTATTGTGAAAATTATAAGAGTATGAGACCGGCCACATCGGCATCGTCGTTGCCTCCGCCGTTGCAATGTGGTTGTATGCCACCAATGCTAGCAAGCGCGGTTGGGGCGCCGTTGCTAGCACCGTGGACCAAATTGCCTTTTAACGACGATATATATCACGAGGTGGGGCAAAAAAAAAAAATATATCCGTTGCATATTTTTGGTTTCCTTTTTTTTTGTTTTTTTTCCTTTTTCAAACTAGCACTCTGTATTCTGTATTCATATGTATGTATGTATGTATGTATGTATGTATATATATATATATATATATATATATATATATATATATATATATATATATATATATATATTGGTTTAATGTAATGTAATGTAATGGTCAAATTAATGCAATGTTTATTTTTTTAACAACACTTTTATTCAAAACACATTTTCAAACGGTTACATTTTTTTGAAATACAAACAGAATTAAAGTAAACTTAAAAGACAAACACAAACACAAACACAAACGGTTACATGATACTTAATCTTCTTGGGATGTTGGAACATCCGACCAGAATTGCCAATCACTGTAGTAAGCAAAACTACAAGGAGGAGAGTAGTCTTCGTAAACCAAATACAGAGAAATCACATTTGAATGCCATGAGAGAGTTTCTTTGATCGACTCCCAAGCTTCTTCAGTCCGAAGACTCTTCGCAGACATTTCGGGAAGACAATCGTCTTCAAAGTACATAACATTATTGTGTTCGAGGGGTACGTTTTGCTTCAAGAAAGCTAATAAAGTTTTTAACCCGATGTCACGAATGTCGATTTCGGCAAACGTAACCATTTTTCCGCTAGTGTAATCATACACTTTGTACTCCGAATCGAAACTACCATCGTAGTAAACGTTGAACGAAGCGATCATGGGGGGAGTAGTCAACATTTTTTTTGTTTGAGTTGTTTGAGAATGAAGAAGATGAAGAATGGTGTATGAGGAGTTGTGAGTTGGTGTTTATATAGAGAGTGTGCAACTAGCCGTTTTAAAAAAATATATAAAAAAATAAAAAAACGGTTCATTTTATAGCCGTTTGAGATTTAATTTTTTTAATTTTAAAATATAACTAATAATAATAATAATAATAATAATAATAATAATAATAATAATAATAATAATAATAGTAAATAAGAATAAAAAAATAATTAATATTGGAAGTGGGGTCAATGTGGTGGGTGTGATGGTGGATGTTAGTGAATGTGGTTGGGAATGTGGTTGAAAAAAACTGCTGGGGTGACGCTGATGTGGCATCAATATGGTTCCATGACGGGTGTCATGGATAAGAATGGTCTGAGTATTCAAATGAACAATGTGAAATAAACTGTTTTCAATATAGAATTCGATAGTAAAAAAATGTCTTTAACAAAACCACGGGTTTTTATACTTAAAAAATAAATGTTTGAAAAAATCAATTAGTTATATGTTGGTATTATAATTATAAATATATTCAATTAAAACTATATTTTTACTATTCATAGTATTATTTTAATGCTAAAATTTTATTTTTCAAAATGGCCCTTCAACTTTGGTCAAAATACAAATCGGCCTCCCAACCGGGGGGCAAAATGTCAAATCAAAATTCTCACAAAAAATCTTCAATAAACTCCATCCAAATTTTCAACAGGCCATATCTTCTCGCTCGCCGCGAGTTAAATTTTTCCAACAATACCGTTCAACTTGAAATAACATTACGAACGCAACGCAACTAACTACTCGCAAAATGGATGATTTTTAAAAAACGCTAAATAGCTGGGTCCACCTTTCATACACGTTGGTTTTTTCTTTTCTTTTTTCAAACACTGGATTTACCATTAGAACCTGCTTTGGAGTTTCGCTGCGAAGCGCGGACTCCTTAACTTGTTTTACTCAAAAGATTTAATAACCTTACATATGTTATATGTGGGTAGTTTACTTGGATTTGAATTTTTTTTTTCTTTTCAATATTGGATGATAAAATTTGTCAACACCACGTGTTCTTAAACTCAAAAAAAAAATATCAACACCACGAGCTCTTAAATAATTCTTATATTTTTTTCTATTTTTTAGTATCATTATTTACATACCAATATGAACTGCAAATTAGATTTTTTCACATTTTTTTACACACCCGTGTAATGCATGGGCTCAAAAACCTAGTATGTATATATATATGTATATGTATATATATATATATATATATATATATATATATATATATATATATATATACTACCTAACTATTTATACATATGTTATTGAGTCGACAGCAAGCGTCGATTTATTGGCGACTTGACTGACTCTTAGAGCCTAAAGTAAATTTCAGGCAGGATTTTAAAACCCATGAAAATTTGATTTTACCATTTTCATGGCGTCTTAATTTTATTTTTATCTTTATTTTATTTTTTAAAAATTTTTTTCCTACTAATTGGCCGGAGGTCCACTCGGAAGCAATCTCTCTATCCGTCGAATAGAGAGAGAGATGACTTTCTCTACTTTTGAGAGTTTTTTCACTCTGGGTGGAGAAATGACTTGTCTTTATTCTCGGATAGAGGAAGGATTGTCTACATCTCACCTCCTCCCCTGTGATAACCCGGAAATTTCCGATCAAATTTAAACTTAATCTTTATATGTTTCTGACACGATAAGCAAAGTCTATAATGTTGAAATCTCAAAAACTTTGAACTATATTCATGTAATCAATTACCCTTTGACTGTGCTCGACCATTCACGAACATTTATGTGTGTGTGTGTGTGTGTATATATATATATATATAATATATTGTTATAGTAATTGAAAACGTTAATAAAGTATTAGATGTATAATACTTTACGTACACGTATTAGTTTCAATATATTTCTAAGCGAAATTAAAAGATAATATCAAATGATTGAAATATCAAATACATTGTGATTATGATTACGGGTCTCTGTTATGAGGTCCACTATGATTTAAGAAATCTGTTCTTTTTGACAACATTCAAAAAATGGTAAGGTGATTTACAAGTAAGAACAAATATGTCAATTAACGAGAACTAGACAAGGACTAGTGGAGATTCTGTGTGTTATATTGACAAGTTAAGTAAATCAACGTTTTACATTAAATGATTTCATACATTTAATTAACCATTAGACTTATCTTATGCTTCACCAACAAATGATGATTTAGAAACTTGAAACCTGTTATGTGTCATATATGATTTTACCTTTCTAAAACATGTTATGATATTACGATTTTCATTATTTTAAACTTTTAACAAAATGTTTTTTTTAATATAATTAGTTTTGAAAAACAAAGTTATCATATTTATTTGAATTAGTTTCAAACGTACAAAAAACGTTTTCAGTTTAAAAAGAACTTTATTATTAAAACATTTTACAAGATAAGCGATTTATGAATTTTGAGGAACTTAAAACATTTTACAATATAATTAGTTATTTTTTTCTTTTTTTTTTTGCCGGAGGTCCTCTTGGAAGCAATCTCTTTATCCGTCGAACAGAGAGAAGGAGGATTTTCCCTACTCTTGTGAGTGTTTCACTCGGGGTGGAGAAATGATTTCTCTTTATTCTAGAATAGAGGAAGGATTGTCTACGTCTCACCTTCCCCGTACCCCACGTATGTGAGATTGGGTATGTTGTTGTTGTTGTTAATTAAAAGCTTTGTATTATGAATATATATATATATATACATATATATATATATATATATATATATATATATATATATATATATATATATATATTGTTTCAAAAATGTAAACGTGATACGACATAATATTTTTCTATTATTTAAACGATTATAAATGAACTTTAAAATATAATTACTTTTGAAAAACTAAAATATAATATTATTAAATAAATATTTCAATCCTATATAATATGTACAAAATTATATTTTTCTTTGAGAATATATATATATATATATATATATATATATATATATATATATATATATATATATATATATATATATATATATATATATATATATATATATATATTACCAAGTGATTAAACATAATATTAACTAGATACAAAACGTTTTTGATTTAAATTATCATATGTATATATAATGAGACGTCGATTTATAGAAGCAAATAACCAAAACATTCAAATGTATAAGTTACATTTCATGGAGTATAATTATTGGTGAAATGAGTCTAATTATTGATAAAGGTACGTGTCGCGAAACGTAGAGTACAAGTTTTCTAAGCGTACGAAAAGACGTTCGAAAAATCCGAACTGGCACGTAAGTCGAGCGTCAACATACGATTCATCGGTGCTAAAATTACAAATCAACTATGCACGAGAATATAATATAATATTTAATTAATTCTAAAGATTATATATATATATATATATATATATATATATATATATATATATATATATATATATATATATATATATATATATATATATGTATATTATGAGTGTCGGTAGCCTAATTAGTGGATATGTATTGTAATATGAGACCATGCGAACGCATGGTTAATACATTCAATCCCCATGCGATCGCATGGGGGGTTGGTGGCAGCCACATCCTTTTAAACGCGAACGAATTCAGTTTTTGATTCATAATTCATTCATCTTTCTCTCTCGCACTCTCTGAATATTTATATTTATTATTATTATTATTATTATTATTATTATTATTATTATTAAGATGAATATTATTATTATTAATAGTATTATTATTAGTAGTATTATTATTAGTATTATTATACATAAAATACTACGCCGAGGTTATGAACGAGTTATTTCAAGACGTGTTTTTGAGCGGGATAGAGCAAAGGAAATTATGGGTTATAGCTATTGAGGTTATGGGTATTGTTCGGGGGTATGCTCGTAAGGTCAATCTAGTGTTTATCATCTTCGTCGCGTCTACGTACTTTCCTGCAATATTGAATCACAATATTGATATGTGAGCATTCATATCCTACCTTTTATATATTAATAGTGTATCCCTGATTAGTGCTTGAGTATATATGATTATGAATGCTTGTATATATATTATCGTCGTTAGATAATTAATGATAAATCACGAATTTGATACATATGCTACTGAGATAAGGTATATGATATGCATGTCGTTGAAAAGCTGACGAAAAATTAATAACTTTTCATTTAGAAAGCGTATGGTTTCGATGAACGGATTAAAAGATATAATCAATTGAATTATCATTAATTTTAAGTATTATTGTTAAAATGATTATTATTATTACTATCATCGTTATTATCGTCGTTATTATTATTATCTAATTATTATTATTATTATTATTATCATTATCGTTATAAGTATTATCATTAAAAATTGTCATTTTTATTAGTATTACTATCGTTATTGTCATTAAGATTATTATTAACATTATTATTATTATTATTATTATTATTATTATTATTATTATTATTATTATTATTATTATTATTATTTTTTTAATTATTATTATCATTAAAATAGTTATTAGTATTATCATTAATGTTATTATAATATTTATTATTATTAGTATCATTATCATTAAAATTAATATTAGTATCATCTAATTATTATGACTAATATTATTATCATTATTATGAATGCGATATAAAAGAGGACTAAAGGCTATTAAACAAATTGATTAGAAAATAATGAGTATGAGTATCATGAAGAAATTAAAAAAATTGTAAGATATTGATTTAAGAGAAAAATATCGTGTCCATTGTTTTTTTTATCACTATTATTATTATTATTAAAAGTATCATTTATATTAAAACCATCTTTTTATTAAAAATTATCATTATTTCAATAGAAATATCATTTTTATTATCATTTTAGTATTATTATTATTAAAAATTATCATTGTGAATAGAATTATTTTTATATATATAAAACGTTATTATTATTACAGTTAATATTAACAAGTATCGTTATTATTAAAAATTATCATGATTAGAATTATCATTTAATTAAAGTTGATATCATCACTAGTAAAAATAAATTTTGTTATTATTATTAGTAGAATAATAATAATTGTTATTATTACAAAATAATACAACTTTTACTTATTATTATTTTTATTATTATCAATATTATTTTATCAAATAAATATGTGATACAAAGATATTTTTACCACACGTAATATAATTACATTAATATTACATATCACTATATTTTTATAATATTAAGTGAACTTTATAAATTTTATTATTTAAGATATATAAAATTATATTTTTATCATATATAAATTTTAAATATTAATTTTTATTAACAAATGACTTTTATTAATTACTCTAATAAAATATGATAGATATATGTAAATATATAAAATGACTATATTTATGTTATATTATTTTTGGAAGTCATTTTTTGGATTAGATGACTTTTGTTGACTTTTGCATGATAATCTCGAGCATTAGGATTGTGATACACTATGACTCGACCTTAATTGTTAGACAGATATTGACCATTATATAAATATATATATATATATATATATATATATATATATACTTAATATAGGTTCGTGAATCCAAGGCTAACCCTACACTTGTTCAATGTCGTCATATGTATTTTTACTACAAAATACAGTATTGTGAGTTTCATTTGCTCCCTTTTTAAATGCTTTTGCAATATATATTTTTGGGATTGAAAATACATGCACTACTTTTATAAATGTTTGGCGAAATAGACACAAGTACTTGAAACTACATTCTATGGTTGGATTACTATACCGAATATTGCCCCTTTAACTTGGTAACCTAAGAATTAGGAAAATGGTCCATAATTGACGCGAATCCTAAAGGTAGATCTACGGGCACTGACCAGCCCCAGTCAGAGAATTTGAACTGCTTTAGTACTTCGATTTAAATGGTAATTGCGATTGCCAGTATATGGCATACTTGCGAGTATGCGGGGGATATTCTATATGCATTAAAGTTAATGTCGGTTACCAGGTGTTCATCATACGAATGGATTTTATACACTTGCGAGTGTAATGATATTTATGAAAAATGAGAATCTTGTGGTCTATTAAAACTATGGAAATGATTGATTACGAAAAACTAATGAACTTACCAACCTTTTGGTTGACACTTTTAAGCATGTTTATTCTCAGGTAATAAAGAAATCTTCCGCCGTGCATTTGCTCATTTTAAAGATATTACTTGGAGTCATTCATGGCATATTTCAAAAGACGTTGCATTCAAGTCATTGAGTTCAATAAAGATTATTATTAAGTAAATGACAGATTAGGTCATTTATAGTTTGGATATTATGAAATGGTATGCATGCCAGTCAACTTTCGATGTAATGAAAGTTTGTCTTTTTAAAACGAATGCAATGTTTGTAAAATGTATCATATAGAGAGGTCAAATACCTCGCAATGTAACCATATGTTATTGTATTCGTCCTTATGGATTAGGACGGGTCGCTTCATCCCCCATACTGTTGTATATGAGATTTTTGAATTCGGATTTCTGAGAGTCGTGTAATCACTTTCAGATCAAAGTATTTCGATGGTACTATCAAAATCTTCAATCGGATAAAACTCGGAAAATTGAACAAAGAATATGTGTTTTTTGTATAAATGAATTTGAAAACCGTACCAAATTAAATAACCAAAAACGGGGAGTTTTCATAACTGCCGAATGGCAGTTTCATAACTGCTAAAACAGGTTCAAAAACCGGGCTTTTTATTTTGGGTCAAACTGTAGTGACCCGAACTTTTCCATATATATATTTATTAAATGAAATTTATATTTACATGATTAAATATTTCCAACATGTTAAGCAATCAAACTTGTTAAGACTTGATTAATTGAAATAGGTTTCATATTGACAATTGACCACCCAAATTGACCGGCGATTCACGAACGTTACAAATTCGTAAAAACTATATGATGTTATATATATAGACATATATATGGTTAACATGAAATTATGATAAGTAAGTATCTCACTAGGTATGTTAACAATGAGTGATATACATAAAAATGAGTTATTGAATTAAGAAACTCGAAACGATATATATATATATAACGATTATCGTTATAACAACGTCTTACTAAATACATATGAATCATATTAAGAAATTGTTACACTATGTTTAAATATGATAAATGATAAGTAAACATATCATTAAGTGTATTAACAATGAACTACATATGTAAAAACAAGACTACTAACTTAAGGATTTCGAAACGAGTCATATATGTAACGATTATCGTTGTAACGACATTTAAATGTATATATATCATATTAAGATATATTAATACATGATAATATCATGATAATATAATAATTTAACATCTAATTAGATATTATAAACAATGGGTTAACAATATTTAACAAGATCGTTAACTTAAAGGTTTCAAAACAACACTTACATGTAACGACTAACGATGACTTAACGACTCAGTTAAATGTATATACATGTAGTGTATTATGTTGTAATAATACACTTTTGGAAGACTTCAAGACACATATCAAAGTACTTCTATTTAACAAAAATGCTTACAATTATATTCTCGTTCAATTTCATCAACAATTCTACTCGTATGCAACCGTATTCGTACTCGTACAATACCCAGCTCCTAGACGTATATACTATTGGTATATACACATAATAATTCAGCTCTTAGCAGCCCTAGATAGTCAACAAACATGTGGAACCAACAATTAGACAACTAGCATGACTTATGAGCAAGGAAACAAAAACAAGAACTCCTTTTAACCCCACTCACCTTCACCACTCACCACCTACTCCTTTTAACACACTCTTATATGAACGTCTAAGTTACTATTTTTCCAACAAAAATCATCAAATACAAGCTTTGGTTATTGATAGTGCTCCAAATGAACATATATTTAGTATCAATATCCTTCCAATATGTAAAGCTTTTAGTTGCAATTGTTATATTTTTATGTAATATTCGTTTAAATAAATAAGTGCGAAGACAAAAGAAGAAAATGACGATTTGAAGACGCAAATGACCAAAAAGCTCAAATAAACAAGATATAATTCATGTGGTTCAATTTATTGATGAGAAACGTCTCAAAATTACAAAAGTACAAGTCGCAAAACGCAAAGTACAAGATATTAAATAGTACGCAAGGACGTTCGAAAATCCGGAACCGAGACATGAACCAACTATCAACGCGCGACGCAACAGACCTAAAATTACGAGTCAACTATGCACAAGAATATAATATAATATATATAAAATTATATAAAATTATATATATTATATTATATATTATTAAATAAAACGTCGGCAAATAAGAAAATAAAAGTATGTGAGCTGTCCCAGGCAGCCATGCGATCGCATGGCCAGAAGGCACAAAACTCATGCACTCGCATGAGTTACTTTAGCAGGCCAAGTTCTATAAAAAGTCAGTTTTTCGGACGAGTTATGGACAATAGAATTCAATCTCTTACTCTCTTCAATATATATATATATATATATATATATATATATATATATATATATATATATATATATATATATATATAATTTTAATTTTAATTTAAGTTAATAATAATAAGGTTATTTTAAGAATATTTTACGGGTTTTAAGTAGAAATTCTGTCCATGCAACGCTATGCGATTAATCACCACTATAAGCTATGTTCTTCCTTTTTAAATTAATGTCTTGATGTGTGCGAGGTGTACTAGGAAATAGTATTATTTTTACAACGAAATACTATTAAATACGATACAATTTTACACAAGATATTTATTTATTTATAGAATGGATATACCTAAACCTTGCTACAACACTTATAGGCAGTGTACCTAATCGTACAGTAGTGTAGTTTTTGGTAAGTCCGGTTCGTCCACAGGGAACTCTTAAACAAGCTTAACGCTATATTAGTTTTAAATTTATAAAAATACAAATATATATATATAAGTGATATTATTATTATAAAATGGGGTTTTTACCGTTTAATGACCGGTTTGTCGATTTTAAAACTTTAGTCGCAGTTAAAACCTAATGTAAAATATTAAAAATAAATACAACTTAATTTAAAACGTAAAGTAAATAACGATAATGAAATTATGATAAATAAAAGTGCGATAAAATAAAATTGCGATAATTAAAGAGTACGATAATTAAAAGTGCAATTAAATACAATGACAATAAATAAAAGTGCGATAATTAAAAGTGCAATTAAATATGAAATAAAAGAATTATGCTTATTTAAACTTCCGTAATCATGATGTTTGACGTGTTGATTTTTAGTTTATTCCCATGGGTTAATTGTTCTCTGTCCTGGATTATTCAATATGTCCATACGGATTTGTCCATAATAGTCCATCAGTCATAATCATAAAATGCGGAAGTCTTCGCCAAATTATTCTTATTCCTGAAGTCAAATATTCCAACTAATTGGGGATTTGAATTGTAACAAGATTTTAATACTTTGTTTAATGAATACACCAGGTTATCGACTGCGTGTAAACCAAGGTTTTACTACTTTGTTAACAATTACACCAATTACCCTTGAATGTAATCCACCCCTGTTTCAACAAGTCTACTAACTATTAATCCAGTTCCGTGTCTGGTAAAATGAACAATTATTGGTATTTATAGATATCCCGCCCACCGTGCCCAGTCAAGCGTATGTGGTTATATATAAATACGTCAAATTATAAGTCTATATATTAAATTAACGAGGTATCATTTAGTTAATATAAAGCCCATTAATAGCCCATAGTCTAATTTCCACAAGTGTCGTTCTTTTGTCCAAACCCCAATTATGGTACAAAGCCCAATTACCCAATCTTAATATTTTTAACCCAACATCGTGATTACTTCGTCTTAAATAAGCATAATAATAACTTAGCTACGAGACATTAAATTAAAAATAACATTAACCATAACTTACAGTGATTAAAAATAGCGTAGCGTTACACGGACAGAATTTCGACTTACACCCTTACAACATTCGCTAACATACCCTTATTATTAGAATTAAAATTAAAATTAAAATTATAATATATATATATATATATATATATATATATATATATATATATATATATATATATATATATATATATATATATATATATATATATATGTTTACGTATAAAGGAAGAAGAAAAAGATGTGTAAATTTCGTCCAAAACTCGCGAACTTTATAGGACCAGGCCTGGATTTCAGGGCCATGTGATCGCATGGTTTTTGTTCTTCCAGGCCATGCGATCGCATGGCCAGCTGGGAGAGCTCAAAAGTCTTTAAAAACGTGGGCTGCTTATTTATTTATTATATAATATAATATATATAATTATATATATTATATTATATTCTTGTACTCCGTTGACTTGTAATTTTAGCTCTGTTGCGTCACGCGTTGAGAGTTGACTTTGGTCCCGGTTCCGGATTTTCGAACGTCCTTGCGTACAATTTAATATCTTATACTTTGCGTTTCGCGTCTTGTACTCTTGTAATTTTGAGACGTTTCTCATCAATAATTGGAACCACTTTGATTGTATTTTCTACTTTTGAGCTTTTTGGTCGTTTGCGTCTTCAATTCGTCGAATCTGTCTTTTGTCTTCACCTTTTATTATTTAAACGAATATCACTTGTAAATAGAACAATTGCAACTAAAAGCTTATTTTTCTTGAGGGATAATGCTATGAAATATATGTTCGTTTTTAGCATTATCATGTCTCGTAACTAAGTTATTATTATGCTTATTTGAGCCAAAGTAATCATGATGTTAGACTAAATATTAACACGGGGTTATTAGATTTTGTACCATAATTAAGGTTTGGACAAAAGACCGACACTTGTGGACATTGGACTATTGACTATTAATAGATAGGGGGTATTGTCTAATCGAATGAAAACTCATTGGAACCTGTCGAACCTATCTTCAAATTAGTTAATCTAGTAATTATTAAAATGATTATGTATGTTCTATTTAGTGACGTTTATACGACATCTTTTACGATCATTTAATTAATTATTCGAATTGGGTAATTAATTATTCATTCTGATCAAGTGGGTAAATTAATATTCATATCTCATTAAAATAGGGATGGATTACATACAAGGATAATTGGTGTAATTGTTAATAAAGTATTAAAACCTTGAATTACGCGCAGTCGATAACCTGGTGTAATTATTAACAAAGTATTAAAACCTTGTTACAGTTCGAATCCCTAATTAGTTAGAATATTTGACTTCGGGAATAAGGTTATTTTGACGAGCATTTTATAATTATGACCGATGGACTATTATGGACAAAAACCAGATAGGTATCAAATAAACTAGGACAAAGGACAATTAACCCGGGTAACAATTAATTAAAATCAAAACGTCAAACATCATGATTACGAAAGTTTAAATAAGCATAATACTTTCATTTCATATTTCATCGTACCTTTATTTACTGTCATTTTAATTACTGCAATTTACTTTATCGAGATTTAAATTCTGTCATTTAATTATCGTCATTTATCTTTACGCTTTATTTAAAATCGACAAACCGGTCATTAAACGGTAAAAACCTCCTTTTATAATAATAATAATAATATTACTTATATATATATATATATATATATATATATATATATATATATATAGTTTTTAAAAATATAGCGTTGAACTCAGCTAGTTCCCTGTGGACGAACCGGACTTACTAAAAACTACACTACTCTACGATTAGGTACACTGCCTATAAGTGTTGTAGCAAGGTTTAAGTATATCCCTTCTATATAAATAAATAAAACTTGTGTAAATTGTATCGTATTTTGTAGTAAAATATAATATTATTTCGTACACCTCCGCTCGCACATCAAGTTTTTGGCGCCACTGCCGGGGATCGACAAAGCGAAACGCTATTTTCTAAAAAAAAAATTTTTTTATTAAGTTTTAATTAATTGTCATAAAAATACGTTTTAAATATTAAAAATAAAAATTTAAAATATAAAAAAAAGAGTAAAATGAAAATATGTATTTTATAAAGTATAAAAGTATTTTTTTTAGATCTTAAAAATATAAGTGTATTTTAATTACTTATTTTGTAAAATTATAAAGTAAAAAGTAAATCTCTAGGATTGAGTAAAAAGTAAATCTCCATGAATTTGTAATTCTCAATCTTTAAAAGTCAATCTCTAGGATTGAGTAATATCAGTCTTAAAAGCTGATTTTTGATCTTTTAAGGAGATTATCCTTTCTGGAGATCTGATTCATTAGTCTTATCCAGCTAATTTGCACGGCGTCCTCCCCATTTTACAAGACAGATCCTCTCATGGTTAGGATAAGTCTGACCACTTGGCGACCCTGTTTGATGCTGAGGTCCGTGGATTTCCTGCTGATTTTAGTGATGACTTTTCTAGATTTTTTGTCAACCTACAGCTGGTCTGGACGACAACTTCATGACCTAAATCAAGAAGCGCATTTCTTTTTCGGAAGACTTTACTTCCTTTTAATGATGGAATTGATTCATCGTGTAGATCCATCTTTTCTTTCAAATATATTACAGTAAATTGGGTAAAACTGTTTAGATTAGTCCAAAGCAAAAGTATCTTCAGTTATTTATACAAAAATATGTGATATATGTTTTAAATAACTTGGTAAATTTTCCCACACTTGGCTTTTATTTTCTTTTATTTCCCTTTTTATTGTCCTCTATTCCATTTTAAATGAATTCTTAACATTTTAGTTTGTTTCTCAATTTATGTCCTTTCCAAGGTATCAATAATTTCGGTGTTAACACCTAGTTTTATCGTTCATAAATATGTATAAATATTATTTTGAGTTCATTTAATTGAAAATTTTGAAAAATTTTACTAGAATTGGGTAGTCAGTATATAAGACTAGGGCTGTTCTTTATTATCAGAGAGCACTAGATTCTAATACAACTACTACTTTACTAGTATTTTTAATGGTAACCAAGTGTATAAGTTTAAAATTTTAAAAATCCGAAAGAATTTAACCCCTTCCCACACTTAAGATCTTGAAATGCCCTCATTTGCAAGAAATCAGTAACAATTTAAATTATTGAGGGTGATTAGCGTAGAAAAATGATTAAATTTTACCAAAGTTTCCAAACATATTGGCGTTTGTTTGCTGAATGATAAATGGTGCATATCATTTGTTCATTCCGTCTTGTTGTTACATCACATTTGTTTTTCGTTTTTCGTCAAAAGTACTAGCTTTTGCTGAACTTAATGCCAGTCTTTGAAAATGCGCTGTTTTACCCTGTTTTGTACAATTGACAATATACATACATACAAGTATAAACAAGCATGGCAATTTGAAATGGGACTTAAAATCCCACTTTCAAATCAAATATGAAACATTAGTACAACAAATAAAAATATTAAACATTACAATAAAAGTATCACAATATATTATGTTTAAACATAAATAAACAGAAATAATAAAAATTAAAAATCATATAAATTACCAACCGGAACTAAATCAATCTAGAGAGGGGTTCCAGTTCATGTCGTCATCCGAGTTCCATGGTTGGTGATAGGTGTACTGGTATGCCTGGTTAGGGTCGTAGAGAGTAAATGGAGGTCTCATCTCGGGCTGGTGTGGAGGATAGTAAGCTGGTCGTGTCGGGATGTAGGGCTCCTGAGGTGACAGCCGGCTCATAATCTGACGCTGATGATAGTCCCATCTATCATGCTGTCGTTGCCTGGAATGCTCATAATCTGACGCTCATAATCTTCCAGGCTTGCCACTGCTCCATCCGACGAAATCTCTCCGCGTTTGTCATATCTACCTCCTCTACACGCTGGTAGACATCAGTCATAGCCTCCCGAATGACATCCCTAATGTCATCCACTTCCTCCATCTCCTCATCTGAGCCTCTCTCTACCTGAGGATGACTACCTTCATAGGGTATTGCCTGGTTGCGTCTACTCTTCAATACCTTAGCACCCGCATAAACCCTCAATCCTAAAAGCTCAACATGTTCCCTACATTCCAAAAGTGGACCCCCTTGGTTCTTATCTACACCTAAATACTCTCCAATGAGAGTAACAAAAATACCTACTCCTATAATCCCCCCTTCCTGTATTCCTTCAACCATCTTAGATAAATAAAACCAACACAGTAAGGGATATTAACAAAGCCTCTTGGGTCTCGAATACACTTTAGGTAAAATAAATCATGTAAGGTTAATTTTTCCTTGTTGTGACCTCTCTGTGTAATCGAGTTAGCCAAAAATCTATGAATTATACGAAGTTCAGCTCTGTTAATATGTAAGTAGGTATGTGTTCCTCCCCGCCCAAAAACATTATAGTCTGACATATGCCTCCAAACGGCGTTCGCGTCAAAATTCCTATCTACCCTTTCACCACGTTAAATCAAATTCATACAATCGGGTAGTAGTTATTCAGTGGGCGTATATATCTGTAATGCCCTGGCCATGTCCAGCATGGACATCCTGTACATCCTACTGCCAAGTATAAATCTAAGAAAACTTCTATCATCTAATCTATCTACATCGACATTTAACGCTATAGTACTCATCAGCTCAACACACCATTCCTTATATACAGGTCTACGAATGGTGAATAAGCATTCCCAATCAGTAAAAGAAGAACTGCCATACCTTTGTATCAAATGCTCCCTAATGTGAAGACCCGTCCTAATCCATCCGGACGAAGTCCATATCGATTATAAACGATTCACAACAGTTGATTACATCGCGAGATACTTGACCTCTATATGATACATTTTACAAACATTGCATTCGTTTTTGAAAAGACAAACTTTCATTACATCGAAAGTTGACAGGCATGCATACCATTTCATAATATATCCAACTATAATTGACTTGATAATAATCTTGATGAACTCGACGACTCGAATGCAACGTCTTTTGAAATATGCCATGAATGACTCCAAGTAATATCTATAAAATGAGCAAATACACAGCGGAAGATTTCTTTCGTACCTGAGAATAAACATGCTTTAAAGTGTCAACCAAAAGGTTGGTGAGTTCATTAGTTTAACTTAAACAATCGTTTCCATCATTTTAATAGACCACAAGATTTCAGATTTCCATTTCTCATAAACATACGTCCCATGCATAGAGACAAAAATATCATTCATATGGATTGAACACCTGGTAACCGACATTAACAATATGCATATATAAGAATATCCCCATCATTCCGGGATCCTCCTTCGGACATGATATAAATTTCGAAGTACTAAAACATCCGGTACTTTGGATGGGGCTTGTTGGGCCCGATAGATCTATCTTTAGGATTCGCGTCAATTAGGGTGTCTGTTCCCTAATTCTTAGATTACCAGACTTAATAAAAAGGGGCATATTCGACTTCGATAATCCAACCATAGAATGTAGTTTCACGTACTTGTGTCAATTTCGTAAAACAGTTATAAAAGTTGCGCATGTATTCTCAGCCCAAAAATATAAAGGGTAAAAAGGCAAATGAAACTCACGATACTGTATTTTGTAGTAAAAATACATATGACGTCATTGAACAATGCAGGGTTGGCCTCGGATTCACGAACCTATATCAATTGTGTATATATTAATACGTATAATGTAAGTTACAAAATTTCATTTATTAATATGTATTATTTATATATTATAGTTTTGTAGAATTTATTCTAACCTTTATTTTAAAACGTATACTTATATTATATTTTAAGTTATATTTTATATATATATATATCGATTTTATGTATATATATCTATAATGATTTACGTTTATATAAATAGTGACATTAATATATTTATATACATATATTTGTGGTTAGTATTGTATTTATGAAATTTTATTAGTTTGTTATGTGAATTATTAATACAATCCTAGTATATACCATAAGTATATATATAGTGTACAAAAGATTTATTTGTTAAAATAATAATTTAGATAATAATGATTTACTAATAATAATAATAATTTTATTAATAATGATAATACTAATAGCAAAAAAAATGAAAATGATAATTGTTAATGATACTAATAATAATAACTCTAAAATAATATTAATACTAATACCATACTTATGTTAATAATAAGGGTTCTAATATTTATAAAATGATAAATGATAATCATAATAATACTAGTAAATATTAATGATGATACTGATAAATATGATATTATTAATTGTAAATGTACTGATGATACTATTATTTATAAACCGGTACAAATTCTAATATTGATGATAATAATATATTTTTATTTCCTTCATAATAATAATATTGATAATCATAATCCTAATGATGATAAAATACTAAAATGATAAGTTTATTACTAATAATAATATTATTAATACCTATCATAATAATAATAGTAATGTCTATAATACTTTCAAATATGATAACAAGTATGATACTAATAATAACAATAACAATAACAATCAAAACAATCACAATAATAATAATAATACTAATAATAATTAATATATAATAACAATAATAAAATTAGAAAAGAAAACTACCTCACATGAAAAGAGTTTCAAAAAAAAAAAGAAACTACCGTCCTCTGGACTCGATCTCGTGACCACATGCTCACACGCAAACACTCTCGACCATCCCACCAATTCTGATTCTCTGTACTAATATCGAATTTAAATTTTATATATAAACTGTTTTTATTCTATTCCTCTTCTTCTCCACAAGTCTCATGGATTCAACAAAACATCAATAACCAAAAAAAAAAAAAAAATCAGGGTTCCTTTTAAAGCTTCAAAACATTACAGAAAAAAAAATAATTTGGGTTCTAAAATAAAAAAAAAAAACACTAAAGGCCTACTGCAGCGTCGGTTCTTGGAACAAAACAAAAAAAATTGATTTCGTAATAGATAACATTATAGATAATGTTTATAACACGAAATAGTTTTCTAAACATGTATAAAAACTACTGGAATCGTCAATTTGATCAGAAACATATACACGAACGCGAATTTGTCTCAAGAACAATTGTTGACTTTTTTTAAACTAAACTTTGACTTCAAAATTCAAGATCGATATAAAGATTTGAGAGTTGAGATTTTGCAGATAGATTCAAAGAAAGATTTCTAACCTTTCTGCATTTTTAGATTTTGAAACTTTATTCGAAATTGAATTAAGAGAAAAAAAAATTGGAGCGTGCAGAGAAGAAGAAAAAAAAAATATCGCTGTGCTCTTTAATCCCATTGGATTTCCTTTTTATTTGATTTGCAATTATACATAATCATTTTGTAATAATAGAGATCGGTTGATAAAAAATGGAGAAAATGTCAACACAGGTTCACGAGTTTGGAGCAGGAAAGAAACAAAAAATATAATAATAATAGAGATAAAGGATACAGAGGTCAAGCGTATAATATAGATCCCTACTGTTTTTTTTAATTAATAATAATAATATATAATAACAATACTATTAATATCTAATAATATTAATAAAATTAATAATAATGATAAATATAATATTAATGATAATAATAATTGTAAAAATGATAATAATAATAATAATAATAATAATAATAATAATAATACCATACTAATTATGATAATATTAATATTTTATCGATAATAATAATATTAGTAATAATAATCTAATTTATACATCCAATTTCATCTTTATATGATATAAAGTGATATTATGAATACAAATATTGATATTTGACGATACAAATAACATTACTACAACAACTATATTTGTATTTAAATTTAATTTATTAATATCATCTATTATTATGTAATATTTAATAATTATGTAATATGTATTGTAACATATACTGAATATTATATATTTATGCATTTTAATATAAATATATTATAATATTTATTTACATACTAATTATATTATACTTATGTATGTAATTATGAAAAATATAAATGTTTTATATATGTAAGTATTATATATATTTATTAAAATAGTACATTATTTCATCATAGATATATTATAAATTTCTACATATACATAATATAATAATTATGTATAAAATCATATATATATAGTTATATTTATGTATATATGTATACTACCATATATATAAAATCATGTTTTAAATGTTGAGTAGATGATTAATTATGTATATTAAACAATTAACTACAAAGTATAACATTGTACATTTAATATTTTGATAACGTTGGTAAAATATGTTTGAATCATTTATATACAATATACTATATATATTCAAAATGAAAATCTTTAGTTATTAAATGTTATCTTTTATAATAACAAAATTACTTAATAGTTCATTAATACTAATATAATTAGTTTTATATATAATTATTTATATTTACATTCTTAGTTACAATTAAAGGTTCGTGAATCGTCGGAAATAGTTAAAGGTCAAATGTTATCATGAAATAGTTCAAACATAATGAGACTCGGTTTAATAGACTTTGCTTATCGAGTCGAATCATATAAGATTATGTTTAAATTTGGTCGGAAATTCCCGGGTCATCACAGTACCTACCCGTTAAAGAAATTTCGTCCCGAAATTTGAGTGAGGTCGTCATAGCTAACAATAAATATGTTTTCCTGACGAATATGAGTTGATAACTTGAGTTTTATCATCATTGAGTAATATGGATAAAAATAATTCAATTATTCGAAGAGTGCGAATGAAGCTATTCACAAAAGGATGAAATGAGAAACAAAGATTTGTTTTTAACTTTTGACGTAGTCAGGTTTGAATTTAGAAAATAAGGCGCGTCTTAACTTTTGACATTGCCTTGGTTGAATTCCGGAATTTAAGGGATTTAAAGAAAATCTTGAAGATCTATAAAATCTGATTCTTCGGGATTTATGGAAATTAAGATCTCTTTAATTAAATACGGTGATCTGCCCCGATTACTACGTCTGATATTTCCAGTATAAATTAAGCTCTTCCTTTCCATTATTCTCACCATTCTTATACTTTCTTTCTTAGTTCATACATCCAAAAGATTCTGAAAATGATTAATCCAGTTCTGATCCTTGTCCTCATCCTTACTATCGCAACAATCATTCTCCTTTTCCAACTTCCACCAGAGGAATCTGCTTTCTTCTACTTCGCCCTCGGGATTATAATGTTTTTAATTCTCCCGTGTCTTTATGTTGCGATAAACATTGATATACACGGTTTGTAATTTATGTGTTGTTATCGGACTTTATATTCTCCCTTATATTTCAAAGCTCTATGCTTTTGTTTTCTCTTCCCGACTTCAAGTCAAACGAATAATGGTCCAGAATTTATAGATATAGAGTCTCGAATGATTATAATGTTCTAAGCATGAAGGAACGTGATAGCACGATTTGATTTTCAAATTTATCAACATCACGGAAGATAGAACCATCAAGAATACATTTTCTTGATTTGTTACGGAGTTAAGTAGGATGAAAGAGTTATGTAACATGGCACATGATGACGTTATGATCTGTGAATCATCACGTTTCATTTAGAAACTCAGCATGACTTACTGTAATATAATCACGTTGATCAAGTGTCATTATATTATACTAACTCATGCATCAGTTCCCATCATTACTACAATAACATTCATATTTTAAGCTTGAAAATTTACAGAATATAGAAACTAACAGTTTCTATATGATGTAATACTGATAGCACGAAAAGATTAATGATTTCAGATAAGAATAGTTATAAAAATATCTCCAGAAATATGGAGGATATTTATAATGAAAGGTACGATAATATCTCAGAATATCTAAGATCAGAGGATGATAGAAACTATTGTCTGCAAGGGTTTAGAGTAAGGAGCAAGTTATTCACTATAGACTTTAGCAGACATTGAATTATTTGGATTCTTTGAAGTCAAACTTATTCTTTGTGATTTATCCACGGCTTTCTTCATAGTTTCGCATAATCTGCTTTTCGGTACTATATTTTCTATTGAATGTTTCCAATATATTGATACACAGGAAGTACGAAGAGGTATATAATTTCGGACGAGAATATTTATGAAAATATCCTCAGAAATATCAAAGATATTGATGATGATATTTTGGAATTTCTAAGTTCGACGGTTGATGGAGAAAGATTTTCCGCAAGATTTTAACATGACTTCGGAGCAAGATATTCTCTAAAGATTTCAACGGATCCAGAATTACCTGAATCCTTTGAATATAGGATTTGGTCCTTGTATTTGTCCTTGGTCTCCTTCATGGGTAACTCAATCTGTTTTTCAATACCCAATTTTCTATCGAGCGTTCCTAACACTCCTTTCTTTATCATCAAACTTTTGTCCGTTTAGACCATCTACCATTTTTCTGTTTCCTCTGCATTTAATGCTATGATATCTGAATCATCGGTTATTAATCCGAGGTGGTTTCAGGAGAATTGTGTTTTTAGATGATTAAACGCTGATGGTAATATGATGGAATATGAAAGGTTACCTGGTAACAATAAAAGAGCACGCGTATATATAAACGTTATAATAAGGTTGTTTCGTACGAAAAGTCGAAGTTGACTTGTTGGAGTTGTGACAAAATTGGCTAATTTTGAAAAGGGATCGCAAAGTTGTTTTTGTTAATAAATGCCAAAGGATCTGACGCGGCTACGTGTTGAACTTTTACTCAATTGCCGAGAGTTTCTCAGGTGCATAACTATATGCATAAATCTTTCCTTCCGTAGATGAAGTGCGGTTGATTCATCCTATCGATTGAGGTGTTTTCAAGAATCATGAAAGGTTTGAACGCAGAATGTAATCGTGAAGATACAAATGAGGTTTAAGACGAAATCAAGTGGCAAACTTGAAGAATTGTTTAGTTTCATATGTTATATTCAATATTTTAATTCATTTTAATTGTCCAATGTTATTAGTCCACAGTCGATAGTCCACAGTTGACAGTGCAATCATTCATATATAGTTTAATATATAATATTTGAATTAATTAATACGTATCGTGACCCGTGTACATGTCTCAGACTCGATCACAACTCAAAGTATATATATTATTATAGAATCAACCTCAACCCTGTATAGAGAACTCGATCATTACTGCATATAGAGTGTCTATGGTGATTCCAAATAATATATATAGATGTGTCGATATGATATGTCAAAACCTTGTATACGTGTCCCGATATTTAAAGTGCGTAAAATAAATAACAGAAATTAAATGATGATAAATAAAGTGCGTAAAGTAAATAACAGAAATTAAATGACAATAAATAAAATTGCGAGAATATAAATTGCGATAAAATAAATTGCGATAAATAAATTGCGATAAATAAAATGTAATACGGAATTAACAGTTAGCTAGGATTTTGTTAGCGTGGTTTCTTAATAAAATTTAATATTGTTAATTAGTCTGTTTCTAATCAATTTTTATTGTGTCCATTATTTCTTCATTATGCCACTTGTTGGATTCTGATAGGTCAAAATTCAAATATGAAATTGAATTTGAATGAAAATAGTTATTCTTTGGTGAACGGATAAGTATCCCGGTGGTTGTAAATAGGATAGTGAATAACTGTTGAATCAGATTCGAAGAATATACAGTGTAACTTATTAATGTGAAATTTAAATATTCCTCGGGTATTACCTACCCGTTAAAATATTTTTATTATTAACAGTTTGTACAAAAGAATTTTTAATTACAATCTTTATGAAAACATATATACATATATATTTTCTTCAGATGTAATCATGAATTTAATGAGTTAACATGATATTAAACTCATTTAGTTTTCAGTTGGAACTAGAATAAATAATCTCTAAAACATTAGAGATTACATAATCACCATGTCGAACGAAGATAACTGATGTAGAATGTCATGTAAAATGATGATTATACTCGAGGTATAGATTGAGATGTTGAGGCATGTGATATTGAAATTTGGGTTGTTGGTGGTACCGTTGGTGCCGGTGATTTGGATGAAGCTGGTACGTTTTGCACCATATTTTCCAAGACTACAACTTATGCGCGAAGTTCGTTAACTTCTTCTATTACACCGGGATGATTGTCGGTTCGGACGAGCGGATGAATGAGGTTTAGAATCTGAGATAGTATATGATCGTGATGAGATACTTTGGAAATGAGAGAGAAAATGGTGTCTCGAACAGGTTCGCCGGTAAACGTTTTAGGTCCATTGTCAAGAGGTGAATTTGGTTAGTGGAAATGATCGCCTTCTTCGCGTTTCCATTGATTAAGTCGACTACGAACCCATCTCCAATTCATTCAGAATAGATGATGGCTAATTGATCGATTCATTCCGGTTACTCTGCTTTCGGAGCTCGAGTGGAAATCCATATCGAAATAGCTGTCGGAATAACTATCGAAATAGCTATCGAAATCAGATGGACTCGAACTGGTTGAGGGATTCATCTCGTACGATCAGATGAAGGATTTTCGATAAGAAATAGATTATAGGATGTAGATTAGTACCCTGCAATACATAATTTACATATGCATATATAATACTAAAATCCCATAAGCTACGGAGGAATCTACGGAAGCTGTCAGGCAAAGGTAACAATAACAGATACGCTAAGATATGAATTTAACTATACACTGTCTATGCAATAAAGGCAATAAGACGTGTCTTAGACTTTAAGGATGATAAGTAAATAATTTTTCGACACTAAATGATAAGCAAAACTTTTGACATGCAAACACGGTCGAAGTCCAGACTCATTAATGCATTCTAACGACTATCAGTTAGACTCACTAATGCAAGACCTGGTTCGCTAAGACCACCGCTCTGATACCAACTGTGAAGACCCGTCCTAATCCATCCGGACGAAGTCCATATCGATTATAAACGATTCACAACAGTTGATTACATCGCGAGATACTTGACCTCTATATGATACATTTTACAAACATTGCATTCGTTTTTGAAAAGACAAACTTTCATTACATCGAAAGTTGACAGGCATGCATACCATTTCATAATATATCCAACTATAATTGACTTGATAATAATCTTGATGAACTCGACGACTCGAATGCAACGTCTTTTGAAATATGCCATGAATGACTCCAAGTAATATCTATAAAATGAGCAAATACACAGCGGAAGATTTCTTTCGTACCTGAGAATAAACATGCTTTAAAGTGTCAACCAAAAGGTTGGTGAGTTCATTAGTTTAACTTAAACAATCGTTTCCATCATTTTAATAGACCACAAGATTTCAGATTTCCATTTCTCATAAACATACGTCCCATGCATAGAGACAAAAATATCATTCATATGGATTGAACACCTGGTAACCGACATTAACAATATGCATATATAAGAATATCCCCATCATTCCGGGATCCTCCTTCGGACATGATATAAATTTCGAAGTACTAAAACATCCGGTACTTTGGATGGGGCTTGTTGGGCCCGATAGATCTATCTTTAGGATTCGCGTCAATTAGGGTGTCTGTTCCCTAATTCTTAGATTACCAGACTTAATAAAAAGGGGCATATTCGACTTCGATAATCCAACCATAGAATGTAGTTTCACGTACTTGTGTCAATTTCGTAAAACAGTTATAAAAGTTGCGCATGTATTCTCAGCCCAAAAATATAAAGGGTAAAAAGGCAAATGAAACTCACGATACTGTATTTTGTAGTAAAAATACATATGACGTCATTGAACAATGCAGGGTTGGCCTCGGATTCACGAACCTATATCAATTGTGTATATATTAATACGTATAATGTAAGTTACAAAATTTCATTTATTAATATGTATTATTTATATATTATAGTTTTGTAGAATTTATTCTAACCTTTATTTTAAAACGTATACTTATATTATATTTTAAGTTATATTTTATATATATATATATCGATTTTATGTATATATATCTATAATGATTTACGTTTATATAAATAGTGACATTAATATATTTATATACATATATTTGTGGTTAGTATTGTATTTATGAAATTTTATTAGTTTGTTATGTGAATTATTAATACAATCCTAGTATATACCATAAGTATATATATAGTGTACAAAAGATTTATTTGTTAAAATAATAATTTAGATAATAATGATTTACTAATAATAATAATAATTTTATTAATAATGATAATACTAATAGCAAAAAAAATGAAAATGATAATTGTTAATGATACTAATAATAATAACTCTAAAATAATATTAATACTAATACCATACTTATGTTAATAATAAGGGTTCTAATATTTATAAAATGATAAATGATAATCATAATAATACTAGTAAATATTAATGATGATACTGATAAATATGATATTATTAATTGTAAATGTACTGATGATACTATTATTTATAAACCGGTACAAATTCTAATATTGATGATAATAATATATTTTTATTTCCTTCATAATAATAATATTGATAATCATAATCCTAATGATGATAAAATACTAAAATGATAAGTTTATTACTAATAATAATATTATTAATACCTATCATAATAATAATAGTAATGTCTATAATACTTTCAAATATGATAACAAGTATGATACTAATAATAACAATAACAATAACAATCAAAACAATCACAATAATAATAATAATACTAATAATAATTAATATATAATAACAATAATAAAATTAGAAAAGAAAACTACCTCACATGAAAAGAGTTTCAAAAAAAAAAAGAAACTACCGTCCTCTGGACTCGATCTCGTGACCACATGCTCACACGCAAACACTCTCGACCATCCCACCAATTCTGATTCTCTGTACTAATATCGAATTTAAATTTTATATATAAACTGTTTTTATTCTATTCCTCTTCTTCTCCACAAGTCTCATGGATTCAACAAAACATCAATAACCAAAAAAAAAAAAAAAATCAGGGTTCCTTTTAAAGCTTCAAAACATTACAGAAAAAAAAATAATTTGGGTTCTAAAATAAAAAAAAAAACACTAAAGGCCTACTGCAGCGTCGGTTCTTGGAACAAAACAAAAAAAATTGATTTCGTAATAGATAACATTATAGATAATGTTTATAACACGAAATAGTTTTCTAAACATGTATAAAAACTACTGGAATCGTCAATTTGATCAGAAACATATACACGAACGCGAATTTGTCTCAAGAACAATTGTTGACTTTTTTTAAACTAAACTTTGACTTCAAAATTCAAGATCGATATAAAGATTTGAGAGTTGAGATTTTGCAGATAGATTCAAAGAAAGATTTCTAACCTTTCTGCATTTTTAGATTTTGAAACTTTATTCGAAATTGAATTAAGAGAAAAAAAAATTGGAGCGTGCAGAGAAGAAGAAAAAAAAAATATCGCTGTGCTCTTTAATCCCATTGGATTTCCTTTTTATTTGATTTGCAATTATACATAATCATTTTGTAATAATAGAGATCGGTTGATAAAAAATGGAGAAAATGTCAACACAGGTTCACGAGTTTGGAGCAGGAAAGAAACAAAAAATATAATAATAATAGAGATAAAGGATACAGAGGTCAAGCGTATAATATAGATCCCTACTGTTTTTTTTAATTAATAATAATAATATATAATAACAATACTATTAATATCTAATAATATTAATAAAATTAATAATAATGATAAATATAATATTAATGATAATAATAATTGTAAAAATGATAATAATAATAATAATAATAATAATAATAATAATAATACCATACTAATTATGATAATATTAATATTTTATCGATAATAATAATATTAGTAATAATAATCTAATTTATACATCCAATTTCATCTTTATATGATATAAAGTGATATTATGAATACAAATATTGATATTTGACGATACAAATAACATTACTACAACAACTATATTTGTATTTAAATTTAATTTATTAATATCATCTATTATTATGTAATATTTAATAATTATGTAATATGTATTGTAACATATACTGAATATTATATATTTATGCATTTTAATATAAATATATTATAATATTTATTTACATACTAATTATATTATACTTATGTATGTAATTATGAAAAATATAAATGTTTTATATATGTAAGTATTATATATATTTATTAAAATAGTACATTATTTCATCATAGATATATTATAAATTTCTACATATACATAATATAATAATTATGTATAAAATCATATATATATAGTTATATTTATGTATATATGTATACTACCATATATATAAAATCATGTTTTAAATGTTGAGTAGATGATTAATTATGTATATTAAACAATTAACTACAAAGTATAACATTGTACATTTAATATTTTGATAACGTTGGTAAAATATGTTTGAATCATTTATATACAATATACTATATATATTCAAAATGAAAATCTTTAGTTATTAAATGTTATCTTTTATAATAACAAAATTACTTAATAGTTCATTAATACTAATATAATTAGTTTTATATATAATTATTTATATTTACATTCTTAGTTACAATTAAAGGTTCGTGAATCGTCGGAAATAGTTAAAGGTCAAATGTTATCATGAAATAGTTCAAACATAATGAGACTCGGTTTAATAGACTTTGCTTATCGAGTCGAATCATATAAGATTATGTTTAAATTTGGTCGGAAATTCCCGGGTCATCACACCTAACACGGTCAGCAAGTTGGACCCTTTCTAAAGGATCCCAATCAATTACCCTAGGCACCTCTACATCTTTCATTACTAATTTGAATTTATTACTTTGATATGCCGGGTAATCTCTCCATCGTCTATCGAATCTCAGATTAGGATGCAATGTGTTTTCAGGAATCGTTGGGTATTCTATAGGCGGATGCATCGGAAATACTATGAATTCAGTAACAAACTATAGCGGATCATAATAAGGTACATGTTAATCAGGCTGATGTTGTGGTTCCTGTTGTGGTACTTGTTCGGGTTCATATTGCATTTCTGGTTCTGGTTCTGGAGCTGGAGCAGGTCGTCTAGATGATGATGATGATGAACCTCCAGTATCGGCTCTCTGCAAAACACATTAAACACAAAATTTGTGCATCCATATATGCATTAGTGTTAGCAAAATAACAACTTAAAACAATCACAATAACATGTTCAATCAAAATTAAACTTATACACATTTTCACATTTTTTTTTTTTACAATTCTACACTTTTTCAAATAAGCACATATGAAAATGTAGACAAAGTTCATAAGCATTTAACTCAAATAACATGTCAAAATAGTCATTACTAACAATTAAACAAGTCTCAATTGGCAATTATATCAAATTAATCAAGTTCATGAATTTTGCACCTAAAAAGTTCACTTTAATCTCCAAAAATCATGTTTAGGATCAATGTTTGGATCATTTAGCTACCTAAACATGTTACACTACTTAATTTAGCAATAATTCATGGCAAAAATCGGCCATAACCTGTTTATATCAAAAAGCCCCAAATTGCTCAAGAACACAAACCCTAGATTTCTAAAAATTTTGAAGATTTTGGCTTCAAATCATGTTAAATAGCATCAATCTAGGTTATACATGCATAAAATACTAACAATTTAACACTAATTACACTAAAAATTAACAATTTCATGATTAGAGCGAGAAATTTGACGAATTACGGTGAAAAATGGTGAATTTTAGAGAGGATTTGAGTGTGTTTTCGTATGTGTTGTGTGTGTGTTGGTCTGAGGCAGAAGCAGGTCGACTGGGACTTTTGTTCCTGACCAAAATTCCAGGGCCATGCGATCCTATGGCTGTAAAGGCCAAACTCCATGCGATCGCTTGGAGGTCCGGGTACCGTAAATTATTATTATTTTTTTTATATAAAAACCTTATAACTTATAAAACATATAATTAATAAAATTTTAAAAATTTGTTTCTTTTTAGGATGAGGGCTTTTCGGATCGTTGTCCTAGTCCATTCCTCGACAAAATTTTAAAATTTGTCAATTCAAAGCGCGGTTTTAAAAGTAAAGATTTTTTTGGGTTTTTTAAATGTTTTTGGCATACTTTAATTCAATAAGATTAAAAATAATGATAATAAAAGTTCTCGTCCCTCCCTCGGGTAAAGCAATTTCGGTTCAACGACCTAGTCTTCAACTCACGACGAATTTTAAAAATCATATTTTTAACTTAGCGAAATAAAGTAAATTTTTGTTTTTAAATTCACACCAAACTTAAATTTAAAATGCATAAAATTAAAAATTTATATTAAAAATTCACACCAAACTTAATTTTATATTTTTGTTTTTATACATACAAACTTATATTAAAAATATTAATTTTTCAAATATTTACAATTTTAAATATATTAATATTTTTTTTAAAAGTTTACAATATTAATTTAATTTTTAAATATTAATTTTAAAATCATGGTAAAAATAAAATTAAAAATCTTTTTGGTCTTTTATCCCACTTTAATCAATCAAATATTATCAAAAATATACACCCCTCTTTTCGGTAAAGTAATTTCGGTTTCATAACCTAGTTTAACTCATGACGAATTTTTGAAATATTTTGGGTTGATTGATTAAAGATATTTATACCTTAAGAATAAACGGTAAATTTCGCAGTGATGTAATAAATTTTTGTATGATATCAATAATTTCGGTCGCAAGACCTAATTTTATTGAATACCAATTTAATACTTTATAGCGAACAATTTAGCGTTTATTATCAAAAGGTTAAAAATAAAAATAAAAATAAAAACTGTAAATACTTACCTGTGAGATAGATTTCTTAGTGATATGCTCTAGCTCACTCATAAGATAGTCAGACTAATTGGTTTTCTATAGCTACATAGGAGTAACCTTGAGCATTTAATGTTTTTTCTTCTAAACATATGAACGGTCCGTTTCTGCATAAAGTAACAAATTCGGTATTGGAATATGTCTGATTCGTAGAACATTTTCCTTCGTGTGACCATTTTCCGCATTTGTGACATCTTTCAAGGTGCCATGCTCTTCTTTTCGTTGCGGATTTTGATTTTCCTTTACTAAATTGTAACTTATTATTTTCGTTTCTGGATTCTTTTCTTACTCCGTCCAATTTACCTCTGATTAATGATACTATTTCACTTGGAAGGGCGTCATTATTACGTTTAGTAATCAAAGCGTGTAGCATTAGACCATGTTTTAGTTCACAGGAAGTCTTCATCTCGTAAAACCTAAAAAAATAAAAATGCAGAATGGGGGGACAAGACTAGTTCTTTAGGGTCTGCTAGGGAAAGACCATTCGGATTCCATTCTCGAGAATTACACGAAAACAGAAAATCTAACTCTAACAGAAATACATATTACCCTAAAAAGATTCGATTCTCCCCACACTTAGTTGAAATTGTGATTAACGTTATTTTCAATTGGATCATCAACAACTTGTATATCTCTGACTTTTACTTCAATCCATTTGTTGATTTCCTCCGTAATTTTCACAAATTCAACTAACATCGCCTTTTCTTTTGGCGATAAATTGGATATTAATCGGTTACATAACTTAAAGTTTCCCTTAATCTTAGCATCGTGAATCCGTTTATAAAGTTTCTTCGTTGAACTGTTAAAAACGGGTTCATCTAATTTCTTATCATCAACGGGGTTCTTTGTGATCAGATCATCATTAAGTGTTTCTTCATCTTCCCCATACTTATGCGTTTTTATTGGTTTAACAGTTTTGGTTGGTGGAGATCTAAACTTTCAGTTCACAAAGGTGATCGATGTATCACCATCCCTAAGTGTCAATCTACGTTCTCTTACTTCAATGAATGCCTCGGTGGTTGCTAAAAATGGGCGACCTAAAATTAGAGGAATATCAAGGTTTTCCTCCATATTAATCACTATGAAGTTTGCAACAAAGGTCAAACTTCCCATGTTAACAAGTAAATTATTTGCTATTCCAACCGGGTGTTTAATGGTTAGGTCAAATGATTGAACACCTATTTTGGTTGGTTTTAATTTACCCATACCTAATCTTTTATATAAGGAAAGAGGCATAATATTTGCACTTGCTCCTAAATCTGCGAGTCCATTATATACAGCACCATCATTAAGCAAGCAAGAAATGATAAATTCACCCGGGTCTCCTGCTTTAGTAAGTCGAGTTGGTTTGTAAACCTTTTTCGGATGTTCTTTTCTTGGTTCTTTCACTTCTATTTGAACTTTTTGTTCGCATTTTTCTTCGTTTCTTGGAACGGGAGGTTTGTATAAGAATTCTTCATCATCACTCCAATTTGAATCCTCCCTATTTTCCAATTTTGATTTTTCATATGTTGTTGATAACATATTTATGTTTTTATTTTGAAGGTTTTCTTGGGTGGTGAAATTATGATTGACTTCATTGTCAACTTCCATCGGACCATGTATGTAATGTTTAACTCTGTGACCATTAACTTTAAATTCAATCCCATTTGAATTTATTAACTCTATTGTTCCGTATGGGAAAACTCTTTTGACTATGAATGGTCCAGACCATCTTGATTTCAATTTTCCAGAAAATAGCTTGAATCACATGAATTGAAAAGAAGAACTCTGTCTCCTTCTTTAAATTCTTTTGAACTTCTGATTCTTTTATCATGCCATTTCTTCGTTCTTTCTTTATAGATTAACGAATTTTCGTATGCCTCAAATCTTAATTCTTCTAATTCGTTTAGTTGACTTAATCGTAGACGTCTAGCTTCATGTAAATCAAGATTACATGCTTCAAAGCCTAAAATGCTTTGTGTTCAATTTCTACTGGAAGATGACATGCTTTTCCGTAAACGAGTTTAAAAGGTGTGGTTGCAATTGGAGTTTTGTAGGCTGTTCTAAAAGCCCAGAGTGCATCCTCCAATTTCATGGACCATTCCTTCGGATTTGATCCTACGGTTTTCTCTAAAATACGTTTTAAAGCTTGGTTGGTATTTTCAACTTGTCCACTTGTTTGTGGATGATAAGCGGTGGAGATTTTATGAGTTACTCCATATCTTTTAAGAACTTTCTCAAGTTGATTGTTACAAAAATGAGTACCCCGATCACTTATTAAAGCTTTCGGTGTTCCAAACCTTGCAAAAAGACGTTTTAAAAAATTGACTACAACTCGTGCATCGTTAGTTGGGAGAGCTTGTGCTTCCGCCCATTTAGATACATAATCAATGGCTACGAGAATGCAGAGATTATTATGAGATTTTGGAAATGGACCCATAAAGTCAATACCCCAAATGTCAAATACTTCACATACTTGAATGACATTTTGTGGCATTTCATTACGTTGACTTATTTTTCCGGCACTTTGACAAGCATCACAGGATTTGCAAAGAAGGTGTGCGTTTTTGTAAATTGTAGGCCAATAGAATCCAGCATCGTAAACTTTTCTTGCTGTGAGTTGAGACCCATAATGCCCTCCTGTTGGTCCTGTTTGACAATGGTTTAAGATTTGACTAGCTTCATTCCCGAATACACATCGGCGTATTATTCCATCGGGACAACTTTTAAACAAATGTGGATCTTCCCAGAAATAGTGTTTTATATCACTAAAGAATTTCTTTCGTTTTTGATACGACAACCCTTTTTCAAGGAATCCACATACTAAGTAGTTTGCATAATCTGCAAACCATGGAATTTCACTATAATCTATCTTCAATAGATATTCATCAGGAAAGTTGTCTTGTATGGCCGATTCATTTAGAACTTCTAATTAAGGATTTTCAAGACGAGAAAGATGATCAGCGGCGAGATTTTCTGCTCCCTTTTTATCTCGGATTTCAATATCAAACTCTTGTAAGAGTAAGATCTAATGGATTAATCGTGGTTTGGCATCTTGTTTCGAAAATAGGTATCTAAGAGCAGAATGGTCGGTATAGACCACAGTTTTAGCTAGAACGAGATATAAACGAAATTTGTCAAAAGCAAAGACAATAGCAAGGAGTTCTTTTTCAGTAGTTGTGTAATTCTTTTGTGCTCCTTGTAACCTCTTACTAGCATAATAAATAGGTTAAAATCGTTTTTCAATCCTTTGTCCTAAAACGGCTCCCATTGCAAAATCACTTGCATCGCACATAAGTTCAAACGGTAGATTCCAATTTGGAGTTATCATGATCGGCACATTAGTGAGTTTCTCTTTAAGAATATTAAAAGATTTGATGCATTCATCCGAAAAGATGAATGGAGCATCCTTTTCTAGGAGTTTATTCATAGGAGTGGCAATTTTAGAAAAATCTTTTATGAAACGTCGGTAAAAACCGTCATGCCCTAGAAAACTCCTAACTCCTCTAACATTGGTGGGATGTGGAAGTTTAGCAATTACATCTACTTTAGCTCTATCCGCTTCAATTCCTTCCTTTGAGATTTTATGTCCAAGAACGATGCCTTCTTTAACCATGAAATGGCATTTCTCCCAATTAAGTACTAGATTTGATTGTTCGCATCTAATAAGCATTCGTTCAAGATTAACTAGACATGTTTCAAAAGTATCACCGAAGACTGAAAAGTCATCCATGAAAACTTCCATGCATTCTTCTATCATGTCATGAAAAATCGCCATCATGCACCTTTGAAAGGTTGCAGGGGCGTTGCAAAGTCCAAATGGCATGCGTTTGTAAGCAAAAGTACCATAAGGGTGAACGTGGTTTTCTCTTGGTCCTCGGGTGCTATTGGAATTTGAAAATATCCGGAAAAACCATCAAGAAAACAATAGTAACTATTTCCGGCTAATCTTTCCAACATTTGATCAATGAAAGGTAAGGGAAAGTGATCTTTTCTGGTGGCGTCATTTAATTTTCTATAATCAATACAAACACGCCATCCTGTTACAGTCCTAGTAGGAATAAGCTCATTTTTCTCATTCGTGATGACAGTCATGCCACCCTTCTTAGGTACGCATTGAACTGTGCTTACCCATGGACTATCAGAGATTGGATAAATTAAACCTGCATCTAGCAGTTTAATAATTTCTTTCTTAACAACATCTTGAATATTAGGATTTAGTCTTCTTTGGCGTTGCACATATGTTTTATGACCTTCTTCCATAAGGATTTTATGTGTGCAATACGAAGGACTTATTCCTTTAATATCATGAATTTTCCATGCAATGGCTGGTTTATGAGCTTTTAGCACAGAAATGAGTTGTGATTTTTCATTTTCAGTAAGAGAAGACGATATTATTACAGGTAATTCAGATTCACCATGTAAATAAGCATATTCTAAATGGTTTGGAAGTGGCTTTAACTCTAATGTCGGTGGTTCTTCTATCGATGATTTGTATCGATATCTGTCTTCCTCTTTTAGCATTTGAATTTCTTCTGTTATTGGTTCATATCCATTAGCCATAAGTGTAGCTAACATTTCAGTTTCATCAATTGGTTCAGTTCCTTCTCCTAAAGAACATTCTCCTGTTCCTTGTAATTCTAGAAATTCTTCTAACAACTCTGCATGTGATTCTATAGTTTGAATATAATAACATGTATCATCTGCAGATTGCGGTTGTTGCATAGCTCTATCCACTGAAAAGGTAACACTCTCGTCCTCTATACTTAGGTGAGTTTCTTACCAAACACATCTATTATTGCTTTAGCCGTGTTTAAGAATGGTCTTCCTAATATGAGAGGTACTCGAGAATCTTCTTCCATGTCCAGAATAACAAAATCTACTGGAAATACTAAAGTACCAACTTTAACTAACATGTTCTCCATTATCCCTCTAGGATATTTTACTGATCGATCGGCTAGTTGTATACTTATTCATGTTGGTTTCAAATCTCCAAGGTCTAGTTTAGCGTATAGTGAATACGGCATTAAATTTATACTAGCACCTAAGTCTGCCAATGCTTCTATTGAACTAAGACTACCCAGAAAATATGGAATTGTGAAACTTCCTGGATTTGATAATTTTTCTGGTATCTTATTCAACAGCACTACAGAACAATTAGCATTCATAGTAACAGCCGAGAGTTCTTCCATTTTCTTTCTATTTGTGATCAAATCTTTCAAGAATTTAGCATATCTAGGCATTCCTGAAATCACATCAATGAAAGGAAGATTTACATTTATCTGTTTAAACATATCCAAGAATTTGGATTGCTCGGCTTCAAGTCTCTCTTTTCTCATTTTACTCGGGTAAAGAAGTGGTGGTTGGTATGGTTTAACATAAGGTTTAGCCTTAACTGTGTTATCTTCATTAACCTTTTCAATTACCGATTCTGTTTCCTTTTCTTGCTCAGATTGTGGTTCTTGTGGAGTAGGAATAGCTTCATCAGAAATTACAGGTATTTCAGGTGGTTTAAGTGTAATACCACTTCTTGTGGTAATGGCTTTAGCTGTTTCATTCCGGGGGTTAGCATTTGTATCACTAGGTAGACTTCCCGGTTTTCTTTCACCTATCAACCTTGCTAGGTTGCTTACTTCTTGTTCCAAATTTTGAATAGAAGCTTGTTGATTTCTAAATGCTTGAGCATTTTGTTCATTTGTTTGTTTCTGAGATGTGAAAAATTAAGTTTGAGATTCATCTAGCTTCGACATCATATCTTCTAAATTTGGCTTTTTATCATCGGTTTGTGGTGGTTTGTTTTGAAAATTAGGTCTTTGCTGGTTGTAAGTATTATTGGATACTTGTTGATTACTAGGACCTTGTTGGTTGTTGTATGGAACATTTTGGTTATAGTTCTGATTTTGATTGTAGATCGGTCTTGACGGTTAATATTTATTCTGATAATTATTTCCAAGCCTTTGGTTTATGTATGAAACATTCTCTCTTTGTTCCATTGTTAGTTCAATACTGAGACAATCTTTTGTCAAATGTGATCCTCCACACTGCTCACAACTAATTCGTATTGAGTGAATATCCTTTGTCATCTTTTCCATTCGTCTCTCGACATCATCTATCTTTGCGGAAATGGAATCTAAGTCATGGCTAGAATCGGCTCTAGCTGCTTTAGATGATCTAACGATATCTTTTTCTTGGTGCCACTCATGTGAGTGGGAAGCAGTGTTATCAATAATTTTTTAAGCATCAGGTGCGGTTTTCTTCATAATAGAACCACCAGCTGCTATATCGATGTCTTTTCTTGTAGTGATGTCGCATCCTTGGTAGAATATTTGTACTATTTTACAGGTGTCTAAACCATGTTGCGGACATCCTCTTAATAACTTTCCAAATCTTGTCCAAGCCTCATATAGAGTTTCATTTGGCTTCTGTGTGAACGTAACAATTTCTCCTTGAAGTCTCATGGCTTTAGATGCCGGAAAGAATTGTTTGAGAAATTTTTCAACTAAAACGTCCCATGTATCAATCGCTCCTTCAGGTAACGATTCCAACCAGTCTTTGGCTTCTCCCTTTAAAGTCCAGGGAAATAACATGAGATATATCTGTTCATCCTCCACTTCTCTTATTTTAAATAGTGTGCAGATCCTATTAAAGGTACGAAGATGTTCATTTGAATCTTCCTTCGGTGCACCACTAAATTGGCATTGATTAGTTACCATATGTAGGATTGTCCCTTGATTTCATAATCTGGCGCATTTATGTCAGGTTGAGTAATTGCGTGACCTTGGCCAGGGCGTTTAGCTCTCATTCGGTCTTCTATACTTAGAGATTCCAGATTCTCCATGATTGAATTTGTTGAATCTGAATCACTATAGGATTCTGATTTAATGGTTGGTTCCTCAACAATCTCTGTTTGAATGATTGGTGGTTCCGGAGGAAAGATTAGTGGTTCAGGATCTATGAATTGTACCTGAATATTCTCCGGATTCTCAATTGTGAGGTCGGGTTCAAAAAATGGATTATTGGAAATTTGAATTGGAGTACTTGGTCGACTGGATGACGATTCTAAAGAAAAATCAACGGCGACAATATTTGCTAGATGTCTTGATCTGGTTACAGGTGGTGAACGTACAAAAGGTGGTGAACGTTTTGCTCGGTGCATTCACTGAATATCCTATTAGTTATAAAAATAAGAAAAATTATATAAGTTATCAAATTAATAGACTTTTCTGATTTTGCCCACGTTTCGAATAGCCAAAAGATGCAGCAGAGGGGCAGGATTCGTTTGGTCTGAATATAATTGAGTACTGTTTGGCTCCAATAACCCGGTCCACGCACAAATCCAACTATTACTACGAACCAGAAAATTTTGATGTCTATCAATTTTACCGCTTAAAATAATTTTTCGTAATTTAAAGAAATTTTAGAGAAGAAATAGAAAAAAAATCTAAGTCCTAAAACTAGAATGTCGAGAAATAAGAAAGAAAAAGAACGCGTCGAAAAAGGTCGAAAAATAAAAGGTCGAAAAATAATAGGCGTCGAAAAATAAAAATAAGAAAGTAGCGCGTCGAAACTTAAAAAAGAACTAAAAACTAAAAATTAAAAGTTGCGTCTAAAAATATTAAAACTTAAAAGAAAAACTATATCCCAAATGGCAATAACTTAAAAAGGTACTAAAATTTAAAAACGGCGTCGCAAAATTCTAAAGCACCTAAATCTTAGTTTAAAGAAAAAGCACTTAAGGGATTTTACGGCAAAGCCTAAAAATCTAGAAGTAAAAATACTATGGCAAAAACTATGACTTAAAACTAAAAACGAGCGAAAAATATAAATATTACGCTAAAACGAATAAAAAGGTACAAAATATAAAAATATACTTAAAGTTGTAAAAAGTACAATTTTTATAAAAATATTATTTTTATATTATTTATTTTATAAAAATATTAATTTTAAAATTTAATTAAACTAATTAAACTTAAAATATAAATTAAATAAAAACTAAATTAACTAATTAAATAATCTAACCTAATTAGGGTTTAAATAATAATAATAATAATAAACTCCGTAATTAATGCTGATTTAGGTCAACAGTTGGCCTGTCAGACATGGCCATGCGATCGCATGGTCCTCAAGTTAAAAATCCATGGAATCGCATGGAGTAGGATTTCGGGCCTAATATTGGGCTGCTACAGTGATCGGACCGAGTAGTTTACTATTTTTTTTCTGTTATCTGATTTATATATTTATATAATATATTTATATAAATTAAATAAAACTTATATTTTTACAAAATAAAAATAAAGAAAATTTATAGAACTTATATATTTAACAAACTCTTAAAAATATATAAATATTTTGTTTTTCTTTTTATATTTTTGAATATATTATTTAAAACCTGTTTTTACAAATGCGTATTTTTATAAAAGTAAACTTAAAAATTAATAAATTTTTTTTTTGTAGCGTTGCGCTTCCGGCGTTTATTTGCTCCCAGGCAGCGGCGCCAAAAATACTTGATGTGTGCGAGGTGTACTAGGAAATAGTATTATTTTTACAACGAAATACTATTAAATACGATACAATTTTACACAAGATATTTATTTATTTATAGAATGGATATACCTAAACCTTGCTACAACACTTATAGGCAGTGTACCTAATCGTACAGTAGTGTAGTTTTTAGTAAGTCCGGTTCGTCTACAGGGAACTCTTAAACAAGCTTAACGCTATATTAGTTTTAAATTTATAAAAATACAAATATATATATAAGTGATATTATTATTATAAAAGGGGGTTTTTACCGTTTAATGACCGGTTTGACGATTTTAAAACTTTAGTCGCTGTTAAAACCTAATGTAAAATATTAAAAATAAATACAACTTAATTTAAAACGTAAAGTAAATAACGATAATGAAATTGCGATAAATAAAAGTGCGATAAAATAAAATTGCGATAATTAAAGAGTACGATAATTAAAAGTGCAATTAAATACAATGACAATAAATAAAAGTGCGATAATTAAAAGTGCAATTAAATATGAAATAAAAGAATTATGCTTATTTAAACTTCCGTAATCATGATGTTTGACGTGTTAATTTTTAGTTTATTCCCATGGGTTAATTATTCTCTGTCCTGGATTATTCAATATGTCCATACGGATTTGTCCATAATAGTCCATCAGTCATAATCATAAAATGCGGAAGTCTTCGCCAAATTATTCTTATTCCCGAAGTCAAATATTCCAACTAATTGGGGATTCGAATTGTAACAAGGTTTTAATACTTTGTTTAATGAATACACCAGGTTATCGACTACGTGTAAACCAAGGTTTTACTACTTTGTTAACAATTACACCAATTACCCTTGAATGTAATCCACCCCTGTTTCAACAAGTCTACTAACTATTAATCCAGTTCCGTGTCCGGTAAAATGAACAATTATTGGTATTTATAGATATCCCGCCCACCGTGCCCAGTCAAGCGTATGTGGTTATATATAAATACGTCAAATTATAAGTCTATATATTAAATTAACGAGGTATCATTTAGTTAATATAAAGCTCATTAATAGCCCATAGTCTAATTTCCACAAGTTTCGTTCTTTTGTCCAAACCCCAATTATGGTACAAAGCCCAATTACCCAATCTTAATATTTTTAGCCCAACATCATGATTACTTAGTCTTAAATAATCATAATAATAACTTAGCTACGAGACATTAAATTAAAAATAACATTAACCATAACTTACAGTGATTAAAATTAGCGTAGCGTTACACGGACAGAATTTCGACTTACACCCTTACAACATTCGCTAACATACCCTTATTATTAGAATTAAAATTAAAATTAAAATTAAAATTATAATATATATATATATATATATATATATATATATATATATATATATATATATATATATATATATATATATATATATATGTTTACGTATGAAGGAAGAAGAAAAAGATGTGTAAATTTCTTCCAAAACTCGCGAACTTTATAGGACCAGGCCTGGATTTCAGGGCCATGCGATCGCATGGTTTTTGTTCTTCCAGGCCATGCGATCGCATGGCCAGCTGGGAGAGCTCAAAAGTCTTTAAAAACGTGGGCTGCTTATTTATTTATTATATAATATAATATATATAATTAAATATAATTAAATATAATTATATATATTATATTATATTCTTGTACTCCGTTGACTTGTAATTTTAGCTCCGTTGCGTAGCGCGTTGAGAGTTGACTTTGGTCCCGATTTCGGATTTTCGAACGTCCTTGCGTACAATTTAATATCTTGTACTTTGCATTTCGCGTCTTGTACTCTTGTAATTTTGAGACGTTTCTCATCAATAATTGGAACCACTTTGATTGTATTTTGTACTTTTGAGCTTTTTGGTCGTTTGCGTCTTCAATTTGTCGAATCTGTCTTTTGTCTTCACCTTTTATTATTTAAACGAATATCACTTGTAAATAGAACAATTGCAACTAAAATCTTGTCTTGCTTGAGGGATAATGCTATGAAATTAATGTTCGTTTTTAGCATTATCGTGTCTCGTAACTAAGTTATTATTATGCTTATTTGAGCCAAATTAATCATGATGTTAGACTAAATATTAAGACGGGGTTATTAGATTTTGTACCATAATTAAGGTTTGGACAAAAGACCGACACTTGTGGACATTGGACTATTGACTATTAATATATAGGGGGTATTGTCTAATTGAATGACAACTCATTGGAACCTGTCGAACCTATCTTCAAATTAGTTAATCTAGTAATTATTAAAATGATTATGTATGTTCTATTTAGTGACGTTTATACGACATCTTTTACGATCATTTAATTAATTATTCGGATTGGGTAATTGATTATTCATTCTGATCAAGTGGGTAAATTAATATTCATATATTCATATCTCATTAAAATAGGGGTGGATTACATACAAGGATAATTGGTGTAATTGTTAACAAAGTATTAAAACCTTGAATTACGCGCAGTCGATAACCTGGTGTAATTATTAACAAAGTATTAAAACCTTGTTACAGTTCGAATCCCTAATTAGTTGGAATATTTGACTTCGGGAATAAGGTTATTTTGACGAGCATTTTATAATTATGACCGATGGACTATTATGGACAAAAACCAGATAGGTATCAAATAAACTAGCACAAAGGACAATTAACCCGGGTAACAATTAATTAAAATCAAAACGTCAAACATCATGATTACGGAAGTTTAAATAAGCATAATACTTTCATTTCATATTTCATCGTACCTTTATTTACTGTCATTTTAATTACTGCAATTTACTTTATCGCGATTTAAATTCTGTCATTTAATTATCGTCATTTATCTTTACGCTTTATTTAAAATCGACAAACCGGTCATTAAACGGTAAAAACCTCCTTTTATAATAATAATAATAATATTACTTATATATATATATATATATATATATATATATATATATATATATATTTAAAAATATAGCGTTGAACTCAGCTAGTTCCCTGTGGACGAACCGGACTTACTAAAAACTACACTACTCTACGATTAGGTACACTGCCTATAAGTGTTGTAGCAAGGTTTAAGTATATCCCTTCTATATAAATAAATAAAATTTATGTAAATTGTATCGTATTTTGTAGTAAAATATAATATTATTTCGTACACCTCCGCTCGCACATCAAGTTTTTGGCGCCGCTGCCGGGGATCGACAAAGCGAAACGCTATTTTCTAAATTTTTTTTTTTTATTAAGTTTTAATTTATTGTCATAAAAATACGTTTTAAATATTAAAAATAAATATTTAAAATATAAAAAAAAGAGTAAAACGAAAATATATATTTTATAAAGTATAAAAGTATTTTTTTTAGATCTTAAAAATATAAGTGTATTTTAATTACTTATTTTGTAAAATTATAAAGTAAAAAGTAAAAAAAAAAGTAAAAAAAGTAAAATATATATATATATATATATATATATATATATATATATATATATATATATATATATATATATATATATATATATATAAATCTGAGCCTGCACGATTTTGACTTGCATGTGAACTGAGCCTGAACCTCATGCTACCGCATGAGATTAGCCCCTTAACTCCATGTGACCGCATGGACTAGACTGACAGGTCTGATCATTAGCTGGTACGATTAGGGTTAAGGGTTTTAATTTTTATTATTATTAATTAATTAGAATTATGGTTTAATTTAATAATAATTAGTTTTAGTTTTTAATTAAATTATATTTTTAAGTTCTAATTAGTTTTATTAATTTATTAATTAATACTTTTATAAAATAATAATATAAATATAATATTTTTTTAAAAAAATAAGTAATTTTATCACTTTTTATATCTTTTTATATTTCGTATCTTTTTAATCATTTATTCGTAAATTGTATATTTATTGTTCGTAACTAGTTTTAAGATATAGTTTTTGCCGTAGTTATTTTTATTTCTAGATTTTTAGGCTTTGCCGTAAAATCTTTAAGTGCTTTTTCTTTAGGCTAAGATTTAGGTGCTTTAAAATTTTGCGACGCAGTTTTAAGATTTTATTACTTTTTAAGTTATTGCCATTTTGGATATAGAATTCCTTTTAAGCTTTAATACCTTTAGACGCAACTTTTTAGATTTAGTTTTTAGACTTTTAAGTTTCAACTTTTTTCTTTCTTATTTTTATTTTTCGACGTTTTTCAACGCACTCTTTTTCGTTCTTATTTCTCGACGCTCTAGTTTTTAGGACATAAATTTTTATCTCTAAAATTTCAAAACGAAAAATTATTTTAAGTGGCTAAATTGATAGACATCCAAAATTTTCTGGTTCGTAGTAATAGTTAGATTTGTTAGTGGCGAGTTGTGGGCTTCCGATTTAAAGGGTGCTGGCTACCTGCTGCATCTATTGGCTATTCGAAATGTGGGCGAAATCAGAAAAGTCTATTAATTTAATAACTTATATAATTTTTATCTTTATAACTTATAGGATATTCAGTGAATGCACCGAGCAAAACGTTCACCACCTTTCATACGTTCACCACCTGTAACTCGATCAACACATCTAGCCAATATTATCGCCGTTGATTTTTCTTTAGAATCATCATCTAGTCGAACAAGTACTCCAATTCAAATTTCCGATAATCTATTTTTTGAACCCGACCTCACAATTGAGAACCCGGAGGATATTCAAGGACAATTCAGAGATCCCGAACCACTAATCATTCCTCCTGAACCACAAACCTTTAAATCAAAATTCTCTAGTGATTCGTATTCAACAATTTTAAATATGGAAATAACGGAACCTCTAAGTATGGAAGATCGAATGAGAGCTACACGCACTGGCCAAGGTCACGCCATTATTAAGCCAGACATTAATGTGCCAGATTATGAAATCAAAGGACAAATCTTACACATGGTAACTAATCAATGCCAATATAGTGGTACGCCAAAAGAAGATCCAAACGAACATCTTCGAACCTTTAATAGGATCTGTACTCTATTAAAAATCATAGAAGTTAAGGATGAACAGATCTATCTCATGTTGTTTCCCTGGACTTTAAAGGCAGAAGCCAAAGACTGGTTAGAATCGTTACCTGAAGGGGCGATTGATACATGGGATGTCTTAGTTGAAAAATTTCTTAAACAATTCTTTCCAGCATCTAAAGCCCTGAGACTTTAAGGAGAAATTGTTACATTCACGCAAAAGCCAAATGAAACATTATATGAGGCGTGGACAAGATTCTGAAAATTGTTGAGAGGATGTCCTCAACATGGTTTAGATACTTATCAAATAGTACAAATATTCTACCAAGGATGCGATATTACTACATGAAAAGACATCGATATAACAGCTGGTGGTTCCATTATGAAGAAAATTGCTACCGAAGCTCACAAGATAATTGATAATACAGCCTCCCACTCGCATGAGTGGCACCGGGAAAAAGAAATTTTTCGTTCATCTAAAGTGGCTAGAGCCGATTCTAGCCATGACTTTGATTCCATTTCCGCAAAAATAGATGCTTTCGAGAGACGAATGGAAAAGATGAATAAAGATATTCACGCAATACGAATCAGTTGTGAGCAATGCGGTGGACCACACTTAATGAAAGATTGTTACATTGAGCAAACCATGGAACAACGTGAGAATATTTCCTATATGAACCAAAGGCCGGGAAATAATTATCAAAATAATTATCAACCGCCAAGGCCAAACTTCAATCGAAATCAAAACATTCTTTACAATCCAAATGGACCCAACAATAACTCGTATAACCAACAAGGTCCGAATAACCATCCAACTCAAAACAACACTTTCAATCAACAAAGACCTAGCTTGTATAAACCACCACAATAAACCGAAGAGAAAAAGTCAAATCTGGAAGAAATGATGGCAAAGCTAATGGAATCTCAAACACAATTTATTACATCTCAAACCCAAACAAATGAGAGGTTTGATCAGTCATTAAGAAATCAACAAGCTTCCATTTTGAATCTAGAAAAACACGTAGGTACTCTTGCTAGCATGATGAGTGAGAGGGAACAAGGAAAGCTACCGAGTAATACTGAAGTAAATCCTCGGAATGAGAATGTTAATATGGTGTCAACAAATTCTGAAAAACCAGCATCAGAAGATGAGAAGGTTTTAGATGTGAGTAACAATGAAGAAGTTACAACACCACCACCACCCGAGTATGTAAAGCCAGTGGTGGCACCATACAGACCACCCATCCCGTTTCCAAAAAAAGGAGTTGAGTATGAGCAAGTAATAGGTAATAAAGTTTGTGATACCTCTGGAAAGAAGAAGAAGAATAAGAAAATGCAAAAAACAAAAACCGTAGAAGTAAACCCGGTGAAGACAGTTCCACCAAAACCTCCACCCAGGGTGGGTGATCCGGGTGAATTTATTGTTCCTTGTCTACTTAGTGATTGTGTCATGTATGATGCACTAGCTGATTTAGGTGCGAGTATAAGTGTTATGCCTCTTTCATTATATAAGAGATTAGGAGTAGGTGAGTTAAGTCCAACGAAAATGAGTGTTCGACTCTTTGATCAAACCATTAAGCACCCAGTTGGAATTGCTGATAACCTACCCGTTCAAGTGGGTAATTTAATCTTTTTAGTCGAATTTATTGTCATTGACATAGAAGAGGACTCAAACGTTCCTCTAATTTTAGGTCGACCATTCTTAGCGTCCACCGGGGCGTTATTTGATGTAAGAGAGGGTAGAATGACACTTAGTAATGATGAAAAATCAATCACCTTTGTGAGTCGAAAGGCTAAATCTCCACCAACCAAAACTGTTGAACCTACAAAAACGATTGGTAAGAACCATATTGTTTTACCAACTCCAACGGTAGTGCTTAACAATAATAAAACGCCTAAGTGTGAGGAAGATGAAGTAACACCTAATGATGACCTGATAACAAAGAACCCCGTTGTTGATACGAAATTAAATGACCCCGTTATTAATAGTTCAATGAAGAAACTTATTAAACGGATTCACGATGCTAGAACCAAGGGGAACTTTAAGTTATGTAACCGATTAGTATCCAATCTATCGCCCAAAGAAAAGACGAAACTAGTTGAATTTGTGAATATTACACAAGAATCCGACCAATGGCTTAAAGCAAAAGTCACAGATATGCAAGTTAATTATGGTCCAAAAGAAATTGACAATGAAGTTAATCACAAATTCGACACCACAGCTACCTAAGTGTGGGGAGATTCAAATGTTCTAAAAAGAAAACGTTGTCTAGAGTTAGTTCTTCTGTTCTCGTATAGTTCCGAGAATGGAATCCGATTGGTCTTTTCCACTAGCAGACACTAAAGAACTAGTTTTCTCCCTCCATTCTGAATTTTTGTTTTATAGGTTTTGTATGAAATTAATACGCTTTTTCAATTTAAGTTTTGTGTGATTTTAAAAAACCAAAAATTACTTTATTTCATTAAGTTTAAAAAAATGATTTCTAAAATTCATCGTAAGTTGAAGACTAGGTCATGGAACCGAAATTGCTTTACCCGAGGGTGGGGCGAAAAATTTTGTTATCATTATTTTTAATTTTATTGATCTAAAGTATACCAAAAAATTTTAAAAACCCAAAAATCTTTGCTTTTAAAACAATCGCTTTAACGACAAATTTTAAATTTTGTCGAGGGACGGACTAGGTAAACATACCGAAACTACCTAAAGTAAAAGGAAACAAAATTTTAAAAAATTATTCATTTAAATTGTTTTAATAGCTAAAGATTTTATAAAAAAAATTAATAATAAAAATATTATGTATGTTTGTAGTTTATCTTATGTACAAAACAGGGTAAAACATCGCACTTTCAAAGACTGACATTAAGTTCAGCAAAAGCTACTAATTTTGACGACAAGACGCAAAATATCAAATGTGATATAAAATAATATGTTTGCAAACTCGGTATTTTTAGTCACTTTTCTACACTAATCACCCTCATGAATTTATAATTATAGTCTGATTTCATGCAAATGAGGGCATTGCATGATCTCAAGTGTGGGGAAGGGCTATAAATTCTCTCGGGTTTACACTTAGTTTAATTGCCAAATTTTGTGAAAATTTGAAAAATTTTCAACTAAATGAATTCAAAATCATGTTTATACATATTTATGAACGATAAAACTAGGTGTTAATGCCGAAATTATTGTTACCTCGGAGAGAACATAAATGGAGAAACAACCCAAAACGTTAGAATTCATTTAAAATGGAATAGAGGAGAATAAAAAGGCAAAGAAAAAAAATAAATAAAAGCTAAGTGTGGGAAGAATTTACCAAGTTATTTACAACATATATCACATATTTGTACAAGATTATTGCAGGTACTTTTGTTTTGGACGATAATAATCAGTTTTACCCGATTTACTGTAATATATTTAAAAGAAAGATGGATCTACATGATGAATCAATTTCATCATTAAAAGGAAGTAAAGTCTTCCGAAAAAGACACACGCTTCTTGATTTAGGTTAGGAAGTTGTCGTCAAGACCAGCTGTAGGTTGACGAAAAATCTAGAAAAGTCATCTCTAAAATCAGCAGGAAATCCACGGACCTCAGCATCAAACAGGGTCGCCAAGTGGTCAGACTTATCCTAACCATGAGAGGATTTATCTCGTAAAATGGGGAGGGTGCCGTGAAAATTAGCTTGATAAGACTAATGAATCAGATCCCCAGAAAGGATAATCTCCTTAAAAATCAAAAATCAGCTTTTAAGTCTGATATTACTCAATCCTTGAGATTGACTTTAAAGATTGAGAATTACAAACTCATGGAATTAAATGATATCTAAACTCGAGCTTGAACGAGAAAATATTTTGATCAAAATTACAAACCGATTTATTTTCTGAAAACCCATTTTTCAATGCGTTCATTACCATTGAACGTAAAATCCTAGAAATTCACCTGGAATTCATTAGGTCACCTGAACTAAATCGGGTGTCAACCGTAAGAACGGTGGTTGCATAGCATGGTCGAAGACAGGACCATGTGCCAGACAGAAAAACTATAGGGTGATCTTTACTATTGCTCCTACAAAGGATAGTAATTGCATCCTACACGTTTTAGACCATGAACATCTGCATGTCATTAGACATTGCCTCAACAGTTGCTTGTTCAACGCTTTCCTTTACAACCGGACGGTAGTTTACCGAAAGGTAATATACGGAGCAAGTATACTGGACGTGTTGCTTTCCCAATACAAGGTTAGCAAGTGGGTGACACAAAACCATAAGTTTTGAGCTAAAATTTTCAAATCTGAAACCCACAAAACCCACAAAAATAATTTGCAAACACCGGTGAAGGGTTATTCCGGAAAGCTTATCTAGGATAAAATCTAGAATGAATTTTCAAAAGATCAAATGTTTTCATAAAAATCCAATTTCCTTAAAGGATCTAAATTTCATAGTCATGTGGGACTGTAAACCACATCGTTACTATCATTGTTTATACCGCCGTATCAAAATCACTGATGTATAAAGTGTGAGAATAAAAAAAAAGTGATTCGAGTGAAGTGTGATTTAATTTCAAGTTCTGTATTGCTTGAGGACAAGCAACGTTCTAGTGTGGGGATATTTGATAGTGCTCCAAATGAACATATATTTAGTATCAATATGCTTCCAATATGTAAAGCTTTTAGTTGCAATTGTTCTATTTTTATGTAATATTCGTTTAAATAAATAAGTGCGAAGACAAAAGAAGAAAATGACGATTTGAAGACGCAAATGACCAAAAAGCTCAAATGAACAAGATATAATTCATGTGGTTCAATTTATTGATGAGAAACGTCTCAAAATTACAAAAGTACAAGTCGCAAAATGCAAAGTACAAGATATTAAATAGTACGCAAGGACGTTCGAAAATCCGGAACTGAGACATGAACCAACTATCAACGCGCGACCCAACAGACCTAAAATTACGAGTCAACTATGCACAAGAATATAATATAATATATATATATATATATATAATTATGTAAAATTATATATATTATATTATATATTATTAAATAAAACGTCGGCAAATAAGAAAACAAAAGTATGTGAGCTGTCCCAGGCGGCCATGCGATCGCATGGCCAGAAGGCACAAAACTCATGCACTCGCATGAGTTACTGTAGCAGGCCAAGTTCTATAAAAAGTCAGTTTTTCAGACGAGTTATGGACAATAGAATTCAATCTCTTACTCTCTTCAATATATATATATATATATATATATATATATATATATATATATATATATATATATATATATATATATATATATATATATAAGTTAATAATAATAAGGTTATTTTAAGAATGTTTTATGGGTTTTAAGTCGAAATTCTGTCCGTGCAACGCTACGCAATTAATCACCACTGTAAGCTATGTTCTTCCTTTTTAAATTAATGTCTCGTAACTAAGTTATTATTATGCTTATTTGAGCCAAAGTAATCATGATGTTAGACTAAATATTAAGACGGGGTTATTAGATTTTGTACCATAATTAAGGTTTGGACAAAAGACCGACACTTGTGGACATTGGACTATTGACTATTAATAGATAGGGGGTATTGTCTAATCGAATGACAACTCATTGGAACCTGTCAAACCTATCTTCAAATTAGTTAATCTAATAATTATTAAAATGATTATGTATGTTCTATTTAGTGACGTTTATACGACATCTTTTACGATCATTTAATTAATTATTTGGATTGGGTAATTGATTATTCATTTTGATCAAGTGGGTAAATTAATATTCATATCTCATTAAAACAGGGGCGGATTACATACAAGGATAATTGGTGTAATTGTTAACAAAGTATTAAAACCTTGAATTACGCGCAGTCGATAACCTGGTGTAATTATTAACAAAGTATTAAAACCTTGTTACAGTTCGAATCCCTAATTAGTTGGAATATTTGACTTCGAGAATACGGTTAATTTGACGAGCATTTTATAATTATGACCGATGGACTATTATGGACAAAAACCAGATAGATATCAAATAAACCAGGACAAAGGACAATTAACCTGGGTAACAATTAATTAAAATCAAAACGTCAAACATCATGATTACGGAAGTTTAAATAAGCATAATACTTTCATTTAATATTTCATCGTACCTTTATTTACTGTCATTTTAATAACTGCAATTTACTTTATCACGATTTAAATTCTGTCATTTAATTATCGTCATTTATCTTTACGCTTTATTTAAAATCGACAAACCGGTCATTAAACGGTAAAAACCTCCTTTTATAATAATAATAATATTACTTTTATATATATATATATATATATATATATATATATATATATATATATATATATATATATATATATATATATACAAATATAGTTTTTAAAAATATAGCATTGAACTCAGCTAGTTCCCTGTGGACGAACCGGACTTACTAAAAACTACACTACTCTACGATTAGGTACACTACCTATAAGTGTTGTAGCAAGGTTTAAGTATATCCCATCTATATAAATAAATAAAACTTATGTAAATTGTATCTTATTTCGTAGTAAAATATAATATTATTTCGTACACCTTCGCTCGCACATAAGTTATTACCTATAATCATCATAAAAACAATTACTCAAGAACACATCAAGAACACTTCCAAGTTTACAAGTTTACTTCCAATTTTCCTAATCCATTCCAAGCAATCATCTAAGATCAAGAAACCTTTGTTATTTACAGTAGGTTATCTTTCTAAATCAAGGTAATATTCATATTTAAGCTTTGATTCAATTTCTATAACTATAACTATCTAAATTCGAGTAATAATCTTACTTGAACTTGTTTTTGTGTCATGATTCTATTTCAAGAACTTCCAAGCAATCAAAGATCCTTTGAAGCTCAAGTTATTTTTTTCATCATTTCCAGTAGGTTTACCTACTAAACTTGAGGTAGTAATGATGTTCATAACATCATTCGATTCATATATGTATAACTATCTTATTCGAAGATTTGAACATGTAACCACTAGAACATAGTTTAGTTAATTCTAAACTTGTTCGCAAACAAAGTTAATCCTTCTAACTTGACTTTTAAAATCAACTTAACACATGTTCAATATCTATATGATATGCTAACTTAATGATTTAAAATCTGGAAACACGAAAAACACCGTAAAACCGGACATACGCTGTCGTAGTAACACCGCGGGCTGTTTTGGGTTAGTTAATTAAAAACTATGATAAACTTTTATTTAAAAGTTGTTCTTCTGGGAAAATAATTTTTTTTATGAACATGAAACTATATCCAAAAATCATGGTTAAACTCAAAGTGAAAGTATGTTTTTCAAAATGGTCATCAAGACGTCGTTCTTTCGACTGAAATGACTACCTTTACAAAAACGACTTATAATCTGTATTTCCGACTATAAACTTATACTTTTTCTGTTTTGATCCATAAACTTAAGTTCAATATGAAACCATAGCAACTTGAATCACTCAAAACGGATTTAAAACGAAGAAGTTATGGGTAAAACAAGATTGGATAATTTTGCTTGATGTAGCTACGTGAAAATTGGTAACAAATCTATATTAATCATATCCTAGCTAACTTATGTTGTATCATACATGTATTCTAATATATTATGTAATCTTGGGATACCATAGACACGTATGAAAATGTTTTGACATATCATATCGACCCATGTATATATATTATTTGGAACAACCATAGACACTCTATATGCAGTAATGATTGAGTTAGCTATACAGGGTTGAGGTTGATTCCAAAAATATATATACTTTGAGTTGTGATCTAGCCTGAGACGTGTATACACTAGGTCGTGGATTGATTCAAGATAATATATATCGATTTATTTCTGTACATCTAACTATGGATAACTAGTTGTAGGTTACTAACGAGGACCGCTGACTTAATAAACTTAAAACATTAAAATGTATTAAAAATGTTGTAAATATATTTTGAACATACTTTGATATATATGTACATATTTGTTATAGGTTCGTGAATTGACAAGTGGCCAAGTCTTACTTCTCGACGAAGTAAAAATCTGTGAAAGTGAGTTATAGTCCCACTTTTAAAATCTATTATTTTTTTTTGGGATGAGAATACATGCGATTTTATAAATGTTTTACAAAATAGACACAAGTAATCGAAAATACTTTCTCTGTTGGACTATCGAAATGAATATGCCCCTTTTTAGCTTGGTAGCCTAAGAATTAGGGAAATGGCCCCTAATTGACGCGAATCCTAAAGATAGATCTATTTGGCCCAACAAGCCTCTTTCGAGTTACGGATGCTTTAGTACTTCGATTTATCATATCCGACGAGAGTCCCAGAATGATGGGGATATTCTATATGCATCTTGTTAAGGTCGGTTACCAGGCGTTCAACATATGAATGATTTTTATCTCTATGCAGTTTGCGAAATGCCTGATATGAGATGTGTTATAAAAATGAAATCTTGTGGTCTATTATTATGATTTGATAATATGTAGGTTAAACCTATAACTCACCAACAATTTTATTGACGTTTTAAGCATGTTTATTCTCAGGTGATTATTAAGAGCTTTCGCTGTTGCATACTAAAATAAGGACAAGATTTGGAGTCCATACGTGTATGATATTGTGTAAAAACTGCAATCAAGAAACTTATTTTGATGTAATATATTCTTATTGTAAACCATTATGTAATGGTCGTGTGTAAACGGTATATTTTAGGTTATCATTATTTGATAATCTACGTAATGCTTTTTAAACTATTATCGATAAAATAAAGGTTATGGTTGTTTTAAAAATGAATGCAGACTTTGAAAAACGTCTCATATAGAGGTCAAAACCTCGCGACGAAATCAATTAATATGGAACGTTTATAATCAATATGAACGGGACATTTCAGTTGGTATCCGAGCGTTGGTCTTAGAGAACCAGAATTTTTCATTAGTGTGTCTTACCGAGTTTTTTAGGATGCATTAGTGAGTCTGGACTTCGACCGTGTTTTTCTTCAAAAACGATTGCTTAACATTTTTAGTTGGAAACTATATATTATTAACATGTAAATATTATGTGATATAGTAATCTCTTAACGTGTTTGATATTGTGTGATAGATGTCTACCTCTAGTACAAATCCCATCGACTCACCTAATAATAATGAAGAGTTGAATATGTTTTGGAAAGATTCACAAATTCCCGAAGAGGAACCGGAAGAAGAGGAACCGGAAGAGGAGGAACCGGAAGAAGAGGAACCGGAAGAAGAGGTTCCGGAGGAGGAAATATTAGGAACCACAGAAAAATAGATAAATAAAAGAAAATCCTCAACCAATGGACCAAAGTTAATAATGGTCAATGGTGTTTCCACCAAGGAAGTAAAATATTGGGAAGATTACCAATTTTCCGATGAATCGGATCCCGATGAGGATTCCGATGATGTTATTAAAATTACCTCGACCCAATTTAATAAAGCAAAAGAAAATAATAAGGGAAAAGGTATAAAAATAGAGAAACCTGATTCCAACCCCGATGAACTTTATATGTATCGGCAATATCCGTATTTCCTAAATTGTAACAATAATCGGGGAACCCCTAAACCACCAGGTTTTTCTAAACCATTGTGGAAAACGACGACTCGTATTAGAGGAACACCAAATATCCCTAGAAAATTAGGAAAACGAACCAAGTCCGAAGAAGAAGAAACCAGTGATTTAGATTATAGGGTTGTAATCATGTTGTGTATTATATGTATTGTAGTGTGCTTGTACTTTTATGTTCTATGTAAAAATTGCTTGTATTGTTTGTTAATTATCTTTTACGAATCTAATCCTTGTCTATTTTACAGTATAAAAACACAAAATGGACGTTAAGGGTAGACAACCGAATATTTTAGAAGACCTACCAGAGGATATGATTGATGAAATCTTGTCTAGAGTCGGCCAGAATTCATCAGCACAATTAGTTATGGCGAAATTAACTTGTCAAACATTTGAAAGACTTTCCAGAAATGCCTTAGTTTATAAAAGGCTTTCCTTTGATAGGTGGGGTATATCATATTGGGGAGACCGTAAGTTACGCCGTGTTTTCTTTAAAGCGTTAAGTGCGGGGAACCCAAATACAATTTTACGCTACGGGTTAAGAACCTATTTTGACTCAACATATCCCAACATAGGATTTCGTGAGTTAGAAAGAGCTTCTAACATGCAACATAAGGAAGCATGTTATGCTTACGGGTTAGTGATGTTCGCTTCTCACCAAAGTGAGAAAAAGAACATCGGATTACAACTTTTAAATAAAACGTTTCCACAAGTGACGGATTCAGTAGTTGGAGCGAGAAACAAGGTTTTTAGATTATTACGGGGCTGTTGGACATTACGAAACCCTCGTCCCTTTGACGACATTACAACATGATGTCTTGTCAACGGTCACAATGGTTATGTTCCACAAGACCAAGGATGGGAAGTAGTCTTAGTAAAACCAGAATGCATGACTTGTTTCTGGATGTATGAATTACGTGTCTTTATTGCCTTTGTTGAACGACTTGCGTATTAACTAGAATTGTCTTCGAAACTGTTTTGTATCCGAGTTTTTATGTGCTATATTTCATGCTATATGTAAAATAGCGGTATTGTAAGTTTGCAAAATATTGTATAAAAGTTTGAATGTGAAATATTATTATAATCAGTTTTTCATATAGAATTGTAGTAGTTGAATTGTATGTTAGCTACTAAGTATGAACTTAACGGGTAGGTATTACCAGAATTAAAACTTATAAAACGCTACTATGAAGAAAAAGCTTTTATAAATGAGTTCATATTATGCTACGGAATACTATTAACTACTCTTAATATTCTATATGATTAACTTAATTCTTTTGGCTATTTTTGAAGGAAATGGCACCGACTACTCGTCAGAACTTGAACATGAGTGAGGAAGACTTCCGTGCTTTCCTTACAGCAAATATAGCCGCAGTACAGGCTGCAATGCAAAACAACAATAACTCAGGGTCTAGCAGAGGAGTTAACTCCACAGGAAACCGTGTAGGATGCTCCTACAAGGCTTTCACTGCCTGTAAACCTCTGGAATTCGATGGAACTGAAGGACCAGTTGGACTGAAACGATGGACCGAAAAGGTCGAATCTGTGTTTGCTATAAGCAAATGTGCTGAGGAAGATAAGGTAAAGTTCGCCACGCATACCTTCACAGGTACTGCGTTAACATGGTGGAATACCTATCTCGAACAAGTGGGACAAGATGCTGCTTACGCACTACCGTGGTCAGCATTCAAACACTTGATGAACGAGCAGTACCGTCCCAGAAACGAAGTCAATAAGCTCAAGACAGAGCTTAGAGAATTACGAACAAAATGATTCGATATCACCACATACGAACGACGATTCACCGATTTGTGTTTATTGTGCCCAAGAGTGTTAGAAGATGAAGAAGAGCAGATCGATGCGTTTGTAAAGGGGTTACTAGAGAGAATTCAGGAGGATGTGAGTGCAAGCGCGCCCACTTCAATGCAAAAGGCAAGCCGAATGGCTCACAAACTTATAAACCAGATCGAGGGAAGGATTAAAGAGCAGGCAGCCGAGGAGGCCAAAATGAAACAAGTCAAGAGAAAGTGGAAAGAACCCAGTGACAAGAGTCACAATTTCAACAATCAACACCACAATCACAACCACAATCGCACCATTTTTCGCAACAACAAACGCAACAAAAACCATTCCAACAACAACAACTACAACAATCATCCCAACAACAATACCAACCGCAACAACAAAAATCCCAACAACAATCTCAATAACAACACTGGTAATCAAAATCAGAAAATTCCGTGTCTAAGGTGTGAAGGGTACCATCCAACTACTTTTTGTCCAGCAACATGTACCAAATATAATAGAAAGGGTCATGATGTAACGAAGTGTGAAATTTATGGACCATCGGGCAAAGGAACAAGTAATGCCCACATTATTTGTTATGGATGCGGGAAGAAGGGCCACTACAAAAGTGCGTGTCCAAACCAGGGAAATAATAATGGGCAAAGCCGTGGGAGAGTTTTTAACATTAATGTGGAAGAAGCGCAGGAAGACCCGGAGCTTGTTACGGGTACATTTCTTATCGATGAAAAATCTGCTTATGTTTTATTTGATTCGGGTGCGGATAGAAGTTATATGAGTAGAGATTTTTGTGCTAAATTAAGTGGTCCATTGACGCCTATGAATAATAAATTTTTACTCGAATTAGCAAACGGTAAATTAATTTCGGCAAATAAAATATGTCGGAATCAAGAAATTAAACTGGTTAGCGAAACGTTTAAGATAGATTTGATACCAGTAGAGTTAGGGAGTTTTGATGTGATAATCGGCATGGACTGGTTGAAAAAGGAGAGAGCGGAAATCGTATGTTACAAAAAATGCAATTCGCATTGTACGAGAAAAAGGAAAACCTATAATGGTGTACGGAGAAAAGAGCAACGCGAAGCTAAATCTTATTAGTAATTTGAAGGCGAAAACTAATAAGAAAAGGTTGCTATGCCGTTCTAACACACATCAAAGAAGTCAAACCCGAAGAAAAGAACATCAATGATGTTCCCGTCACAAAAGAATTTCCCGATGTATTTCCGAAAGAATTACCGGGACTACCTCCACATCGATCTGTTGAATTTCAAATAGATCTCGTACCAGGAGCTGCACCAATAGCTCGTGCTCCATACAGACTCGCACCCAGTGAAATGAAAGAACTCCAAAGCAAACTACAAGAACTTTTAGAGCGTGGTTTTATACGACCAAGTACATCACCATGGGGAGCTCCTGTTTTGTTTGTCAAAAAGAAGGATGGTACATTCAGGTCGTGTATCGACTACCGAGAGTTGAACAAACTTACCATCAAGAATCGTTATCCACTACCAAGAATCGACGACTTATTTGATCAACTACAAGGCTAGTCAGTTTATTCGAAGATTGATTTACGTTCTGGGTATCATCAGATGCGAGTGAAGGAGGATGATATTCCGAAGACTGCTTTTAGAACGCGTTACGGTCATTACGAGTTTGTGGTTATGCCGTTTGGGTTGACTAACGCACCAGCTGTGTTCATGGACCTCATGAACTAAGTGTGTGGACCATACATTGACAGGTTTGTCATTGTTTTTATCGATGGCATACTTATTTACTCAAAGAATGATCATGAGCACGAAGAACATTTGAGAAAAGTGCTAGAGTTGTTGAGGAAAGAAAAACTGTACGCCAAATTTTCAAAGTGTTCATTTTGGTTAGAAGAAGTTCAATTCCTCGGTCACATAGTGAACAAAGAAGGTATTCAGGTAGATCCGTCAAAGATCGAAACCATTGAAAAATGGGAAACCCCGAAAACTCCGAAGCATATACGTCAATTTTTAGGATTGGCTGATTACTACAGAAGATTCATCCAAGATTTTTCCAAAATAGCAAAACCCTTGACTGCATTAACGCATAAAGGGAAGAAATTTGAATGAAATGATGAACAGGAGAAAGCGTTTCAATTGTTGAAGAAAAAGTTAACTACGGCACCTATATTGTCATTGCCTGAAGGGAATGATGATTTTGTGATATATTGTGACGCCTCAAAGCAAGGTCTTGGTTGTGTATTAATACAACAAACGAAAGTAATTGCTTATGCGTCTAGACAATTGAAGATTCATGAGCAAAATTATACGACACACGATTTGGAATTAGGCGCTGTTGTTTTTGCATTAAAGACTTGGAGGCACTACTTATATGGGGTCAAAAGTATTATATATACCGATCACAAAAGTCTCCAACACATATTTAATCAGAAACAACTGAACATGAGGCAGCGTAGGTGGATTGAATTGTTGAATGATTACGACTTTGAGATTCGTTACCACCCGGGGAAGGCGAATGTGGTAGCCGACGCTTTGAGTAGAAAGGACAGAGAACCTATGCGGGTAAAAGCTATGAATATAATTATTCGTACTAACCTTACTACTCAAATAAAGGAGGCGCAGTAGGGAGTTGTAAAAGAAGGAAAGTTGAAGAATGAAATACCCAAAGGATCGAAGAAACATCTTAATATTCGGGAAGACGGAACCCAGTATAGGGCTGAAAGAATTTGGGTACCAAAGTTTGGAGATGTGAGAGAAAAGGTACTTAAGGAAGCACATAAAACCAGATATTCAATACATCCCGGAGCGGGGAAGATGTACAAAGATCTCAAGAAACACTTTTGGTGGCCGGGTATGAAAGCCGATATTGCTAAATACGTAGGAGAATGTTTGACGTATTCTAAGGTCAAAGCTGAACATCAGAAACCATCAGGTCTACTTCAACAACCTGAAATCCCGGAATGGAAATGGGAAAACATTACCATGGATTTCATTACTAAATTGCCAAGGACCGCAAGTGGTTATGATACAATTTGGGTAATAGTCGATCGTCTTACCAAGTCTGCACACTTTCTGCCAATGAGAGAAGATGATAAAATAGAGAAGTTGGCACGATTATACTTGAAGGAAGTTGTCTCCAGACATGGAATACCAGTCTCTATTATCTCAGATAGGGATGGCAGATTTATTTCAAGATTTTGGCAGACATTGCAACAATCATTGGGGACTCGTCTAGACATGAGTACTGCTTATCATCCACAAACTGATGGGCAAAGTGAAAGGACGATACATACCCTTGAAGACATGCTACGAGCATGTGTTATCGATTTCAGAAACAGTTGAGATCGACACCTACCGTTAGCAGAATTTTTCTATAACAACAGCTACCATTCAAGCATTGAGATGGCTCCGTTTGAAGCACTTTATGGTAGAAAGTGCAGGTCTCCAATTTATTGGAGTGAAGTGAGGGATAGACAGATTACGGGTCCGGAGATAATTCAAGAAACTACCGAGAAGATCATCCAAATTCAACAACGGTTGAAAACCGCCCAAAGTCTACAAAAGAGTTACGCGGACATTAAAAGAAAAAACATAGAATTTGAAGTTGGAGAGATGGTCATGCTTAAGGTTTCACCTTGGAAAGGCGTTGTTCGATTTGGTAAACGGGGGAAACTAAATCCAAGGTACATTGGACCATTCAAGATTATTGATCGTGTCGGACCAGTAGCTTACCGACTTGAGTTACCACAACAACTCGCGGCTGTACATAACACTTTCCACGTCTCGAATTTGAAGAAATGTTTTGCTAAAGAAGATATCACTATTCCGTTATACGAAATTCAAATCAATGAAAAACTTCAATTCATCGAAGAACCCGTCGAAATAATGGATCGTGAGGTTAAAAGACCTAAGCAAAATAAGATACCAATTGTTAAGGTTTGATGGAATGCTTGTAGAGGACCCGAGTTCACCTGGGAGTGTAAAGACCAGATGAAAAAGAAATACCCGCACTTATTTCCAAAAGATTCGTCAACACCTTCAACAACTTAAAATTTTGGGACGAAATTTATTTAACGGGTAGGTACTGTATTGACCCGAACTTTTCCATGTTTATATATATTAAATGAAATTGATATTTACATGATTAAATATTTTCAACATGTTAAGCAATCAAACTTGTTAAGACTTTATTAATTGAAATAGGTTTCATATAGACAATTGACCACCCAAATTGACCGGCGATTCACGAACGTTACAAATTCGTAAAAACTATATGATGTTATATATAAAGACATATATATGGTTAACATGAAATTATGATAAGTAAGTATCTCACTAGGTATGTTAACAATGAGTGATATACATAAAAATGAGTTATTGAATTAAGAAACTCGAAATGATATATATAACGATTATCGTTATAACAACGTCTTACTAAATACATATGAATCATATTAAGATATTGTTACACTATGTTTAAATATGATAAATGATAAGTAAACATATCATTAAGTGTATTAACAATGAACTACATATGTAAAAACAAGACTACTAACTTAAGGATTTTGAAACGAGTCATATACGTAACGATTATCGTTGTAACGACATTTAAATGTATATATATCATATTAAGATATATTAATACATCATAATATCATGATAATGTAATAATTTAACATCTCATTAGATATTATAAACAATGGGTTAACAACATTTAACAAGATCGTTAACTTAAAGGTTTCAAAACAACACTTACATGTAACGACTACCGATGACTTAACGACTCAGTTAAATGTATATACATGTAGTGTATTATGTTGTAATAATACACTTTTGGAAGACTTCAAGACATATATCAAAGTACTTCTATTTAACAAAAATGCTTAAAATTACATTCTCGTTCAATTTCATCAACAATTCTACTCGTATGCAACCGTATTCGTACTCGTACAATACCCAGCTCCTAGACGTATATACTATTGGTATATACACATAATAATTCAGCTCTTAGAAGCCCTAGATAGTCAACAAACATGTGGAACCAACAATTAGACAAGTAGCATGACTTATTAGCAAGGAACCAAAAACAAGAACTCCTTTTAACCCCACTCACCTTCACCACTCACCACCTACTCCATTTCACTTCCAATTTTCTTCCCAATTCTCTCTCAAAACACACACACTCTTCCATGAATGTCTAAGTTACTATTTTTCTAGCAAAAATCATCAAATACAAGCTTTGGTTATTACCTATAATCATCATAAAAACAATTACTCAAGAACACATCAAGAACACTTCCAAGTTTACAAGTTTACTTCCAAGTTTTTTAATCTATTCCAAGAAATCATCTAATATCAAAAAACCTTTGTTATTTATAGTAGGTTATATTTCTAAATCAAGTTAATATTCATATTCAAGCTTTGATTCAATTTCTATAACTATAACTATAACTATAACTATCTTAATTCGAGTAATAATCTTACTTGAACTTGTTTTTGTGTCATGATTCTATTTCAAGAACTTCCAAGCCATCAAAGATCCTTTGAAGCTCAAGTTATTTTTTTCATCATTTCCAGTAGGTTTACCTACTAAACTTGAGGTAGTAATGATGTTCATAACATCATTAGATTCATATATGTATAACTATCTTATTCGAAGATTTGAATATATAATCACTAGAACATAGTTTAGTGAATTCTAAACTTGTTCGTAAACAAAGTTAATCCTTCTAACTTGACTTTTAAAATCAACTAAGCACATGTTCTATATCTATATGATATGCTAACTTAATGATTTAAAATCTGGAAACACGAAAAACACCGTAAAACCGGACATACGCTGTCGTAGTAACACCGCGGGCTATTTTGGGTTAGTTATATCCAAAAATCATGGTTAAACTCAGAGTGAAGGTATGTTTTTCAAAATGGTCATCAAGACGTCGTTCTTTCGACTGAAATGACTACCTTTACAAAAATGACTTGTAATCTATATTTTTGACTATAAACTTATACTTTTTCTGTTTTGATTCATAAACTTAAGTTCAATATGAAACCATAGCAACTTGAATCACTCAAAACGGATTTAAAACGAAGAAGTTATGGGTAAAACAAGATTGGATAATTTTCCTTGATGTAGCTACGTGAAAATTGGTAACAAATCTATATTAATCATATCCTAGCTAACTTATATTATATCATACATGTATTCTAATATATTATGTAATCTTGGGATACCATAGACACGTATGAAAATGTTTTGACATATCATATCGACCCATGTATATATATTATTTGGAACAACCATAGACACTCTGTATGCAGTAATGATTGAGTTAGCTATACAGGGTTGAGGTTGATTTCAAAAATATATATACTTTGAGTTGTGATCTAGCCTGAGACGTGTATACACTGAGTCGTGGATTGATTCAAGATAATATATATCGATTTATTTCTGTACATCTAACTGTGGACAACTAGTTGTAGGTTACTAACGAGGACAGCTGACTTAATAAACTTAAAACATTAAAACGTATTAAAAATTTGTAAATATATTTTGAACATACTTTGATATATATGTACATATTTGTTATAGGTTCGTTAATCGACCAGTGGCCAAGTCTTACTTCCTGACGAAGTAAAAATCTGTGAAAGTGAGTTATAGTCCCCTTTTAAAATCTATTATTTTTTTGGGATGAGAATACATGCGATTTTATAAATGCTTTACAAAATAGACACAATTAATCGAAAATACTTTCTATGTTGGATTATCGAACCGAATATGCCCCTTTTTAGCTTGGTAGCCTAAGAATTAGGGAAATGGCCCCTAATTGACGAGAATCCTAAAGATAGATCTATTTGGCCCAACAAGCCTCATCCGAGTTACGGATGCTTTAGTACTTCGATTTATCATATCCGATGAGAGTCCCGGAATGATGGGGATATTCTATATGCATTTTGTTAAGGTCGGTTACCAGGTGTTCAACATATGAATGATTTTTATCTCTATGCAGTTTGCGAAATGCCTGATATGAGATGTGTTATAAAAATGAAATCTTGTGATCTATTATTATGATTTGATAATATGTAGGTTAAACCTATAACTCACCAACAATTTTGTTGACGTTTTAAGCATGTTTATTCTCAGGTGATTATTAAGAGCTTCCGCTGTTGCATACTAAAATAAGGACAAGATTTGGAGTCCATACGTGTGTAAACCATTATGTAATATATTACCTTGATTTTAGGTTATCATTATTTGATAATCTACGTAATGCTTTTTAAACCATTATCGATAAAATAAAGGTTATGGTTGTTTTAAAAATGAATGCAGACTTTGAAAAACGTCTCATATAGAGGTCAAAACCTCGTGACTAAATCAATTAATATGGAACGTTTATAATCAATATGAACGGGACATTTCACAAACCGGGTCAAAATCGAATTTCAACACATTTTTAATTTCAACACATTTTCATAACTGCTAAAACAACCAGGGGCTCTGCCCCTTGAACCCCGCCAGGGGTTGCCACCCCTTGGACCCCGCCAGGGGTTGCCACCCCTTGGACCCCGCTATCGGGGGCGCTGCCCCCGAACCCCCGTCATAATCAAGATAAGTTCAAACAAGTGTGCACTCCACACTTTCCCAAACTTGTTCGATATTTATCAAGATTATTTTGGTTAACAAATTAATCCCATTACACTTAAATCATATTGGTGACACAAATCACCAATACCTACACCACTTATGTGAAATTGGGTTTTGTTATGATGACACTTATGATCATATACATAGCATTGTATATGTATATTTTATTTGCTAAAAGTCAAAAGCAGAATTGTGTGAGCTATAATGCAAAGCTATGAGATATTCGCTGAAAATAAGTACAGCAGTTATATTTTCGCGCTAATAAAGGACTGCGGTTTAATCCGCTGAGTTTCCGCGAACACTTAAGCAATTCGCAGACCGCAGATATTTCGAATACTATAAATAGAGAGCTTGGCCTCTCATTTATGGGTTGTTGATTCTCTGCCATTTTGCCCGAGCCTTTGTGATTCCCACTTGTGATCTTGCCCAAGGGGTTTTACATCGCGCTAAGGTGAATTATGCAAATTGACAATCAAGACCGGGTTGGGGTGGTTGATCACTTGATTGCTAAAGTGAAAGACGATCATCAGGGCCCAAAATAATCATCAAACATCCCATCCTCCATCTTATTATTGCACTCAATCCTTAATTAATTAATAATTTGACTAAGGATTGATCAATTGGCGCCATCCGTGGGACGTGTTTTATGAATTAAACTTGAATTTTTTTGTTTTGTGCTATCAAACAATTAATTTGTCGGTTTAATTTCAATCGCGTTTTTTGTTGTGATGATTTGCAGGTGCTTTTTGAAGGCATAATCCGTTGATTTGCTTGATTGTCATGATGACAAAAGCAAAGCAAATAGGTGCGTCTGCGAATGCTGATACACTGCCTAGCGATTCGCAGAATGTAATATCATTTCCAATACAAGCAAATGCTAATGTAAACATGGGTAAATCGGTTCAAGAACCAACTGCTAAAACATCTACTGCAAACAATGCTGGTGAATCGCAGCCAGAAGTTGCTGCTGAAAAAATGGTCGCACGCAGGAATTTGCAGCAACATCGTGAAGAAACCATCATTAATGGTAAGCGATTAAAGATTTTGGCTGGAAAAGCAGATAAAGTACTTGGCACTGCTATTGAGCAAGCTAGAAAAGATTCTCGTGAACCTCATATACCGCGAACTTATTTACGGCCGTTGAATGATTCTGGATCACAAGTTGATCGCTTAGTCATTGATCATTGCGATAGTGATAGCGATGGTGCGGATGAAAGTGTTATCTTAAATTCTGTTTATAATTTAAAGACTACGAAAGCGCCAAGAGAAGAGAATGAATTTTCTGATGATTCGGACAATGCGGAAGAATTTGTAAAAATTCCACATGTTAAGCGAAGGCATCCACCAACAACTTTCCCTCGTCATGGGAATGAAGGTGAAGCATCTGATGATATTCGCATAAAGGATACTCAAATTTTTTTGGCGGATGCTTTCAAAAGCATTGCTCCAAAGTCAATGCAGCATAAGTTCGAACAGCCAAATTTCTTGTAAGATATGATAGCCAAGTTTTGTGCGGAGAATGTAGATACTCGCACAAAAAAGACAACCGAAATCACTAATGCTGCGAACAAGTTTGTCCAGCATATTTCTTATTATCCAATTGTTTCTCCGCCAATTGTGCCGGCAACATTGGGGGGTTTACTCATGTTTAACCGATCCTTTAGATTTTCTGCAACGCTTTGAAGGGGTGGTGAGCACCTATAACTGGGATGAGCCAGTTGCTTGTAGAGTTTTCCCTATGGCTTTGCAAGGGTCAGCAAGGGAATGGTTTCATAGCCTACAAGCTCGCAGTATTATTGGCTTTGTCGATCTTTGCGAAAAATTCTTATTACAATTCCAGAATTTGTTGCCGCGAAAAAAGACGCATATAGAATGTCATGATATTAAACAAGGCAACAAGGAAACTTTAAGTGCATTGCTCACGCGGTACATTTATGAGTGCCAAAAGATTCCAAGCTTGAATGAAAACAAAAAAAATCTCTGGTTTTTTGCACGCTATTAATCCGCAGTGACATCCAACGCTTGTGCGAAGATTGTGAAGAGATGTCCTGCAGACTTTTGCTAAAGTTCAGCAAGAAACATATGATTATCTCCGGGGTAGAGAGGATAGCACTATAACCCCAGCATGTGGGTGGGATAGAGACAAAAGTTGGCGGGATGACAATGATTCCTTTCACGATGGTAACATGGATAGTTATCGCGGATCTGGATTTCCGCGGAGAAATAACGGCGGTGGTTACCCGCGAAATGAAAGGTTTCAGGGTCAGCATGATAACCATGGTTATGGTCATCGCGATCGCTATTCTACGCGAAGGTGGAACAATGAATCCTTCAATATCATTCAGATGCTAACAAAAACCCCTAAAGAAATTTTGTTGCAAGAAAGGGTCGCTAAGTCTTTTCCTGATCCGCAACCTTTGGGAGAGAATAGTAGGCGTGATCGGTCAAAGTTTTGTGTTTTCCATGATGATTATGGACATGACACCAACCTCTGTAGAGATTTGGCGGAATTGATTGCGGAGGCATATGAACAAGGTAAGCTGGATCATTTAATCGTGCAGAACGCTGCAAGTACTGCGAATACGATTATAAGACCTACAGAAGCAAATACCTCAAATGCACCAAATGTGGTTGAGCGAAAGGCTTCCGCAGTGAAAAATCTAGGTGTAAAGATGGTGAGTAAGAAAGAAAACCAATGCGGAATCCAGGTCATTAATGTGGTAGAAGTGCAAGGCGAAATGTCAGTACTTCAAATATCTGAGCAGATTGTTAGTTGGAAATGTCCCTCTATTACTTTTCTTCCTGCAAGTCTGACCTCGCGGATGTTGATAAACCAGTGGTGGTTTCATGCCGCATTGCAAATACTGGTATTATGATAATGAAGGTACATGTGGACACTGATAGCAGTGTAGATGTCATGTACGAACAATGTTTTAGTAAACTGCCCGAAAACATTCAGGTTTTGATGAAACCTACTGCGGTTTCACTTGCTAGATTCACAGGAGAGTCAACTTGGCCTGTTGGCCAGTTGACTATTGCAAATGGAGTTAGTTGATGACCACGATGAGTCGCTGAGGTGACAAGCCTTATTAAATCTGTACATAATGCAAAATCAGTCGCGATTCAATATGATACTTGGGCGCACTGCTTTGCGCATGTTTGGCGCTATCCCTTCTACTATACATGGCATGGTAAAATTTTCTGCTAATAAGGGAATTGGAACGCTAACTTCTGCGAAAGTAGAGCCGTTTTGCGCTATGATTATGGCAAGTAAAAACATGGGTGTTGAAGGGCATTCAATCCACTCTGAATAATGCGAACAATTGAAGTAGAAAAAGTTGTGATAGGCTGCTTCGTCAAATTTGATCAATGTTTGATATGATGCGTTTATTTTCTGAACTATGTATCACGAAAGAGTAATGCATAAAGCAAAGTTAATTTCAGTGTTAGTAATTGTCTCTTTACAAAGTGAAAACACTGCGTGTGGCCACGCGTAGTGATTATTTTGCAGAATGCAATTACTCATTATATCATAACACTAAGTTAATGCTTGTGAGCATATAATTACGAATCTGTGGATACTTTAAGTAAAATGGCATGATTTTCGCTAAACATGGCCTGCTTAAATGTTATAATCATGCAAGTATGCATTGTGAAATAATGTGTTAAAAGCCAAGTGATGCAGTTGCCCACTTGTGTTAAGTTGTAAATATTGCGAAAGGACAAAATTTCCTAAGTATTTGATCTTGCCAATACTTAGATGCTTCGCAATGCTAAACATTGCCTAAGGATCAATTTGTCGGACTTAGAAGATTCATAATGATTAAAAGATTGTTTCGCATAAAGTACGCGCATGTTATGTGCACAATAGCGGATGCGGAAATTGCAAAGGGTAAGTTTGACTTATGAATATATGATAAGGTAAAGTGCTATATAAATAAAAGAAGTTGCAACTGCGGAATGAAAATATATCACTAGTATTAAGCGCGAAACAGCGCGAATAATTACAAAAAAACGCAATTAAGGATTGCGAAATAAGTGTTTCAAATCTAACTAAGATAATTTAAAGCTCTAACGCTTTAATGTCTGCAAAAGTAGCGCCCTCTTGTTGAACCAGTTCCTCTAAGGCTGGTATGCTAACTTTCTCAACCTCCTTCTTTGCCCTTGCGAGTGCTTCCCGGGTATCATCTGTGGCACATATTTCACTTGCCATATCTGAGGGGAAAGGTTGAGAGAGATCGCCAAGTTTGCACAATAAGTCATGCCACTCGCAGCATGTGGCAAGTTTGGACGCTTGTGCGTATGCTCGGAATTTTTTAGTGACTGGTTGTGAATCCATCACTTTATCTGCGAATTCCGGCAGATATTTCACAAGCTGAGCGAATTCTTTTCGGCTTTCTCCGCCCTCTTCTTGAGTTGGATATTTTCCTCTGCAGCCTTTTTAAGCTGCGCCTCAACCTTCCGCGCTTTCCTTTTATGAGCAGTAGCAATTTTGACTTGCTTTTCATATTCATCCGAAATCTTAGTAAAGCGCTCAATGTTGTCAACAGCTAGGCAAATTGCATTATAGCAATTGTGCAGTCGTTGTCTTTCTACTTGAGGATATGTTAGCTTGCGGTATTGATCCTTTGTTTCCTTGGGAATGAATTTATAAAGCCTGCGGTACAAACGATTGGCTTTTTCTGCCTCTGCGGCTTCTTCCGCATCTTCTTCTTCTTCTTCTTCTTCTTCTTCTTCTTCTTCTTCTTCTTCTTCTCCTTCTTCCTGATTTGACGCTTCTGTGTCGGAAGGAATTGTTAAGTCCTCATGGCCAGGCTCTTCAAGAATATCTGTGGGGATACTCCTAGTAATATTGTAGAGTGGTGTAGCTTCGCCAGTTGAATCTGAAAGGACAACTACAAACAGATAAGCAAAAATAGCAAGACTGTGCGGAAATAATAAGAGTGTAATGAAAAAATATCGTGAAATTAACAATTGCTTACTTGCTTCTTGTTCAGAAATGGTGCGCACGCGTCTTTTGCGCGGGGTAGTCGCACTTTCCGTGGCTTTTCGCTTACCGCGGTCTTCACCGTCGGAAATGAAAAGCGTGTTGATGATTGGTTCATCAATTGGGATAATCTTGCCGTTGCCATTTTTTAAGCGGCGAGCAGGTCTGATCCTACTAATATTCGCCGACCTCATGATTAGGTCAAGCTCAATCACTGCGAAAATCAAAACGTATTAGCATACGCGAAGACAACAAAACAATAAAATAAAAATTATATAATGCGAAAAGTTTAGGCGAAATACCATTATTCATCTGGTCGATTAGAAGAGCATCGCAGTCGCTCCAAGACCATTGAATCGAAACCCTACCAATGTAAAGCGGTACATTTGAATATGAACGCAGAATTAGGCTTGCACCTTTAAGCGTCTTGAGAATGTCATTCTCAAGATCATAAAGTATGGGTTTGTCATTCAGAGTGCCATCGAGTTCAGTACACCACTTTTTTGGTATACTACTATCCACATGAGCGGTGTCGTTGATAAAAAAGAAAGAACTGCGCCAATTGCCAATCGAGTCTTTTGGCGAAGTCATTACGCCAAGTTTACTGCAGAAAGAGAACCATCCCGCATCATATAGTACAAGGCTATTGCATGCGCGAAACACGTTAAGCAGCGGTTGTTGGCTGATAGCATTACAATACATCTCAAACAACACGATTTTGTTAATCGCGTTTGGATGGAGTTGAGCAATAGCGAGCTTGTAATATTTGCAGACACTGCGAAAAAATTAGGTAAGTGGAAAGCGTAGGTTTCCTTGAGAGATGGCGGCCTCATATACAGTAATAATCCCTTTAGGGGGAGTGTTTGCTCGATCATCCACTGAAGGTGCGGTGGGAACAAATTGAGCGAGTGGAGGATACCACTGCTGTAGGGTTCGGAGTTTCGCTTCCGTCATATAGGAAACGAAACCTCCAGGAGTATGGGCAGATGAAGAAGATGCCATTTATACTAAGATAGGTAAAACGGATGATGAATTGAAGGTATTAAGGGTTGATTTGATCAATTGCAAAGAACGAGTGTAATCAGATGAATATGATTGAACACGTAATTGAGAGAGAAAGCGTAAAGTTTTTATGCGAGTTATTCAGCTATTTATAATTGGAATTAGGGCGAGTAAGTTGAAAGAGTAATGATTACATTTAAACGGCTAAAATTACCGCAACGTGTAAACGGTAATTTTCTAGCCGTTACAGCGTATTGATTTGACAGAATTGCGAAAGTTACCGTTGTGCTTATGCGTTGAGTTTAATAACATCAACGGTAATAAATGGGTGGCAAAAATTATAAAATATCACTGGCGAAAAATTGTTAGTGATTATTTCTTTATTTTTTAGAGTTTATCATGATACATCTGCTTCGCGAAATGTATCATAATAAACTGGGGGGACTTGATCATATACATAGCATTATATATGTATATTTTATTTGCTAAAAGTTAAAAGCAGAATTGCGTGAGCTATAATGCAAAGCTATGAGATATTCGCTGAAAATAAGTACAGCAGTTATATTTTCGCGCTAATAAAGGACTGCGGTTTAATCCGCTGAGTTTTCGCGGACACTTAAGCAATTCGCAGACCGCGGATATTTCGAATACTATAAATAGAGAGTTTGGCCTCTCATTTATGGGTTGTTGATTCTCTGCCATTTTGCCCGAGCCTTTGTGATTCCCACTTGTGATCTTGCCCAAGGGGTTTTACATCGCGCTAAGGTGAATTATGCTAATTGACAATCAAGACCTGGTCGGGGTGGTTGATCACTTGATTGCTAAAGTGAAAGACGATCATCGGAGCCCAAAATAATCATCAAACATCTCATCCTCCATCTTATTATTGCACTCAATTCTTAATTAAGTAATAATTTGACTAAGGATTGATCATTGTTGTTGTTGTAACTATTTATACATATGTATATCTTTTTTATTTCAACTCACACTCTCTCACTACTACTCGTCACATTTAATTTATCGGTATATAACTAAAATCATCAATCAACTTCATGATTTGATAAAACAAACTTCAATGAAAAGAACACATAATACCACTAGAATACTTCAATGATATTTTGAAATGCTCACTACAAAATAATGGAAGGGGTTTCCACAGACCATTGAATTTGCATTTGACACAATATGCACTTTTTTATATATTGGTAATTATATTTAAATTATATATTATAATATAATATAATATAATTAATAAATAATAATTAATTTTTATTTTAATTAAGAAGACTTGCCTAATTTTCATCCCCACCTTCATCATCTTTTTCCCAATGATAATAATAAAGTAGATGCTTATTAAACTTTGGTCTCTCCTTTTTCTTCATGGTTGCGTGGAATTAAGGGGAGGAAGAAAGAGATTAAATGCGATATTGAAAACTTGGTTTAGCCAGACATCTATCAACATGATTAGCTTTATTATTTTCATTATTTTATGTAAAATTTGATTTAATTTAATTTAATAATTAGCTGACTTCCATTAGAATCCATCCACTCTCATCTTTAATCTTTAACAAGTGTTGTGTTCATCGCGCTTCGGCTCGAGATTAGATTCTAAGTATATGTTGATACAGGAGGTTTATTAGACTACATTTTTGCATTCATGACAAAAAAGATTAATTTAAGTATATTTTTTTATGTCAAACCGATATACTGTTATTATTATAATTATTATTAAAAGTAATGATAAATCCACTAATGTTTTTGATATATCCACTTTTTTCATACATCAGTTGTTTGTACAATACAAATGTTAATGCATAAATACAAGTGGATTTATCAAATCTCTAAGTGAAATATCATCTCCATGTTGTTGTTGCTGTTGCTGTTGCTGCTGTTGCTGTTGCTGTTGCTGCTGTTGCTGTTGCTGCTGTTGCTGTTGCTGCTGTTGTTGTTGTTGTTGTTGTTGTTGTTGTAACCGATCCGGAAACCACTCCAAAATTCGGTTGTAACCAAAAATTCGAACCAAATCCAAATTAGCCATTTAATGAACATCTGGATTGGACGGTTTTTTTTGGGTTAAACCATTTAATGAACACCTATACATAAAGTTGTTGTACAATCCATGTTTCAAACAAAACTCCTTATGTAAAACATACAAAATTACATGAAATGGAATTCACTATCACTAACTAACTCCCCCTATGAATCATGTATGCGCCATTGAAGTAGATCTCGAATCTTGAACTCTTTGATCTTCAATGGTCTTTGTAGATCACTAATGTGTGCAACAGCGTATACGAAATAGTTATATTTTTACTACAAAATACTATTAAATACGATACAATTTTACACAAGTTATTTATTTATTTATAGAGTTGATATACCTAAACCTTGCTACAACACTTATAGGCAGTGTACCTAATCGTACAGTAGTGTAGTTTTTAGTAAGTCCGGTTCGTTCTACAGGGAGCTAGCCAAGTTTAACGCTATATTTTTAAAACTATATTTGTATATATATATATATATATATATATATATATATATATATATATATATATATATATAAGTAGTATTATTATTATAAAAGGGGGTTTTTACCGTTTAATAACCGGTTTGTCGATTTTAAAACTTTAGTCGCAGTTAAAATCTAATGTAAAATATTAAAAATATAAAAGACTTAATTTAAAGCGTAAAGTAAATGACAATAATAAAATTACGATAATTAAAATGCGATAAATAAAATGTCAATAAATAAAATTGCGATAATTAAAAGTGCAATTAAATATAATGAAAATAAAAGTGCGATGAAATATGAAATAAAGGAATTATGCTTATTTAAACTTCCGTAATCATGATGTTTGACGTGTTAATTTTAGTTTATTACATGGGTTAATTGTCCTTTGTCATGGATTATTCAAATATGTCCGTCTGGTTTTTGTCTATAACAGTCCATCAGTCATAAATATAAAGTGCGAGTGTCCTCGTCAAATTATTCTTATATCCGAAGTCAAATATTCCAACTAATTGGGGATTTAAACTATAATTACACCAATTTTCCTTATATATAATTCACCCCTGTTTTAATAAGTCCATTAACTATTAATCCATTCCCGTGTCCGGTTAAATGAACGATTATTAGTACTTATAAATATCCCGCCCATCGTGTCCGATCGAGTGTATATGGTTATTTATAGGTACGTACAATTGTAAATCTTTATATTAAATTAACAGACTATCATTTAATTAAATAAATATAAAGCCCATTAATAGCCCATAGTCTAATTTCCACAAGTGTCGTTCTTTTGTCCAAACCCCAATTATGGTACAAAGCCCAATTACCCAATTTTAATATTTAGCCCAACATCACGATTACTTCGATTTAAATAAGCATAATAATAACTTAGCTACGAGACATTAATTTAAAAAGGTTGAACATAACTTACAATGATTAATAATAGCGTAGCGTTACACGGACAGAATTTCGACTTACACCCTTACAACATTCGCTAACATACCCTCATTATTATTAAAATTAAAATTAAAATTAAAATTAAAATAATATATATATATATATATATATATATATATATATATATATATATATATATTACAGAGAGATAGAGAGGATAGATGGATATCATGCTCGAGCAAAAGACTGCCTTTTATAGGAATGTGGCCAGAAAAAGTTGGCCATGCGATCGCATGGATTTCCTTTGCATTTTCCATGCGATCGCATGGAGCAGGAATCCAGCTCACATTTCTTTGTCTTATAGTTTGCCGACGGTTTATATATATAATATATATATATATATATATATATATATATATATATATATATATATATATATATAATTTTAAGAATTATTTATATATTATATTAAATTAATGTGCATAGTTGACTTGTAATTTTTAGTCGGTTGCGTCGAGCGTTGAGAGTTGACTCTGGTCCCGGTTCCGGATTTTCGAACGTCCTTGCGTACTATTTAATATCTTGTACTTTGCGTTTCGCGGCTCGTACTCTTGTAATTTTGAGACGTTTCTTATCAATAATTTGAACCACTTGGATTGTACTTTGTACTTTTTAGTTTTTTGGTCGTTTGCATCTTCAAATCGTTGTTTTCTTCTTTTGTCTTCGCACTTATTTATTTAAATGAATATTACATAAAAATAGAACAATAGTAACTAAAAGCTTTACATATTGGAAGGATATTGTGCCTAAATATATGTTCATTTGGAGCACTATCAAATATCTCCACACTTGAGCGTTGCTTGTCCTCAAGCAATACAGAACTTAAAATAAAATCACACATCACTCGAATCACTTTTTTTATTCTCACACTTTATACATCAGTGATTTTGATACGGCGGTATAAACAATGATAGTAACGATGTTGTTTACAGTCCCACATGACTATGAAAATTTAGATCCTTTAAGGAAATTTGATCTTTATGAAAACATTTGATCTTTTGAAAATCCATTCTAGATTTTACCCTAGATAAGTTTTCCGGAATAACCCTTCACCGGTGTTTGCAAAATATTTTTGTGGGTTTTGTGGGTTTCAGATTTCAAAATTTTAGCTCAAAACTTATGGTTTTGTGTCACCCACTTGCTAACCTTGTATTAGGAAAGCAACACGTCCAGCATACTTGTTCCGTATATTACCTTTCGGTAAACTACCGTCCGGTTGTAAAGGAAAGCGTTGAACAAGCAATTGTTAAGGCAATGTCTAATGACATGCAGATGTTCATGGTCCAAAACGTGTCGGATGCAATTACTATCCTTTGTAGGAGCAATAGTAAAGATCACCCTATAATTTTTCGGTCTGGCACAAGGTCTTGTCTTCGACCATGCTATGCAACCACCGTTCTTACGGTTGACACCCGATTTGGTTCAGGTGACCTAATGAATTCCAGGTGAATTTTTAGGATTTTACGTTCAATTGTAATGAACGCATTGAAAATAGGTTTTCAGAAAACAAATCGGTTTGTAATTTTGATCAAAATATTTTCTCGTTCAAGCTCGAGTTTAGATATCATCGAATTCCATGAGTTTGTAATTCTCAATCTTTAAGGTCAATCTCAAGGATTGAGTAATATCAGTCTTAAAAGCTGATTTTTAATCTTTAAGGAGATTATCCTTTCTGGGGGTCTGATTCATTAGTCTTATCAAGCTAATTTGCACGACGCCCTCCCCATTTTATGAGACAGATCCTCTCATAGTTAGGATAAGTCTGACCACTTGGCGACCCTGTTTGATGCTGAGGTCCGTGGATTTCCTGCTGATTTTAGAGATGATTTTTCTAGATTTTTCGTCAACCTACAGCTGGTCTGGACGACAACTTCCTGACCTAAATCAAGAAGCGCGTATCTTTTTCGGAAGACTTTACTTCCTTTTAATGATGGAATTGATTCATCGTGTAGATCCATCTATTCTTTCAAAGGTATTACAATAAATCGGGTAAAACTGATTAGTTTAGTCCAAAGCAAAAGTACCTGCAATAATCTATAACAAATATGTGATATGTGTTTTAAAGAAATTAGTAAATTCTTCCCACACTTAGCTTTTATTTATTCTTTTCTTTGCCTTTTTATTCTCCTCTATTCCATTTTAAATGAATTCTAATGTTTTGGGTTGTTTCTCCATTTATGTCCTCTCCGAGGTAACAATAATTTCAGTATTATAACCTAGTTTTATCGTTCATAAATATGTATAAACATGATTTTGAATTCATTTAGTTGAAATTTTTTCAAATTTTCACAAAATTTGACAATTAAACTAAGTGTAAACCCGAGAGAATTTATAACCCTTCCCCACACTTGAGATAATGCAATGCCCTCATTTGCATGAAATCAGACTATAATTATAAATTCATGAGGGTGATTAGTGTAGAAAAGTGATTAAAAATACCGAGTTTGCAACATATAATTTTATATCACATTTGATATTTTGCGTCTTGTCGTCAAAATTAGTAACTTTTGCTGAACTTTAATGTCAGTCTTTGAAAATGCGCTGTTTTACCCTATTTTATACATAAAATAAAATACAAACATATATATATACATATTTTTATTATATAGATATATATTTTTTTTATATAAAACCTTTATTTATTAAAACAATTTAAATGAATAATTTTTTAAAATTTTGTTTCCTTTTACTTTAGGTAGTTTCGGTATGTTTACCTAGTCCGTCCCTCGACAAAATTTAAAATTTGTCGTTTTTAAAGCGATTGTTTTAAAAATAAAGATTTTTGGTTTTTTTTTTTATTTTTTTGGTATACTTTAGATCAATAAATTTAAAAATAATGATAACAAAATTTTTCGCCCCGCCCTCGGGTAAAGCAATTTCGGTTTCATGACCTAGTCTTCAACTTACGACGAATTTTAGAAATCATTTTTTTAAACGTAATGAAATAAAGTAAATTTTGTTTTTAAATCACACAAAAATTAAATTTAAAAATGCAAATTAATTTCATACAAAACCTACAAAACAAAAATTCAGAATAGGGGAGAAAACTAGTTCTTTAGTTTCTGCTAGCGGAAAAGACCAATCGAATTCCATTCTCGGAACTACACGAGAACAGAACAAGTAACTCTAGACAACGTTTTCTTTTTAGAACATTTGAATCTCCCCACACTTAGGTAGCTGTGATGTCGAATTTATGATTAACTTCATCGTCAATTTCTTTTGGACCATAATCAACTTGCATATCTGTGACTTTTGCTTTAAGCCATTGGTCGGATTCTTGTGTAATATCCACAAATTCAACTAGTTTTGCCTTTTCTTTAGGCGATAGATTGGATACTAACCGGTTACATAACTTAAAGTTCCCCTTGGTTCTGGCATCGCGAATCCGTTTAATAAGTTTCTTCATTGAACTGTTAATAACGGAGTCATTTAATTTTCTACCAACAACGGGGTTCTTTGTTATCAGGTCATCATTAGGTGTTGCTTCATCTTCCCCACACTTAGGCGTTTTATTATTGTTAAGCACTACCGTTGGAATTGGTAAAACAATATGGTTCTTACCAATCGTTTTTGTTGGTTCAACGGTTTTTGTTGGTGGAGATTTAGCCTTTCGACTCACAAAGGTGATCGATTTGTCACCATCATTAAGTGTCATTCTACCCTCTCTTACATCAAATAACGCCCTGGTGGATGCTAAGAATGGTCGACCTAAAATTAGAGGATTGTTTGAGTCCTCTTCTATGTCAATGACAATAAATTTGACTAAAAAGGTTAAACTACCCACTTGAACGTGTAGGTTGTCAGCAATTCTAACTGGGTGCCTAATGGTTTGATCAAAGAGTCAAACACTCATCTCCGTTGGACTTAACTCACCTACTCCTAATCTCTTATATAATGAAAGAGGCATAACACTCACACTTGCACCTAAATCTGCTAGTGCATCATACATGACACAATCACTAAGTAGACAAGGAACAATAAATTCACCCGGATCACCCAACCTGGGTGGGGGTTTTGGTGGAACTATCTTCACCGGGTTTACTTTTAAGGTTTTTGTTTCTTGTACTTTCTTATTCTTCTTTTTCTTTCCAGAGGTATAACAAACTTTATTACCTATTACTTGCTCATACTCAACTCCTTTTCTTGGAAACGGGATGGGTGGTCTGTATGGTGCCACCACTGGCTTTACATACTCGGGTGGTGGTGGTGGTGTTGTAACTTCTTCATTGTTACTCACATCAAAAACCTTCCCATCTTCTGATGCTGGTTTTTCAGAATTTGTTGAAACCATATTAACATTCTCATTCCGAGGATTTACTTCAGTATTACTTGGTAGCTGTTGTTGTTCCCTCTCACTCATCATGTTAGCAAGAGTACCTACATGTTTTTCTAGATTCAAAATGGAAGCTTGTTGAGTTCTTAATGACTGATCAAACCTCTCATTTGTTTGGGTTTGAGATGTAATAAATTGTGTTTGAGATTCCATTAGCTTTGCCATCATTTCTTCTAGATTTGACTTTTTCTCTTCGGTTTATTGTGGTGGTTTATATAAGCCAGGTCTTTGTTGATTGAAAGTGTTGTTTTGAGTTGGTTGGTTATTCGGACCTTGTTGGTTATACGAGTTATTGTTGGTTCCAATTGAATTGTAAAGAATGTTTTGATTTAGATTGAAGTTTGGCCTTGGCGGTTGATAATTATTTTGATAATTATTTCCCAGCCTTTGGTTCATGTAGTAAACATTCTCATGTTGTTCCATCGTTTGTTCAACATTACAATCTTTCGTTAAGTGTGGTCCACCGCATTGCTTACAACTGATTCGTATTGCGTGAATATCTTTAGTCATTTTTTCCATTCGTCTCTCGAAAGCATCTATTTTTGCGGAAACGGAATCAAAGTCATGGCTAGAATCGGCTCTAGCCGCTTTAGATGAACGAAAGATATCTTTTTCTTGGTGCCATTCATGTGAGTGGGAGGTTGTGTTATCAATGATTTTGTGAGCTTCGGTTGCGGTTTTCTTCATAATGGAACCACCAGCTGCTATGTCGATGTCTTTTCGTGTAGCAATGTCACATCCTTGGTAGAATATTTGTACTATTTGATAAGTGTCTAAACCATGTTGCGGACATCCTCTTAACAATTTTCCAAATCTTGTCCACGCCTCATATAGAGTTTCATTTGGCTTTTGCGTGAACGTAACAATTTCTCCTTGAAGTCTCACGGCTTTAGATGCCGGAAAGAATTGTTTAAGAAAATTTTCAACTAAGACATCCCATGTATCAATCGCCCCTTCAGGTAACGATTCTAACCAATCTTTGGCTTCTCCTTTAAAGTCCAGGGAAACAACATGAGATAGATATGTTCATCCTCAACTTCTCGGATTTTAAATAGAGTACAGATCCTATTAAAGGTTCGAAGATGTTCGTTTGGATCTTCCTTCAGCGTACCACTATATTGGCATTGATTAGTTACCATGTGTAGGATTTGTCCTTTGATTTCATAATCTGGTGCATTAATGTCTGGCTTAATAATGGAGAGACCTTGGCCAGTGCGTGTGGCTCTCATTCGGTCTTCCATACTTAGAGGTTCAGTTACTTCCATAATTGAATTTGTTGAATATGAATCACTAGAGAATTCAGATTTAACGGTTTGTGGTTCAGGAGGAATGATTAGTGGTTCAGGATCTTGGAATTGTCCTTGAATATCCTTCGGGTTCTCGGTAGTGAAGTCGGGTTCAAAAAATGGATTATCGGAAAGTTGAGTTGGAGTACTTGGTCGACTAGATGACGATTCTAAAGAAAAATCAACGGCGACAATATTGGCTAGATGTCTTGATCGAGTTACAGGTGGTGAACGTATGAAAGGTGGTGAACGTTTTGCTCGGTGCATTCACTGAATATCCTATTAGTTATAAAAAAATAAAAATTATATAAGTTATCAAATTAATAGACTTTTCTGATTTTGCCCACGTTTCGAATAGCCAATAGAAGCAGCAGGTTGCCAGGACCCTTTAAATCGGAAGCCCACAACTTGCCACTAACAAATTCAACTATTACTACGAACCAGAAAATTTTGGATGTCTATCAATTTAACCGTTTAAAATAATTTTTCGTTTTGAAATTTTAGAGAAGAAATAGAAAATTCTATGTCCTAAAAACTAGAGCGTCTAGAAATAAGAAAGAAAAAGAGCGCGTCGAAAAACATCGAAAAATAAAAGGTCGAAAAACAAATGTCGAAAAACAAACAGTCGAAAAATAAAAATAAGAAAATAAGCGTCGAAACTTAGAATTCTAAAAACTAAAAATTAAAACTTACTTCTAAAGGTATTAAAGCTTAAAAGGAATTCTATATCCAAAACGACAATAACTTAAAAAGGCACTAAAATCTTAAAACGGCGTCACAAAATTCTAAAGCACCTAAATCTTAGTCTAAAGAAAAAGCACTTAAGGGATTTTACGGCAAAGCCTAAAAATATAGAAATAAAAATAAACTATGGCTTTTACTATATCTTAAAACTAGTTACGAGCGAAAAATATACAAATAAATGATTAAAATATACAATTTATAAAAAGATAAAAAATAATAAAATTACTTATTTTTATACAAATATTATTTTTATATTATTATTTTATAAAAGTGTTAATTTATTATATTAATAAAACTAAATATAACTTAAAAATACAAAATAAATAACAACTAAACTAAATTATTATTAAAATAAACCCTAATTAGGTAATTATTAATAATAATAATTAATTAACTTAACCGTAATTCGGCTGTCCTAGGTTTCAGACGTGTCAGACATCACCATGCGGTCAAATGGATTTGAAGCTTCCGGTTCATGCGATCGCATGGGCCTGAATTTCGGATCACAAATTGGGCTTCTACAGTACCAGGCCCGATTATTTTTACTTTTTTTTTCTGTTTTATATTTTTGTAAAATATTTATATAAAACTTATAAATAAGAAAAATTTACTTATTAGTTTTTTTTTAACTTTAAACAATAAATAGAAATATAAACTTTTTAAATTTAACTAAACTTAAAAATATAGATATATATTTTTCTTTTTCTTTTATATTTTTGATTATATTATATAAAACGTATTTTTATAAAAATGAATTAAAGCTTAATTTTTTTTTTAATAGCGTTTCGCTTCAGAGTTCCCCGACAGCGGCGCCAAAAACTTGATGTGTGCAGCAGCGTATACGAAATAGTTATATTTTTACTACAAAATACCATTAAATACGATAAAATTTTACACAAGTTATTTATTTATTAATAGAGTGGATATACCTAAACCTTGCTACAACACTTATAGGCAGTGTACCTAATCGTGAAGTAGTGTAGTTTTTAGTAAGTCCGGTTCGTTCCACAGGGAGCTAGCCAAGTTTAACGCTATATTTTTAAAACTATATTTGTATATATATATATATATATATATATATATATATATATATATATATATATATATATATATATATATATATATATATATATATAAGTAGTATTATTATTATAAAAGGGGGTTTTTACCGTTTAATGACCGGTTTGTCGATTTTAAAACTTTAGTCGCAGTTAAAATCTAATGTAAAATATTAAAAATATAAAAGACTCAATTTAAAGCGTAAAGTAAATGACAATAATAAAATTGCGATAAATAAAATGTCAATAAATAAAATTGCGATAATTAAAAAGTACGATAATTAAAAGTTCAATTAAATATAATGAAAATAAAAGTTCGATGAAATATGAAATAAAGGAATTATGCTTATTTAAACTTCCGTAATCATGATGTTTGACGTGTTGATTTTAGTTTATTACATGGGTTAATTGTCCTTTGTCCTGGATTATTCAAATATGTCCGTCTGGTTTTTGTCCATAACAGTCCATCAGTCATAAATATAAAGTGCGAGTGTCCTCGTCAAATTATTCTTATATCTGAAGTCAAATATTCCAACTAATTGAGGATTTAAACTATAATTACCCCAATTTTCCTTTGTATATAATTCACCCCTGTTTTAATAAGTCCATTAACTATTAATCCATTCCCGTGTCCGGTTAAATGAACGATTATTAGTACTTATAAATATCCCGCCCATCGTGTCCGATCGAGTGTATATGGTTATTTATAGGTACGTCCAATTGTAAATCTTTATATTAAATTAACAAACTATCATTTAATTAAATAAATATAAAGCCCATTAATAGCCCATAGTCTAATTTTCACAAGTGTCGTTCTTTTGTCCAAACCCCAATTATGGTACAAAGCCCAATTACCCAATTTTAATATTTAGCCCAATATCACGATTACTTCGATTTAAATAAGCATAATAATAACTTAGCTATGAGACATTAATTTAAAAAGGTTGAACATAACTTACAATGATTAATAATAGCGTAGCGTTACACGGACAGAATTTCGACTTACACCCTTACAACATTCGCTAACATACCCTCATTATTATTAAAATTAAAATTTAAATTTAAATTAAAATAATATATATCTATAGTTTCTATTATATTGCTAAAATGATGATGTCATTATTAGGCTAATTCTTTTGTTAAGAAAAAATCAAAAACAAAAAGAAAAAAATCTAAGCATGGTGTGTGATGTCATTAATCTAAATAATTTTAAATTAAAATTAAATCTTATTAATTAATTATTATTATTATTAAATCTTATTAAGAATTATTTTAATTATTAAAATTAAATAATTTTAATTAATTATTTTAAATTAAGTACGAGAAGGTATAAAAGTTAGGCAGAAGGAAACCAATTCTACAATTATATTTTGATTTACACTTTTAAAATAAAATGACAACCAATATTATCTCTTATAATTGGATGTAGATTGTTAAATATGCATTTTAGGTGTTTGATGAAATGTTTAGTTGACGAGTTTCTTAGTCGGACTATGTGGTTCCACGGGTCATAAAACTAAATAACTTTAGCATTTACGTTCACTTAATACCTATCATTGAACTGTTTTGTTTAAACAAACCCGTGGTTCCACGGGTCATTTCACTAGTATATATATATATATATATATATATATATATATATATATATATATATATATATATATATATATATATATATATATATATATATATATATATATATATATATATATATATTACAAAGAGATAGAGAGGATAGATGGATATCATGCTCGAGCAAAAGACTGCCTTTTATAGGAATGTGGCCAGAAAAAGTTGGCCATGCGATCGCATGGATTTCCTTTGCATTTTCCATGCGATCGCATGGAGCAGGAATCCAGCTCACATTTCTTTGTCTTATAGTTTGCCGACGGTTTATATATATAATATAATATATATATATAATTTTAAGAATTATTTATATATTATATTATATTTATGTGCATAGTTGACTTGTAATTTTTAGACCGTTGCGCCGAGCGTTGAGAGTTGACTCTGGTCCCTGTTTCAGATTTCCGAACGTCCTTGCTTACTATTTAATATCTTGTACTTTGCATTTCGCGGCTCGTACTCTTGTAATTTTGAGACGTTTCTTATCAATAATTTGAACCACTTGAATTGTACTTTGTACTTTTTAGTTTTTTGGTCATTTGCGTCTTCAAATCGTTGTTTTCTTCTTTTGTCTTCGCACTTATTTATTTAAACGAATATTACATAAAAATAGAACAATAGTAACTAAAAGCTTTACATATTGGAAGGATATTGTGCCTAAATATATGTTCATTTGGAGCACTATCAATCACATCACTAACTTCGTCACTGTCGATTGCTAGACAACAACCTTCCCATTGACTTAGTTATGATATGTCTTGAGCTTTCACCAATGTCTATCTCCGTTGATTGCTAGACAACAATCTCCTCCCTAAATATCCGTTGTGAAAAGCTATAGAATTTTCTTGTATTTGAGAAGTCATTTCGAAACCCGTGAAGCTCCCCCTAAAAGTACATGGGCTCACATCAAAGATTCGATCATTGGCTATTGGTCATGACCCGAATCTGTGGCTATTTGAATAACTCCCCATTTAATATTTTTATATCCCTCGGGTGGTCACAACAATCTAAGGAACTCGTTTGAATCTGCAGCTCCCCCCTCCTCTCAAATAAGAAATTCTTTCTTTGAAGTGCGAGTCGTATAAGTACATGTATAGAAGTTGTTGTCATAACTCATAACATAACCCGTCTTGAATAGAAAGTTCAAAAGAACTCAAGAAAATCCCCTTGTCAAAGTAAATTGGGTTCTCATTAAAGGTTGATCGTTGACTCCTTTGCTAGCTCTAACGACTTGAATACTCCCCAGTGAAGAAGTATTTTCTTGGTTTTTCCGTTGCTTCCTTTTCAAACATTAACACCATGTACATATGCATCAACCATATATATATCTCCCCCTCCCAATGACGCTTCTATGAAATATAACTTCATTGCAAAAGTGGTTTATGTAATCGACAATCTCCAAATATAGATAAATAATCTGATATGGAAAAATCGAGAATCACAGCGTAATATAATCCGGTAGCAATATCTCCGAATTAAAAAAAAAATCGGTGACTAATACATTTGGTTGGTGTTTACTGAATTAGATGTAACACCGTATTTGGAATACCGAAATACTATTCCTGAATTATGCGAAAGAATCGGTGATAAAATCATGCAAAGTTGAAAAATATCAACTTTTGTTAACTTTGCATGGTCTTTCCAGATATTTCTTTGTAGTAGAGGTCCTTTATCAGAATACATTACACAGGAGGTCCTCTATCAGAAAAGTAACATTTGCATGAAAGGTTCTTGTTAGAAAAGTTTTGTAGTGGAGGTCTCCGTTCGAAAATCAATTTTGTTGGGCCAAAATTCGGACAACTTGGGCTCATTTTCTGACAAAAGGCCATGGTAAAAACCCATTTTCGGACAAACATCGGTCTAAGTGTAATTCAGACTTGGGCCAATTTTAATTTTCGGACAAGTTTCACCGTAGGCCAAAATTAGAATCCCAATAGGCTTCTGATATTAACTTGTAACCACATGTCTGCTTTATCGAATTAGTTCTTTGCCTGACTGTAAGCATAAGCCACGTCCAACTGCTCATGTTCAAGTTTCATGAAGGAAAAAAGGAAATCATTAAATCAATTTTGATAAACTCTGACTTTCGGACCTGCAAGATCTCGAATAAACTCGAAATTCGTACGGTTTATCCGTAACTGCTTTGTGTTTATTTTTTTAAAATTCAAATGAGGCGAGTAATAAGAATCAATTCCAAAGGGTTGTTTTTTCAATATGGGATCCATACACTTCGAAAAAAATACGAGACCCTACACTCCGCCACCAAAATTCATCCATACATCCATTTATAAGAATTCTCATTTCAAATTCTATCATTACACCAAAAAATAAGCACCCACTTACCATCACTCACCACCAAGAAGTTCAAAACAACGAAGGAAAAATATCATAGCTACTTAGAGTACATAGCTATACAAAATGAAGACCTATTGGCAGGAAAAGCTTCAAAGAAAAAGTTAGTATTCTGATGTACTGTGCAGAAAAATAAAGCAGAAAGACACAATAAAGAAAGATTTCAAAGAGAATCTCAAAAGTCAAAGACAAAAATAGAAGCCTACTGAAAGAAAGAAAATCTTCTTAAGATAATGTACGCAATCAACATGATCGCAAAATCCTTCAAAAAAGCCAAAAACCTTACAAAGCACCTCTACCAAAAAAAGTCACCCCAAATAAACAGTTGAACAAACTCCTAGATTTTCATCCCACTCACTCAACCCAAAAACATGATATTTCCAAATGTGCGGAAGCACTATTCTTAGAAAGAATCAAAGTACAAAGGATTACAAGCAAGTTCCTAGATCAGTTAGAAATCAGTGTTTTTAATTATAGAACATTTATGCTTAGTAGATACGTGAACTTTCTAAAAACCCAATTTTCTCGAGGCTTAATGAAAATTTGCTTGAGGACAAGCAAAATTCTAAGTGTGGGATACTTGATAATGCGTAAGTACTCATGTTTTTACCTTCATTATCTCTCTAATTATAGCCAAGAACAATATAAAAGAAACTAGTATTTGTAACAACCCTACTTTTTCGTTACTATCGTTACTTGTGCGTTAATTATTTAACGGTGATTACGTAGAACTTTATGTGTTTAATTGAATTAAATGTATACATGATCCTAGTGAATTACTTGAATTAATATGTTTATATTAATTAATGAACTTGTTTTGGATAACGAAATACTTAGAAAACGACACGATTACGACAATCGCATAGAAAGCCTTTCAGTTTAAAGAACTCAGAAAAATGATAAAATAATTATTTTTATAAATTATTAACTTCATGAAAAACTTATTTAATTTATTATTTATTTAATAAATTAAACCCTATGGATTGCGTTTCAGCGACTAGTTAACGTTCCGGAGACCCGGTACGATTAACGGCACTCAAAACGGACCACGCGCATATGAGTATTTAATCAAAACGAGCCCATGGACACCCCCATGGACCCATTTGTCCGAACCCCCCATACACCCCTTAATGGACTTAAACTTGTTTAATGGGTCATTAACACTTTTTCATGGGGCCCTAACTATATATAATTAGCAAGTAACTCTAAAACCCTCATTCCCACTTTGTTCTAGTCGACATCTTTCTCCCTCTCTCATGTAGTGACCCGAACTTTTCCATGATTATATATTAATTGAAAACTATATTTGCATGATTAAATGTTTCCAACATGTTAAGCAATCAAACTTGTTAAGACTTGATTATTTAAAATGAGTTTCATGTAGACAATTGACCACCCAAGTTGACCGGCGATTCATGAACGTTAAAACTTGTAAAAACTATATGATGACATACATATGTATATATATATATATGTATATATATATATATATATATTTATATTTATATAGTTATCATGATATTATGATACGTATGTACCTCATTAAGTATTTTAACAATGAGTTATATACATATAAATGAGACTGTTGAATTAAGAAACTTGAAAACGGTATATATAACTATTATCGTTATAACAACGTCTTACTAATTACATATGAATCATTTTAAGATATTGTTACACTATATATAAACATGTTAAATGATAAGTAAACATATCATAAAGTTTAATAACAATGAACTACATATGTAAAAACAAGACTACTAACTTAAGGATTTCGAAACGAGACATATATGTAACGATTATCATTGTAACGACATTTAACTGTATATATATCATATTAAGATATATTAATACATAATTATATCATGATAATGTAATAATTTAACATCTCATTATATATAATAAACAATGTGTTAACAACATTTAACAAGATCGTTAACTTAAAGGTTTCAAAACAACATTTACATGTAACGACTAACGATGACTTAACGACTCAGTTAAAATGTATATACATGTAGTGTATTTAGATGTATTAGTACACTTTTTAAAGACTTCAAGACACATATCAAAGTACTTCTACTTAACAAAAATTCTTACGATTACATCCTCATTCATTTTCATCAACAATTCTACTCGTATGCACTCGTATTTGTACTTGTACAATACACAGCTTCTAAATGTATTTACTATTGGTATATACACTCCAATGATCAGCTCTTAGCAGCCCATGTGAGTCACCTAACCATGTGAGAACCATCATTTAACATCTAGCATGACTTATTGTAGTGACCCGAACTTTTCCATGTTTATATATATTAATTGAGATTGATATTTACATGATTAAATGTTTCCAACATGTTAAGCAATCAAACTTTTTAAGACTTGATTAATTGAAATATGTTTCATATAGACAATTGACCACCCAAGTTGACCGGCGATTCACGAACGTTAAAACTTGTAAAAACAACATGACGATATATATATGGATATACATATGGTTAACATGAGATTATGATAAGTAAGTATCTCCATAAGTATATTAACAATGAGTTATATACATATAAACAAGACTACTAACTTAAGGATTTCAAAACGAGACATATATGTAACGATTATCGTTGTAACGACATTTAAATGTATATATATCATATTAAGATATATTAATATATCATAATATCATGATAATATAATAATTTAACATCTCATTAGATATAATAAACAATGGGTTAACAACATTAATTGAGATCGTTAACTTAAAGGTTTCAAAACAACACTTACATGTAACGACTAACGATGACTTAACGACTCAGTTAAAATGTATATACATGTAGTGTATTTAGATGTATTAAAATACTTTTGGAAGACTTCAAGACATATATCAAAACACTCATACTTAACGAAAATGGTTACAGTTACTTTCCCATTATTTTCTTTCATCAAGAATTCTAGTCGTATTCTTACCCGTATTATACACAGCTTCAAAACGTACTTACTATGGGTATATACCAATAGGAACTAGCATGGGATTCCACTCTTGATTATGTCATGTATGAATAATCAATTTTAACTTCTACCATGAGCTAGTCAACTAACTAGAACTCCTTTTAACCCCACTCACCACTCACCAATTACCACTCATCATTCACTCCATTTCACTTCCAATTCTCTTTCTAATTCTCTCTCAACACACACACACTATTATGAATGTATTTTTCCAGTAGTTAATCATCATCTTCATCAAAAATCACTTCAAGAATCAAGCTATAATCATCATAGGAAGAACACTTCAAGAACACTTCAAAAATCCCTTCAAGTTTACTAATTTACTTCCAAGCTTTCTAATCCATTCCAAGTAATCATCTAAGATCAAGAAACCTTTGTTATATACAGTAGGTTATCTTTCTTATTCAAGGTAATATTCATATTCAAACTTTGATTCAATTTCTATAACTATAAACTATCTTAATTCGAGTAAAAATCTTACTTGAACTTGTTTTTGTGTCATGATCCTACTTCAAGAACTTTCAAGCCATCCAAGATCCTTTGAAGCTAGATCATTTCTTGTCACTTCCAGTAGGTTTACCTACTAAACTTGAGGTAGTAATGATGTTCATAACATCATTCGATTCATATATATAAAACTATCTTATTCGAAGGTTTAAACTCGTAATCACTAGAACATAGTTTAGTTAATTATAAACTTGTTCGCAAACAAAAGTTAATCCTTCTAACTTGACTTTTAAAATTAACTAAACACATGTTCTATATCTATATGATATGCTAATTTAATGATTTAAAACCTGGAAACACGAAAAACACCGTAAAACCGGATTTACGTCGTCGTAGTAACACCGCGGGCTGTTTTGGGTTAGTTAATTAAAAACTATGATAAACTTTGATTTAAAAGTTGTTATTCTGAGAAAATGATTTTTATTATGAACATGAAACTATATCCAAAAATTATGGTTAAACTCAAAGTGGAAGTATGTTTTCTAAAATGGTCATCTAGACGTCGTTCTTTCGACTGAAATGACTACCTTTACAAAAACGACTTGTAACTTATTTTTCCGACTATAAACCTATACTTTTCTGTTTAGATTCATAAAATAGAGTTCAATATGAAACCATAGCAATTTGATTCACTCAAAACAGATTTAAAATGAAGAAGTTATGGGTAAAACAAGATTGGATAATTTTTCTCATTTTAGCTACGTGAAAATTGGTAACAAATCTATTCCAACCATAACTTAATCAACTTGTATTGTATATTATGTAATCTTGAGATACCATAGACACGTATACAATGTTTCGACCTATCATGTCGACACATCTATATATATTCCGGAACAACCATAGACACTCTATATGTGAATGTTGGAGTTAGCTATACAGGGTTGAGGTTGATTCCAAAATATATATAGTTTGAGTTGTGATCAATACTGAGATACGTATACACTGGGTCGTGGATTGATTCAAGATAATATTTATCGATTTATTTCTGTACATCTAACTATGGACAACTAGTTGTAGGTTACTAACAAGGACAGCTGACTTAATAAACTTAAAACATCAAAATATATTAAAAGTGTTGTAAATATATTTTAAACATACTTTGATATATATGTATATATTGTTATAGGTTCGTGAATCAACCAGTGGCCAAGTCTTACTTCCCGACGAAGTAAAAATCTGTGAAAGTGAGTTATAGTCCCACTTTTAAAATCTAATATTTTTGGGATGAGAATACATGCAGGTTTTATAAATGATTTACAAAATAGACACAAGTACGTGAAACTACATTCTATGGTTGAATTATCGAAATCGAATATGCCCCTTTTTATTAAGTCTGGTAATCTAAGAATTAGGGAACAGACACCCTAATTGACGCGAATCCTAAAGATAGATCTATTGGGCCTAACAAACCCCATCCAAAGTACCGGATGCTTTAGTACTTCGAAATTTATATCATATCCGAAGGGTGTCCCGGAATGATGGGGATATTCTTATATATGCATCTTGTTAATGTCGGTTACCAGGTGTTCACCATATGAATGATTTTTATCTCTATGTATGGGATGTGTATTGAAATATGAAATCTTGTGGTCTATTGTTACGATTTGATATATATAGGTTAAACCTATAACTCACCAACATTTTTTGTTGACGTTTTAAGCATGTTTATTCTCAGGTGATTATTAAGAGCTTCCGCTGTCGCATACTTAAATAAGGACAAGATTTGGAGTCCATGCTTGTATGATATTGTGTAAAAACTGCATTCAAGAAACTTATTTTGTTGTAACATATTTGTATTGTAAACCATTATGTAATGGTCGTGTGTAAACAGGATATTTTTTATTATCATTATTTGATAATCTACGTAAAGCTTTTTAAACCTTTATTGATGAAATAAAGGTTATGGTTTGTTTTAAAATGAATGCAGTCTTTGAAAAACGTCTCATATAGAGGTCAAAACCTCGCAACGAAATCAATTAATATGGAACGTTTTTAATCAATAAGAACGGGACATTTCAGTTGGTATCCGAGCGTTGGTCTTAGAGAACCAGAATTTTGCATTAGTGTGTCTTATCTAGTTTGTTAGGATGCATTAGTGAGTCTGGACTTCGACCGTGTTTACTTGAAAAATGATTGCTTAACAAATTTTGTTGGAAACTATATATTTTTAACATGTGAATATTATGTGATATATTAATCTCTTAACGCGTTTGATATTATGTGATAGATGTCTACCTCTAGAACAAGTCCCATTGACTCACCTAATAATAATGAAGAGTCAAATGTAAATTGGAATGATTCGTGGACTGATTCACAAGTTCCCGAAGAGGAACCGGAAGAAGAGTCGGAACCGGAAGAAGAATCGGAACCGGATGAAGAAATAGAACCGGTGGGGGAAATAATAAAATGGTTAAGTAAAAGAAAATCCCCAACCAACCGACCAAGGTTAATTATGGTCAATGGTGTTTCCGCCAAGGAAGCAAAATATAGGGAGGATTACCAATTCTCTGATTAATCGGATTCCGACGAGAATTCCGATGATGTTATAGAAATTACCCCAACTGAATTTAAAAAGGCAAAAGAAAATAATAAGGGAAAGGGCATAAAAATAGAGAAATCTAATTCCAACCCCGATGAACTTTATATGTATCGTCAACCCCCGAAGTCCTTAAGTTGTAACAATGACCCGGGAACCTCTAAACCACCAGGTTTTTCTAAACCAATGTGGATAACGACGGCTCGTAATAGGGGAACATCATATATCCCTAGAAACTTGGCAAAATGAACCAAAACCGAAGAAGAAGAAACAAGCGAGTCGGAATAAGATAGTTGTATTCGTGTGGTGTAATATAAGTAATATAGTGTGCTTATGCTTTATGTAAAAATTGCTTGTATTAATAAGTATTTTTTTTATGAATCTAACTCTTGTCTATTTTACAGTATAAAAACACAAAATGGATAGACAACCCAATATTTTAAGAGACCTACCCGGAGACATGATTGATGAAATTTTGTCTAGAGTCGGTCAGAATTCTTCGGCACAACTATTTAAGGCGAGATCAGTTTGTAAGACATTCGAAGAACGTTCCAAGAATGCCTTGGTTTATAAAAGGCTTTCGTTCGAAAGATGGGGGATATCACATTGGGAAATCCATAAGTTACGATGTGTTTACTTTGACGCAAATATTGCGGGGAACCCAAATGCTATTTTACGCAATGGGTTAAGAAATTATTTTGACTCAATATATCCGAATATTGGACTTCGTGATTTAGAAAAAGCGGCTAACATGCAACATAAAGAAGCATGTTATGCTTACGGATTAGTAATGTTCGCTTCTCACCAAAGTGAGAACAAGAACATCGGGCTACAACTTTTAAACAAAACGTTCCCACAAGTGACGGAGTCGGTAATTGGGGTAAGAAATGAGGTTTTTAGATTGTTACGGGACTGTTGGACATTACGTAACCCTCGTCCCTTTGACGACGTTACAACACGCTGTCTTATCAACGGCCATAACGGTTATGTTCCACAAGACCAAGGATGGGAAGTAATCCTAGTAAAACCAGAATGCATGACTTGTTTCTGGACGTATGAATTACGTGTCTTTATTGCCTTTGCTGAACAACTTGTGTACTAGCTAGAATTATCTTCACAACCATCTTGTATCAAATTTATTGTGTGCTATATTTCATGCTATATGTAAAATAAGCGGTATTGTAAGTTTGTAAAATATTGTGCAAAAAGTTTGAACGCGAAATATTATTATAATCAGTTTTTCATATAGAATTGTAGTAGTTGAATTGTATATTAGCTACTAAGTATGAACTTAACGGGTAGGTACTATCCGAATTTAAACTTATAAAACGCTAATATGAAGAAAAAGCTTTTATAAATGAGTTCATATTATGCTACGAAATACTATTAACTACTCTTAATATTCTGTATGATTAACTTGTTCCATTTGACTATTTTGAAGGAAATGGCACCGACTACTCGACACACCGTGAATACGAATGAAGAGGAATTCCGTACTTTTCTAGCTTCAAACATAGCCGCAGTACAGGCTGCGCTACATACCAACAATAACCTTGGATCTAGCAGTACAGGAAATCATGTAGGATGCACCTACAAAGAATTCACTGCCTGCAAACCTTTGGAATTTGATGGAACCGAAGGACCGATCGGATTGAAACGGTGGACCGAGAAGGTCGAATCGGTGTTTACCATAAGTAAGTGTACTGAAGAGGACAAAGTGAAGTACGCTATGCATACCTTCACAGGTTCTGCGTTAACATGGTGGAATACCTATCTAGAGCAAGTGGGACAAGATGATGCGTACGTACTACCGTGGTCAGCATTCAAGCACTTGATGAACGAGAAGTACCGTCCCAGAACCGAGGTCAATAAGCTCAAGACAGAACTTAGAGGGTTACGAACCCAAGGATTTGATATTACCACGTACGAAAGACGATTCACAGAATTGTGCCTATTGTATCAGGGAGCGTTCGAAGATGAGGAACAGAAGATCGACGCGTTTGTGAAAGGATTACTGGAAAGAATCCAAGAAGATACAAGTTCACATGAGCCCGCCTCCATACAACAGGCATGTAGAATGGCTCACAACCTAGTGAACCAGATTGAGGAAAGAATTAAAGAACAGACGGCCGAAGAGGCCAATGTGAAGCAAGTCAAAAGAAAGTGGGAGGAAAACGGTGATAAGAATCACCAATACAACAACAACAGCAATTACAATAATAATCGCAACAATTATCCCAACAATCGCAACATCAATCGCAACTATAACAAACGGCCCAACAACAACAACAACAACAACAACAACAACAACAACAATGGCAACTACAACAATCGTCCCAACAACAATAACAACCGCAACAACAACAACAATCAGAAGCAGCTATGCCAAAGGTGTGAAAAGTATCACTCAGGGTTCTGCACCAAATTTTGCAACAAGTGTAAAAGAAATGGTCATAGCGCGGCGAAGTGTGAGGTCTACGGACCAGGGGTTAACAGAACGAAAGGAACACATGGTGTCGGAACTAGTAATGGCGGAGCAAGTAGTATCGGAGCAAGTTATGCCAATGTAGTTTGTTATAAATGTGAAAAACCGGGCCACATTATTAGAAATTTCCCGAACCAGGAGAACACGAATGGACAAGGCCGTGGAAGAGTTTTCAATATTAATGCGGCAGAGGCACAGGAAGACCCGGAGCTTGTTACGGGTACTTTTCTTATTGACAATAAATCTACTTACGTTTTATTTGATTCGGGTGCGGATAGAAGCTATATGAGTAGAGATTTTTGTGCTAAATTAAGTTATCCATTGACGCCGTTGGATAGTAAATTTTTACTCGAATTAGCAAATGGTAAATTAATTTCAGCAGATAATATATGTCGGAATCGAGAAATTAAACTGGTTAGCGAAACATTTAAGACTGACTTGATACCAGTAGAGTTAGGGAGTTTTGATGTGATAATCGGTATGGACTGGTTGAAAGAAGTGAAAGCAGAGATCGTTTGTTACAAAAATGCAATTCGCATTATACGAGAAAAAGGAAAACCCTTAATGGTGTACGGAGAAAAGGGCAACACAAAGCTACATCTTATTAGTAATTTGAAGGCACAAAAACTAATAAGAAAAGGTTGCTATGCTGTTCTAGCACACATCGAGAAAGTACAAACTGAAGAAAAGAGCATCAATGATGTTCCCGTCGCAAAAGAATTTATCGATGTATTTCCGAAAGAATTACCGGGATTACCCCCACATCGATCAGATATAATACATAAATCTCTTTTACTAACATTAACATGTGTTTTGACCAGTTTCAAAAACCAAGCCCAACTTTCGTTCGATTCATTATCAACTACTGCAAATGCATCAGGCAGAATTTTCCCGTTGGCATTTTTGGCTACCGCTGTAAGCATCTTGCCAATGTAGTTAGCCTTTAAATGAGTCCCATCAATACAAAGTATAGGAATACATTGTTGGTACGCCATAATAGAGGGGCCAAATGCCCATAATACATATCTGAATCTGTGGACGCCATATTCTACTTGAGGGTCAAACGCCCATCGAACAATAGTATTCGGATTGGTGTGAAGCAATTCATCGACATATGTGGGCAATTCTGCCAAGTTGCTTTGCCAAGTTCCAAACAAACGTTCAATTGCAATGCGCCTTGAATTTCAAGCCTTTGCGTAAGAGATATCCACTTTCCAAACTTTTTTTACGTGAGTTTAGATGTGTTTAACCTCATACGCAATATCTTGACTAATATAAGATATAATATCAGTAGCAATTATGCTAGAAGTTAAGCAACGATTGTTGTTACTTTGCACGCTTCCATAACAAATGTGTCCCTCAAACCATTTTGTAATTTTCCACACATTATCCTTATTTTTCATTGTAGCAGCTACCAACCAAGGACATCGTCTATTTTGGTTTGGACCATTGTAATGAGGACTGTTTGTGTAACAAATTGCTTTATAATATTTTTGCCTGCTATCTTCAACAAATATTTCTCTCTGTCGGTCGATATTTCAATTCCTAACAGCGGATACAAGTTCTTCTTTATTTCTGAAAACCATTCGTTTTCTAATTACACCGTCATCGTTATAACAATCCCATCCTAGCCCGTCATCCTCATCGAACGCAGATCGACCAGAATCTTCTTCAACATTAAGAAACCCGCAATGATGGTTCACAATAGGTTAGATCGGTCTCTCGATCAGGTTTTGATCATCTTCAGATATATCACCTTCAACAATATAATTCTCTACGAAACCATCACTCGGTGTTGACGCACCATCGTCGGAATTTACTTCTTTATTTTGTTCTTCACCCACCTCTTCATCTTCATCTTCATCGTCATCTACAAACACACCTCCCGATTGAGATGTGGATGCACCACCGACCCCAGTTTGTGTAACTTGAGAAGACTGAATTACACTTTGTAACTGATCAACAAAATCAGATCCTTGTGTTGGAAAGACTTGCTCAAACTGAATTTCAATTTGACCAACGTAACGTGCATTTTGACCTGCCAAAAAATACATTGATTCCAAAGACCTATCGTCGTGAATTTCAGTCGGACACGCATTAACAAAGTAATCATTCCACATAATCATCTTCAATGTATGTGTTCTTGGATCAGCACCCACACATTTATAAGCCGTTTTGTTTAACTGCATGCAATAAATCTTTTGGTATAGTGAAAAACTGGTTCTAAGTGATGTTTCATCACCAGTTAACCACCCATTTTGAAATGTAATTCTACCACCCCAAATAAAATGAACCATAAAACCAGTAAATTCGGCCATTATATGTGATGAATATAATGATGTTTTAGTGTTTTCAGTAATATGAGGATGTGTTTTAGAGATTAAAGAACAAGATGTAATCACAATGGAATTGAGATTAATTGATTCCAATCATAGCTCTATAAATTAAATTTTTGGCTGGAAAATTCAAATGCACACTCAAACAATGACATGATAGATTGCAGCTTTGCAGTAATAATACACTGAAAAATTCAGTAATAATACACTGAAAAAACTGAAAAAAGCAGTAAATATCAACGTCCAAACCGTCATTTGAAAGGCCAGTTTGCAGTGAATATCAGTATCTGTCAGAAATGTATACGTTTAGGGTTTATGAGGAACCAAGCCGGAAAATGAAATGCCGGTTTGGAACTTGAATGACAAACCGATGTTTCAAACGTCGGTTTACCTATTTCTATAATTTTTTTTTTTTTTGAAAAACCATTTATGTAATTACTCTAACAAAAAAAAACCATTTTAAAAAAAAATCCCGAGAGGCCACCGTAGGATACCGAAGGGACCCGCCTGAGGCAATAATCCATTTTAGAAAAGCTTTTTATATGACAACGAATCACTTAAGATGTGCCGTCGTTTCCATCCCTATTGTAGTGACCTAAACTTTTCCATGTTTATATATATATATATATATTAAATAAAATTGTTATTTACATGATTAAGTGTTTCCAACATGTTAAGCAATCAAACTTGTTAAGACTTGATTAATTGAAATAGGTTTCATATAGACAATTGACCACCCAAGTTGACCGGTGATTCACGAACGTTAAAACTTGTAAAAACTATACGATGACATATATATGGTTATATATATAGTTAACAGGATTTTATTATAAGTATGTATCTCATTAGGTATTTTAACAATGAGTTATATACATAAAAATGAGACTATTAATTTAAGAAACTCGAAAACGATATATATAACGATTATCGTTATAACAACGTCTTACTAGGTACATATGAATCATATTAAGATATTGATACACTTGGTTAATTATGTTAAATGATAAGTAAATATATTATTAAGTGTATTGACAATGAAATACATATGTAAAAATAAGACTACTAACTTAATGATTTCGAAACGAGACATATATGTAGCGATTATCGTTGTAACGACATTTAACTGTATATACATCATACTAAGATATATTATATATCATAATATCATGATAATATAACAATTTAACACCTCATTTGCTATAATAAACAATGGGTTAACAACATTCAACAAGATCGTTAACCTAAAGGTTTCAAAACAACATTTACATGTAACGACTAACGATGACTTAACGACTCAGTTAAAATATATATACATGTAGTGTTTTAATATGTATTCATACACTTTTGAAAGACTTCAAGACACTTATCAAAATACTTCTACTTAACAAAAATTCTTACAATTACATCCTCGTTCAGTTTCATCAACAATTCTACTCGTATGCACCCGTATTCGTACTCGTACAATACACAGCTTTTAGATGTATGTACTATTGGTATATACCTTCCAATGATCAGCTCTTAGCAGCCCATGTGAGTCACCTAACACATGTGGGAACCATCATTTGGCAACTAGCATGAAATATCTCATAAAATTACAAAAATATGAGTAATCATTCATGACTTATTTACATGAAAACAAAATTACATATCCTTTATATCTAATCCATACACCAACGACCAAAAACACCTACAAACACTTTCATTATTCAATTTTCTTCATCTAATTGATCTCTCTCAAGTTCTATCTTCAAGTTCTAAGTGTTCTTCATAAATTCCAAAAGTTCTAGTTTCATAAAATCAAGAATACTTCCAAGATTGCAAGTTTACTTCCAAGTTTTCTAAATCCATTCCAAGTAATCATCCAAGATCAAGAAACCTTTGTTACTTACAGTAGGTTATCTTTCTAATACAAGGTAATAATCAAATTCAAACTTTAATTCAATTTCTATAACTATAACAATCTTATTTCGAGTGGAAATCTTACTTGAAATTGTTTTCGTGTCATGATTCTGCTTCAAGAACTTTCAAGCCATCCAAGGATCCTTTAAAGCTAGATCTATTTTTAACATTTCCGGTAGGTTTATCCAAGGAACTTGAGGTAGTAATGATGTTCATAACATCATTCGATTCATACATATAAAGCTATCTTATTCAAAGGTTTAAACTTGTAATCACTAGAACATAGTTTAGTTAATTCTAAACTTGTTCGCAAATAAAAGTTAATCCTTCTAACTTGACTTTTAAAATCAACTAAACACATGTTCTATATCTATATGATATGCTAACTTAATGATTTAAAACCTGGAAACACGAAAAACACCGTAAAACCGGATTTACGCCGTCGTAGTAACACCGCGGGCTGTTTTGGGTTAGTTAATTAAAAACTATGATAAACTTTGATTTAAAAGTTGTTATTATGAGAAAATGATTTTTATTATGAACATGAAACTATATCCAAAAATTATGGTTAAACTCAAAGTGGAAGTATGTTTTCTAAAATGGTCATCTAGACGTCGTTCTTTCGACTGAAATGACTACCTTTACAAAAACGACTTGTAACATATTTTTCTGACTATAAACCTATACTTTTTCTGTTTAGATTCATAAAATAGAGTTCAATATAAAACCATAGCAATTTGATTCACTCAAAACGGATTTAAAATGAAGAAGTTATGGGTAAAACAAGATTGGATAATTTTTCTCATTTTAGCTACGTGAAAATTGGTAACAAATCTATTCCAACCATAACTTAATCAACTTGTATTGTATATTATGTAATCTTGAGATACCATAGACACGTATACAATGTTTCGACCTATCATGTCGACACATCTATATATATTCCGGAACAACCATAGACACTCTATATGTGAATGTTGGAGTTAGCTATACAGGGTTGAGGTTGATTCCAAAATATATATAGTTTGAGTTGTGATCAATACTGAGATACGTATACACTGGGTCGTGGATTGATTCAAGATAATATTTATCGATTTATTTCTGTACATCTAACTGTGGACAACTAGTTGTAGGTTACTAACGAGGACAGCTGACTTAATAAACTTAAAATATCAAAATATATTAAAAGTGTTGTAAATATATTTTGAACATACTTTGATATATATGTATATATTGTTATAGGTTCGTGAATCAACCAGTGGCCAAGTCTTACTTCCCGACGAAGTAAAAATCTGTAAAAGTGAGTTATAGTCCCACTTTTAAAATCTAATATTTTTGGGATGAGAATACATGCAGGTTTTATAAATGATTTACAAAATAGACACAAGTACGTGAAACTACATTCTATGGTTGAATTATCGAAATCGAATATGCCCCTTTTTATTAAGTCTGGTAATCTAAGAATTAGGGAACAGACACCCTAATTGACGCGAATCCTAAAGATAGATCTATTGGGCCCAACAAGCCCCATCCAAAGTACCGGATGCTTTAGTACTTCAAAATTTATATCATGTCCGAAGGAGGATCCCGGAATGATGGGGATATTCTTATATATGCATCTTGTTAATGTCGATTATCAGGTGTTCACCATATGAATGATTTTTATCTCTATGTATGGGATGTGTGTTGAAATATGAAATCTTGTGGTCTATTGTTACGATTTGATATATATAGGTTAAACCTATAACTCACCAACATTTTTGTTGACGTTTAAAGCATGTTTATTCTCAGGTGAATACTAAGAGCTTCCACTGTTGCATACTAAAATAAGGACAAGATTTGGAGTCCATGTTTGTATGATATTGTGTAAAAACTGCATTCAAGAAACTGATTTCGATGTAACATATTTGTATTGTAAACCATTATGTAATGGTCGTGTGTAAACAGGATATTTTAGATTATCATTATTTGATAATCTACGTAAAGCTTTTTAAACCTTTATTTATGAAATAAAGGTTATGGTTTGTTTTAAAAATGAATGCAGTCTTTGAAAACGTCTCATATAGAGGTCAAAACCTCGCAACGAAATCAATTAATATGGAACGTTTTTAATCAATAAGAACGGGACATTTCAGTTGGTATCCGAGCGTTGGTCTTAGAGAACCAAAAAATTTGCATTAGTGTGTCTTATCGAGTTTGTTAGGATGCATTAGTGAGTCTGGACTTCGACCGTGTTTTCTTTAAAAATGATTGCTTAACATTTTTGTTGGAAACTATATATTATTAACATGTATATATTATGTGATATATTAATCTCTTAACATGTTTGATATTGTGTGATAGATGTCTACCTCTAGCACAAATCCCATTGACTCACCTAATAATAACGAAGAGTCGAATATATATTGGACTGATTCACAAGTTCCCGAAGAGGAACCGGAAGAAGAATCAGAACCGGAAGAAGAATCAGAACCGGAAGAGGAGGAACCGGAGGAGGAAATAGAACCGGTGGGGCAAATAATAAAACGGTTAAGTAAAAGAAAATCCTCAACCAACCGACCAAGGTTAATTATGGTCAATGGTATTTCCGCCAAGGAAGCAAAATATTGGGAGGATTACCAATTCTCAGATGAATCGAATTCCGACGAGAATTCCGATGATGTTATAGAAATTACCCCAACTGAATTTTAAAAAAGCAAAAGAAAATAATAAGGGAAAGGGCATAAAAATAGAGAAATCTAATTCCAACCCCGATGAACTTTATATGTATCGTCAACCCCCGAAGTCCTTAAGTTGTAACAATGACCCGGGAACCTCTAAACCACCAGGTTTTTCTAAACCGTTTTGGAAAACGACAGCTAGTATTAGGGGAACATCATATATCCCTAGAAACTTGGCAAAATGAACCAAAACCGAAGAAGAAGAAACGAGCGAGTCGGAATAAGATAGTTGTATTCGTGTGGTGTAATATATGTAATATAGTGTGCTTATGCTTTATGATATATGTAAAAATTGCTTGTATTAATAAGTATTTTTTTTATGAATCTAACTCTTGTCTATTTTACAGTTTAAAAACACAAAATAGATAGACAACCCAATATTTTAAGAGACCTACCCGGAGACATGATTGATGAAATCTTGTCTAGAGTCGGTCAGAATTCCTCGGCACAACTATTTAAGGCGAGATCAGTTTGTAAGACATTCGAAGAACGTTCCAAGAATGTCTTGGTTTATAAGAGACTTTCGTTTGAAAGATGGGGGATATCACATTGGGAAACCCATAAGTTACGATGTGTTTACTTTGACGCATATATTGCGGGGAACCCAAATGCTATTTTACGCAACGGGTTAAGAAATTATTTTGACTCAATGTATCCGAATATAGGACTTCATGATTTAGAAAAAGAGGCTAACATGCAACATAAAGAAGCATGCTATGCTTACGGGTTAGTAATGTTCGCTTCTCACCAAAGTGAGAAAAAGAACATCGGGCTACAGCTATTAAACAAAACGTTTCCACAAGTGACGGAGTCGGTAATTGGGGTAAGAAATGAGGTTTTTAGGTTATTACGAGACTGTTGGTCATTATGTAACCCTCGTCCCTTTGACGACGTTACAACACGCTGTCTTATCAACGGCCATAACGGTTATGTTCCACAAGACCAAGGATGGGAAGTAGTCCTAGTAAAACCAGAATGCATGACTTGTTTCTGGACGTATGAATTACGTGTCTTTATTGCCTTTGCTGAACGACTTGTGTACTAGCTAGAATTATATTTACAACTATCTTGTATCAAAGTTATTGTGTGCTATATTTCATGCTTTATGTAAAATAAGCAGTATTGTAAGTTTGTAAAATATTGTATAAAAGTTTGAACGCGAAATATTATTATAATCAGTTTTTCATATAGAATTGTAGTAGTTGAATTGTATATTAGCTACAAAGTATGAACTTAACGGGTAGGTACTACCCGAATTTAAACTTATAAAACGCTAATATGAAGAAAAAGCTTTTATAAATGAGTTCATATTATGCTACGAAATACTATTAACTACTCTTAATATTCTGTATGATTAACTTGTTCCATTTGACTATTTTGAAGGAAATGGCACCGACTACTCGACACACCGTGAATATGAATGAAGAGGAATTCCGTACTTTTCTAGCTTCAAACATAGCCGCAGTACAGGCTGCGCTACATACCAACAATAATCTTGGATCTAGCAGTACAGGAAATCGTGTAGGATGCACCTACAAAGAATTCACTGCCTGCAAACCTTTGGAATTTGATGGAACCGAAGGACCGATCGGATTGAAACGGTGGACCGAGAAGGTCGAATCGGTGTTTGCCATAAGTAAGTGTACTGAAGAGGACAAAGTAAAGTACGCTACGCATACCTTCACAGGTTCTGCGTTAACATGGTGGAATACCTATCTAGAGCAAGTGGGACAAGACGATGCGTACGCACTACCGTGGTCAGCATTCAAGCACTTGATGAACGAGAAGTACCGTCCCAGAACCGAGGTCAATAAGCTCAAAACAGAACTTAGAGGGTTACGAACCCAAGGATTTGATATTACCACGTACGAAAGACGATTCACAGAATTGTGCCTATTGTGTCCGGGAGCATTCGAAGATGAGGAAGAGAAGATCGACGCGTTTGTGAAAGGATTACCGGAAAGAATCCAAGAAGATATAAGTTCACACGAGCCCGCCTCCATACAACAGGCATGTAGAATGGCTCACAAACTAGTGAACCAGATTGAAGAAAAAATTAAAGAACAGACTGCTGAAGAGGCCAATGTGAAGCAAGTCAAAAGAAAGTGGGAGGAAAACGGTGATAAGAATCACCAATACAATAACAACAGCAATTACAACAATAATCGCAACAATTATCCTAACAATCGCAACATCAATCGCAACTACAACAAATGGCCCAACAACAACAACAACAACAACAACAACAACAACAACAACAACAACAACAACAACAACAACAGCAACTACAACAATCATCCCAACAACAATAATAACCGCAACAACAACAACAATCAGAAGCAGCTATGCCAAAGGTGTGAAAAGTATCACTCGGGGTTCTGCACCAAATTTTGCAACAAGTGTAAAAGAAATGGTCATAGCGCGGCGAAGTGTGAGGTCTACGGACCAGGGGTTAATAGAACGAAAGGAACAAATGGTGTCGGAACGAGTAATGGCGGAGCAAGTAGTGTCGAAGAAAGTTATGCCAATGTAGTTTGTTATAAAGGTGGAAAACCGGGCCACATTATTAGAAATTGCCCGAACCAGAAGAACACGAATGGACAAGGACGCGGAAGAGTTTTCAATATTAATGCGGCAGAGGCACAGGAAGACCCAGAGCTTGTTACGGGTACGTTTCTTATTGACAATAAATCTGCTTACGTTTTATTTGATTCGGGTGCGGATAGAAGCTATATGAGTAGAGATTTTTGTGCTAAATTAAGTTGTCCATTGACGCCTTTGGATAGTAAATTTTTACTCAAATTAGCAAATGGTAAATTAATTTCAGCAGATAATATATGTCGGAATCGAGAAATTAAACTGGTTAGCGAAACATTTAAGATTGACTTGATACCAGTAGAGTTAGGGAGTTTTGATGTGATAATCGGTATGGACTGGTTGAAAGAAGTGAAAGCAGAGATCGTTTGTTACAAGAATGCAATTCGCATTATACGAGAAAAAGGAAAACCCTTAATGGTGTACGGAGAAAAGGGCAACACGAAGCTACATCTTATTAGTAATTTGAAGGCACAAAAACTAATAAGAAAAGGTTGCTATGCTGTTCTAGCACACGTCGAGAAAGTACAAACTGAAGAAAAGAGCATCAATGATGTTATCGTCGCAAAAAGAATTTCCCGATGTATTTCCGAAAGAATTACCGGGATTACCCCCACATCGATCCGTTGAATTTCAAATAGATCTTGTACCAGGAGCTGCACCAATAGCTCGTGCTCCTTACAGACTCGCACCCAGCGAGATGAAAGAACTGCAAAGCCAATTACAAGAACTTTTAGAGCATGGTTTCATTCGACCAAGCACATCACCGTGGGGAGCTCCTATTTTGTTTGTCAAGAAGAAAGATGGTACATTCAGGTTATGTATCGACTACCGAGAGTTGAACAAACTTACCATCAAGAACCGCTACCCACTACCGAGAATCGACGACTTATTTGATCAACTACAAGGCTCGTCTGTTTATTCAAAGATTGACTTACGTTCCGGGTATCATCAAATGCGGGTGAAAGAAGATGATATTCCAAAGACTGCTTTCAGAACACGTTACAGTCATTACGAGTTTATGGTTATGTCGTTTGGTTTAACTAATGCACCAGCTGTGTTCATGGACCTCATGAACCGAGTGTGTGGATCATACCTTGACAAGTTTGTCATTGTTTTCATTGATGACATACTTATTTACTCAAAGAATGACCAAGAACACGGTGAACATTTGAGAAAGGTGTTAGAAGTATTGAGGAAGGAAGAATTGTACGCTAAGTTTTCAAAGTGTGCATTTTGGTTGGAAGAAGTTCAATTCCTCGGTCACATAGTGAACAAAGAAGGTATTAAGGCGGATCCGGCAAAGATAGAAACTATTGAAAAGTGGGAAACCCCAAAAACTCCGAAACACATACGCCAGTTTTTAGGACTAGCTGGTTACTACAGAAGGTTCATCCAAGACTTTTCCAGAATAGCAAAACCCTTGACTGCATTAACGCATAAAGGGAAGAAATTTGAATGGAATGATGAACAAGAGAAAGCGTTTCAGTTATTGAAGAAAAAGCTAACTACGGCACCTATATTGTCATTGCCTGAAGGGAATGATGATTTTGTGATTTATTGTGACGCATCAAAGCAAGGTCTCGGTTGTGTATTAATGCAATGAACGAAGGTGATTGCTTATGCGTCTAGACAATTGAAGATTCACGAACAAAATTATACGACGCATGATTTGGAATTAGGCGCGGTTGTTTTTGCATTAAAGACTTGGAGGCACTACTTATATGGGGTCAAAAGTATTATATATACCGACCACAAAAGTCTTCAACACATATTTAATCAGAAACAACTGAATATGAGGCAGCGTAGGTGGATTGAATTGTTGAATGATTACGACTTTGAAATTCGTTACTACCCGGGGAAGGCAAATGTGGTAGCCGATGCCTTGAGCAGGAAGGACAGAGAACCCATTCGAGTAAAATCTATGAATATAATGATTCATAATAACCTTACTACTCAAATAAAGGAGGCGCAACATGGAGTTTTAAAAGAGGGAAATTTAAAGGATGAAATACCCAAAGGATCGGAGAAGCATCTTAATTTTCGGGAAGACGGAACCCGGTATAGGGCTGAAAGGATTTGGGTACCAAAATTTGGAGATATGAGAGAAATGGTACTTAGAGAAGCTCATAAAACTAGATACTCAATACATCCTGGAACGGGGAAGATGTACAAGGATCTCAAGAAATATTTTTGGTGGCCGGGTATGAAAGCCGATGTTGCTAAATACGTAGGAGAATGTTTGACGTGTTCTAAGGTCAAAGCTGAGCATCAGAAACCATCAGGTCTACTTCAACAACCCGAAATCCCGGAATGGAAATGGGAAAACATTACCATGGATTTCATCACTAAATTGCCAAGGACTGCAGGTGGTTTTGATACTATTTGGGTAATAGTTGATCGTCTCACCAAATCAGCACACTTCCTACCAATAAGAGAAGATGACAAGATGGAGAAGTTAGCACGACTGTATTTGAAGGAAGTCGTCTCCAGACATGGAATACCAATCTCTATTATCTCTGATAGGGATGGCAGATTTATTTCAAGATTCTGGCAGACATTACAGCAAGCATTAGGAACTCGTCTAGAAATGAGTACTGCCTATCATCTACAAACTGATGGGCAGAGCGAAAGGACGATACAAACGCTTGAAGATATGCTACGAACATGTGTTATTGATTTCGGAAACAGTTGGGATCGACATCTACCGTTAGCAGAATTTTCCTACAACAACAGCTACCATTCAAGCATGGAGATGGCGCCGTTTGAAGCACTTTATGGTAGAAAGTGCAGGTCTCCGATTTGTTGGAGTGAAGTGGGGGATAGACAGATTACGGGTCCGGAGATTATACAAGAAACTACCGAGAAGATCATCCAAATTCAACAACGGTTGAAAACCGCCCAAAGTCGACAAAAGAGCTACGCTGGCATTAAAAGAAAAGATATAGAATTTGAAATTGGAGAGATGGTCATGCTTAAAGTTGCACCTTGGAAAGGCGTTGTTCGATTTGGTAAACGAGGGAAATTAAATCCAAGGTATATTAGACCATTCAAGATTATTGATCGTGTCGGACCAGTAGCTTACCGACTTGAGTTACCTTAACAACTCGCGGCTGTACATAACACTTTCCACGTCTCGAATTTGAAGAAATGTTTTGCTAAAGAAGATCTCACTATTCCGTTAGATGAAATCCAAATCAACGAAAAACTTCAATTCATCGAAGAACCCGTCGAAATAATGGATCGTGAGGTTAAAAGACTTAAGCAAAACAAGATACCAATTGTTAAGGTTCGATGGAATGCTCGTAGAGGACCCGAGTTCACCTGGGAGCGTGAAGATCAGATGAAGAAGAAATACCCGCATCTATTTCCAGAAGATTCGTCAACACCTTCAACAGCTTAAAATTTCGAGACGAAATTTATTTAACGGGTAGGTACTGTAGTGACCCGAACTTTTCCATGTTTATATATATTAATTGAGATTGATATTTACATGATTAAATGTTTCCAACATGTTAAGCAATCAAACTTGTTAAGACTTGATTAATTGAAATATGTTTCATATAGACAATTGACCACCCAAGTTGACCGGCGATTCACGAACGTTAAAACTTGTAAAAACAACTTGACGATATATATATGGATATACATATGGTTAACATGAGATTATGATAAGTAAGTATCTCCATAAGTATATTAACAATGAGTTATATACATATAAACAAGACTACTAACTTAAGGATTTCGAAACGAGACATATATGTAACGATTATCGTTGTAACGACATTTAAATGTATATATATCATATTAAGATATATTAATATATCATAATATCATGATAATATAATAATTTAACATCTCATTAGATATAATAAACAATGGGTTAACAACATTAATTGAGATCGTTAACTTAAAGGTTTCAAAACAACACTTACATGTAACGACTAACGATGACTTAACGACTCAGTTAAAATGTATATACATGTAGTATATTTAGATGTATTAAAATACTTTTGGAAGACTTCAAGACATATATCAAAACACTCATACTTAACGAAAATGGTTACAGTTACTTTCCCATTCTTTTCTTTCATCAAGAATTCTAGTCGTATTCTTACCCGTATTATACACAGCTTCAAAACGTACTTACTATGGGTATATACCAATAGGAACTAGCATGGGATTCCACTCTTGATTATATCATGTATGACTAATCAATTTTAACTTCTACCATGAGCTAGTCAACTAACTAGAACTCCTTTTAACCCCACTCACCACTTACCACTCACCAATTACCACTCATCATTCACTCCATTTCACTTCTAATTCTCTTTCTAATTCTCTCTCAACACACACACACTATTATGAACGTATTTTTCCAGTAGTTAATCATCATCTTCATCAAAAATCACTTCAAGAATCAAGCTATAATCATCATAGGAAGAACACTTCAAGAACACTTCAAAAATCCCTTCAAGTTTACTAATTTACTTCCAAGCTTTCTAATCCATTCCAAGTAATCTTCTAAGATCAAGAAACCTTTGTTATATACAGTAGGTTATCTTTCTTATTCAAGGTAATATTCATATTCAAACTTTGATTCAATTTCTATAACTATAAACTATCTTAATTCGAGTAAAAATCTTACTTGAACTTGTTTTTGTGTCATGATCCTACTTCAAGAACTTTCAAGCCATCCAAGATCCTTTGAAGCTAGATCATTTCTTGTCACTTCCAGTAGGTTTACCTACTAAACTTGAGGTAGTAATGATGTTCATGACATCATTCGATTCATATATATAAAACTATCTTATTCGAAGGTTTAAACTCGTAATCACTAGAACATAGTTTAGTTAATTCTAAACTTGTTCGCAAACAAAAGTTAATCCTTCTAACTTGACTTTTAAAATTAACTAAACACATGTTCTATATCTATATGATATGCTAACTTAATGATTTAAAACTTGGAAACACGAAAAACACCGTAAAACCGGATTTACGTCGTCGTAGTAACACCGCGGGCTGTTTTGGGTTAGTTAATTAAAAACTATGATAAACTTTGATTTAAAAGTTGTTATTCTGAAAAAATGATTTTTATTATGAACATGAAACTATATCCAAAAATTATGGTTAAACTCAAAGTGGAAGTATGTTTTCTAAAATGGTCATCTAGACGTCGTTCTTTCGACTGAAATGACTACCTTTACAAAAACGACTTGTAACTTATTTTTCCGACTATAAACCTATACTTTTCTGTTTAGATTCATAAAATAGAGTTCAATATGAAACCATAGCAATTTGATTCACTCAAAACGGATTTAAAATGAAGAAGTTATGGGTAAAACAAGATTGGATAATTTTTCTCATTTTAGCTACGTGAAAATTGGTAACAAATCTATTCCAACCATAACTTAATCAACTTGTATTGTATATTATGTAATCTTGAGATACCATAGACACGTATACAATGTTTCGACCTATCATGTCGACACATCTATATATATTCCGGAACAACCATAGACACTCTATATGTGAATGTTGGAGTTAGCTATACAGGGTTGAGGTTGATTCCAAAATATATATAGTTTGAGTTGTGATCAATACTGAGATACGTATACACTGGGTCGTGGACTGATTCAAGATAATATTTATCGATTTATTTCTGTACATCTAACTGTGGACAACTAGTTGTAGGTTACTAACAAGGACAGCTGACTTAATAAACTTAAAACATCAAAATATATTAAAAGTGTTGTAAATATATTTTAAACATACTTTGATATATATGTATATATTGTTATAGGTTCGTGAATCAACCAGTGGCCAAGTCTTACTTCCCGACGAAGTAAAAATCTGTGAAAGTGAGTTATAGTCCCACTTTTAAAATCTAATATTTTTGGGATGAGAATACATGCAGGTTTTATAAATGATTTACAAAATAGACATAAGTACGTGAAACTACATTCTATGGTTGAATTATCGAAATCGAATATGCCCCTTTTTATTAAGTCTAGTAATCTAAGAATTAGGGAACAGACACCCTAATTGACGCGAATCCTAAAGATAGATCTATTGGGCCTAACAAACCCCATCCAAAGTACCGGATGCTTTAGTACTTCGAAATTTATATCATATCCGAAGGGTGTCCCGGAATGATGGAGATATTCTTATATATGCATCTTGTTAATGTCGGTTACCAGGTGTTCACCATATGAATGATTTTTATCTCTATGTATGGGATGTGTATTGAAATATGAAATCTTGTGGTCTATTGTTACGATTTGATATATATAGGTTAAACCTATAACTCACCAACATTTTTTGTTGACGTTTTAAGCTTGTTTATTCTCAGGTGATTATTAAGAGCTTCCGCTGTCGCATACTTAAATAAGGACGAGATTTGGAGTCCATGCTTGTATGATATTGTGTAAAAACTGCATTCAAGAAACTTATTTTGTTTTAACATATTTGTATTGTAAACCATTATGTAATGGTCGTGTGTAAATAGGATATTTTAGATTATCATTATTTGATAATCTACGTAAAGCTTTTTAAACCTTTATTGATGAAATAAAGGTTATGGTTTGTTTTAAAATGAATGCAGTCTTTGAAAAACGTCTCATATAGAGGTCAAAACCTCGCAACGAAATCAATTAATATGGAACTGTGATGACCCGGAAATTTGCGACCAAATTTAAACTTAATCTTTATATGATTTCGACACGATAAGAAAAGTCTGTTAGGTTGAGTCTCAAAATTTTTGAACTGTTTTATATATTCAATTGACCTTCGACCATTTCTGACGATTCACGAACAACTATTTGTAATAGATACATATATATTTTTATTATATATATAGATTGTATGCATTTGAACTATAATTTAAAATATTGTATGCTTTAATTAACTAGGTAAAATAAAAATAAAATATGATATTATGATAATTATTATTTAAAACACATCTATATAAATAAAGTATGTTAAATATATATTTTGTGATTTCGAATCTATTTAGTAAAACGACAAGAACACTCAATGGTCATTCGATTGATATTAAGCAAGTTAAATTCAAACTATTGTAATTTTAAAATAAACGGTGATACGAAAATGAGTTCTATAAATTTTAGGCTTACTAAAATTATATTTAGGACCTAGTTATTAAATTTCAACACTTTTTATTTTTCACCCATAAATGAGAGGGACAGTTGAGGTAATTTTATTTAACAAATTATGGATCGAATTTTATACCATAATGACCAAAATAATTAAATATATTTAATCTAAAGTTTGAGATTTTTAGGAACGCTCTTATACGTTAACTGTTTAGCAATGGACACGATACAACACCCCGTGAAGCTGGCGGTATATAAAAATAAAATGTGGCTACCATATTTTTCAAACCACACGTTTTTTTATGACTTTTAGTTTATTAGTTTATTAATTTATTAATTTTATATAATATATACATACATGCATCCGGAGTTGTCACAAATAATATTAGTGTACTGCTATTCTATCATTTCACTGTGCATAATTGATTTAATTGAAATACTATTTTCGTTGATTGATTTAGCATAAGATATTATTATTATTATATTAATTGTTAGGTTACACTTTACAGTAATATATAGATTTATATATTACATGAATTCATATATGGAACACAAAACCACATCAAACCTCAAGACAACCATCTCCACTTCTCTCCTTCTTTCTCTGTACATCAGAGAATCACCCATCAAACACCACTTCTATTATCACCTTTAACCATCGACAACCATGAACTACCTATCTCTCTCTCACCGTCTTATCTCTCCCTCTCTTAATACTTGTAAACGAAGAACCACTAGTCACCATAATCCAAACACCATCTTGTTCGACCACCATGATCCGCCATACCACAACCGTCACCCATCCTTTCTCCATCTCTCTCTCCTCTCTATCCATTTTTCTATGCGTAAATTCATCATCATCACAATGATTCTGTTCACGGTTTCATGTCCACCATCATCTGCTACAATCACTTTAAACCACCACCTACACCACCCGTGAGCCACCACTCGACATCTTCATCACCTTAAAACACCATCACGTAAACCTTCCATATATTTTTTCCCTCTCTCTCATCTCTCCCTACAAAACTTGTCGTGGACAATTGCCATGGAAAACCATTAAAGATTTCTGCTGCTGTGTCTGATATTCGTTACAACCACTAACCTCCATCACAACAGTCACAGTAAACTCGCTTGGCCGAACTGTTTTGATTCAGCTATGAGACTATGAAACCTGATGTTTTGCTGCTACTGGACGATGAAGATGGTGAACAATAACAATAAACGAAGATGATGATCGTGATTTTCATGAAGATGATGATACGATTAAATTGATGAAACGGGGAGGGTGATGACCCGAAGATGATGATGAGTAGTTATGATGTTTACGATTATTATCATGAAGATTATGATAATTAAGATGATTAGATGATAAGAAAAGATGATGATAAAGAGTAAGCACGATGAGAAGATAATGATTTTTTTTTATGATGATGAATATTCTGGGTGTTGTTGGAGAGGAAGGAGAAACACAAATTTTAGTTAATAAAATTTAGTCTCTAAATTAAAACAAAAATGAAATAACAGAGGAGTGGTTAGAGTGGAGGTTGGGCGATCGAGAGGTCTTAGGTTCAATACTAGGCCACAACATTTTTTTTTTAAAAAAGTGCTGTTGGGCCAGATACAAGTATGTTTCATTGGGCCGAGATCAAATTACGTGTTGGGCCTAATAAACAAGCTTATCAAACTTAAAACCATGAGTCTGTTGGGCCAAATTTGTTGGGTTTTTCGAATTGAGAACATAAAATAGCTTAAATATATCTGGGTTGTGATAATAATAAGAAAAATGGATATGGATTGACGGTTAGGAGTGTTTGTATTATTTGAGAGGTCTCGGGTTCGAATCTCGTACGCAACATTCTTTTTACTAAAAGATTTAAAGGGTATACATTCTTATTTATTTCTTATTATTATCATTATTATTATTATTATTATTATTATTAGTAATATTATTTTTATTATCATATTTATTTATAGTATCATTTTATTAAAATTCTAATATTTTTAAAACCATCATTTTTATTAAAATTATCATTTTCATTGTTATTATTATTATTATTATCTAACAAATAAAAAAAAAATTATACATATTTATATTACCTATAAATATATATTAAATATATTAACATATTAATATATAAATATACAAAATAAAATATAATAGATAGACAGAATGTAAAACAAATTTTATATAAACTACAACACTAAATAAATAAGTATTATATAATTAATATATGTAATTATTTGATTGCCATTATATGTGTTAATAAATATATAATTAATATAGGTTCGTGAATCCGAGACCAACCCTACACTTGTTCGTTGTCGTTATATGTATTTTTACTACAAAATACATTATGTGAGTTTCATTTGCTCCCTTTTTAATTGCTTTTGCAATATATATTTTTGGGCTGAGAATACATGCGCTGCTTTTATAAATGTTTACGAAATAGACACAAGTACTTAAAAATATATTCTACGTTGAGTTGTACCACTGGCATACTTCCCTGTAGCTTGGTAACTACTATTTACATGGGTATTGTAAACGCGAATCCTGTTGATAGATCTATCAGGCCTGACAACCCCAACCGGACTGGACGACCAGTATTCAACGGTTGCACAGTACTTCGTTTTGCAGGCTACACTTGGTACAGTGTAGTGAGATTTCATAATAAAGGGAATATGCGACGTTGATTAATAGTTAAGTATGGTTACCAAGTGCTCAACCACTTAGAATGCTTTACATACACTTGCGAGTGTATTAAGTTTATGATTATGAAATCTTGTGGTCTATTAATATATTAAAAAGATTGTTATGATAAACCTATGAACTCACCAACCTTTTGGTTGACACTTTAAAGCATGTTTATTCTCAGGTACGAATTAAGTCTTCCGCTGTGCATTTGCTCATTTTAAGTACATTGCTTGGAGTCGATCATCGCAATGGGACCAAATGTTGATGACTTCGTCCAGGTGGATAAGGACGGGTCGTTTCAGTTGGTATCAGAGCGGTGGTCTTAGCGAACCAGGTCCTGCATTAGTGTGTCTAACTGATAGTTGTTTAGATGCATTAGTGAGTCTGGACTTCGACCTTAGCTGCATATTTTAAGTATTGTTTATCATTCCTAATGGAAAATTACCTGCTTATCATTTCTAAGTCTAGACACGACTTCCTGCACTTATTTGATAGATAGTGTACTGTAGACTTTGTCGGACACGTTTCCTTAATTCCCTCCGTAATCTACGGGATCTTCTGTACTATATTTAGGTATTCTATGAAGATAGAATATCATCCGACACCCGAAATTCATTTCATGTCAAAAAAAAAAAAAATCCTTTATTCAATCGTACGCAATGGAACTCACCATTAGATTAAGTCCCTCGGATTCCAATATGAAGTCCCACTCCAGCTCCGAAGGCAGCGTCACCAGAATGAATCAATCAATCATCCATTCTCAAATCATCTGATGGGTTCGTAGTCGACTTAACCAATGGAGACGCGAAGAAGGCGATCCTTTCCATCAACCTTATTCACCCTCGGCGAAGAACCTGAAGCACTTACCGGCGAACCTATACGAAACACCATTTTCACCCTCACTTCCCGAATATATCGCTATGATTATATACTATCTCAAATTCAAAACCTTATTCATTCGCTCGTTCCTACCGACAATCATCCTGGAATAATAGAAGAAGTTAACGAACTTCGCGATCGAGAAATCAATTTGGAGAATATGGTGCAAAACATAACAGTTTCAGCAATATCACCGACACCAACAGTACCACCAGCACCGGCACCGGTACCACCAATAACACAAGCCTCAACATCACACGCCTCAATATCACCATCTGTACTTCGAGTATGATCTTCGTTCTACATATCGTTCTACATCGATTATCTTCGCTTTACGTATCATTCTACCTCATTAATCTTCGTTCGACATGACGATTATGTAATCTCTAATGTTTTAGAGATCATGTAATCTAGTACTAACGATAAATCAAATGAGTTTAATATCTTATTGACTCGTTAAATCCATGATTACATCTGAAGAAAATATATATGCAAGTATATTTTCATAAAGATTGTAATTAAAAATTCTTTTGTACAAATTGTTAATGGTGAAAATATTTTAACGGGTGGGTAATACCTGAGAAATATTTAGATTTCACATTAATAAGTTACACTGTACACTCTTCAGTTCTAATTCAGCAGTCATTAACAATACTGCTCAAGTCCGCACATATACGTATCCGTTCACCAAAGAACAATTATTTTCATTCAAAATCAATTTCATATTTGGATTTTGACCTATCAAAATTCAACAAGTGGCATAACGAAGAAAACATTGGACAAAATAAAAAGTGTTAGAAACAAACGAATTAACTAATTGAAATATTGTTAAGAATCCACGCTAACTGTTCCTAGCTAACTGTTCCTAGCTAACTGGTTACATTTTATTTATCGCAATTTACATTCTCGCAATTTACATTCTCGCAATTTACATTCTCGCAATTTTATTTATCGTCATTTAATTTTCTGTTATTTACTTTTACGCATGTTAAATCGGGACACATGTACACAATACGTCGGATTAATTCTGAGACAATACGTTGTACACGGGTCATGATACATATTTATTTATTTATTTTACGCACTTTAAATAACGGGACACGTATATAAGGTTTCGACATATCATATTGACCCATCCATATATTTATCTTGGAACAACCATAGACACTCTATATGCAAATGACGGAGTTAGCTATACAGGGTTGAGGTTGATTCCAAAATATATATATAGTTTGAGTTGTGATCAATACTGAGACCGGTACACGGGTCACGATACGTATTAATTAATTCGAATGTTATATATTAAACTATATATGAACTATTGGACTGTTAAATGTGGACTATCGACGGTGGACGAATAATATTGGACAATTAAAATGAATTAAAATATTGATTATAACATATGAAACTAAACATTTCTTCAAGTTTGCCACTTGATTTCATCCTAAACATTCTTTGTAACTTGATTTCATCTTAAACCTCATTCGAATCATGACAATTCCAATCCATGTTCAAATCTTTCATGATTCTTGAAAACACTTCAATCGATAGGATGAACCAACCGCACTTCATCTACGGAAGAAAAGGTTGATACATATAGTTATGCACCTGAAAACACTCAGAACCTGAGTAAACGTTTAACACGTAGCTGTGCTAATTCCTTTAGTGATATTATTACCCAAAATAACTTTACAGTTCTTCCTCAAAATAGCCAATTTTGTCACAGCTTCAGCAAGTTAACTTCGACTTTTCATTCAAAACAACCTTATTATAACTTGATATATATGCGTACTCATTAATTGTTACCAGGGAATCCTTTTATATTCCACAATATTACCCTCAGTGTTTAATCATCTAAAAACACAATTCTCTTGAAACGACCTCGGATTGATAACCGTTGATTCAGATATCGTAACATTAAATGCAGAGGAAACAGAAAAAAAAAAAAAAATTTGTAGATGGCCTAAACAGCCAAAAGTTTGACGATAAAGAAGGGAGTGTTGGAAACGCTCAATAGAAAATTTAGTATCGAAAAAAAAGCGGATTATACGAAACTATGAAGGAAGCCGTGGACAAATCACAAAGACTAAACTTGCCTTCAAAGAATTCAAATGATTCAATGTCCGATGAAATCTTTAGAGAATATCTTGCTCCGAAGTCATGTTAAAATCTTGCGGAAAATTTTTCTTCATCAACATTCGAACTTAGAAATTCCAAAATATCATCATAAATATCTTCGATATTTCTGAGGATGTTTTCATAAATATTCTTGTCCGAAATTACCTACCTTTTCGTGTTTTCTGTATTTCATTATATTGGAAACTTCTGTAAAATCTAAGTATAAATTATGAATGAATTGTGGAGAAGTGTTGGGAATTGAAGCATGAGTTAGTATAATATAATGGTGCTTGGCCAACGTGATTATATTACAGTAAGTCATGCTGAAAATTTTATTGGATATGATGATTCACATATCATAACGTCATCATGTGCTATGTTACATAACTCTTTCATTCTACTTAACTTCTGAACATATCAAGAAAATATATTCTTGATGGTTCTATCTTTCGTGATATTGATAAATTTGAAAATCAAATCGTGCTATCACGTTCCTTCCTGCTTAGAACATTATAATCATTTGAAATTCTGTATCTACGAATTCTGGACCATTATTTGCTTGACTTGAAGTCGGGAAGAGAAAATAAAAGCATAGAGCCTCGAAATATAAGGGAGAATATAAAGCCCGATAACCACACATAAATTACAAACCGTGTATGTCAATGTTTATCGCAACATAAAGACACAGGATAATTAAAAACACTATAACCCAAGGGCGAAGAAAGCAGATTCCTCTGGTGGAAGTTGGAAAAGGAGAATGAATGTTGCGATAGTAAGGATGAGGACAAGGATCAGAACTGGATTAAGCATTTTCACAATCTTTTGGATGTATGAACTAAGAAAGAAAGTATAGGAATGGTGAGAATAATGGAACGGAAGAGCTTAATTTATAATGAATATATCAGACAGAGTAATCGAGGCAGATCATAGTATTTAATTATAGAGATCTTAATTTCCTTATTCGCCGAAGAATCAAATCTTTTAGATTTCGAAAATTTTCTTTAATCCCTTGAATTTCGGAATTCAACCATGACTACGTCAAAAGTTATGACGAAACTTATTTTTCCTTATTCAACTATTTTGTGACAGCTTCATTCGTACTCTTCAAATAATCGAATTGTTTTATCCACATTACTCAATGATGATAAAACTTTATTTATCAACTCATATTCATCATAAAAACAATTTTATTGTTAGCCATGACCACCTCACTCAAATTTCGGGACGAAATTTCTTTAACGGGTAGGTACTGTGACGACCCGGAAATTTGCGACCAAATTTAAACTTAATCTTTATATGATTTCGACACGATAAGAAAAGTCTGTTAGGTTGAGTCTCAAAATTTTTGAACTGTTTTATATATTCAATTGACCTTCGACCATTTCTGACGATTCACGAACAACTATTTGTAATAGATACATATATATTTTTATTATATATATAGATTGTATGCATTTGAACTATAATTTAAAATATTGTATGCTTTAATTAACTAGGTAAAATAAAAATAAAATATGATATTATGATAATTATTATTTAAAACACATCTATATAAATAAAGTATGTTAAATATATATTTTGTGATTTCGAATCTATTTAGTAAAACGACAAGAACACTCAATGGTCATTCGATTGATATTAAGCAAGTTAAATTCAAACTATTGTAATTTTAAAATAAACGGTGATACGAAAATGAGTTCTATAAATTTTAGGCTTACTAAAATTATATTTAGGACCTAGTTATTAAATTTCAACACTTTTTATTTTTCACCCATAAATGAGAGGGACAGTTGAGGTAATTTTATTTAACAAATTATGGATCGAATTTTATACCATAATGACCAAAATAATTAAATATATTTAATCTAAAAATTTGAGATTTTTAGGAACGCTCTTATACGTTAACTGTTTAGCAATGGACACGATACAACACCCCGTGAAGCTGGCGGTATATAAAAATAAAATGTGGCTACCATATTTTTCAAACCACACGTTTTTTTATGACTTTTAGTTTATTAGTTTATTAATTTATTAATTTTATATAATATATACATACATGCATCCGGAGTTGTCACAAATAATATTAGTGTACTGCTATTCTATCATTACACTGTGCATAATTGATTTAATTGAAATACTATTTTCGTTGATTGATTTAGCATAAGATATTATTATTATTATATTAATTGTTAGGTTACACTTTACAGTAATATATAGATTTATATATTACATGAATTCATATATGGAACACAAAACCACATCAAACCTCAAGACAACCATCTCCACTTCTCTCCTTCTTTCTCTGTACATCCGAGAATCACCCATCAAACACCACTTCTATTATCACCTTTAACCATCGACAACCATGAACTACCTATCTCTCTCTCACCGTCTTATCTCTCCCTCTCTTAATACTTGTAAACGAAGAACCACTAGTCACCATAATCCAAACACCATCTTGTTCGACCACCATGATCCGCCATACCACAACCGTCACCCATCCTTTCTCCATCTCTCTCTCCTCTCTATCCATTTTTCTATGCGTAAATTCATCATCATCACAATGATTCTGTTCACGGTTTCATGTCCACCATCATCTGCTACAATCACTTTAAACCACCACCTACACCACCCGTGAGCCACCACTCGACATCTTCATCACCTTAAAACACCATCACGTAAACCTTCCATATATTTTTTCCCTCTCTCTCATCTCTCCCTACAAAACTTGTCGTGGACAATTGCCATGGAAAACCATTAAAGATTTCTGCTGCTGTGTCTGATATTCGTTACAACCACTAACCTCCATCACAACAGTCACAGTAAACTCGCTTGGCCGAACTGTTTTGATTCAGCTATGAGACTATGAAACCTGATGTTTTGCTGCTACTGGACGATGAAGATGGTGAACAATAACAATAAACGAAGATGATGATCGTGATTTTCATGAAGATGATGATACGATTAAATTGATGAAACGGGGAGGGTGATGACCCGAAGATGATGATGAGTAGTTATGATGTTTACGATTATTATCATGAAGATTATGATAATTAAGATGATTAGATGATAAGAAAAGATGATGATAAAGAGTAAGCACGATGAGAAGATAATGATTTTTTTTTATGATGATGAATATTCTGGGTGTTGTTGGAGAGGAAGGAGAAACACAAATTTCAGTTAATAAAATTTAGTCTCTAAATTAAAACAAAAATGAAATAACAGAGGAGTGGTTAGAGTGGAGGTTGGGCGATCGAGAGGTCTTAGGTTCAATACTAGGCCACAACATTTTTTTTTTAAAAAAGTGCTGTTGGGCCAGATACAAGTATGTTTCATTGGGCCGAGATCAAATTACGTGTTGGGCCTAATAAACAAGCTTATCAAACTTAAAACCATGAGTCTGTTGGGCCAAATTTGTTGGGCTTTTCGAATTGAGAACATAAAATAGCTTAAATATATCTGGGTTGTGATAATAATAAGAAAAATGGATATGGATTGACGGTTAGGAGTGTTTGTATTATTTGAGAGGTCTCGGGTTCGAATCTCGTACGCAACATTCTTTTTACTAAAAGATTTAAAGGGTATACATTCTTATTTATTTCTTATTATTATCATTATTATTATTATTATTATTATTATTATTAGTAATATTATTTTTATTATCATATTTATTTATAGTATCATTTTATTAAAATTCTAATATTTTTAAAACCATCATTTTTATTAAAATTATCATTTTCATTGTTATTATTATTATTATCTAACAAATAAAAAAAAATTATACATATTTATATTACCTATAAATATATATTAAATATATTAACATATTAATATATAAATATACAAAATAAAATATAATAGATAGACAGAATGTAAAACAAATTTTATATAAACTACAACACTAAATAAATAAGTATTATATAATTAATATATGTAATTATTTGATTGCCATTATATGTGTTAATAAATATATAATTAAGATAGGTTCGTGAATCCGAGACCAACCCTACACTTGTTCGTTGTCGTTATATGTATTTTTACTACAAAATACATTAGGTGAGTTTCATTTGCTCTCTTTTTAATTGCTTTTGCAATATATATTTTTGGGCTGAGAATACATGCGCTGCTTTTATAAATGTTTACGAAATAGACACAAGTACTTAAAAATATATTCTACGTTGAGTTGTACCACTGGCATACTTCCCTGTAGCTTGGTAACTACTATTTACATGGGTATTGTAAACGCGAATCCTGTTGATAGATCTATCGGGCCTGACAACCCCAACCGGACTGGACGACCAGTATTCAACGGTTGCACAGTACTTCGTTTTGTAGGCTACACTTGGTACAGTGTAGTGAGATTTCATAATAAAGGGAATATGCGACGTTGATTAATAGTTAAGTATGGTTACCAAGTGCTCAACCACTTAGAATGCTTTACATACACTTGCGAGTGTATTAAGTTTATGATTATGAAATCTTGTGGTCTATTAATATATTAAAAAGATTGTTATGATAAACCTATGAACTCACCAACCTTTTGGTTGACACTTTAAAGCATGTTTATTCTCAGGTACGAATTAAGTCTTCCGCTGTGCATTTGCTCATTTTAAGTACATTGCTTGGAGTCGATCATCGCAATGGGACCAAATGTTGATGACTTCGTCCAGGTGGATAAGGACGGGTCGTTTCAGGAACGTTTTTAATCAATAAGAACGGGACATTTCACTTATGAGCAAGGAAACAAAAACAAGAACTCCTTTTAACCCCACTCACCTTCACCACTCACCACCTACTCCATTTCACTTCCAATTTTCTTCCCAATTCTCTCTCAAAACACACACACTCTTCCATGAACGTCTAAGTTACTATTTTTTCTAGCAAAAATCATCAAATACAAGCTTTGGTTATTACCTATAATCATCATAAAAACAATTACTCAAGAACACATCAAGAACACTTTTAAGTTTACAAGTTTACTTCCAAGTTTTCTAATCCATTCCAAGCAATCATCTAAGATCAAGAAACCTTTGTTATTTATAGTAGGTTATATTTCTAAATCAAGGTAGTATTTATATTCAAGCTTTGATTCAATTTCTATAACTATAACTATCTTAATTCGAGTAATAATCTTACTTGAACTTGTTTTTGTGTCATGATTCTATTTCAAGAACTTCCAAGCCATCAAAGATCCTTTGAAGCTCAAGTTATTTTTTCATAATTTCCATTAGGTTTACCTACTAAACTTGAGGTAGTAATGATGTTCATAACATCATTCGATTCATATATATAAAACTACCTTATTCGAAGGTTTAAACTTGTAATCACTATAACATAGTTTAGTTAATTCTAAACTTGTTCGCAAACAAAAGTTAATCCTTCTAACTTGACTTTTAAAATCAACTAAACACATGTTCTATATCTATATGATATGCTAACTTAATGATTTAAAATCTGAAAACACTAAAAACACCGTAAAACCGGATATACGCCGTCGTAGTAACACCGCTGGCTGTTTTAGGTTAGTTAATTAAAAACTATGATAAACTTTGATTTAAAAGTTGTTATTTTGGGAAAATGATTTTTCTTATGAACATGAAACTATATCCAAAAATCATGGTTAAACTCAAAGTGGAAGTATGTTTTCCAAAATGGTCATCTAGACGTCGTTCTTTCGACTGAAATGACTACCTTTACAAAAATGACTTGTAACCTGTATTTCAGACTATAAACTTATACTTTTTCTGTTTAGATTCATAAACTTAAGTTCAATATGAAACCATAGCAACTTGAATCACTCAAAACGGATTTAAAACGAAGAAGTTATGGGTAAAACAAGATTGGATATTTTTGCTTGTTGTAACTACGTGAAAATTGGTAACAAATCTATATTAATCATATCCTAGCTAACTCATATTGTATTATACATGTATTCTAATATATTATGTAATCTTGGGATACCATAGACTCGTATGCAAATGTTTTGACATATCATATCGACCCATGTATATATATTATTTGGAACAACCATAGACACTCTATATGCAGTAATGTTGGAGTTAGCTATACAGGGTTGAGGTTGATTCCAAAAATATATATACTTTGTGTTGTGATCTAGCCTGAGACATGTATACACTGGGTCGTGGATTGATTCAAGATAATATATATCGATTTATTTATGTACATCTAACTGTGGACAACTAGTTGTAGGTTACTAACGAGGACAGCTGACTTAATAAACTTAAAACAGTAAAACGTATTAAAAATATATTTTGAACATACTTTGATATATATGTACATATTTGTTATAGGTTCGTGAATCGACTAGTGGCCAAGTCTTACTTCCCGACGAAGTAAAAATCTGTGAAAGTGAGTTATAGTCCCACTTTTAAAATCTATTATTTTTGAGATGAGAATACATGCAGTTTTATAAATGTTTTACAAAATAGACACAAGTGATCAAAATTACATTCTATGTTGAATTATCGAACCGAATATGCCCCCTTTTAGCTTGGTAGCCTAAGAATTGGTGTTTATTATAATTGCCACCAATTGACGCGAATCATAAAGATAGATCTATTTGGCCCAACAAGCCTCATTCGAGTTACGGATGCTTTAGTACTTCGATTTATCGTGTCCGATGAGAGTCCCGGAATGATGGGGATATTCTATATGCATCCTGTTAAGGTCGGTTACCAGGTGTTCATCATATGAATGATTTTTATGCAGATTGCATGTTATTTATGAGAAATGGAAATATGAAATCTTGTGGTCTATTATTACGATTTGATGAATATGTAGGTTAAACCTATAACTCACCAATATTTTTGTTGACATTTAAAGCATGTTTATTCTCAGGTGATTATTAAGAGCTTCCGCTGTTGCATGCTAATTTATGGACAAGAGTTGGAGTCAGCATGCTTGTATAATATTGTTTAAAAACTGCATTCGAAGACTTAAATTGATGTGTAATATTATTGTAAACCATTATGTAATAATCGTGTGAAAACGCTATATTTTAGATTATCATTATTTGATAATCGTCGTAATATTTTTAAACCTTTATCGATAAAATAAAGGTTATGGTTTGTTTTAAAATCGAATGCAGTCTTTGAAAAACGTCTCATATAGAGGTCAAAACCTCGCAACGAAATTAATTAATATGGAACATTTATAAATCGATATGAACGGGACATTTCATCTCCCTCCCTTTGGCCGTCGACTTTCACACACACATATACACACTCACAACTCAAAATTATACAAAAACTTGAAGCTCAAAGTTGTTCTACGCATCGTTCTACGTCTAGTATTGTCATTTAATTGATCGATTGAGGTATAATCACTACCCTAATTGTTTTAAATCTGATTTTATGCAATTACATAGTGTATTAATGTCTAGTGCTCAATTGATTGTTATTAGAGTCGTTGTTAGTCATTATTTTGCGCGATTGATGTCGTTTGTATGAATCACGAATTTAATTGCTATGAATCTGGTTAAATGAGTTTATTTACTGATCTTATAATGTATCTATATGGATAGATCTCCAAAAATTAATAAATTTGGACTTCGGATTTGCGTATTTTCGTTACAGTATGCATAAGTTATGATCAATCGAAGTTTTCGTTAGGGTTTTGCATGCTATACGAATTTTCTGGAATATGTGTTTTATGAATTGGTTATTGAAATGATAACCATTTAATTACTTATTAAAAATCTCACAAGATGGACTTTTGATTCATGTTAAAAGGTTTTGTATTTTTCTCGGTATGACTAAATGAAAATTGGCGATTCGTATTGAGCTGAAACTGTTTTCGTATGCACGCTAAATGATCTCTCATGAACTCATGAACTAGAAATTGTTTGAGACTTTGGTCTTCTAATATGTTGTTATTTATGTGTTAGTAAGTATATTTCATTTGCATTCTAGCTTCTAAAAATGTGTTTTGCTATGTGTTATGTGCCTCGTCAAATGACGTGTCTAATTGTTGTTCAAAAACAGGAGGTCTGACTTTAATGAATTAACTCTACAAATTGGCTACCTGAAAGTTTTTGGTTATTTTATCATTGAACTTTTGGAGTATATAGAGTCATCTCCAATTGGCCATTCATTAAAATCTATTTTCTAAATCAAATGAGAATTTTTCTAAAACTGTTACGCGAGCAAAAACTGATTTGGTAAACCTTAAATAGATCCTTTCTGAATCCCGACTTGTAAACATTGTATTGTAACATCCCGCTTTTTTCCGTTAAATTATTTTAACGATCGTCTTTTTTTTTTAGATAATATCTTCCGTTATCTAAATTCGTAGTTTCCGTTGACTAACGTTCATAATATTTCCGTTATTTAATTATAACATCACTCATTTACTCGAGCGTTTTCAAAATATTCGTTCGGTAAAATCCCGCACCCGCTTCTAAACTCGAGGGACTAAAATTGACACGGGGCAAACTAGTTGACTAGGTCAACTAGTCCACCCCAATCACCACCATTCAATAATCTCCATCTCTCTCTCTCTCTCTCTTTCTCTCTAGCAAGAACACACACACAAACACCCAATTCAATCATTCATCATCTAAATTCGATCTAGGAGGCTTACAACAAAACAAATTACATATTTGGAATCCTCTCTTCATCCTCTACAATTTGATACCAACTTCATCTCGTTTGGGTAACGTTTCTAAAATACTAGATTTCTCTAAATTCGTTTTATATACTTGAAATGGTGTTAGTTAGTGTCTATGGCTCGTGTCTAGCATGAATATATGATTTACTTGCTCGATTTGTTGTTTTGAGTAACTAGTATGAACAATTGAAATGGGTGTGCTTAATCTTTGATTTTGGATGAGTTAATGTTGTTAAATTGTTAAAGTTCATGTTTTAATTGTGTTACTAGCATCATTAGCTTCATTTTGATGTGTAGGTTGATTTAGAAAAGCTTCATTTACAAAATGGTTGAATTCATGATTTTGATTAGGGTTTGATGAACTCTAAAACGAACTTTTGATGTTTTGAATGCCATGAAATTTTATTAGCAAGTGTTTAATTGTATTGTATGTTTAATTACCTTCAAAACGATGTATCGTATGTGTAAATTGGATTCCCGAGTCAAGAAATGCGTTTTGTGAACTTGAAACTTTGATTTTGAACGTTTAATGATCATTTGATGAGGTTTTCATTGTTGTTAATGATGGATTTGATTCATGAAATGTGTTTAGTTGTATTCCTCTTTAAATTACCTTTCCAACGATATAAGATACGTGTTTTGAATGTTAACGAGTCAAAAGTTATGATCGTTTGAAGTTGAAATCGTATAAGTGAAAACTGCCCCAGAATTGCTGATACAGCTGCAGATGCGGCGCATCTGCCTCAGATGCGGCGCATCTGAGGCAGACTGCCCAAAAATGTCAATTTTCGCTTAATTCTAAGTATGCTATGCACCCCCGATCAACATGAAACTTGGCCAACATGCTCATATATGATTTCTAAGCTTAGGAAAATAGTTCGGGACCCGACCCGACCCCGTTGACTTTGACCAAGTTTGACTTTTAGTCAAACTTAACAAAACACTTATGCAATCGTTCTAACATGCTTTCATACTTGATTCTTGCATGAAACTTGACAACGTGATTCACATGCTATATATTCGAGTCGTAACGAGCCATAGGACTAATTGAACACTTTGACCTATCGTGTTTACCGATATTGATACAAACCTATTTGTTTAGGTCAAGACTAGCATTTGTTCTTGCACACGTTTACTTGTTGAAGTACTTTTACATACGTGCACTCAAGGTGAGATCATAGTCCCACCTTTTCAACAACTTTTTATGCTTTTAAATTGTGGTCTGAGAAACATATACTTTGTTACATTTTGTACTACTTACTTTTATACTTTGAACACAAGTACGATGAAACAAACATTCCACAGCGAGTTAGAACAAAAATCCTCAATTCGATTATCATTAGTTACACTTGCAGGGTGTAAGCGAGAACTTATATTGTGTGGCCATACGGGTTTGACAAACCCTCATTACGGACGGTTCGCTACCGTCTATGGATGAAATATATTTTCGAGAAACAGTGTATGTTCTAACACTATTGTGATGGGGTTCTATGGAAGGAAACGTTAAGTCTTGATAATTGGGTGCTCGCGAACAAACTTTTGGAATGCAACTTTTGGATGATCAATTTTATGGAAATACTAAATCTTGTGGTTCAAAATATAACTTTTATTAATACACCTATGATTTCACCAACATTTTTCGTTGACAGTTTTCTATATGTTTTCTCAGGTTCATACTTGGCTATTTGATACATGCTTCCGCGTACTTTCATACATGCTTGAGGTCGAGCATACATGCTGTGATGACCCGAAAATTTCGACTAAATTTAAACTTAATCTTAAATGATTAATGATTTCGACACGATAAGTAAAGCCTATGAAGTTGAATCTCAAAATTTTGAACTATTCAATTACCCTTCGGTTGTTCTCAATGATTCGCGAACCATTATATGTAAATAGATACATATATATACTATAACTTGAAAACGTAACAAAGTTTTAATTGCATGATACCATACATTAAACTTATTGGTTTATATATCTATTTGAATATATATGATTTCAAGTTATTTAGTAAACGATAGTAACATTCGTTTATTGATTCGATTGATATTTAGATAAGTTAACTAAAGCGTTTAAGATGAACCAGTAAAACACTAATTTGCTACAGTGTTTTCAAATTGCCACATTACTCAAAATGTAACAGTGTTTTCGAAAATCACTATTTGCTACAGTGAAATTGACTTTGCTACAGTAACTTTGCTACAGTAAAACATTATTTTAAAATGTATTTTAACAAATAGCGAGACGATGATTTATAGAAGTAAATGAGCAAAACACTTAAATGTATAAGTTATAATTTGAGTGATATAATTTAGGGATAATTTAAGTTTATATTGTGACAAAGGTACGAGTCACAAAACGAAAAGTACTAGTTTTCTAAGCGTACGAAAATGCGTTCGAGAAACCGGAACCGGGACATAAGTCGAGTGATGACGTACGACTTATCGGAACGAAAATTTCAAATCAACTATGCACGTGAATTTAATATAATATATAATTAATTATATAAATTATATATATTATATTAATATTTAATTATGTCGACGAACTACAAAACAAATCAAATTTGAGCTGTCATTTAAGCTCATGCGATCGCATGAGCATACCAAAGAAACTCCATGCGATCGCATGGAGGCTGGATCCAGAAAACATCTATAAATTCAGTCGAATTCGTTCCATTTTTTTTCACATATATTACTCCGTATAATATTTATTATTATTATTATTATTATTATTATTATTATTATTATTATTATTATTATTATTATTATTATTATTATTATTATTATTATTATTATTAATCTTATTATTTTTATTATTAGTGTTATTATTTTTGCGATACAAAAATAATAATGTACATAAAATATTACGACGGAGTGCTGTCCAAGTAATTTTCAAAACGAGTTTCCAAGCGAGCTAGAGCTAGAGAAAATATGGGTTATTACCAAGGAGGTTATGGGTAATGTTCGGGGGTATTTTTGTGAAGCAAACCTCGTGTTTATCATCTCCGATGCATCTACGTGCTTTCCTACAATATTGTATATCAATATTAAACAGTGAGTTTCATAAGATCCCTTTTACTCTCTACATTTTTGGGCTGAGAATACATGCAAATGCTTTATTAACCGATATACAATATTTATATGTGTGAGTTTCATTTGCTCCCTTTTTAAATGCTTTTGCAATCTATATTTTTGGGCTGAGAATACATGCACTTTATTTTAAACGCAATGGATACAAGTACATACTAAATTCTACACTGAGTTTGAACCGAAAATCCCTTAGCTTTGGTAACTGTTAACTGCCAGTTATAAGAACTGGTGGGCGCGAGTAGTAGTATATGGATCCATAGGGCTTGATATCCCCGTCCAAGCTAGAGCACTAGCCTTTTAACGGACGTATGCTATTTGAGAAGCGTACACGTTGGTTTATGTGTATTATTAAGATGATTATACAAAGGGTACAAATTATATATACGTTAAGTTTAGTTACCAGGGTGCTCAATTTCGTAGAATATTTTGATAAACGTTTCTGGATGAAACAACTGAAATCTTGTTATCCACTTTTATATGCAGATTATGCGAAACACTAAAACTATGAACTCACCAACCTTTGTGTTGACACTTGTTAGCATGTTTATTCTCAGGTTCCCTAGAAGTCTTCCGCTGTTTGCTTATATGATAGACAAGCTATGTGCATGGAGTCTTACATGGCATATTTTTCAAGAAAACGTTGCATTCACCAATTCATCACCATGTACCTTATTTAGACTGCATTGTCAACGGAAGTACTGTTGTAAACTATTATATAAGGTGATTGTTTATATGTAGAAATCATCAGATGTCGAAAACCTTTGATTTAATATTCATTTATGGTGTGCCTTTTCAAAAGAATGCAATGTTAATAAAACGTATCATATAGAGGTCAAATACCTCACAATGAAATCAATGAATGATGTATTCGGCCAAATGGATTTGGAGCGATCGTCACACATGCATACACTCTGATTACTTGCTTGGAGTCAAGCATGCATACATACTTACGCTATTTATAGCAACTGTGATTTTCAACTTATATTATGTCGCAAGTTATTTCATTTATACTTTACAATTTTTGTAATCTTAAACTTGTTGTCGAATTGTTTGTAAACTAAACTTTGCAAGTCTTGTACGTTTCAAATGAATGCGACATAATTTTGGTCAAACGAGTCTCATATAGGGACTATGACCACGCAACGGGACCTAAGTAGTCGGCGCCGTCAATGACGATTTTGTCGGGTCGCTACAGATGGTATCAGAGCTGGTTTAACCTTAGCCGTAAAGGTAGTCACGCGCGCCGGCTGTCAGGCCGGGCACTCATACGGACTATGCTTTTTGGCGGGTTAATCGTAGAGGGGGTTCTCACAGTGTTACCTGTGACGAAGCATTGGCTCTTACCCCTTGCGATCCCTTGGAATTTGAGGGTTGGCAGTTTGGCAGAAATGCGGGCCGTAAAATCAGTGTCTGAGGTACACTCAGTGGTCACCAAGCAGTTAGCTGGAAAGGCACTGGGTGGGTTTCTACCCCATCTATCGCTACAGATGGTATCAGAGCGTTGGTTGTAGGGAACTAGGATATGCATTAGTGTATCTGACAGAGTCGTTAGGACGCATTAGTGAATCTAGACTACAACCGGATAGTAAATCATTGCATTCTGACATACATTTGCTATAGATAGCACTTACTTGACTACTTGTGCATTATACTTGAATCATTCTTAGGCAAACTTCTTAATGGTACCAAGTTTTCATCATACGAACTCGTATTCTGCAATTTTCTGGTAACACGCGTAAATTCAAGATTCATATGCGTAAGGATGACGACGACTTTATTAGTCACACTTGTTCGGGAACTCTGTCTCCTAGATTGTTATTCGCCACCATTTCAACTTACTATCGGTGTCACACCGGTGTTCCTTACTATCTACCACTTCGTGTTACTACCATCACTACTCTAGGTGAGTATCGTCATCAATACTTATCACTACGGTTGCGTACTATTCGTTATCATGATTCGTTACCCTTTTCGTACTGAAATACATTATTGTTTGACTTGAACCGCATTGACGTGACAATCATTTATACATTTCCCTCGAGAAACGCTTCTTTAGAGTTGCACTAATTTTTTCGATTCAATACGAGTCACGTTAGAGACGTCGTTACACTTTATTCATTTTAAATTTTCACGATTACACGAACTTGATTTTATGGAGTGATGTGAGAATGGAGGTATGAGTTAGCATAATATAACGACACTCGATCAACGTGGTTATATTATGGTAAGTCATACCAAAGTTCTAATGACACGTGATGGTGATTGGACTCGATCAACCTAATCACCACCATCTGCCATGTACATGACTTCATTTTTATTTTTCTTGTTTGGATATCCGAAAACTCCGAGAATACTGATAACAACCATACCCGGGACACATCGTCGATTATTGTCGAACCATATTTATGCTTCTGAATGAATGACAAATTCTTCCGACTTCAAACATACGTTACACGTGTATACTATCTCGTCTTCGAGCAGTTTTATCGACGAACTACAAAATGTTTGGTATGCTCATATCGAGGCGGAAACTTCTCTCGCCTTATACTCGTACTTTCGTTTAAGGAAATCTTTATTCTAAATTCTCAATGGAGAGAGAGACTTTTCACGTTATACTAGTATTCGCCACGAGGGTGAATAGTCCTAAGGAACGTTTTTCAGAACCCGATAAGAAACATGCTCTAACGAACATTTTCGAAAACCGATAAATCTTCCGCGGCGCGAAATTCTTGAGAAACAGAAACTTGTTCCAACAAATATTTTCAAGTCCTAACAAACTTTTTCAAACATACCTTAATGAAATGTACCTCGTTTCGGATCGAGATCCTCGTTTCACTTCTAAATTTCAGGGTACCTTACAAAAAGCCTCGGGACCGCGTTTAAATATGGGTACCGCGTATCATCCACGCACCGACGAATAAAGCAAATGTACGATTTGAACCTGGGAAACCATAATACGAATTTGTGTTATCAACTTCAAAATTTCTTGAGAAAAGTCTTTGCCTTTAACCAAATTCTCTTACAACGATGGTTATCGTTCAAGTCTTAACGTCACACCTTTTGAAATCTTATATGACCGGAAACGTCATTCTCCTTTTGTAGAACCAAGTAAATGATAATCAAGTCACCGAACCTTGACTCATTCGTGGTGTAACCGTTAAAATCCTTACAATCCGAGAAAGGCTCGAGACGGCCCGTAGTCGCCAAAGGAGCTATGCCAATGTTAGATGTATACCTTTCGAATTCCATGTGGGAAACCGCGTAATGTCAAAAGTCACACCTTGAAAAGGTGTAATCCGTTTCGGGAAACGTAGAAAGCTAGATCCGCGATATTTTGATCCTTTGGAAATCTTGGGGCGTTTTGGACCCGTTGTTAGCCGTTTAGATTTCAAACTCAATTGAGTCTCCGTTCATCCTACATTCGATGTATTAAACTTAAAGAAGTGTCTTGTGGAACAAGAACTTGTTATCCTTTTCGATGAGCTTACTATCGATGACAAACTCCGCTTCCTAGGAGGACCGGTTGAAATTTTGAATCATGAAACCAAACTCTGAAACAACGTAAAACCCCGATTGTCAAAGTTCGTTGAAATGCCCGATGAAGTACTTTCACTTATCCGTAGAATGGGCAACGCACGATCTCGATGAAGGAACAACGACTACTACTTTCAACTAAATTTCGGGACGAAATTTCTTTTAAGGTGTAGGTAATGTAACATCCCGCATTTTTCCGTTAAATTATTTTAACGACCGTCTTTTTTTTTTAGATAATATCTTCCGTTATCTAAATTCGTAGTTTCCGTTGACTAACGTTCATAATATTTCCGTTATTTAATTATAACATCACTCATTTACTCGAGCGTTTTCAAAATATTCGTTCGGTAAAATCCCGCACCCGCTTCTAAACTCGAGGGACTAAAATTGACACGGGGCAAACTAGTTGACTAGGTCAACTAGTCCACCCCAATCACCACCATTCAATAATCTCCATCTCTCTCTCTCTCTCTCTTTCTCTCTAGCAAGAACACACACACAAACACCCAATTCAATCATTCATCATCTAAATTCGATCTAGGAGGCTTACAACAAAACAAATTACATATTTGGAATCCTCTCTTCATCCTCTACAATTTGATACCAACTTCATCTCGTTTGGGTAACGTTTCTAAAATACTAGATCTCTCTAAATTCTTTTTATATACTTGAAATGGTGTTAGTTAGTGTCTATGGCTCGTGTCTAGCATGAATATATGATTTACTTGCTCGATTTGTTGTTTTGAGTAACTAGTATGAACAATTGAAATGGGTGTGCTTAATCTTTGATTTTGGATGAGTTAATGTTGTTAAATTGTTAAAGTTCATGTTTTAATTATGTTACTAGCATCATTAGCTTCATTTTGATGTGTAGGTTGATTTAGAAAAGCTTCATTTACAAAATGGTTGAATTCATGATTTTGATTAGGGTTTGATGAACTTTAAAACGAACTTTTGATGTTTTGAATGTCATGAAATGTTATTAGCAAGTGTTTAATTGTATTGTATGTTTAATTACCTTCAAAACGATGTATCGTATGTGTAAATTGGATTCCCGAGTCAAGAAATGCGTTTTGTGAACTTGAAACTTTGATTTTGAACGTTTAATGATCATTTGATGAGGTTTTCATTGTTGTTAATGATGGATTTGATTCATGAAATGTGTTTAGTTGTATTCCTCTTTAAATTACCTTTCCAACGATATAAGATACGTGTTTTGAATGTTAACGAGTCAAAAGTTATGATCGTTTGAAGTTGAAATCGTATAAGTGAAAACTGCCCCAGAATTGCTGATACAGCTGCAGATGCGGCGCATCTGCCTCAGATGCGACGCATCTGAGGCAGACTGCCCAAAAATGTCAATTTTCGCTTAATTCTAAGTATGCTACGCACCCCCGATCAACATGAAACTTGGCCAACATGCTCATATATGATTTCTAAGCTTAGGAAAATAGTTCGGGACCCAACCCGACCCCGTTGACTTTTTCGTTGACTTTGACCAAGTTTGACTTTTAGTCAAACTTAACAAAACACTTATGCAATCGTTCTAACATGCTTTCATACTTGATTCTTGCATGAAACTTGACAACGTGATTCACATGCTATATATTCGAGTCGTAACGAGCCATAGGACTAATTGAACACTTTGACCTATCGTGTTTACCGATATTGATACAAACCTATTTGTTTAGGTCAAGACTAGCATTTGTTCTTGCACACGTTTACTTATTGAAGTACTTTTACATATGTGCACTCAAGGTGAGATCATAGTCCCACCTTTTCAACAACTTTTTATGCTTTTAAATTGTGGGCTGAGAAACATATACTTTGTTACATTTTGTACTACTTACTTTTATACTTTGAACACAAGTACGATGAAACAAACATTCCACAGCGAGTTAGAACAAAAATCCTCAATTCGATTATCATTAGTTACACTTGCAGGGTGTAAGCGAGAACTTATATTGTGTGGCCATACGGGTTTGACAAACCCTCATTACGGACGGTTCGCTACCGTCTACGGATGAAATATATTTTCGAGAAACAGTGTATGTTCTAACACTATTGTGATGGGGTTCTATGGAAGGAAACGTTAAGTCTTGATAATTGGGTGCTCGCGAACAAACTTTTGGAATGCAACTTTTGGATGATCAATTTTATGGAAATACTAAATCTTGTGGTTCAAAATATAACTTTTATTAATACACCTATGATTTCACCAACGTTTTTCGTTGACAGTTTTCTATATGTTTTCTCAGGTTCATACTTGGCTATTTGATACATGCTTTCGCGTACGTTCATACTTGCTTGAGGTCGAGCATACATGCATACACTCTGATTACTTGCTTGGAGTCAAGCATGCATACATACTTACGCTATTTATAGCAACTGTGATTTTCAACTTATATTATGTCGTAAGTTATTTCATTTATACTTTACAATTTTTGTAATCTTAAACTTGTTGTCGAATTGTTTGTAAACTAAACTTTGCAAGTCTTGTACGTTTCAAATGAATGCGACATAATTTTGGTCAAACGAGTCTCATATAGGGACTATGACCACGCAACGGGACCTAAGTAGTCGGCGCCGTCAATGACGATTTTGTCGGGTCGCTACATGTATGAGGCTCTGTCCAAGCTTTTTGGAAAAGTTTATGAGTCTAGTTGTGATCTGGAGTTGGCCATATTATCATGATTTATGTGCTAAGAATTACGTGCGTTGTTTGCAACTTGTGTATGAATTTGATGCTTAACGATAAAACTGTAAACGCGTATTTGACAAACTGTGAGCTAAAACATGTTAGTTGACTTAGGATTGACATGGACCAATTTTGCATGACCTACTAATATGTTTGACTTTAGTTGACTTCTTTGACCAAGTTTGACTTTTGGTTGACTTTTGTTGACTTGCTTGTACTAGTTGACTTTTTCTTGTATGTTGAGTCAGTCTGAGCACTAGGACTATGCGTACACTATGGGTTTACATAGTGTGACTTATTTATTTACTTAAGGTAACTTATTTTCTTAGGTTGCGTTTTTCGGTCGTGACTGTGCGACTACCGTACGGTTTTACTAAGAGATTTACTGTGCTTTTTGCAAAGGTGAGTCTACAGTCCCTATTACTTTTTACATGGGATGAGATAACATGCTTTTTCAAATGTTTTACATATTAGGCACGAGTAACTAAACGATATACTTATGAGTTCAGATCAGAAATCCCTTAGCTTGATTATATTAGTTACTTTACATAAGCTCGACTTATAGGGACGGTATCGTTAGGTTTGACAAACCTTGCCTCAACGTATGGGGTGCTTATTCTGTTGTAACTTGTACACTTGATCGGTGTATGCTTAGAAAGGGTAAAAGGAAGACGCTTAGCGCTTTAACTATCCGCAGGGTTAAAGTCTTATAATCAAGTGCTCATGATAATGTATAATTTTTACGATGTTTTTCAGAAATCTCGTGGCCTAACTTACGATAAATGCTTTACTAAACCTGTAGATTCACTCAACGTTTTCGTTGACCTTTTGCATGTTTTTATCTCAGGTCCATAGATTTGTTGCTTCCGTTAGCTGAGGTTACTTTGATTACTTGTTGCTAGAACTTCAGTGAAGTCCATCATGTTTTATCATTACTTATGTCAAGAACTTACATTCGCATTGAAAACCATTTACTTTACTTACTGTTTGGGATTATTGGTGTTGGTCATTAATGTCAAACTGTTTTCAGAATTATTTCACATTTAATGACTTTGCCATTTGGTAATTAATGCGAATGCTTTTCGAAAAACGTCTCATATAGAGGGTGTGACCGTTAACTGTGAGACCAGAGTTAATAAGCCGTTAGTGGATTCTGACGGGGTATTACATATGGTATCAGAGCCATTCATGTGTCGTTGGGGGTGGTGGGGCAAACCTCATCGAGGACGATGAGTCCCGCGGGGAGGGGGGGGTGGGGGGTGGTGATTGTAACACCTTAGGCAAATCCCACATCCCCCTTGGACATGAGTGATCGTGGGATTATAACATAATACTCACGCTTAAATGACACAGCGCGTTTTGGGGCCACAGGCAGAGCGGGTATGTTAGTACATTGTGGTTAAGCGTGCTCGGGCGAGAGCACTACCGGGATGGGTGACCTCCTGGGAAAGTGCTTCTCGTGTGTGGTCGCCAAGAAAATCCGTGTGCCTGCAGGCAAAGCGGGCAATATTGTGATCATGTTAACCTGAGGTGTTACATAATGGTATCAAAGCTAAACGGTTATCTAGGATTAGGTTGCATTAGATGTCGAACTTTAGGACACCTTTTGAGTCTAAACTGTAACCGTAGACTAGTTAAGCTACATAGACCATAGTTACACTGCTTGCTACTTACTTGATTTATATCTAACTTAGATGATATGATTTCTAGTGTACTAACTTTGTGTTTTTCTTGAATTCTAGATGATTTCTTCCAATCCCATAATTCTTACCGACTCTGACACAGAATCCGAGGAAACAGTGCAGACACAGGGGAACCCTGCACCGAAAGAGGAACCAGAAGAGGAACCGGAGGAGGACCCCGAGGAGGACCCGGAACCCGAATCCGAAACCGAACCCGAATTACCCGATTCACCTACTGGCACCAAATCACCTTTCAGGGACCCAGATTATGATAACCCCTACGGACCGAGAGGCTGATTTTTTTTTTTCAAAATAGTAATATATTTATAGGTTTTATAGAAATAGTTTTTAATTTTTTTTTTATAAAAATAGGTAAACCGAGCATTGATTTGCCGGTTTGTCTGTTTCGACACCAAACTGGCTATTTAAATGCCGGTTTGGGTGTTTTTATACGAAACTAGTATACGGTATTTAGGGTTTCGGTGTGGACCCGTAGAAACAATCAAACCAGCATTTGAAAGGCCGGTTTGCATGCTATTTTTTTTTTAGTTTTATTTAAAATTGCATGCTAATTCATCCATTGATTTTTTAGTTCAATTTTTTTTGTATTGTAAAATTGCATCTCAAACTATAAGTTGTAATAGGTTTGAGTTATTTCATTATTATCATTGTCATTATTACGAACAACACTTTTATTAAAAACATAAGTACGGTTACAACAACATAACTACGCTTACAACAATTGATCACAAATAACTACGGTTACACCTACTTCATATCTTAACCGAACCTAGTAGGACACGAATTCCTGTTATGACCTGGTTGTGAGCAAAAACCACACCTAGGTGGACCTGTATCTCTGTTGTGCGTTTCATCCATTTAATTATGGTGTCGTCATGATTGTCTCCTACCCCTATGTGTGATCAATCGTGTTGGATCGGCCTTCATTGTCCAATTTGATGTGGTCCAGTATGTGGAATCTCTTAGTGGATGTAAGTGATAACTATATTGTTCCCTCCTCGTGGTAGTAGTGTAGTATATACTGATCAAGGTTTTTGGATCTTTATTTCTCAAGTGACATACTGCAATGCCATGAGAGCAAGGCATTCTTTGATATTGCCATCTTTCACAAGTGCACTTTTTGGCCAAATATTTAACAGTGTACTCTATCCCACCATCACCGCTTCTTTGATATGTAGATTGAGCCTTGTACACCCCTGTTTGCTGGTTATAGCATGTTACCATGTAAGCAGAAGCAAGTTTTTCACGTTCTTGAAATTGTGTCCACATAGACTTCGATAGTGGTGCTTGCCATTCATGAGCGGTTGTTTCTTGCGTGTTGAAGTGCTCTCTTTTGTAGTGAAATGTATAATCCATACACACTTTGACTGGCATCATACGTGCATGACGCAAAACATTGTTCAACGACTCGGCTGTGTTTGTTGTTAAGTTACCCCAACGCAAATGAAAGCTGTCTCTAAACAAAGTCCACTTATGAATATCAGCGTCTTCTAAATATTTCCAAGCCACCTCACTCACTGTTTTAATTCCACGCACTGTAAGTTTATATCTATTACTTTGCATCGTGGAACCGACCCTCCAACACAACTTCTTTAACTCAGTGTTTCTGTCAAACTTTGTCATCAAGTTACTACGAATGTGGCGCAAGCAATAACGATGATGCCAACCATATTGCTGGTTAGCCATCGCATTAAGTATACCTACATGACGATCAGATATAATACATAAATCTCTTTTACTAACATTAACATGTGTTTTGACCAGTTTCAAAAACCAAGCCCAACTTTCGTTCGATTCATTATCAACTACTGCAAATGCATCAGGCAGAATTTTCCCGTTGGCATTTTTGACTACCGCTGTAAGTATCTTGCCAATGTAGTTAGCCTTTAAATGAGTCCCATCAATACAAAGTATAGGAATACATTGTTGGTACGCCATAATAGAGGGGCCAAATGCCCATAATACATATCTGAATCTGTGGACGCCATATTCTACTTGAGGGTCAAACGCCCATCGAACAATAGTATTCGGATTGGTGTGAAGCAATTCATCGACATATGTGGGCAATTCTTCCAAGTTGCTTTGCCAAGTTCCAAACAAACGTTCAATTGCAATGCGCCTTGAATTTCAAGCCTTTGCGTAAGAGATATCCATTTTCCAAACTTTTTTTACGTGAGTTTAGATGTGTTTAACCTCATACGCAATATCTTGACTAATATAAGATATAATATCAGTAGCAATTATGCTAGAAGTTAAGCAACGATTGTTGTTACTTTGCACGCTTCCATAACAAATGTGTCCCTCAAACCATTTTGTAATTTTCCACACATTATCCTTATTTTTCATTGTAGCAGCTACCAACCAAGGACATCGTCTATTTTGGTTTGGACCATTGTAATGAGGACTGTTTGTGTAACAAATTGCTTTATAATATTTTTGCCTGCTATCTTCAACAAATATTTCTCTCTGTCGGTCGATATTTCAATTCCTAACAGCGGATACAAGTTCTTCTTTATTTCTGAAAACCATTCGTTTTCTAATTACACCGTCATCGTTATAACAATCCCATCCTAGCCCGTCATCCTCATCGAACGCAGATCGACCAGAATCTTCTTCAACATTAAGAAACCCGCAATGATGGTTCACAATAGGTTAGATCGGTCTCTCGATCAGGTTTTGATCATCTTCAGATATATCACCTTCAACAATATAATTCTCTACGGAACCATCACTCGGTGTTGACGCACCATCGTCGGAATTTACTTCTTTATTTTGTTCTTCACCCACCTCTTCATCTTCATCTTCATCGTCATCTACAAACACACCTCCCGATTGAGATGTGGATGCACCACCGGCCCCAGTTTGTGTAACTTGAGAAGACTGAATTACACTTTGTAACTGATCAACAAAATCGGATCCTTGTGTTGGAAAGACTTGCTCAAACTGAATTTCAATTTGACCAACGTAACGTGCATTTTGACCTGCCAAAAAATACATTGATTCCAAAGACCTATCGTCGTGAATTTCAGTCGGACACGCATTAACAAAGTAATCATTCCACATAATCATCTTCAATGTATGTGTTCTTGGATCAGCACCCACACATTTATAAGCCATTTTGTTTAACTGCATGCAATAAATCTTTTGGTATAGTGAAAAACTGGTTCTAAGTGATGTTTCATCACCAGTTAACCACCCATTTTGAAATGTAATTCTACCACCCCAAATAAAATGAACCATAAAACCAGTAAATTCGGCCATTATATGTGATGAATATAATGATGTTTTAGTGTTTTCAGTAATATGAGGATGTGTTTTAGAGATTAAAGAACAAGATGTAATCACAATGGAATTGAGATTAATTGATTCCAATCATAGCTCTATAAATTAAATTTTTGGCTGGAAAATTCAAATGCACACTCAAACAATGACATGATAGATTGCAGCTTTGCAGTAATAATACACTGAAAAATACAGTAATAATACACTGAAAAAACTGAAAAAAGCAGTAAATATCAACGTCCAAACCGTCATTTGAAAGGCCAGTTTGCAGTGAATATCAGTATCTGTCAGAAATGTATACGTTTAGGGTTTATGAGGAACCAAGCCGGAAAATGAAATGCCGGTTTGGAACTTGAATGACAAACCGATGTTTCAAACGTCGGTTTACCTATTTCTATAATATTTTTTTTTTGAAAAACCATTTATGTAATTACTCTAACAAAAAAAACCATTTTAAAAAAAAAATCCCGAGAGGCCACCGTAGGATACCGAAGGGACCCGCCCGAGGCAATAATCCATTTTAGAAAAGCTTTTTATATGACAACGAATCACTTAAGATGTGCCGTCGTTTCCATCCCTATTGTAGTGACCTAAACTTTTCCATGTTTATATATATATATATTAAATAAAATTGTTATTTACATGATTAAGTGTTTCCAACATGTTAAGCAATCAAACTTGTTAAGACTTGATTAATTGAAATAGGTTTCATATAGACAATTGACCACCCAAGTTGACCGGTGATTCACGAACGTTAAAACTTGTAAAAACTATACGATGACATATATATGGTTATATATATAGTTAACATGATTTTATTATAAGTATGTATCTCATTAGGTATTTTAACAATGAGTTATATACATAAAAATGAGACTATTAATTTAAGAAACTCGAAAACGATAGATATAACGATTATCGTTATAACAACGTCTTACTAGGTACATATGAATCATATTAAGATATTGATACACTTGGTTAATTATGTTAAATGATAAGTAAATATATTATTAAGTGTATTGACAATGAAATACATATGTAAAAATAAGACTACTAACTTAATGATTTCGAAACGAGACATATATGTAACGATTATCGTTGTAACGACATTTAACTGTATATACATCATACTAAGATATATTATATATCATAATATCATGATAATATAACAATTTAACACCTCATTTGTTATAATAAACAATGGGTTAACAACATTCAACAAGATCGTTAACCTAAAGGTTTCAAAACAACATTTACATGTAACGACTAACGATGACTTAACGACTCAGTTAAAATATATATACATGTAGTGTTTTAATATGTATTCATACACTTTTGAAAGACTTCAAGACACTTATCAAAATACTTCTACTTAACAAAAATTCTTACAATTACATCCTCGTTCAGTTTCATCAACAATTCTACTCGTATGCACCCGTATTCGTACTCGTACAATACACAGCTTTTAGATGTATGTACTATTGGTATATACCTTCCAATGATCAGCTCTTAGCAGCCCATGTGAGTCACCTAACACATGTGGGAACCATCATTTGGCAACTAGCATGAAATATCTCATAAAATTACAAAAATATGAGTAATCATTCATGACTTATTTACATGAAAACAAAATTACATATCCTTTATATCTAATCCATACACCAACGACCAAAAATACCTACAAACACTTTCATTATTCAATTTTCTTCATCTAATTGATCTCTCTCAAGTTCTATCTTCAAGTTCTAAGTGTTCTTCATAAATTCCAAAAGTTCTAGTTTCATAAAATCAAGAATACTTCCAAGATTGCAAGTTTACTTCCAAGTTTTCTAAATCCATTCCAAGTAATCATCCAAGATCAAGAAACCTTTGTTACTTACAGTAGGTTATCTTTCTAATACAAGGTAATAATCATATTCAAACTTTAATTCAATTTCTATAACTATAACAATCTTATTTCGAGTGGAAATCTTACTTGAAATTGTTTTCGTGTCATGATTCTGCTTCAAGAACTTTCAAGCCATCCAAGGATCCTTTAAAGCTAGATCTATTTTTAACATTTCCGGTAGGTTTATCCAAGGAACTTGAGGTAGTAATGATGTTCATAACATCATTCGATTCATACATATAAAGCTATCTTATTCAAAGCTTTAAACTTGTAATCACTAGAACATAGTTTAGTTAATTCTAAACTTGTTCGCAAATAAAAGTTAATCCTTCTAACTTGACTTTTAAAATCAACTAAACACATGTTCTATATCTATATGATATGCTAACTTAATGATTTAAAACCTGGAAACACGAAAAACACCGTAAAACCGGATTTACGCCGTCGTAGTAACACCGCGGGCTGTTTTGGGTTAGTTAATTAAAAACTATGATAAACTTTGATTTAAAAGTTGTTATTATGAGAAAATGATTTTTATTATGAACATGAAACTATATCCAAAAATTATGGTTAAACTCAAAGTGGAAGTATGTTTTCTAAAATGGTCATCTAGACGTCGTTCTTTCGACTGAAATGACTACCTTTACAAAAACGACTTGTAACATATTTTTATGACTATAAACCTATACTTTTTCTATTTAGATTCATAAAATAGAGTTCAATATAAAACCATAGCAATTTGATTCACTCAAAACGGATTTAAAATGAAGAAGTTATGGGTAAAACAAGATTGGATAATTTTTCTCATTTTAGCTACGTGAAAATTGGTAACAAATCTATTCCAACCATAACTTAATCAACTTGTATTGTATATTATGTAATCTTGAGATACCATAGACACGTATACAATGTTTCAACCTATCATGTCGACACATCTATATATATTTCAGAACAACCATAGACACTCTATATGTGAATGTTGGAGTTAGCTATACAGGGTTGAGGTTGATTCCAAAATATATATAGTTTGAGTTGTGATCAATACTGAGATACGTATACACTGGGTCGTGGATTGATTCAAGATAATATTTATCGATTTATTTCTGTACATCTAACTGTGGACAACTAGTTGTAGGTTACTAACGAGGACAGCTGACTTAATAAACTTAAAATATCAAAATATATTAAAAGTGTTGTAAATATATTTTGAACATACTTTGATATATATGTATATATTGTTATAGGTTCGTGAATCAACCAGTGGCCAAGTCTTACTTCCCGACGAAGTAAAAATCTGTAAAAGTGAGTTATAGTCCCACTTTTAAAATCTAATATTTTTGGGATGAGAATACATGCAGGTTTTATAAATGATTTACAAAATAGACATAAGTACGTGAAACTACATTCTATGGTTGAATTATCGAAATCGAATATGCCCCTTTTTATTAAGTCTGGTAATCTAAGAATTAGGGAACAGACACCCTAATTGACGCGAATCCTAAAGATAGATCTATTGGGCCCAACAAGCCCCATCCAAAGTACCGGATGCTTTAGTACTTCAAAATTTATATCATGTCCGAAGGAGGATCCCGGAATGATGGGGATATTCTTATATATGCATCTTGTTAATGTCGATTATCAGGTGTTCACCATATGAATGATTTTTATCTCTATGTATGGGATGTGTGTTGAAATATGAAATCTTGTGGTCTATTGTTACGATTTGATATATATAGGTTAAACCTATAACTCACCAACATTTTTGTTGACGTTTAAAGCATGTTTATTCTCAGGTGAATACTAAGAGCTTCCACTGTTGCATACTAAAATAAGGACAAGATTTGGAGTCCATGTTTGTATGATATTGTGTAAAAACTGCATTCAAGAAACTGATTTCGATGTAACATATTTGTATTGTAAGCCATTATGTAATGGTCGTGTGTAAACAGGATATTTTAGATTATCATTATTTGATAATCTACGTAAAGCTTTTTAAACCTTTATTTATGAAATAAAGGTTATGGTTTGTTTTAAAAATGAATGCAGTCTTTGAAAACGTCTCATATAGAGGTCAAAACCTCGCAACGAAATCAATTAATATGGAACGTTTTTAATCAATAAGAACGGGACATTTCAGTTGGTATCCGAGCGTTGGTCTTAGAGAACCAAAAAATTTGCATTAGTGTGTCTTATCGAGTTTTTTAGGATGCATTAGTGAGTCTGGACTTCGACCGTGTTTTCTTTAAAAATGATTGCTTAACATTTTTGTTGGAAACTATATATTATTAACATGTATATATTATGTGATATATTAATCTCTTAACATGTTTGATATTGTGTGATAGATGTCTACCTCTAGCACAAATCCCATTGACTCACCTAATAATAACGAAGAGTCGAATATATATTGGACTGATTCACAAGTTCCCAAAGAGGGACCTGAAGAAGAATCAGAACCAGAAGAAGAATCAGAACCGGAAGAGGAGGAACCGGAGGAGGAAATAGAACCGGTGGGGCAAATAATAAAACGGTTAAGTAAAAGAAAATCCTCAACCAACCGACCAAGGTTAATTATGGTCAATGGTATTTCCGCCAAGGAAGCAAAATATTGGGAGGATTACCAATTCTCAGATGAATCGAATTCCGACGAGAATTCCGATGATGTTATAGAAATTACCCCAACTGAATTTAAAAAAAGCAAAAGAAAATAATAAGGGAAAGGGCATAAAAATAGAGAAATCTAATTCCAACCCCGATGAACTTTATATGTATCGTCAACCCCCGAAGTCCTTAAGTTGTAACAATGACCCGGGAACCTCTAAACCACCAGGTTTTTCTAAACCGTTTTGGAAAACGACAGCTAGTATTAGGGGAACATCATATATCCCTAGAAACTTGGCAAAATGAACCAAAACCGAAGAAGAAGAAACGAGCGAGTCGGAATAAGATAGTTGTATTCGTGTGGTGTAATATATGTAATATAGTGTGCTTATGCTTTATGATATATGTAAAAATTGCTTGTATTAATAAGTATTTTTTTTATGAATCTAACTCTTGTCTATTTTACAGTTTAAAAACACAAAATGGATAGATAACCCAATATTTTAAGAGACCTACCCGGAGACATGATTGATGAAATCTTGTCTAGAGTCAGTCAGAATTCCTCGGCACAACTATTTAAGGCGAGATCAGTTTGTAAGACATTCGAAGAACGTTCCAAGAATGTCTTGGTTTATAAGAGACTTTCGTTTGAAAGATGGGGGATATCACATTGGGAAACCCATAAGTTACGATGTGTTTACTTTGACGCATATATTGCGGGGAACCCAAATGCTATTTTACGCAACGGGTTAAGAAATTATTTTGACTCAATGTATCCGAATATAGGACTTCATGATTTAGAAAAAGAGGCTAACATGCAACATAAAGAAGCATGCTATGCTTACGGGTTAGTAATGTTCGCTTCTCACCAAAGTGAGAAAAAGAACATCGGGCTACAGCTATTAAACAAAACGTTTCCACAAGTGACGGAGTCGGTAATTGGGGTAAGAAATGAGGTTTTTAGGTTATTACGAGACTGTTGGTCATTATGTAACCCTCGTCCCTTTGACGACGTTACAACACGCTGTCTTATCAACGGCCATAACGGTTATGTTCCACAAGACCAAGGATGGGAAGTAGTCCTAGTAAAACCAGAATGCATGACTTGTTTCTGGACGTATGAATTACGTGTCTTTATTGCCTTTGCTGAACGACTTGTGTACTAGCTAGAATTATCTTTACAACTATCTTGTATCAAAGTTATTGTGTGCTATATTTCATGCTTTATGTAAAATAAGCAGTATTGTAAGTTTGTAAAATATTGTATAAAAGTTTGAACGCGAAATATTATTATAATCAGTTTTTCATATAGAATTGTAGTAGTTGAATTGTATATTAGCTACAAAGTATGAACTTAACGGGTAGGTACTACCCGAATTTAAACTTATAAAACGCTAATATGAAGAAAAAGCTTTTATAAATGAGTTCATATTATGCTACGAAATACTATTAACTACTCTTAATATTCTGTATGATTAACTTGTTCCATTTGACTATTTTGAAGGAAATGGCACCGACTACTCGACACACCGTGAATATGAATGAAGAGGAATTCCGTACTTTTCTAGCTTCAAACATAGCCGCAGTACAGGTTGCGCTACATACCAACAATAACCTTGGATCTAGCAGTACAGGAAATCGTGTAGGATGCACCTACAAAGAATTCACTGCCTGCAAACCATTGGAATTTGATGGAACCGAAGGACCGATCGGATTGAAACGGTGGACCGAGAAGGTCGAATCGGTGTTTACCATAAGTAAGTGTATTGAAGAGGACAAAGTGAAGTACGCTATGCATACCTTCACAGGTTCTGCGTTAACATGGTGGAATACCTATCTAGAGCAAGTGGGACAAGATGATGCGTACGTACTACCGTGGTCAGCATTCAAGCACTTGATGAACGAGAAGTACCGTCCCAGAACCGAGGTCAATAAGCTCAAGACAGAACTTAGAGGGTTACGAACCCAAGGATTTGATATTACCACGTACGAAAGACGATTCACAGAATTGTGCCTATTGTGTCCGGGAGCGTTCGAAGATGAGGAACAGAAGATCGACGCGTTTGTGAAAGGATTACCGGAAAGAATCCAAGAAGATATAAGTTCACATGAGCCCGCCTCCATACAACAGGCATGTAGAATGGCTCACAAACTAGTGAACCAGATTGAGGAAAGAATTAAAGAACAGACGGCTGAAGAGGCCAATGTGAAGCAAGTCAAAAGAAAGTGGGAGGAAAACGGTGATAAGAATCACCAATACAACAACAACAGCAATTACAATAATAATCGCAACAATTATCCCAACAATCGCAACATCAATCGCAACTATAACAAACGGCCCAACAACAACAACAACAACAACAATGGCAACTACAACAATCGTCCCAACAACAATAACAACCGCAACAACAACAACAATCAGAAGCAGCTATGCCAAAGGTGTGAAAAGTATCACTCAGGGTTCTGCACCAAATTTTGCAACAAGTGTAAAAGAAATGGTCATAGCGCGGCGAAGTGTGAGGTCTACGGACCAGGGGTTAACAGAACGAAAGAAACACATGGTGTCGGAACTAGTAATGGCGGAGCAAGTAGTGCCGGAGCAAGTTATGCCAATGTAGTTTATTATAAATGTGAAAAACCGGGCCACATTATTAGAAATTTCCCGAACCAGGAGAACACGAATGGACAAGGCCGTGGAAGAGTTTTCTATATTAATGCGGAAGAGGCACAGGAAGACCCGGAGCTTGTTAGGGGTACTTTTCTTATTGACAATAAATCTACTTACGTTTTATTTGATTCGGGTGCGGATAGAAGCTATATGAGTAGAGATTTTTGTGCTAAATTAAGTTATCCATTGACGCCGTTGGATAGTAAATTTTTACTCGAATTAGCAAATGGTAAATTAATTTCAGCAGATAATATATGTCGGAATCGAGAAATTAAACTGGTTAGCGAAACATTTAAGACTGACTTGATACCAGTAGAGTTAGGGAGTTTTGATGTGATAATCGGTATGGACTGGTTGAAAGAAGTGAAAGCAGAGATCGTTTGTTACAAAAATGCAATTCGCATTATACGAGAAAAAGGAAAACCCTTAATGGTGTACGGAGAAAAGGGCAACACAAAGCTACATCTTATTAGTAATTTGAAGGCACAAAAACTAATAAGAAAAGGTTGCTATGCTGTTCTAGCACACATCGAGAAAGTACAAACTGAAGAAAAGAGCATCAATGATGTTCCCGTCGCAAAAGAATTTCTCGATGTATTTCCGAAAGAATTACCGGGATTACCCCCACATCGATCCGTTGAATTTCAAATAGATCTTGTACCAGGAGCTGCACCAATAGCTCGTGCTCCTTACAGACTCGCACCCAGTGAAATGAAAGAACTGCAAAGCCAATTACAAGAACTTTTAGAGCGTGGTTTCATTCGACCAAGAACATCACCGTGGGGAGCTCCTGTTTTGTTTGTCACGAAGAAAGATGGTACATTCATGTTGTGTATCAACTACCGAGAGTTGAACAAACTTACCATCAAGAACCGCTACCCACTACCGAGAATCGACGACTTATTTGATCAACTACAAGGCTCGTCTGTTTATTCAAAGATTGACTTACGTTCCGGGTATCATCAAATGCGGGTGAAAGAAGATGATATTCCAAAGACTGCTTTCAGAACACGTTACGGTCATTACGAGTTTATGGTCATGTCGTTTGGTTTAACTAATGCACCAGCTGTGTTCATGGACCTTATGAACCGAGTGTGTGGACCATACCTTGACAAGTTTGTCATTATTTTCATTGATGACATACTTATTTACTCAAAGAATGACAAAGAACACGGTGAACATTTGAGAAAGGTGTTAGAAGTATTGAGGAAGGAAGAATTGTACGCTAAGTTTTCAAAGTGTGCATTTTGGTTGGAAGAAGTTCAATTCCTCGGTCACATAGTGAACAAAGAAGGTATTAAGGTGGATTCGGCAAAGATAGAAACTGTTGAAAAGTAGGAAACCCCGAAAACTCCGAAACACATACGCTAGTTTTTAGGACTAGCTGGTTACTACAGAAGGTTCGTCCAAGACTTTTCCAGAATAGCAAAACCCTTGACTGCATTAACGCATAAAGGGAAGAAATTTGAATGGAAGGATGAACAAGAGAAAGCGTTTCAGTTATTGAAGAAAAAGCTAACTACGGCACCTATATTGTCATTGCCTGAAGTTAATGATGATTTTGTGATTTATTGTGACGCATCAAAGCAAGGTCTCGGTTGTGTATTAATGCAACGAACGAAGGTGATTGCTTATGCGTCTAGACAATTGAAGATTCACGAGCAAAATTATACGACGCATGATTTGGAATTAGGCGCGGTTGTTTTTGCATTAAAGACTTGGAGGCACTACTTATATGGGGTCAAAAGTATTATATATACCGACCACAAAAGTCTTCAACACATATTTAATCAGAAACAACTGAATATGAGGCAGCGTAGGTGGATTGAATTGTTGAATGATTACGACTTTGAGATTCGTTACCACCCGGGGAAGGCAAATGTGGTAGCCGACGCCTTGAGCAGGAAGGACAGAGAACTCATTCGAGTAAAATCTATGAATATAATGATTCACAATAACCTTACTACTCAAATAAAGGAGGCGCAACAAGGAGTTTTAAAAGAGAAAAATTTAAAGGATGAAATACCCAAAGGATCGGAGAAGCATCTTAATATTCGGGAAGACGGAACCCGGTATAGGGCTGAAAGGATTTGGGTACCAAAATTTGGAGATATGAGAGAAATGGTACTTAGAGAACCTCATAAAACCAGATACTCAATACATCCTGGAACGGGGAAGATGTACAAGGATCTCAAGAAACATTTTTGGTGGCCGGGTATGAAAGCCGATGTTGCTAAATACGTAGGAGAATGTTTGACGTGTTCTAAGGTCAAAGCTGAGCATCAGAAACCATCAGGTCTACTTCAACAACCCGAAATCCCGGAATGGAAATGGGAAAACATTACCATGGATTTCATCACTAAATTGCCAAGGACTGCAAGTGGTTTTGATACTATTTGGGTAATAGTTGATCGTCTCACCAAATCAGCACACTTCCTGCCAATAAGAGAAGATGACAAGATGGAGAAGTTAGCACGACTGTATTTGAAGGAAGTCGTCTCCAGACATGGAATACCAATCTCTATTATCTCTGATAGGGATGGCAGATTTATTTCAAGATTCTGGCAGACATTACAGCAAGCATTAGGAACTCGTCTAGACATGAGTACTGCCTATCATCCACAAACTGATGGGCAGAGTGAAAGGATGATACAAATGCTTGAAGACATGCTACGAGCATGTGTTATTGATTTCGGAAACAGTTGGGATCGACATCTACCGTTAGCAGAATTTTCCTACAACAACAGCTACCATTCAAGCATTGAGATAGCGCCGTTTGAAGCACTTTATGGTAGAAAGTACAGTTCTCCAATTTGTTGGAGTGAAGTGGGGGATAGACAGATTACGGGTCCAGAGATAATACAAGAAACTACCGAGAAGATCATTCAAATTCAACAAAGGTTGAAAACCGCCCAAAGTCGACAAAAGAGCTACGCTGACATTAAAAGAAAAGATATAGAATTTGAAATTTGAGAGATGGTCATGCTTAAAGTTGCACCTTGGAAAGGCGTTGTTCGATTTGGTAAACGAGGGAAATTAAATCCAAGGTATATTGGACCATTCAAGATTATTGATCGTGTCGGACCAGTAGCTTACCGACTTGAGTTACCTCAACAACTCGCGGCTGTACATAACACTTTCCACGTCTCGAATTTGAAGAAATGTTTTGCTAAAGAAGATCTCACTATTCCTTTAGATGAAATCCAAATCAACGAAAAACTTTAATTTATCGAAGAACCCGTCGAAATAATGGATCGTGAGGTTAAAAGACTTAAGCAAAACAAGATCCAATTGTTAAGGTTCGACGGAATGCTCGTAGAGGACCCGAGTTCACCTGGGAATGAGAAGATCAGATGAAGAAGAAATACCCGCATTTATTTCCAGAAGATACGTCAACACCTCCAACTGCTTAAAATTTCGGGACGAAATTTATTTAACGGGTAGGTACTGTAGTGACCCGAACTTTTCCATGTTTATATATATATTAAATAAAATTTTTATTTACATGATTAAGTGTTTACAACATGTTAAGCAATCAAACTTGTTAAGACTTGATTAATTGAAATAGGTTTCATATAGACAATTGACCACCCAAGTTGACCGGTGATTCACGAACGTTAAAACTTGTAAAAACTATACGATGACATATATATGGTTATATATATATAGTTAACATGATTTTATTATAATTATGTATCTCATTGGGTATTTTAACAATGAGTTATATACATAAAAATGAGACTATTAATTTAAGAAACTCGAAAACGATATATATAACGATTATCGTTATAACAACGTCTTACTAGGTACATATGAATCATATTAAGATATTGATACACTTGGTTAATTATGTTAAATGATAAGTAAATATATTATTAAGTGTATTGACAATGAAATACATATGTAAAAATAAGACTACTAACTTAATGATTTCGAAACGAGACATATATGTAACGATTATCGTTGTAACGACATTTAACTGTATATACATCATACTAAGATATATTATATATCATAATATCATGATAATATAACAATTTAACATCTCATTTGTTATAATAAACAATGGGTTAACAACATTCAACAAGATCGTTAACCTAAAGGTTTCAAAACAACATTTACATGTAACGACTAACGGTGACTTAACGACTCAGTTAAAATGTATATACATGTAGTGTTTTAATATGTATTCATACACTTTTGAAAGACTTCAAGACACTTATCAAAATACTTCTACTTAACAAAAATGCTTACAATTACATCCTCGTTCAGTTTCATCAACAATTCTACTCGTATGCACCCGTACTCGTACTCGTACAATACACAGCTTTTAGATGTATGTACTATTGGTATATACACTCCAATGATCAGCTCTTAGCAGCCCATGTGAGTCACCTAACACATGTGGGAACCATCATTTGGCAACTAGCATGAAATATCTCATAAAATTACAAAAATATGAGTAATCATTCATGACTTATTTACATGAAAACAAAATTACATATCCTTTACATCTAATCCATACACCAACGACCAAAAACACCTACAAACACTTTAATTCTTCAATTTTCTTCATCTAATTGATCTCTCTCAAGTTCTATCTTCAAGTTCTAAGTGTTCTTCATAAATTCCAAAAGTTCTAGTTTCATAAAATCAAGAATACTTCCAAGATTGCAAGTTTACTTCCAAGTTTTCTAAATCCATTCCAAGTAATCATCCAAGTTCAAGAAACATTTGTTACTTACAGTAGGTTATCTTTCTAATACAAGGTAATAATCATATTCAAACTTTAATTCAATTTCTATAACTATAACAATCTTATTTCGAGTGGAAATCTTACTTGAAATTGTTTTCGTGTCATGATTCTGCTTCAAGAACTTTCAAGCCATCCAAGGATCCTTTGAAGCTAGATCTATTTTTCTCATTTCCAGTAGGTTTATTCAAGGAACTTGAGGTAGTAATGATGTTCATAACATCATTCGATTCATACATATAAAGCTATCTTATTCGAAGGTTTAAACTTGTAATCACTAGAACATAGTTTAGTTAATTCTAAACTTGTTGGCAAATAAAAGTTAATCCTTCTAACTTGACTTTTAAAATCAACTAAACACATGTTCTATATCTATATGATATGCTAACTTAATGATTTAAAACCTGGAAACACGAAAAACACCGTAAAACCGGATTTACGCCGTCGTAGTAACACCGCGGGCTGTTTTGGGTTAGTTAATTAAAAACTATGATAAACTTTGATTTAAAAGTTGTTATTTTGGGAAAATGATTTTTATTATGAACATGAAACTATATCCAAAAATTATGGTTAAACTCAAAGTGGAAGTATGTTTTCTAAAATGGTCATCTAGACGTCGTTCTTTCGACTGAAATGACTACCTTTACAAAAATGACTTGTAACTTATTTTTCCGACTATAAACCTATACTTTTTCTGTTTAGATTCATAAAATAGAGTTCAATATGAAACCATAGCAATTTGATTCACTCAAAACGGATTTAAAATGAAGAAGTTATGGGTAAAACAAGATTGGATAATTTTTCTCATTTTAGCTACGTGAAAATTGGTAACAAATGTATTCCAACCATAACTTAATCAACTTGTATTGTATATTATGTAATCTTGAGATACCATAGGCACGTATACAATGTTTTGACCTATCATGTCGATACATCTATATATATTTCGAAACAACCATAGACACTCTATATGTGAATGTTGGAGTTAGCTATACAGGGTTGAGGTTGATTCCAAAATATATATAGTTTGAGTTGTGATCAATACTGAGATACGTATACACTGGGTCGTGGATTGATTCAAGATAATATTTATCGATTTATTTCTGTACATCTAACTGTGGACAACTAGTTGTAGGTTACTAACGAGGACAGCTGACTTAATAAACTTAAAACATCAAAATATATTAAAAGTGTTGTAAATATATTTTGAACATACTTTGATATATATGTATATATTGTTATAGGTTCGTGAATCAACCAGTGGCCAAGTCTTACTTCCCGACGAAGTAAAAATCTGTGAAAGTGAGTTATAGTCCCACTTTTAAAATCTAATATTTTTGGGATGAGAATACATGCAGGTTTTATAAATGATTTACAAAATAGACACAAGTACGTGAAACTACATTCTATGGTTGAATTATTGAAATCGAATATGCCCCTTTTTATTAAGTCTGGTAATCTAAGAATTAGGGAACAGACACCCTAATTGACGCGAATCCTAAAGATAGATCTATTGGGCCCAACAAGCCCCATCCAAAGTACCGGATGCTTTAGTACTTCGAAATTTATATCATGTCCGAAGGAGGATCCCGAAATGATGGGGATATTCTTATATATGCATCTTGTTAATGTCGATTACCAGGTGTTCACCATATGAATGATTTTTATCTCTATGTATGGGATGTGTGTTGAAATATGAAATCTTGTGGTCTATTGTTACGATTTGATATATATAGGTTAAACCTATAACTCACCAACATTTTTGTTGACGTTTAAAGCATGTTTATTCTCAGGTGAATACTAAGAGCTTTCGCTGTTGCATACTAAAATAAGGACAAGATTTGGAGTCCATGTTTGTATGATATTATGTAAAAACTGCATTCAAGAAACTGATTTCGATGTAACATATTTGTATTGTAAACCATTATGTAATGGTCGTGTGTAAACAGGATGTTTTAGATTATCATTATTTGATAATCTACGTAAAGCTTTTTAAACCTTTATTTATGAAATAAAGGTTATGGTTTGTTTTAAAAATGAATGCAGTCTTTGAAAACGTCTCATATAGAGGTCAAAACCTCGCAACGAAATCAATTAATATGGAACGTTTTTAATCAATAAGAACGGGACATTTCACCTATGATGCTTCTACTTCCAAAACTAACACCTCTACTGCTGCTACCAATAACATTGACCCCGATGACCTTAAGTTGAGAGTTGAAAACCTAGAGAATATCGCCGAGTACCTATTGAAAGAGCTCCGGAAACCTAAATAGAGATGCTTTGTCTAACTTGTTCCACTTTACTAGATGCTATTTCATATTATTAATTATTACTTGGTATTTACACATACATTGTTTGATGTGGTTTTTCCTACTATTCATGGTTTTTACGTTATAACTTTTGGGATATGCAATTTGTTTTTAATGCATGATTAATAAATGAATAGCTTTACTGTTTAACTGGTTGGTTTACTGTTATTCTGTGATGCGTGTTAATTTGTTAATAACTGTTGAAAGCTGTTTACTATCACTACTAAGCACTACGTACCACTGCTACTACTAGAATCTTAACGATTTAATATTATTTACTATGCATCACTACCCGTTGCTAGTATATTTTTACGTATTGATTTCATTGACGCTAACCTGGCGTGTTATCTTGACCAGAAAAATAATGCCGCCAAAGAAGGTTACCCAAGCTGATGTCCTTCGTTGGATCGTCGAAGGTCTAACTGAAGCTGTGGCTGAACTCCGGAATGGAACCAACAGCAATCAACAGAACCAGGACAACCAGGATACCACCAACACTACCAACACTGACAACCAGCAACCCAACAATGTCAACACCAACACTAATCAAGGAGGACGCACGTATAAGGCCTCCACGAGCTGCGAGCCACACACATTCACTGGTACTGAAGGCTCAGTCGGCCTGACTCGTTGGTTCGAGAAGCTTGAGTCTGTTTTTCATATCAGCGGCTATATGGATGTTGATAGAACCAAGTTTGCATCTTGTAAGATGTCAGATGGTGCTTTAATGTGGTGGAATACGTATGCGAAGTCTGTAGGTATGGATCAATCTTTTGAAACTACATGGGGGATTTAAAACAGAGGATGATCGAAGAGTATTGTCCTTAAAATGAGATTGTTAAGATGGAGCGGGAACTCCAGAACTTGAAACTGGTTGGTACTAATTTAGCCAGCTATAATAGGAGATTCTTTGAACTTGCACTTATGTGTACGAATATGGTTACTCCCGAACGCCGAAAGATCACTTTGTATGTGAAAGGGTTAATGAAATGACCCTTCCATAATACTATAAACGAGGTACGTTATTCATTGGTCCCATAGCTAGGTATTTGACCTCTATATGATACGTTTTAGAAAATATTGCATTCGTTTCATAAAAAGCACACCATTATTATACATAATGCATGTTTTAAACAAATGGGCGATTATTTAAGGAATAATCCCCATATTACATTAATTTCCAAATACTACACACGTGACATAACAGTTGAATATAATACATGATAAAGGTTTTATTGAATGCAACACTTCATTTAAACAAAAGCATGAGACTCCATGCACAGCTTGCTCAAATAATGCAACATATATATTGTTCGAAAACTCTCTAAATTAGTAGTATGAAAATATATATATAATACCTTGTTAATATACTTAATGAGATATTTAATTATCATATTTTTAAATTAAATATATACATATATATATACATATATATAATTAATACAAGTTATGACGTTCGTGAATCGTAGGAATAAAAGGGTGGTCAAATGCTTATATAAAACTCTTTTCGGAGGTTCAAGACTTATTAAAATTCATTGCTTATCAAGTCAGAATTATTAAATCATGTAAATAGTATAATCAAGTAGGCGGAAAAATCCGGGTCGTCACAGTTAACTGAGAACATCCAGGGCGGTGTGACTTCTTCGAAGCCAAGGACTGTTCAAGAGGCCGTTGAGATAGCTCATGAGTTGATGGATCAAATTGAACAGCGAGGAAAGGCTCCTACATCAACTGAGACTAAGACCTTCGACAACAAGAGAAAGTGGAATAATAATAATAACAATAACAACAACTCTGGAAAGAACTACAACCATCAGCTTTACAAGAAACAGGATACCGCCAAGGGCAACACTAATACCCCATATACCAACTCTGGCAATAAGGGAAGATTTACGTTATGTAATAAATGCAATACGCATCACCCGGGAGATTGCGTAAAGAGGTGTGATAAGTGTAAGAAGAATGAACACTTGGCCGCGGAGTGTAAAGCTGGTTCAAATGTTTACTATGGATGCGGGAAAACTGGACATTTTAGAAAGGATTGCCCGACAGCAAGTAAGAGTGCTAAACCTGCTAGAGGAAGAGCTTTCAACATCAACTCCAGTGAAGCTTGTGATGATCCTAAGTTAGTCACGGGTATGTTTTTACTCGACAACCATCATGCTTACGTACTTTTTGATTCTGGAGCTGATAGGAGTTTTGTTTCTAGAGATTTTTGCCATAATCTTAAGATTCCTGTATCATCATTAGAAAACTTATACCCTATAGAACTAGGGAATGGTAATCTAATGAGAGCTGATAAGGTCTAACGTGATATTTTACTTTGAATTTGGTTGGAACGTCTTTTAGAATAGATGTGATACCGATTAAGCTGGGAAGTTTTGACCTTGTGGTTGGAATGGACTGGTTAGCTGAGAATAGAGCCGACATTATTTGCTACGAGAAAGCGATTCGCATTCCTGTTGCCGAAGATGAAACTTTGATGGTGTATGGAGAGTGAAGAAATACACCGCTACACTTCATTAATTATTTGAAGGCGCAGAAGCACATAAGAAAGGGTTGCCTTGCTATGCTGTTCACGTGAGCAAAACTGAACCTGAAGGCAAGAAATTCGAAGATTTGCTGATTGTTAGAGACTTTCCCGATGTTTTTTCGGATGAGCTACCCAGATTGCCACCGCATAGAGATGTAGAATTTCAGATTGACTTAATGCCTGGAGCGGCACCTATTTTCATGACCCGTCCTAATCCATCTGAACGAAGTCCATATCGATTATAAACATTTCACAATAGTTGATTACATTACGAGGTACTTGACCTCTATATGATACATTTTACAAATATTGCAATCGTTTTTAAAAGATAAACTTTCATTACATCGAAAGTTGACAGGCATACATTCCGTTTCATAATATATCAAACTATCAACGACTTAATAATAATCTTAATAAACTCAATGACTCGAATGCAACGTTTTTTGAAATATGTCATGAATGACTCTAAGTATTATCTCTAGAATGAGCTAATGCACAGCGGAAGATTTCTTTCATACCTGAGAATAAACATGCTTTAAAGTGTCAACCAAAAGGTTGGTGAGTTCATTAGTTTATCATAAACATTCATTTCCATCATTTTAATAGACCACAAGATTTCATTTTTCATAAATAACATTACACTCGCAAATGTATAAAAATCCATTCGTATGATGAACACCTGGTAACCGACATTAACATAATGCATATAGAATATCCCCCCCATACTCGCAAGTATGCCATAAATATTGGCAATCGTAATCACCATTTAAATCGAAGTACTAAAGCATTCCAAATTCCAGAATGGGGTTTGTTAGGCCCATAGATCTATCTTTAGGATTCGCGTCAATTAGGGGCCAATTCCCTAATTCTTAGGTTACCAGACTTGAAGGGGCAATATTCAGTGTAATAATCCAACCATACAATGTAGTTTTAAGTACTTGTGTCTATTTCGTAAAACAGTTATAAAAGCAGCGCATGTATTCTCAGTCCCAAAAATATATATTGCAAAAGCATTTAAAAAGGGAGCAAATGAAACTCACGATATAATATTTTGTAGTAAAAATATTCATACGACGATACTGAACAATGCAGGGTTGACCTCGGATTCTCGAACCTATATCATTCATATGTATATTAATACATATACTTGTAATCGAACAATTTCATATTATATATATATATATATATATATATATATATATATATATATATATATATATATATATATATATATATATATATTTAATTTGTGTATATATTCCAAAATATTAATATTTATATGATTTTATTAATATATATAACTTATTATTTTAAAAATACCTAATTTGTTATATATAAATATTTATATATAGATTGTTAATATGATTAATACATATTAATATATAATATTACTTTTAAGTATAGTTTTGTATAAATAATGTTTATTTGGTAAAATAACATTTATAATAGTAACAAAAATCGTATTTGATTACGATGATAGCAAAACTGATAATAATTCTAATTATAGTAATGTTATTAGTAATGATAATCATAATACTAATAATAATAATAACTATAAAATTAATAATTTCACTGTTAATGATAATTGTGATAATGATTTTTTTAATTGCATATTAATTATACTCATGATAATATAAATAATATTACTTATAATCATATTGGTGATAGTAATAATAATAATAATCTTATTATTAATTTTAATGATGATAATAATATCTTATAGTATGATAGTTATAGTAATACTTAACTTATCAATAAAAATAATAGTAATTATGTAACTCTTATTACTAATGTCAATATTAACAATAATACTCTTGTTAATAATAATAATAATTCATAAATAATACTAATACTATTATTAATGATGATACTAATAATATTTAGTGATAAATCTAGTAATGATAATGATAATAATATTAATAATAATACTAATTATATTATTAATCTTAGTATGTGTAATAAAAATTGTAATTATTAATAATAGCAATAACAATAACATTATGTTAATAATTATAATAACAATAATAATAATAATAATAATAATAATAATAATAATAATAATAATAATAATAATAATAATAATAATAATAATAATAATAATAATAATAATAATAATAATAATAATAATAATAATAATAATAATAATAATAATAATAATAATGAAAATGAAAATAAAAATTTTTAAAAGAAAAACTACCTTTAAAAGCCTTTAATAAAAAGAATGCACCAAGTGAGGATCGAACCCGAGACCTCTCGCACCCCAACAAACACATAAACCATCACACTGCTTCTTAAATTTCTGATTTAATACAGAATTCAATTCTATATAACTGGTAAACTGTGTTCTTCACCTTTTTCAAAACAATTAATCGACCAGAATCGAAATCATTTAATCAGTGAATTGTTTAATTGATTTTAGGACTTTCAAACAAAACTAAATAATTTATAAACATTGATTTAATTTATCAGACATAAGAAAAACAGAAATCAAAAGTAAAACAACGAAATAGTTCGTTTATAAACCCAAACATTGATTCAATAATTACGATTGTTTTAAACTTCGATCTCAACATGAAAGTGGTAGTAAATCATTCCTAGAAACTCTTTGAATCCTCAATTGAATCTGAAACATCAAATTGAATTCGAATTTCGCGATGAACAAATTTTTTGACTTTTTGAAATTGAACTTTGACTCGAAAATTCGTACTCGATATAAAAAATTGGAATTTGATATTTTGAAGATAGTATAAGTATACAATTCCTAACAAAACTGCATTTATACATTTTGAAATTTGATTCGGATTCGAGACTTGGCTAAAAAGATGAGGAACAGAGCAGTTCGAGCTTTTTTAAAAAAAAATAATTTAATTCTTCAAGTATAATTCGAATTATATTAGGAGAAGGTTATATAGAGGATAAAGGATATCATTACAGTTCAATTGACTTAATCAACGTTTGTTTTCTATTTCAATTGGTACGATCGAATATAATTTATCAGAAAAAAATTAAATCAGTTTTATAATTTTAACTAATTGGTACGATTTGATTCTTCATGTCTAACAATTTGGAAGATATAAACAAAATCGTTTACAGTAGATAGCTACGTGAACTGATTCCAATCACTTATCTGATTCTCTAAGTTTGTAAATAATCGGTATTATTTATTAAATAAGTAGATTAATAATATTATTAATAATAATAATTATATATATATACTAATAATAATAATTAATAATAATATTATCAATTATGATAATAATAATAAAAATCAATAATGATGATTATATTTAAAAAAATTTGGTAATTATAAAAGTAATAATAATAATAATAATAATAATAATCATAATAATAACTGCAATTATAATTTTACTAATAATAATGATATCAATAATATTAATATAATGATGTAACAATTTAAGTATATCAAATATATTAACATAATAATATTCATAATACTGATATTTATTATTTATTTTATTAATAAAGAATGGAATAATAACAATATTCATATATTAATTATATTTTAGCTTGTAATAAAATTTAATATATTAATATTACATATTATTAATTATTTATCATTTAATAATTACATCTTTACATAATAACACATAATATTGATACCTTTTATATATAATCCAGTATATATATCATAATAATTATTTATAGAATTCATATACATTTATATATAGCTTTAATAACCAATTTATTATCTTGTATATTATTTTACGTACTTATACTTAATCTTAATGATCAATTTTATTTTATTATTTTAATTCATTATACCCAGATATATATATATATATATATATATATATATATATATATATATATATATATATATATATATATATATATATATATATATATATACACACACACATACATACATATATATATATATAGTTATTTACAAACAATTGTTCGTGAATCGTCGGGAATAGTCAAAGAGTAACGAATCCATGTAAATAGTTCAAAATTTTGAGATTAAATTTAATAGACTTTGCTTATCATGTCGAAACCATAATAAGATGTGGTTTAAATTTGGTCGGAAATTTCCGGGTCGTCACAGTACCTACCCGTTAAAGAAATTTCGTCTCCGAAATTTGATAGAGGTCGTCATGGCTAACAATGAGAATGTTATTATGACAATTATAGATTTTTTATCATGTTCAGGAAGTATGGATAAAATAATTCGATTACTCGAAGCGTATGAGTGAAGTTATCATAAATGAATGAAATAAGATAGTAGTGATTCGTCATGTCTTTTGACGTCATCGCAATTGATCTCCAGATTAAAGAAAATCTTTGTAATCTATATTGGATTTGATTCTTCGGCGATTAAGGAAATTATGATCCCCTTCGATTTAATGCGATAATCCATCTCGATTTCTCCGTCAGAAATTTTACTATAAATCCACCTCCTTCATTTCCTTACAACTCACACCTTCTATTCTTTCTCGCTCAATTCATACTTTAAAGTATTCGTCAATATGCTTCATCCAGTGCTAATTCTTGATATACTCCTCACTTTCATATCTGTCGTTCTTCTTTTTCATCTTCCTCCGAAAGAATCTATTTACTTCTTCTATACACTTGGTTTTATAGCGTTTTTAGTTCTCCCGTACCTTTATGTTGCTATTTGCATTGATATATACGGGTTGTAATTTCCAGGTTGTCGTTGGGTTTTATATCTTCCCTTATATTTCAAAGTCCCTGCTTCTGTCTTCTATAATCATTGACATCCGCAGTAATGCTCTCTTTTATTTGCTGCGATTTATACCCAAATTTCTGTTTCAGAGCTTTGTCCTTTCGTTTCTTCTTCTTGCGATTAAGCACTGCTTGTAATGGTCCAGAATTCGCAGATATAAATTTCAGAATGAACATTGTTAATGTTCTAAGAAATAAATGGTAATGGCACGATCTTGATTTGTTAAATTACCAGAATACCCTGGAAAGGACCGAATCATCAAGAAAATATTTTCTTGATATTTTAGAGATTAAATAGAATACAAGAGTTGTGTGACATAACACATGATGACGTTATGATCTGTGAATCATCACGTTCCATTTAGAAACTCAACATGACTTACTGTAATATAATCACGTTGATCAAGTGTCATTATATTATACTAACTCATGCTTCAGTTCTCAACACTACTTCAAAAATATTCTTATTTTAAACTCGAATGTTTCAGAATTTAGAAACTAAAATAGTTTCTTTTATGATGTAACACATATAGCGCGAAGAGATAATTGATTTCAGATAAAAATGATTACGGAAATATCTTCAGAAATATGGAGGATATTTATAATGGAAGATACGATGATATCCTAGGGTTTCTAATATCAGAGAATGATGAAGAATATTATCCGCAAGGGTTTACAGTCAAGAGCAAGGTATTCTTTAATGACTTCAACAGATACTGAATCATTTGGATTCTTTAAAGACAGGTTCAGCCCTTGTGATTTGTCCATAGTCTCCTTCATACTTTACTTAATCCGTTTTCCAGTTCCAAAACTTCTCTTTTTCTGAGCTTTGCCAATACACTATTCTTTATCATCAAACTTTTTACTGTTAAGATCGTTTACAATTTTTGCTGCTTCATCGGCATTTTTCAAAATTTCGAGAACTGGTTCGCAGTTTAGGGTGTTTTCAGAAACTTCACATTCGAAATATGTAAGTCCAGGAAATAGACGTTATATGTATATATAACTGTTGATGTAGACATGCTGCGCGATTTCAAAATACTGATTGCTAATTCTCGGTAATTGATATAGTAATTCTCGTTATAAGATGTAAATGAGTAAATGATAGGGTTTCACTGAATGTAATGAATTTTCGGAAAGTCCAAAATCAATGAAGTTGCTGGTAAGTTTACTGCTAATGTGGTAGAATATAAACAGTTCCTCGGTAACGATGACGAAAGGCAACTTATATATCAAGGTTCTAATAGAGCTTATTCGAATGAAAAGTCGAAATTTATTTGCTGAAGCTGTGACAAAACTGTCTAATTTGAAAAGGAATTGCAAAGATTTTTTTTTTTTTTTTTTTTTTAATAACAACGCCAAAGGAGCTAGCACAGATACGTATTAACCGTTTACTCAAATTCTGAATGTTTTCAAGTGCATAACTATATGTATCAATCTTTCCTTCCGTAGATGAAGTGTCGTTGGTTCATCCTCTCGATTGAGGTGTTTTCAAGAATCATGAAAGGTGTGAACGCAGATCGTAATCGTCAAGATACAAATGAGGTTTAAGATGAAATCAAGTGGCAAACTTGAAGAAATATTTAGTTTCATATGTTATAATCAATATTTTAATTCATTTTAATTGTCCAATGTTGGCAGTCCACAGTTAACAGTCCAATAATTCATATATAGTTTAATATATAATATTCAAATTAATTAATACGTATCGTGACCCGTGTACATGTCTCAGACTCGATCACAACTCAAAGTATATATATTATTTAGAATCAACCTCAACCCTGTATAGCTAACTCGGTCATTACTGCATATAGAGTGTTTATGGTTATTCCAAATAATATATATAGATGCGTCGATATGATATGTCAAAACCTTGTATACATGTCCCGATATTTAAAGTGCGTAAAATAAATAACAGAAATTAAATGACGATAAATAAAATTGCGATAATATAAATTGCGATAATTAAATTGCAATAAATAAAATGTAATCAGTTAGCTAGGAACAGTTAGCTAGGAACAGTTAGCGTGGATTCTTAACAAAATTTCTCATAGTTAATTTGTTTGTTTCTAACAAATTTTATTTTGTTAAATGTTTTCTTCATTATGCCACTTTTTGGATTCTGATAGATCAAAATCCAAATATGAGATTGAATGAAAATGGTTATTTTGCGGTGAACGGATACGTATATCGGTGGTTATAAATAGGATAGTAAATGAATATTGAATTAGATTTGAAAGAATGTACAGTGTACTTATTAATGTGAAATCTAAATATTTCTCGAGTATTACCTACCCGTTAAAATATTTTCATCATTAACAGTTTGTACGAAATAAATTTTAATTACAATCTTTATGAAAAAATATATATACATATATATTTTCTTCAGATGTAATCATGGATTGAGTCAATATGATATTACAATCAATTGCTTTTCGGTTTGAGCTAGAATAAATAATCTCTAAGACTTTAGAGATTACATAATCGCTATGTAGAACGAAGGTAAATGATGTAGAACGATACGTAGGACGATGATTATACTCGAGATATAGAATGAGATGTTGAGGCATGGATTCTTGATGATACTGGTGCTGTTATTGATGGTACTGTTGGTACCGGTGATGTTGCTAAAGCTGGTAAATTTTACACCATATTCTCCAAATTTGTTTCTCGAGCTCGAAGTTCGTTGACTTCTTCTATTATTCCGGGATGATTGTCGGTCTGAGCGAGCGGATGAATGAGATTTAGAATTGTGGATAGAATATAATCATGGCGATATTCGGAAAATGAGTGTGAAAATGGTGTTTCGAATGGGTTCGCCGGTAAGTACTTCAGGTTCTTTGCCAAGAGTGCAGTTTGGTGGGTGGAAAGGATCACCTTCTTCTCGTCTCCATCGGTTAAGTCGACTACGAACCCATCAGATGAATTGATGATGGCTGATTGGTTGATTCATTCTGGTGACACTGCTTTCAGAGCTTAAGTGAAACTCCATATCGGAATAGCTGTCGGAATCCGAGGAATTTGAACTGGTTGAGGGATTTTTCGATAAGAAATAGATTATAGGATGTAGATTAGTACCCTGTAATACATAACTTACATATGCATATATAATACCAAAATCCCATAAGTTACGGAGGAATCTACGAAAGTTGTCAGGCAAAGGTAACAGTAACAGATACGCTAAGATACGATTTTATCTATACACTATCTATGCAATAGAGGCAGTAAGATGTGTCTAGACTTTAAGGATGATAAGCAAATAATTTTCGACACTAAATGATAAGCAAAGCTTTTGACAAGCAGACATGGTCGAAGTCCAGACCCACTAATGCATCTAAACAACTATCAGTTTGACACACTAATGCAAGACCTGGTTCGCTAAGACCACCGCTCTGATACCAACTTTCATGACCCGTCCTAATCCATCTGAACGAAGTCCATATCGATTATAAACGTTTCATAATAGTTGATTACATCGCGAGGTACTTGACCTCTATATGATACATTTTACAAACATTGCATTCGTTTTTAAAAGACAAACTTTCATTACATCGAAAGTTGACAGGCATACATTCCATTTCACAATATATCAAACTATCAACGACTTAATAATAATCTTAATAAACTCAATGACTCGAATTCAACGTCTTTTGAAATATGTTATGAATGACTCTAAGTATTATCTCTAGAATGAGCTAATGCACAGCGGAAGATTTCTTTCATACCTGAGAATAAACATGTTTTAAAGTGTCAACCAAAAGGTTGGTGAGTTTATTAGTTTATCATAAACATTCATTTCCATCATTTTAATAGACCACAAGATTTCATTTTTCATAAATAACATTACACTCGCAAGTGTATAAAAATCCATTCGTATGATGAACACCTGGTAACCGACATTAACATAATGCATATAGAATATCCCCCGCATACTCACAAGTATGCCATAAATATTGGCAATTGCAATCACCATTTAAATCGAAGTACTAAAGCATTCCAAATTCCAAAATGGGGTTTGTTAGGCCCATAGATCTATCTTTAGGATTCGCGTCAATTAGGGGCCATTTTCCTAATTCTTAGGTTACCAGACTTGAAGGGGCAATATTCGGTTTAATAATTCAACCATACAATGTAGTTTTAAGTACTTGTGTCTATTTCGTAAAACAGTTATAAAAGCAGCGCATGTATTCTCAGTCCCAAAAATATATATTGCAAAAGCATTTAAAAAGGGAGCAAATGAAACTCACGATACAATATTTTGTAGTAAAAATATTCATACGACGATACTGAACAATGCAGGGTTGACCTCGGATTCTCGAACCTATATCATTCATATGTATATTAATACATATACTTGTAATCGAACAATTTCATATATTATATATATATATATATATATATATATATATATATATATATATATATATATATATATATATATATATATATATATATATATATATATATATATATATATATTTAATTTGTGTATATATTCAAAAATATTAATATTTATATGATTTTATTAATATATATAACTTATTATTTTAAAAATACCTAATTTGTTATATATAAATATTTATATATAGATTGTTAATATGATTAATACATATTAATATATAAATATATAATATTACATTTAAGTATAGTTTTGTATAAATAATGTTTATTTGGTAAAATAACGTTTATAATAGTAACAAAAATCGTATTTGATTATGATGATAGCAAAACTGATAATAATTCTAATTATAGTAATGTTATTAGTAATGATAATAATAATACTAATACTAATAATAATAATAATAACTATAAAATTAATAATTTCACTGTTAATGATAATTGTGATAATGATTTTTGTAATTGCATATTAATTATACTCATGATAATATAAATAATATTACTTATAATCATATTGGTGATTTGGTGATAGTAATAATAATAATAATCTTATTATTAATTTTAATGATGATAATAATATCTTATAGTATGATAGTTATAGTAATACTTAACTTATCAATAAAAATAATAGCAATTATGTAACTCTTATTACTAATGTCAATATTAATAATAATACTCTTGTTAATAATAATAATAATAATTCAGAAATAATACTAATACTATTATTAATGATGATACTAATAATATTTAGTGATAAATCTAGTAATGAAAATGATAATAATATTAATAATAATACTAATTATATTATTAATCTTAGTATGTATAATAAAAATTGTAATTATTAATAATAGCAATAACAATAACATTATGTTAATAATTATAATAACAATAATAATAATAATAATAATAATAATAATAATAATAATAATAATAATAATAATAATAATAATAATAATAATAATAATAATAATAATAATAATAATAATAATAATAATAATAATGAAAATAAAAAATTTTAAAAGAAAAACTACCTTTAAAAGCCTTTAATAAAAAGAATGCACCAAGTGAGGATCGAACCCGAGACCTCTCGCACCCCAACAAACACATGAACCATCACACTGCTTCTTACATTTCTGATTAAAACAGAATTTAATTCTATATAACTGGTAAACCGTGTTCTTCGCCTTTTTCAAAACAATTAATCGACCAGAATCAAAATCATTTAATCAGTGAATTGTTTAATTGATTTTAGGACTTTCAAACAAAACTAAATAATTTATAAACGTTGATTTAATTTATCAGACATAAGAAAAACAGAAATCAAAAGTAAAACAGCAAAATAGCTCGTTTATAAACCCAAACATTGATTCAATAATTACGATTGTTTTAAACTTCGATCTCAACATGAAAGTGGTAGTAAATCGTTCCTAGAAACTCTATGAATCCTCAAATGATCCTAAAACATCAAATTGAATTCGAATTTCGCGATGAACAAATTCTTTGACTTTTTGAAATTGAACTTTGACTCGAAAATTCGTACTCGATATAAAAAATTGGAATTTGATATTTTGAAGATAGTTTAAATATACAGTTCCTAATAAACTGCATTTATACATTTTGAAATTTGATTCGGATTCGAGACTTGGCTAAAAAGATGAGGAACAGAGAAGTTCGAGCTTTTTTTAAAAAAAATAATTTAATTCTTCAAGTATAATTCGAATTGTATTAGGAGAAGGTTATATAGAGGATAAAGGATATCATTACAGTTCAATTGACTCAATCAACGTTTGTTTGCTATTTCAATTGGTACGATCGAATATAATTTATCAGAAAAAAATAAAATCAGTTTTATAGTTTCAACTAATTGGAACGATTTGATTCTTCATGTCTAACAATTTGGAAGATATAAACAAAATCGATTACAGTAGATAGCTACGTGAACTGATTCCAATCACTTATCTGATTCTATAAGTTTGTAAATAATCGGTATTATTTATTAAATAAGTAGATTAATAATATTATTAATAATAATAATTATATATATTTTAATAATAATAATATTATCAATTATGATAATAATAAAAATCAATAATAATGATTATATTTAAAAAAAATTTGGTAATTATAAAAGTAATAATAATCATAATCATAATAATAACTGCAATTATAATTTTACTAATAATAATGATATTAATAATGATATCAATAATATTAATATAATGATGTAACAATTTAAGTGTATCAAATATATTAACATAATAATATTCATAATACTGATATTTATTATTTATTTTATTAATAAAGAATGGAATAATAACAATATTCATATATTAATTATATTTTAGCTTGTAATAAAATTTAATATATTAATATTACATATTATTAATTATGTATCATTTAATAATTACATCTTTACATAATAACAAATAATATTGATACCTTTTATATATAATCCAGTATATATATCATAATAATTATTTATAGAATTCATATACATTTATATCTTGTATATTATTTTACGTACTTATACTTAATCTTAATGATCAATTATATATATATATATATATATATATATATATATATATATATATATATATATATATATATATATATATATATATATATATATATATATATATATATAGTTATTTACAAACAATTGTTCGTGAATCGTCGGGAATAGTCAAAGGGTAACGAATCCATGTAAATAGTTCAAAATTTTGAGATTCAATTTAATAGACTTTGCTTATCATGTCGAAACCATAATAAGATGTAGTTTAAATTTGGTCGGAAATTTCCGGATCGTCACACCTATAGCGCGCACCATATAGACTTGAACCTTCAGAATTACAAGAGCTGTCTAGTCGGTTATAAGAGCTTTTGGACAAAGGATTCATTTGACCGAGTTCTTCATCATGGGGAGCTCCAGTTATTTCTGTTAAGAAAAAGGATGGGTCAATTAGACTTTGTGTTGATTACAGGGAACTGAATAAGCTGACTATCAAGAATAGATATCCGTTACTGAGGATCGATGATTTGTTTGATCAGTTGCAAGGATCGGGATGTTACTATAAGATTGATCCGAGGTCAGATTAGTAAAGGAGACAGATATACCGAAGACAGTGTTTATAACACGCTATGGACATCATGAATTCACAGTAATGCCGTTTAGATTGATGAACGCACCGGCAGTGTTCATGGATCTCATGAACCGTGTGTGTAAGCCATATCTAGACAAGTTTTTTATTGTGTTTATTGATGATATTCTGGTACATACTCTAAGGACGAGAAGGAACATGAACAACATCTCCGTTTGCTAATTGAGATGCTCAGGAAGGAGCAGTTGTACGTGAAATTTTTGAAGTGTGACTTCTGGTTGTAAGAAGTTCAATTTTTGGGTCATATCATAGGTGTCAATGGTATTCAAGTTGATCCTGCAAAGATAGAAACGGTTAAGAAATGAGAGACTTTTAAGTCACCAACGCAGATTTGGCAATTCTTAGGTCTCGCCGGTTATTATAGAAGACTCATTGAGGGATTTTCTACTATTGCCCGACCGTTAACAGCATTGACTCACAAGGGTAAGAAGTATGAGTGGACTGAGCAACACGAGTCTGCATTTCAGTTGTTAAAACAGAAATTGACTACTGCTCCTATTTTGTCTTTATCCGAAGGAAATGAAGACTTTGTGATTTACTGTGATGCTTCACGACAGGGTTTTGGTTGCGTATTGATGCAGCAGAAGAAAGTGATTGCCTATGGATCACGACAACTGAAGGTACATGAACTGAATTACACTACGCGTGATTTGGAACTTGGTGCTGTGGTCTTTGCACAGAAGATGTGGAGACACTATTTGTATGGTACTAAGTTTACTGTTTTCACCGATTACAAGAGCTTGCAGCATATCTTCGACCAGAAACAACTCAACATGAGGCAGAGGCGTTGGGTAGAGCTATTGAACGATTACGATTGCGAGATCCGCTATCATCCTGGCAAGGCTAATGTCGTTGTAGATGCCTTAAGTAGGAAAGAGAAGGCTAAACCTCTCCGAGTTAGAGCACTGAATATGACTGCCCGAACAAACCTTACTTTTCAGATACGCGATGCACAACTTGAGGCATTGAAAAAAGGGAACATTGTTACTGAATCACTTAGGGGACTGGATAGGAAATTTGTCGTCAGAGAAGATGGATCTCGATACTTCGTAGACAGAATTTGGGTACCGAAGTTTGGTGGATTAAAGGAACTAGTGCTAGATGAGGCACACAAGACAAGATATTCTATTCACCGTGGATCTGACAAGATGTATCAAGATCTTAAGGCACTGTATTGGTGGCCTAACATGAAAGCTGACATCGCTACCTACGTCGAAAAGTGCTTGACTTGCGCTAAGGTCAAGGCTGAGCATCAGAAACCATCAGGACTGTTAACACAGCCAGAGATTCCCCAATGGAAGTGGGAATGTATTACCATGGATTTTACCATAAAGCTGCCGAAACGATGGGAGGTTACGACACCATTTGGGTTATTGTGGATCATCTCACTAAGTCAGCTCATTTTCTACCGATTAAAGAGACGGATAAGATGGAGAAGTTGGCACAGATTTACATCAAAGAAGTGATTTCATGACATGGAGTGCCGTTATCCATCATTTCTGACGGCTACAGCAGGTTTACATCTAGGTTCTGGCAATTATTGCATGATGCCATGGGAACTCGTTTAGACATGAGCACAGCGTATCATCCACAAACCGATGGACAGAACGAGAGAACCATCAAAACACTAGAAGACATGCTGAGAGCGTGTGTTATCGATTTCGGAAATGGATGGGATAAGCATCTACCACTAGTAGAAATCTCGTACAACAACAGTTACCATGCGAGCATAAAGGTTGCGCCTTTTGAAGTACTTTATGGCAGAAAGTGTAGATCTCCCGTATGTTTGACTGAGATAGGGGATAGTCAACTGACTGGTCCTGAGATTATACACGAAACAACTGAGAAGATCGTACAGATACAAGAGAGACTGAAAACGACTCGAAGTCGTCAAAAGAGTTATGCCGACGTTAGAAGGCGAGATTTGGAATTTCAAGTTGGAGACAAAGTCATGCTCAAGGTATCACCCTAGAAGGGTGTAGTGCATTTTGGTAAAAGAGGCAAGCTAAGTCCAAGATATATTAGACCATTTGAGATTACTGAGAGAATTGGACTGGTAGCGTCCAGACTGAAACTATCGCAAGAACTCAACGAAATCTATGACACTTTCCATGTTTCTAACTTGAAGAAATGCTTATCGGATGAAAGTTTAGTGATTCCTTTGGAAGAAATACAAGTTGATCCCAAGCTTCATTTTGTTGAAGAACCTGTTGAGATTATGAACCGTGAGGTCAAGCAGTTAAAGCAAAGCAGAATCCCGATAGTTAAAGTTCAATGGAACGCCCGTATAGGACCAGAGTTCACGTGGGAGCGTGAAAATCAGATGGGATAAAAGTATCCACAACTATTTCCTGAGTAGTCGACTTCATCGGATGTTAACTAAAATTTCGGGACGAAATTTTTAATAACAGGTGGGTAATGTAACAACCCTACTTTTTCCGTTACTATCGTTACTTGTTCATTAATTATTTAACGATGATTACGTAGAACTTTATGTGTTTAATTGAATTAAATGCATACATGATCCTAGTGGAATACTTGAATTAATATGCTTATATTAATTAATGAACTTATTTCGGATAACAAAATACTTAGAAAATGACACGATTACGGAAATCGCATAGAAAGCCTTTCAGTTTACGGAACTCAGAAAAACGATAAAATTATTATTTTTAATGATTGTTAACTTTTTTTTTGAAAGGCAATAGTTGGTATCGAATATTATCATTTGCCATGCACACACGCGCTTTCGGGCGGAAACCCGAACCATATTACAAGGATCCGAACCTTAAACCATCCTGAGGGGCAGGCGGGTCGGACCTGGATCCTGAATATGGTCGGTAAAACCTCCCATGGGGCAACCCGGCTTATCGGAATAAATTCCACGGGTATTTTTAAGGAAAGGGGACTCGAACTCGAGACCTTTCCCCCCTCCCAACACCTAAGCATTGGGGTGAACCACTAGACCACAAGGGTGAGTTCTAATTATTAACTTTATGAAAAACTTATTTAATTTATTATTTATTTAATAAATTAAACCTGGTGGATTGCGTTTCAACGACTAGTTAACGTTCCGGAGACCCGATACGGTTAACGGTACTCGAAACGGACCATGCGCATATGAGTATTTAAGCAAAACGAGCCCATGGACCCCCCCCCCATGGACCCATTCGGCCGAACCCCCCATACACCCCTTAATGGACTTAAACTTGTTTAATGGGTCATTAACATTATTTTCATGGGGCATTAACTATATATAATTAGAAAGTAAATCTAAAATTCTCATTCCCACTTTGTTCTAGTCGACATCTTTCTCCCTCTCTCCCTCCCTTTCGCCGTCGACTTTCACACACACATAAACACACTCACAACTCAAAATTAGGCAAAAGCTTGAAGCTTAAAGTTGTTCTACGCATCGTTCTACGTCTAGTATTGTCGTTTAATTGATCGATTAAGGTATAATCACTAACCCTAATTGTTTTAAATCTGATTTCATGCAATTACACAGTGTATTAATGTCTAGTGCTCAATTGATTGCGATTAGAGTAGTTGTTAGTCGTTATTTTGCGCGATTGATGTCGTTTGTATGAATCACGAATTTAATTGCTATGAATCTGATTAAATGAGTTTATGTAATGATCTTATAATGTATCTAGATGTATAGATCTCAAAAAATTTTGGATTTGCGTATTTTCATTATCGTATGTGTAAGTTATGATCAATCGAAGTTTTCGTTAGGGTTTTGCATGCTATACGAATTTTCTGGAATATGTGCTTTATGAATTGGTCATTGAAAATATAACCATTGAATTTCTTGTTAAAAATCACACAAGATGAACTTTTGATTCATGTTAAAAGGTTTTGTATTTCTCTCGGTATGACTAAATGAAAATTGGCGATTCGTATTGAGCTGAAACTGCTTTAGTATACACGCTAAATCGCTAAATGATCTTACATGAACTAGAAATTGTTTGAGACTTTAGTCTTCTGGTATGTTGTTATTTATGTGTTCCTAAGTATATTTCATTTGCATGCTAGCTTTTGAAACGTGTTTTGCTATGTGTTATGTGCCTCGCCAAATGACGTGTCTGATTGTTGTTCAAAAACAGGAGGTCTGATTTTAATAAACTAACTGTACAAAATGGCTACATGAAAGTTTTTGGTTATTTTATCATTGAAATTTTGGAGTGTCTAGAGTCATCTCCAAATGGCCGTTCATTAAAATCTATTTTCTAAATTAAATGAGAATTTTTCTAAAACTGTTGCGCTAGCAGAAACAGATTTGGTAAACCTTAACTAGACCCTTTCTGAAACCCGACTTTTAGACATTGTATGAGGCTCTGGCAAAGCTTTTTGGAAACTTTTATGAGTCTAGTTGTGATCTGGAGTTGGCCATATTACCATGATTTATGTGCTAAGAATTACGAGCATTGTTTGCAACTTGTGTATGAATTTGATGCTTAACGATAAAACTGTAAACGCGTATTTGACAAACTGTGAGCTAAAACATGTTAGTTGACTTAGGATTGACATGTTGACCAAGTTTGCATGACCTACTGAGATGGTTGACTTTATATGACTTCTTTGGCCAAGTTTGACTTTTGGTTTGACTTTGGTTAACTTTTGTTGACTTGCTTGGACTAGTTGACTTTTTCTTGTATGTTGAGTCAGTCTGAGCACTACGACTATGCGTACACTATGGGTTGACATAGTGTAACTTATGTATTTAGTTAAGGTAACTTATTTGCTTAGGTTGCGTTTTACGGTCGTGACTGTCCGACTACCGTATGGTTTTATAAGAGATTTACTGTGCTTTTTGCAAAGGTGAGTCTACAGTCCCTATTACTTTTTACATGGGATGAGATAACATGCTTTTTCAAATGTTTTACATATTAGGCACGAGTAACTAAATGATATACATATGAGTTCAGGTCAGAAATTGATAGTGCTTCAAATGAACATATATTTAGGCGCAATATCCTTCCAAAAAGACAAGCTTTTAGCTGCAATTGTTCAAATTCCTAGTAATATTCGTTTAAATAATAAAAAGTGAAGACAAAAGACTGAAACAACAATTTGAAGATGCAAACGACCAAAAATCTCAAAAGTACAAGTTACAATCCAAGTGGTTCAATTTATCGATAAGAAACGTCTAAAAATTACAAGAGTACAAGTCACGGAACGTAAAGTACAAGATATCTAAGCGTACGAAAGGACGTTCGAAAATCCGGAACCGAGACATAAACCGAGCATTAATGCGCGAGTCAACGGGCCTAAAATTACAAGTCAACAATGCACAAGAATATAATATAATATATATATAATTATATATATTATATTATATTAATTAAATACTCAGCAGCCCACGTTTTTTAGAGCAAAATATATGGATCCAGGCTGGCCATGATATCGCATGGCCTGGAAGAAGCATTTTCATGTGATCGCATGGAGTGAAAAGTTTGGCCAGGTTCTATAAATAGCCAGTTTGATCGACGAGTTCATTACACCTTTTCTTCTTTATTTCTCTCTGTAAACATAATATATATATATATATTTATAATTATAATTATAATTTTAATATTAAGTTAATAATAATTGGGTTATTGTAAGGAATGTTTTACGGGTTTTAAAGTCGAAACTCTGTCCGTGTAACGCTACGTTATTAATAATCACTGTAAGCTATGTTCTTCCTTTTTAAATTAATGTCTCGTATTTAAGTTATTATTATGCTTATTTGAGCCGAAGTAATCATAATGTTGGACTAAATATTAAGACGGGGTTATTGGGCTTTGGACCATAATTGGGGTTTGTCAAAAGACCGACACTTGTGGAAATTGGACTATGGGCTATTAATGGACTTTATATTAACTAAATGATATCTCGTTAATTTAATATAGAGATTTATAATTTGACGTATTTATATATAACCACATACGCTTGATCGGGTACGGTGAGCGGGATATTTATAAATACTAATAATTGTTCATTTGACCGGACACGGGGATGGATTAATAGTCAATTGACTCATTAAAACAGGGGTGGATTACATACAAGGGTAATTGGTATAATTGTTAACAAAGTATTAAAACCTTGGATTACACGCAGTCGATAACCTGGTGTAATTATTAACAAAGTATTAAAACCTTGTTACAATTCGAATCCCTAATTAGTTGGAATATTTGACTTCGGAAATAAGGTTAATTTGACGAGCATTTTATAATTATCACTGATGGACTATTATGGGCAAAACCAGATAGGTTTCAAATAAACCAGGACAAAGGACAATTAACCCAGGGTAATAAATTAAAATCAAAACTTCAAACATCATGATTACGGAAGTTTAAATAAGCATAATTATTTTATTTCATATTTTATTTCATCGAAATTTTATATATCGTCATTTAAATATTGTTATTTATTTTACTCACTTAATTATCGTCATTTATCTTTACGCTTAAAATATAAAATCGACAAACCGGTCATTAAACGGTAAATCCCCATTTTATATATTATTACTATAAATAATTATATATATTTTGTACAAATATAGTTGTTTAAAATATAGTGTAAAATAAGTCGTCTCCCTTTGGAACGAACCGGACTTACTAAAAACTATATTACTCTACGATTAGGTACACTGCCTATAGTGTTGTAGCAAGGTTTAGGTATATCCAATCTGTAAATAAATAAATTAAAACTTGTATCATATTTCGTCGTATTTCGTAATAAAAATAATAGTATTTCATACGCCACCTCGCACACATCAGAAATCCTTTATCTTGATTATATCAAAACGTCAAAAAAGAGAACGAGTTTTGAAGCTGCATATCAATCTGAACCTGCATAGTCATGCGACCGCATGGACTTTTAACCCTCAACTCATGCGATCGCATGAGCTGAGGTGACAGCTCTGAACCTTAACTGGTACGGATTAGGGTTAAGTTTTAATAATAATTATCATTAATTAATTAGTGATTAGAGTTTAATTAATTTAATAATTAGTATTAGTTTTAATAAATTTAGTTTTAATTAAGTTTTTATATTTATAGTTTAATACTTTTATAAAATATAATATAAAAATAATATTTTTATAAAATTTGTATTTTTATCATTTTGGTTATAATGTATATTTATAGTTTAATACTCAATAACTAGAGCCAAATGTAAATATTTAATTTTAATAAGTTCAAACATATAATAGTTAGTAATATAATATAATATAATATAATATTGATTGATGTAGGATGCATAGTATGGATGTTTTTTCTGATATATATCATATTAATCATATATAGACAGACGTATGTACATGCATGTCAAAAATACAGATATATAAAGATACACAATATTCAATAGGTTGCAATTACACTACTTTTTTTTTTCTTCAAAATCACGGTATATTTTGACCCACCCCTCCAATAATTTTAGTAAATTAAACGCATACTTATATTTGTATTTTAGGCACATATATCATTATTTTCTTATTATTACTGCGATCAGTTGTTTTAAACTAACTCATTTTTATAAAAATTTATCTCAGACTAAATATCCATTTACAAATAAAAATGACAAATTTTACCTTTTTATACAAAAATCTTTACCGGGTACAGTTGATATTTAAGTAATTAATGTATTTTACTCAAACTCTGACATTTTTATTAACAAAATATTTACTTTATGACAGTGAAACGTTTTTCATACCATTGTTCTTTTCTCCATCCATGGGACAATTATATATATTGCCTTATCTTAACCAAAATTATGTATCTAGATTATCAGCATGACAAAAGTTATTAATTTTATTTATCCTAAAAGAAACAAAACAACCTTTTAGTAATAAAGCACGTTTATTTTCGTTCCATCATCATTGTCGAAAGCAATAAAGAAAACTCAATTTGATAACTTTAATGTATAATATTTTAACTTTTTCCATCTCATTACAAATATTCATTATTAACTCCTAAAAGTTTTTTCCAATTTTGATAGAAAATTTATTTCTTTGTTTTATATGTATAGTTTCTATTATATTGTTAAAATGATGATATCATAATTAGGCTAATTCATTTGTTAAGAAAAAATAAAAAAAAAATGAAAAAAATCTAATCATGGTGATGATGTCATTAATCTAAATAATTTTGAATTAAAATTAAATTTTATTAATTAATTATTATTATTAAATCTTATTAATAATTATTTTACTTATTAAAATTAGATGATTTTAAATTATTTTAATTAATTATTTATAAAAGTTAGGCAGAAGGAAACTAATTCTACATTTATATTTTTTATTACACTTTTAAAATAAAATCACAACCAATATCATCTCTTATGATTGGATGTGGATTATTAAATATGCATTTTAGGTGTTTGATGAAATTTCAGCTGACGAGTTTCTTAGTCGGACTATGTGGTTCCACGGGTCAATAAACTAAATAACTTTAGCATTTACGTTCACTTAATACCTATCATTAAACTGTTTCGTTTAAACAAACTCGTGGTTTCACGAGTCATTTCACTAGTAATACTACTAAATACTTGAAAAATCACATTTAAAATTATAAAATTCCAATCGTTAATATAATTTTCATTAAATAAAATATAATATAAAAAATATTTAAAGTTAAAATTAAAAAAATGAAACTTTAAAAGTGTTAAACATTTATAAACAAGATGGAGGAAGTAATCTTCAATATTTCCTACTTATTTTCTATCTTTTTAATATTTTTTCTTAGTAAGCGAGGAAATACTTCTATGAACGAGCACACATTGGTTCCCCCATAGAAGGTAAAACATCAGGTAATCAAGCCACACGAGCGCGAGATCTGGTACCGGGTAAATTGCGCATTATGTATACCCTCTAATCACACTTCCTTTTTAAAGAATTTAGCATAGTAAGGAATTGAACTCGGGTGGTGTGTTTCATTGGGCAACTCGGTGGCCACTCAGGCAAGCGTGTGTGGTTATCTTTTTAATTCTTTATTGTACCAAAAGCTTTTTGTTTGGAATATATAATGAACTCATAGCAACTTGATGTGTAAAAATCACGCCTATTTTCAATATGACAATTTATTTATGGTTTAATTCCACATAAATTAGCAACTGGTCTTAATCGTATGTAATCTTTTAAAATAAGTCCATGTTCGTCCACAGAGAGCAACGTGTTCAAGATTTAGTTGACTAATATATGTTCTAAAGAAAATGTTTGAATTGATTGAATTTATTGAAGTTATTACAAAACTAAAATACGAAAAGTAAAGTAAACGATAATCAGAGATAAAGAGCAATGTTCACTCAGATAATTCACAATTACGGTTGATTGTCCTTCACAATTAAAGTCGATTAAATATTCGATAAATTATAATCCCATCAATTAAATTTGACTAAATCACATTAATCCCATTCAAAAGACCAAACTATATGTTGATTAAGCTATTGAGATTCAACATGAATTAAATTCATATAAAATCATAATTACAAAGATCACTCTATGCAATTACACGACTGTAATATTAAATTACCATTTAATCACCATCTACATGAAAATGCAAATGTCTAGATCACATAAGTGTTGAAGTATAGATTATTTATCACCAATTAATTCACATTAACTAGTCAATAATCTATATCTATATAATTGAATTAAAGCAACAAATAATCACAATAGTGGTTCTATGATCAAACTCAATAAAAATTAATCATTCAAGCATAATAATTCAACATATAAAAAAATTTAACCATAATAATTTCACATTCAAGCACACATTAAAGGTTATAGCCAAGCATGTTCATAAAAGAAACAATCAAACAATGAAAACGATAAGAAAACATAGTTAATCACTTAAATAAATGTGATCTAGTGTACCAATGATGATTCTTTGATTCAATCTTCAAGTTTGATGATAACCCTCTTTAGATTTGGTGAAGATAGGGTTTTGAACTCCCAAAATGCCCAAAAACGGAGTAGAAATAAGTTATGACAATTTGCAGCTCGAACTAGGTTAAAAGCACAAACATTCCCGTCCCTGTAGCCTTCGCGATCACGGCCAGAAACATGAGTAGGACCTCGCGATCGCGAAGTCCTTTATACCTTCACTTCGCGTTCGATTTTCGTATACTTCGCGACGCCATAAACCTTCGATGCGTACCTCACAAATTGAAGCCAATTTGCAGTAAATGTCTCGTGAAATATAAGCTTTTGAGAAACTCATTTTTGGCCTAGAAAAAATCCCAAGTGTATAACTCGAACCCGACTCTAACCGAAACCATTTTATGACATGTAAGCCTCAAAACACATATAAATCACTAAAAATATTTCAAGTAACTCTCTCGAAACAAAAGGCGTAATCTTCAATAAATATTAGCAATAAATCTTTAACTAAAATGTGAAACAAACACAAACGAAATCGATATTGCGATAATAAACATGTATAAATTGAGCAATATCACCACCATTGAAATCTATTCAAACATCGAATTGAGCAATGCAATCCATACAAATATCAACTTATGATAATGTTTCTCCAATTAGAGTTCTTTAGCTACAATATAACCTAACCTAACGACCGCATGGCTATCGTCTTCTACAACATAACCTTACTTTTGTTAAGTAGTTAACATACGATCTAAGTATATATCTAATGATACGAATTGATCTAAGGATATATCTAATGAAGCTTTTATTATGAGCGTAATATTGTTGGGTTTAAGGATTTTGGATTTAACCCTCTGGTTTGAAAGTCGTGAATAATCCAGATTGAGATGAAGATACTGATAAGTGATTAAATGTATGTCTAGCATTGAAAATGTTATTCGCTCAATGGCTCAAGAAAGGCTTGTAGGTTACCGTTGCTAATGACTGACTGAATACCTTGAAGAATGTATATATCGTAACGATAATTCTAGTACCATTCTAACCACCATATCCTTTCCATAACAAACTCTTACAATCTGCAGCTTTATTTATGGAAAGTATCGTGGCCATATTTAGATAAACAAACTTAGAGAATGTACAACTATCACACAATATCATGAATTCACACAATTAGAGATAGCAATGGATGTCTGATTCATCAAATACCCATCTGATCCGATACATTTAAATAGATATAGGTGATCTAATTGATAAGTGGATATGGATATGGATGATGTAAAAAATTAGTGGATCGGGTATGGATGACAATTTATCATCTATTGATATATCCATTTACTACCCAAAATACATATATACATATCTATACATTATATAAAGCGCGTGACAATAATTTTACGTGTCAACTCCTGATTAATTCATGACACGTGTCAACTCCTCATTTATTCCTATCATGTGACAGTCTATCAGTTATTTCCATATATTAATTGAATTATTAGATTTCCTAATTTAATTTAATATACAGATTTAATAACCTAAAATATTATATTATATTATAATATTATATTAATATTAACAATAATAGATGTTATAAAATATTGCAATATTATAAAATTATTTACAATGTTTTTTTATTGTAATAACAAAATCGTCAAATAGATATTTTTTATTAACATTTTATAATATTATTTATGAATGATATTTTATGTAATATAAAATTAATTTATACTTTGCGCATAAATTTAAAAAATTACGTTAATATAATATTTGTAGAATATTATATAAACGCACGAGCTCATATTCTTAATTGAAGTTAAAATAGTTATTTGATAATCTTTATATATATTTAGATGGTTTGCTATGCTTCATTTGAGATTTTAACATAATAAAATTAGTTTGTACTAAAAACATATACAACTAGAGATGTACATATTACATTATTGTTAACAATCATTTTTAAAATAATTTTTAGGAGCTCACGTTTGGTGTCTTATCGATTATTTGTCAATTAAAATCAAAATGATTATAATAGATGGGCGCATAATTGCGTTAGTATTAAATATTAATGTTTTCGATACAAATGTTATCAGGAATAAAATGTTTTTATTATTGTAACTGTATTATACATTTAATAATGCTCAATATTAACATTATTGACTGCAAATTTCTACAAATGTCGTGCAACGCACGAACTCATAAAACTAGTAAATATATACATATTTACTTAAATATATTTACATACCTTTATATATGTATTGTATAAACTTTTAAAATGTTATCGAAAATATAGATTGTGAAGATACAACTATGTGTATAATATTTTTTCATATATCTTACATATATTACATATATTCGTTAAAAATAATTTGATAATTTCATTTTATATTAGAAATATTAAAAAAAAAAAAAAAAAACTTAACATCTAACAGATTTTCGTTAACTCGCTTAATCTAACAGATATGAATTGTTATGCTCTCGAATTGGGTCGGGTTTCTCCTGGGCCAGTAGTTGAGGGAGGGTTATAGAACTGCGAGAGATGAACGCGTGAGTTATTGAGTCCCCCTAAGTCATCACGTTGTTAAAAAAAATGAATAAATTCATTAATAAAAACCCTAACTTTCTAAACACTATAGCAACACGATGACTCACTCTTACTTTTCCCCTATGGCCCACTATTCTTGTTCTTTAAATGCTACCCCGTTTTCTCTTTATTTTCTGCATGACTGCATGTGAACCCATTTACATTTCTCATAATCAAGTTCTAATCAAATTTGTACACATTTTCACTTCCATAATTTGTCTTGTATTTCTTTTAATAATTGATAACATGCCAATTATTGATCATCAATTTGAGTCCAGTACTATATCTAGTGTCACAAGTAGTCCAGCTTCTTCTACAAGAACACCTCATGTTAACACAAAAATGGAGAATTCAACAGTACATGTTGAGCCACCGAGTTCGAATTCAGACACAAAACTTGGCTTCGAATCTCGAGAATCAAATGATAATCAATCGATACCTTCACAGTTGCCTTTTTTACGCGAATCTTTACGTCCTATTACACTCAAGGTACACAAAAGACCTTTTAATTCATTTGCTACTTTGAGTTATATTGTTATTTTTATGTATCTCTATTATATACAAGTATTTAGTATTTATTAGCTTAATGTTTTAATGAGTCAAGGGACAAGTATTTTTAACCCTATTGTACGCAGCTTATCCAGAATAATCTGTGACCGTTTTTAAACCCTTCTCGGGAAACGGCTCCCTATAATTTTTGAAATCTTATACATACAATAATAAAAGGTGACCAAAGAGCTATTGAACTTTCAGTGTATCCATGAAGTTAAAGTTCAAGCTCTTAAATGAGACAAATTTATATATATTCGTGAATTAATGTATTTATATATATTCGTGAAATATAATGTATATATGTATATGTATGTACATAGTGGTAGTGAAGTGTGTATAGTAAACATAGAACTTTGAACTAATATGCTTTATGATTTGTAAATTTGTAGTTTGAAGACTTGGCCTATACAATAAACTTACAATCAGGAGAAAGCTATTGTTTTACGTCGTCCGAATCAAAGAGAACTCGAACGGTTCTTAATGGTGTCAGTGGCGTAGTTCGACCAGGCGAACTACTAGCGATGTTGGGCCCATCAGGTAGTGGAAAAACCACCTTACTAACTGCCCTTGGTGGTAGACTGCCCGGGAAGACTTCGGGCAGCATAACGTACAACGGTCAACCCTTCTCAAGCTCGTTCAAAAGAAAAATAGGTTTTGTTACACAAGATGATGTGTTATATCCACACTTAACAGTTTTAGAAACATTAACATATGCTGCCATGTTAAGGTTGCCTAAAAGTTTAACACATGAGGAAAAAGTAGAGCAAGCTGAGTTAATCATAATTGAACTCGGGCTCACCAGGTGTCGAAATAGTATTGTGGGTGGGCCCCTTATTCGTGGTGTTTCGGGTGGGGAGAGAAAAAGGGTTAGTGTTGGACAAGAAATGTTGGTGAACCCGAGTTTGTTGCTTTTGGATGAGCCGACTTCGGGTTTAGACTCGACTACTGCTTTACGAATAATGGCTACGTTGAAAGGGCTGGCTCGAGGTGGGCGGAGTGTGGTTACTACGATCCATCAACCGTCGAGTAGGTTGTATTGGATGTTTGATAAGGTTTTGGTGTTATCGGATGGGTGCCCGATTTATAGTGGTAATTCGGGTCGGGTTATGGAGTACCTTGCTTCTATTGGGTATGTGCCCGGGTTTAGTTTAATGAACCCTGCTGATTTTCTGCTTGATCTTGCTAATGGTAAGTTGATGTTTTGTTCATCTTTACTTCTTTTTTCTCAATTATTGGATCATAAAAAAAGCATCTATAAATTGGTAATTTTGATGTGCACTAATTGATATTCGGAATCATAATTATTCAACTTTAATGATTGAAAATCTTCATGGTTCCTGCTTTTCTGATTCTTGTAAACTTTTTTTTTTCCTTTTTTTTAACACACATTTTCTATCTTTGACGGGATCCGAACTCATAACTAAAGTTAACGAGACTCCTTGATACCGCTGAGCCGGAAGCTATTTGACATAATATGTATCTTTTACATTTATTTACAGTCACTTCTTTTTTGAATAAAAATATATTTTTCTGAATTTAGCATGTTACAAGATTATTTTTCTGAATTTTTGCAAATCTATAAGGTTATAATTGAATATATAACTTTTTTTTTGGGTATACAGGAGTAGATCCTAATTCAAACCCAGGTGATAACCAGCAATGTAACCAAGGAAGAACAGAGTGCCACGAAGATCGAAATTCGCTTAAACAGTTTCTAATCTCATCTTACAAGAAAACGCTTCACCCGCTCATTAAAGAGGATATCCGTAGAAACTTTAATGACCCGGATCGCGCTACTGGAGGACCACAGTCTTCTAGATGTAAGTTTCAATCAACATCAACATCTTCTTTAAATAGTCATTAAATTTCACATCACAATTTTCACATGATTTAGGCCATGAAGGTGGTTAAGGTAGCTAGCATTATAAAGTAAACTACATATTAAAACTTCTTGTTGTAATCATAATAACAATTTCCATGTTGAGGACAACAAGTTTGGTGCAAAGTTAAGAAGTAATAATAATAATAATAATAAGTGGTGTGCAATCTCAGGTTGTGACAATAGATGGACCACAAACTGGTGGACTCAATTTAAAGTGTTGTTTAAAAGAGGACTTAGAGAGAGGAGGCACGAATCGTACTCTGGTTTACGAATCTTCCAAGTGATGTCTGTCTCAATCTTATCAGGTCTTCTTTGGTGGCATTCTGATACATCACACTTGCAAGATCAGGTACAACGATATCGTCCTTTTTTCATTATTGTACTTCGTTACATCTACGAAAGTTTTCTTTAGTAAGCGCAACTGTTGTTTAATTATGCACAATTCTAAGGAGACTTCACAGATCTTTGTGTTGTTAGAGTTGATCTTTCTAAACAACTATGCAGTAGTACCTCCATCCCAAATTAATAATCCGGTCTTCCTTTTTGGAATGTCCTAAAGTTATACTCAACTTCCATAAATAGATAAATAATATATTGAAGTAAAGTTGTCTTATACCTTTACTTTATACATGTAAAACAAAATGTACCTAAAAAGTTAGGTGTAAAACTAAATGTACCTAAAAAGTTAGGTGTAAAACTGGAAAATAAATAAAAACTACGGTGCGTCAAATTAAAGCTATGAACAAGTAGCCCGTAAATTAAAATTGGAAATGGCACAAATCGCAGAATTAGAAGTATTTGCTTCCGATTCGATAAAGCTATTCAGAATCAATAGGCAAGAGGTCAACGATTACGTGAATTGCTTTTAAAAAGAAACCCGCACACGCTATTTTTATGGCCTATTTTTTTTTATCCCAAAATTATGAATTGAGCTCGTATAGGCATTTTGGACTCTGCTATTGTACTATTGTACTGTGGACTGTTAGTTTTTTGGGACAAAGGGAGTAATATTTAGAGATCAATTCGTCGTTTTAGCATTTTAGTCTACCATTACATAAGGTGACATGCTATTAGCAGCACTTAAGTATTGATCTTAAGTAAAAAGCTTATAGATTGTATACTATGATATGCAGGTGGGACTACTTTTTTTCTTTTCGATATTTTGGGGATTCTACCCATTATCGAATGCGATTTTCACATTCCCGCAAGAGCGACCAATGCTAATACGAGAACGCTCATCGTCAATGTATCGTCTCTCGTCTTATTACTTTGCTAGAATGGCAGGGGACTTACCAATGGAGCTAATACTCCCAACCATCTTTGTAACCACAACATATTGGATGGGTGGACTCAAACCGTCACTCATAACATTTGTTCTAACGGTTTTAATCATTCTTTTTAACGTGCTCGTTTCACAAGGACTTGGACTAGCCTTGGGAGCTATATTAATGGACTTAAAACAAGCAACCACGTTATCTTCGGTGATCATGTTAGTGTTTTTACTTGCTGGTGGTTACTATATTCAACTAATTCCGCCGTTTATCAGTTGGGTGAAGTACATCTCGTTTAGTCATTATTGTTATAAGCTTTTAGTTGAAGTACAATATAGTAAAAATGAGGTTTATGAATGTGGGAAAGGTGTTCACTGTAAGGTTTCGGAATTTTCGGGGATTGCGTATTTGGGTATGGGTCATTTGTGGTGGGATGTGGCTGCTTTGGGTCTAATGTTGGTTGGTTACAGGCTTCTGGCTTATGTAGCATTAAGGATGAGCAAATCTCAGTAATAATTATTAATGCGACATTAAGCCGAGAAGTAAGGAAAAATAAATTAATTATTAAATTACCTTGATGCATAGTATATAGTTAGAAATAGTTGACTTAATTTGTAATTGTATATTGTAGCAGTTTAAACTTTAAACTGCATCTATACATTTATATATTCAGTTCATGAGAATCATGGTTCTTATTTGTGAATGTCTTGTTACTTAAGAAGTATTCCATTTATAATAGATATTTTATAAATATATACATTTATAATATATATTTGTATTTGTATGCTTTAACAACGATGTTGAACTTGATTAAATGTCTAAAAAATATTGTGGAAAAGCTGAGCATTGGGTTAGATCATCGTTTTTTGTTACTATCAGACCAAGCAACTTGATAATAACTCAGTTCGCGACAGAAAGTTAATTAGAGCCAGGATTAAGGCATCACTTCAAGTACCTATAAGCACTGTGGCAAAAAGACCCGATTACTCCAAATTAATCCCCGATTACTCCTTTTTAAAAGCAATCCGTTTTGATTTTCCAAAATCCGTTTAATTAATCGGTCAACGTCGGTTAGTGGGTCAAAATCGAATTTGTTGATCAAAGTCGGTCAAAGTCAGAATTTGTCAACATTTTTTTTTTTTTGAAAAGCAAGTAGGAATTATATTAATCAACGATATAAGTACAAAGGTGCCATTGTGGCCACTTAAAAAACAACAAGAAAATACAGAAAACTACACACGAATTAGGTTGCCAAGATTGCAACTAGCACGATATGGGGTTAGAAAACCAATTATGCCACTCGAGCTTATGTCGATTTTGTCTCCTCGAAAGCCAGTCGAACGATAGGGTTTGAATCTCCAAGATTAGTGAAGGAACCGCCCCAATTTTGTTCTTGAAAACCTTTTCATTACGATTCTTCCAAAGTAAATAACAAACAATCCAACAAACCGCTTGCCACAAAAAAAATTTGTTGTCTGTAGCTAGCGAACCAAAAGTCCCATTAAAGATGTCGTCGAAGCCGAAAATTGACGTATTGTATCCCCACCACTTTAGAACTTTTAACCACACCTCTTGAGCGAATTGGCAAGAAAAAATAATGTGTTCAACCGACTGTATACCCCCATCACAAACATGACATCTCACGCTATGTAAGTCAATACCCCTTTTGTCTAGTTCAAGTCTAACCGGAATGCGCCCCCTTCTCGCTCGCCAAATGAAGATCTCCACTTTTTTTGGAACTAATCTGTTACGCAAGGTCTCAACCGCCGAATTTTCACGAACCAATGTGATACTATCAATGAGTTTGGACATTACCATAACCGTGTACCCCTTGTTTTCGTCTAGTGCCCACTGCCACCCATCTTGTTTTTCGCTAACCAGCTTAATGGGCTGAATTAGCCCACGCAACTCTTGAAGTTCTGCTGCAGTTCGCCTAGTGGGCTCATGGGCCCAAGAACAGCCAACCGACAACCCACCATTTGAGTTATGAACCATCTCTTGCACTGTTGCTGCTTTGTCAAGTGAAAGTCGAAATAGCCTGTTGAATCTTTCTTTGAAGCACACGTTCCCGATCCAAGTGTCATCCCAAAACATTGTGTCCGCCCCCTTTCCAATTGCGCGAGTAAATGAACTAGAGAAGGGGATCCCTAGCCCATCAATGTGTTTTCCTGCATCACAAATAAAAGACCAAAGACTAGCGCTTGGGTTACGGGCAGGCCCGTTACCAAACACAAGTCCTCCATTAGAACCATAAATGCTACGAATCATCGAGACCCACAAAGTGTTGGTTTCGGTTTTGAACCTCCACCACCACTTACACAGAAGGGCAAGATTTTTACATTTGAGTGACATGATATTTAAGCCTCCTTCTTCGTGAGGAAGAAGGATTGTTTCCCATTTGACCCAAGACATTTTCGAGTTTGAACCCGACCCACCCCAAAAGAAAATACGTCTCACACTCTCTAGACATTTTAGCACACAAGGAGGGGCACGAAAAAGCGAGAAATAGTAGAGCAGTAAACTAGAGAGAACCGATTTAACAAGAGTCAAACGACCACCGAATGAAATCATTTTAGCTCTCCACTCCGATAACCGATTGTTGAACTTTTCGATAACCGGGGACCAATCTTTCAATTTCTTCATCTTATTACCCACAGGGAGACCCAAATACATAAAAGGTAACTTACCCGCTTGACAAGAACACCATGAGGCAAGATCTTCCACCTCTGAGTTGCTAATACCTACCCCATAAATGTGACTTTTATTGTAGTTCACCTTTAAACCCGAAGCCCTTTCAAAACATTCTAGTAAATACATTAAGTTTCGAGTGTTACGCTTACTCCATTCCCCGAAAAAAATCGTGTCATCCGCGTATTGTAAATGGGAAATAATAACCTTCTCGTTACCAACTTCAACCCCTTTATACATGCCTTTGTCCACCGCCACTTTAGTAAGAATGTTAAGGCCTTCCGACGCGATAATGAAAAGAAAAGGTGATAGGGGGTCACCTTGCCTAACACCCCGCCCTAGATGGAATTCACCTGTCGGGGAGCCATTAATTAAGACCGAAATTAAGGCTGATTGTAAGCAAGATGCCATCCACTTTCGCCATTTAACCTCGAAACCCATACAAATCATAACTTCTAGAAGATAGTTCCAATTGATCGAATCAAAGGCTTTCTCGAAATCGACTTTGAAAATAAGACCATGTTTTTTATTACGCTTGAGATCATCAACCACTTCATTCGCCACTAAGACACCATCTAGGATAAATCTCTTACTAAGGAAGGCACTTTGTTCCATCCCCACAAGGCGCGGCACAACTCTACGAATCCTAAGAGACAAAATTTTCGCAATTATTTTGTAGTAGCTACCAATAAGACTAATCGGTCGGTAATCTCCAAAATTCAATGGATCCACTTTCTTAGGGATAAGCGATACGAACGAAGCGTTGCACCCCTTAGAAAACTCACCGTGATCCCAAAACCAATTAATAGCCTCGATTAGATCCTCTTTGATGATGTGCCAAAATTTTTTGAAAAAACCCAGGTTAAAACCATCCGGCCCGGGGGCTTTAGTACTTCCACAACACTTTATCGATTCCCAAATTTCGGCTTCCGAGAATGGAACTTCGAGGCTTGATGCTTCTAATTCTGAGATCGATGAATAATTCAGCCCCTCTAGGCTAGGACGATCCATATCTCTCTCGTCGAATATTTTCTTGAAATGATTAATCGCTTCATCTTTGATAATCGACGGGTCTTCACACCATGAGCCGTTAACATTAATACCCCAGATGTTATTTTTGTTGTAATTTCTTCGTAGTGAGTTGTGAAAATATTTTGAGTTTTCATCACCATCGGTCATCCAACGTACCCGTGTTTTTTGTCTAAACATTCCGGTTTTTACCTTTTCCTTTTCTAGCCAAGTTTTTCTCGACACACGCCAATTCTCGTGATCCTCAACACTTAAAAAACCTGATTCCGCTTTGAGTTCAAGATCCATCGCCACCTTTTTTACATTTTCAATTTCTACATCAGGATTCCCAAAATGAGATTTGCTCCACTCTGTAAGATCCCCTTTTAACCTTTTTAGCTTGTTATGGAAAACACAATCTTTTCGATTACCTTCCATCTTACCTTTACAGGATTCGGAAATTACATCTCCAATACCATCCACCAACAACCATTCATCAAAGATTTTAAACGGTTTAGGTCCAAAATCGACTTCACCATCCGACATCATAATAGGACAATGATCTGAAACCTTTCTATCTAAAACAATGACCTTTAAATCCGTCCACAAACTAAGGAAGTCACTCGATACAAGAAATCTATCTAACTTGCTCATCTTAACTCCATCATCACTAACTAGTGAATTTCCTTCCCCCCATTGGTGTAGTGACCCGAACTTTTCCATGTTTATATATATTAATTGAGATTGATATTTACATGATTAAATGTTTCCAACATGTTAAGCAATCAAACTTGTTAAGACTTGATTAATTGAAATATGTTTCATATAGAAAATTGACCACCCAAGTTGACCGGTGATTCACGAACGTTAAAACTTGTAAAAACTATATGATGACATATATATGGATATATATATATAGTTAACATGATACTATGATAAGTAAACATATCATTAAGTATATTAACAATGAACTACATATGTAAAAACAAGACTACTAACTTAATGATTTTTAAACGAGACATATATGTAACGATTATCGTTGTAAAGACATTTAATGTATATATATATATCATATTAAGAGATATTCATACATGATAATATCATGATAATATAATAATTTAAAATCTCATTTGATATTATAAACATTGGGTTAACAACATTTAACAAGATCGTTAACCTAAAGGTTTCAAAACAACACTTACATGTAACGACTAACGATGACTTAACGACTCAGTTAAAATGTATATACATGTAGTGTTTTAATATGTATTTATACACTTTTGAAAGACTTCAATACACTTATCAAAATACTTCTACTTAACAAAAATGCTTACAATTACATCCTCGTTCAGTTTCATCAACAATTCTACTCGTATGCACCCGTATTCGTACTCGTACAATACACAACTTTTAGATGTATGTACTATTGGTATATACACTCCAATTATCAGCTCTTAGCAGCCCATGTGAGTCACCTAACACATGTGGGAACCATCATTTGGCAACTAACATGAAATATCTCATAAAATTACAAAAATATGAGTAATCATTCATGACTTATTTACATGAAAACAAAATTACATATCCTTTATATCCAATCCATACACCAACGACCAAAAATACCTACAAACACTTTCATTCTTCAATTTTCTTCATCTAATTGATCTCTCTCAAGTTCTATCTTCAAGTTCTAAGTGTTCTTCATATATTCTACAAGTTCTAGTTACATAAAATCAAGAATACTTTCAAGTTTGCTAGCTCACTTCCAATCTTGTAAGGTGATCATCCAACCTCAAGAAATCTTTGTTTCTTACAGTAGGTTATCATTCTAATACAAGGTAATAATCATATTCAAACTTTGGTTCAATTTCTATAACTATAACAATCTTATTTCAAGTGATGATCTTACTTGAACTTGTTTTCGTGTCATGATTCTGCTTCAAGAACATCGAGCCATACAAGGATCCTTTGAAGCTAGATCCATTATTCTATTTTCCAGTAGATTTATCCAAGGAACTTAAGGTAGTAATGATGTTCATAACATCATTCAATTCATACATATAAAGCTATCTTATTCGAAGGTTTAAACTTGTAATTACTAGAACATAGTTTAGTTAATTCTAAACTTGTTCGCAAACAAAAGTTAATCCTTCTAACTTGACTTTTAAAATCAACTAAACACATGTTCTATATCTATATGATATGCTAACTTAATGATTTAAAACCTGGAAACACGAAAAACACCGTAAAACCAGATTTACGCCGTCGTAGTAACACCGCGGGCTGTTTTGGGTTAGTTAATTAAAAACTATGATAAACTTTGATTTAAAAGTTGTTATTCTTGGAAAATGAATTTTATTATGAACATGAAACTATATCCAAAAATTATGATTAAACTCAAAGTGGAAGTATGTTTTCTAAAATGGTCATCTAGACGTCGTTCTTTCGACTGAAATGACTACCTTTACAAAAACGACTTGTAACTTATTTTTCCGACTATAAACCTATACTTTTTCTATTTAGATTCATAAAATAGAGTTCAATATGAAACCATAGCAATTTGATTCACTCAAAACAGATTTAAAATGAAGAAGTTATGGGTAAAACAAGATTGGATAATTTTTCTCATTTTAGCTACGTGAAAATTGGTAACAAATCTATTCCAACCATAACTTAATCAACTTGTATTGTATATTATGTAATCTTGAGATACCATAGACACGTATACAATGTTTCGACCTATCATGTCGACACATCTATATATATTTCGGAACAACCATAGACACTCTATATGTGAATGTTGGAGTTAGCTATACAGGGTTAAGGTTGATTCCAAAATATATATAGTTTGAGTTGTGATCAATACTGAGATACGTATACACTGGGTCGTGGATTGATTCAAGATAATATTTATCGATTTATTTCTGTACATCTAACTGTGGACAACTAGTTGTAGGTTACTAACGAGGACAACTGACTTAATAAACTTAAAACATCAAAATATATTAAAAGTGTTGTAAATATATTTTGAACATACTTTGATATATATGTATATATTGTTATAGGTTCGTGAATCAACCAGTGGCCAAGTCTTACTTCCCGATGAAGTAAAAATCTGTGAAAGTGAGTTATAGTCCCACTTTTAAAATCTAATATTTTTGGGATGAGAATACATGCAGGTTTTATAAATGATTTACAAAATAGACACAAGTACGTGAAACTACATTCTATGGTTGAATTATCGAAATCGAATATGCCCCTTTTTATTAAGTCTAGTAATCTAAGAATTAGGGAACAGACACCCTAATTGACGCGAATCCTAAAGATAGATCTATTGGGCCTAACAAACCCCATCCAAAGTACCGGATGCTTTAGTACTTCGAAATTTATATCATATCCGAAGGGTGTCCCGGAATGATGGGGATATTCTTATATATGCATCTTGTTAATGTCGGTTACCAGGTGTTCACCATATGAATGATTTTTATCTCTATGTATGGGATGTGTATTGAAATATGAAATCTTGTGGTCTATTATTATGATTTGATATATAGGTTAAACCTATAACTCACCAACATTTTTGTTGACGTTTTAAGCATGTTTATTCTCAGGTGATTATTAAGAGCTTCCGCTGTCGCATACTTAAATAAGGACGAGATTTAGAGTCCATGCTTGTATGATACTGTGTAAAAACTGCATTCAAGAAACTTATTTTGTTGTAACATATTTGTATTGTAAACCATTATGTAATGGTCGTGTGTAAACATGATATTTTAGATTATCATTATTTGATAATCTACGTAAAGCTTTTTAAACCTTTATTGATGAAATAAAGGTTATGGTTTGTTTTAAAATGAATGCAGTCTTTGAAAAACGTCTCATATAGAGGTCAAAACCTCGCAACGAAATCAATTAATATGGAACGTTTTTAATCAATAAGAACGGGACATTTCAGTTGGTATCCGAGCGTTGGTCTTAGAGAACCAGAATTTTGCATTAGTGTGTCTTATCGAGTTTGTTAGGATGCATTAGTGAGTCTGAACTTCGACCGTGTTTACTTGAAAAATGATTGCTTAACAAATTTTGTTGGAAACTATATATTTTTAACATGTGAATATTATGTGATATATTAATCTCTTAACGCGTTTGATATTATGTGATAGATGTCTACCTCTAGAACAAGTCCCATTGACTCACCTAATAATAATGAAGAGTCAAATGTAAATTGGAATGATTCGTGGACTGATTCACAAGTTCCCGAAGAGGAACCGAAAGAAGAGTCGGAACCCGAAGAAGAATCGGAACCGGAAGAAGAATCGGAACCGGATGAAGAAATAGAACCGGTGGGGGAAATAATAAAACGGTTAAGTAAAAGAAAATCCTCAACCAACCGACCAAGGTTAATTATGGTCAATGGTGTTTCCGCCAAGGAAGCAAAATATTGGGAGGATTACCAATTCTCCGATGAATCGGATTCCGACGAGAATTCCGATGATGTTATAGAAATTACCCCAACTGAATTTAAAAAGGCAAAAGAAAATAATGAGGGAAAGGGCATAAAAATAGAGAAATCTAATTCCAACCCCGATGAACTTTATATGTATCGTCAACCCCCGAAGTCCTTAAGTTGTAACAATGACCCGGGAACCTCTAAACCACCAGGTTTTTCTAAACCAATGTGGAAAACGATGGCTCATATTAGGGGAACATCATATATCCCTAGAAACTTGGCAAAACGAACCAAAACCGAAGAAGAAGAAACAAGCGAGTCGGAATAAGATAGTTGTATTTGTGTGGTGTAATATATGTAATATAGTGTGCTTATGCTTTATGATATATGTAAAAATTGCTTGTATTAATAAGTATTTTTTTTTATGAATCTAACTCTTGTCTATTTTACAGTATAAAAACACAAAATGGATAGACAAGCCAATATTTTAAGAGACCTACCCGGAGACATGATTGATGAAATCTTGTCTAGAGTCGGTCAGAATTCTTCGGCACAACTATTTAAGGCGAGATCAGTTTGTAAGACATTCGAAGAACGTTCCAAGAATGCCTTGGTTTATAAAAGGCTTTCGTTCGAAAGATGGGGGATATCACATTGGGAAATCCATAAGTTACGATGTGTTTACTTTGACGCATATATTGCGGGGAACCCAAATGCTATTTTACGCAATGGGTTAAGAAATTATTTTGACTCAATATATCCGAATATTGGACTTCGTGATTTAGAAAAAGCGGCTAACATGCAACATAAAGAAGCATGTTATGCTTACGGATTAGTAATGTTCGCTTCTCACCAAAGTGAGAACAAGAACATCGGGCTACAACTATTAAACAAAACGTTTCCACAAGTGACGGAGTCGGTAATTGGGGTAAGAAATGAGGTTTTTAGATTGTTACGGGACTGTTGGACATTACGAAACCCTCGTCCCTTTGACAACGTTACAACACGCTGTCTTATCAACGGCCATAACGGTTATGTTCCACAAGACCAAGGATGGGAAGTAATTCTAGTAAAACCAGAATGCATGACTTGTTTCTGGACGTATGAATTACGTGTCTTTATTGCCTTTGCTGAACGACTTGTGTACTAGCTAGAATTATCTTCACAACCATCTTGTATCAAATTTATTGTGTGCTATATTTCATGCTATATGTAAAATAAGCGGTATTGTAAGTTTGTAAAATACTGTGTAAAAGTTTGAACGCGAAATATTATTATAATCAGTTTTTCATATAGAATTGTAGTAGTTGAATTGTATATTAGCTACTAAGTATGAACTTAACGGGTAGGCACTACCCGAATTTAAACTTATAAAATGCTAATATGAAGAAAAAGCTTTTATAAATGAGTTCATATTATGCTACGAAATACTATTAACTACTCTTAATATTCTGTATGATTAACTTCTTCCATTTGACTATTTTGAAGGAAATGGCACCGACTACTCGACACACCGTGAATATGAATGAAGAGGAATTCCGTACTTTTCTAGCTTCAAACATAGCCGCAGTACAGGCTGCACTACATACCAACAATAACCTTGGATCTAGCGGTACAGGAAATCGTGTAGGATGCACCTACAAAGAATTCACTGCCTGCAAACCTTTGGAATTTGATGGAACCGAAGGACCGATCGGATTGAAACGGTGGACCGAGAAGGTCGAATCGGTGTTTGCCATAAGTAAGTGTACTGAAGAGGACAAAGTGAAGTACGCTACGCATACCTTCACAGGTTCTGCGTTAACATGGTGGAATACCTATCTAGAGCAAGTGGGACAAGACGATGCGTACGCACTACCGTGGTCAGCATTCAAGCACTTGATGAACGAGAAGTACCGTCCCAGAACCGAGGTCAATAAGCTCAAGACAGAACTTAGAGGGTTACGAACCCAAGGATTTGATATTACCACGTACGAAAGATGATTCACAGAATTGTGCCTATTGTGTCCGGGAGCATTCGAAGATGAGGAAGAGAAGATCGACGCGTTTATGAAAGGATTACCGGAAAGAATCCAAGAAGATATAAGTTCACACGAGCCCGCCTCCATACAACAGGCATGTAGAATGGCTCACAAACTAGTGAACCAGATTGAAGAAAGAATTAAAGAATAGACTGCTGAAGAGGCCAATGTGAAGCAAATCAAAAGAAAGTGGGAGGAAAACGGTGATAAGAATCACCAATACAACAACAACAGCAATTACAACAATAATTGCAACAATTATCCCAATCGCAACATCAATCGCAACTACAATAAACGGCCCAACAACAACAACAACAACAACAACAACAACAGCAACTACAACAATCATCTCAACAACAATAATAACTGCAACAACAACAACAATCAGAAGCAGCTATGCCAAAGGTGTGAAAAGTATCACTCGGGGTTCTGCACCAAATTTTGAAACAAGTGTAAAAGAAATGGTCATAGCGCGGCGAAGTGTGAGGTCTACGGACCAGGGGTTAATAGAACGAAAGGAACAAGTGGTGTCGAAATGAGTAATGGCGGAGCAAGTAGTGTCGGAGCAAGTTATGCCAATGTAGTTTGTTTTAAATGTGGAAAACCGGGCCACATTATTAGAAATTGCCCGAACCAGGAGAACACGAATGGATAAGGCCGCGGAAGAGTTTTCAATATTAAGGCGGCAGAGGCACAGGAAGACCCGGAGCTTGTTACGGGTACGTTTCTTATTGACAATAAATCTGCTTACGTTTTATTTGATTCGGGTGCGGATAGAAGCTATATGAGTAGAGATTTTTGTGCTAAATTAAGTTGTCCATTGACGCCTTTGGATAGTAAATTTTTACTCGAATTAGCAAATGGTAAATTAATTTCAGCAGATAATATATGTCGGAATCGAGAAATTAAACTGGTTAGCGAAACATTTAAGATTGATTTGATACCAGTAGAGTTAGGGAGTTTTGATGTGATAATCGGTATGGACTGGTTGAAAGAAGTGAAAGCAGAGATCGTTTGTTACAAAAATGCAATTCGCATTATACGAGAAAAAGGAAAACCCTTAATGGTGTACGGAGAAAAGGGCAACACGAAGCTACATCTTATTAGTAATTTGAAGGCACAAAAACTAATAAGAAAAGGTTGCTATGCTGTTCTAGCACACGTCGAGAAAGTACAAACTGAAGAAAAGAGCATCAATGATGTTCCCATTGCAAAAGAATTTCCCGATGTATTTCCGAAAGAATTACCGGGATTACCCCCACATCGATCCGTTGAATTTCAAATAGATCTTGTACCAGGAGCTGCACCAATAGCTCGTGCTCCTTACAGACTTGCACCCAGCGAGATGAAAGAACTGCAAAGCCAATTACAAGAACTTTTAGAGCGTGGTTTCATTCGACCAAGCACATCACCGTGGGGAGCTCCTGTTTTGTTTGTCAAGAAGAAAGATGGTACATTCAGGTTATGTATCGACTACCGAGAGTTGAACAAACTTACCATCAAGAACCGCTACCCACTACCGAGAATCGATGACTTATTTGATCAACTACAAGGCTCGTCTGTTTATTCAAAGATTGACTTACGTTCCGGGTATCATCAAATGCGGGTGAAAGAAGATGATATTCCAAAGACTGCTTTCAGAACACGTTACGGTCATTACGAGTTTATGGTCATGCCGTTTGGTTTAACTAATGCACCAGCTGTATTCATGGACCTTATGAACAGAGTGTGTGGACCATACCTTGACAAGTTTGTCATTGTTTTCATTGATGACATACTTATTTACTCAAAGAATGACCAAGAACACGGTGAACATTTGAGAAAGGTGTTAGAAGTATTGAGGAAGGAAGAATTGTACGCTAAGTTTTCAAAGTGTGCATTTTGGTTGGAAGAAGTTCAATTCCTCGGTCACATAGTGAACAAAGAAGGTATTAAGGTGGATCCGGCAAAGATAGAAACTGTTGAAAAGTGGGAAACCCCAAAAACTCCGAAACACATACGCCAGTTTTTAGGACTAGCTGGTTACTACAGAAGGTTCATCCAAGACTTTTCCAGAATAGCAAAACCCTTGACTGCATTAACGCATAAAGGGAAGAAATTTGAATGGAATGATGAACAAGAGAAAGCGTTTCAGTTATTGAAGAAAAAGCTAACTACGACACCTATATTGTCATTGCCTGAAGGGAATGATGATTTTGTGATTTATTGTGACGCATCAAAGCAAGGTCTCGGTTGTGTATTAATGCAACGAACGAAGGTGATTGCTTAGGCGTCTAGACAATTGAAGATTCACGAACAAAATTATACGACGCATGATTTGGAATTAGGCTCGGTTGTTTTTGCATTAAAGACTTGGAGGCACTACTTATATGGGATCAAAAGTATTATATATACCGACCACAAAAGTCTTCAACACATATTTAATCAGAAACAACTGAATATGAGGCAGCGTAGGTGGATTGAATTGTTGAATGATTACGACTTTGAGATTCGTTACCACCCGGAGAAGGCAAATGTGGTAGCCGATGCCTTGAGCAGGAAGGACAGAGAACCCATTTAAGTAAAATCTATGAATATAATGATTCATAATAACCTTACTACTCAAATAAAGGAGGCGCAACAAGGAGTTTTAAAAGAGGGAAATTTAAAGGATGAAATACCCAAAGGATCGGAGAAGCATCTTAATATTCGGGAAGACGGAACCCGGTATAGGGCTGAAAGGATTTGGGTACCAAAATTTGGAGATATGAGAGAAATGGTACTTAGAGAAGCTCATAAAACTAGATACTCAATACATCCTGGAACGGGGAAGATGTACAAGGATCTCAAGAAACATTTTTGGTGGCCGGGTATGAAAGCCGATGTTGCTAAATACGTAGGAGAATGTTTGACGTGTTCTAAGGTCAAAGCTGAGCATCAGAAACCATCAGGTCTACTTCAACAACCCGAAATCCCGGAATGGAAATGGGAAAACATTACCATGGATTTCATCACTAAATTGCCAAGGACTGCAAGTGGTTTTGATACTATTTGGGTAATAGTTGATTGTCTCACCAAATCAGCACACTTCCTGCCAATAAGAGAAGATGACAAGATGGAGAAGTTAGCACGACTGTATTTGAAGGAAGTCGTCTCCAGACACGGAATACCAATCTCTATTATCTCTGATAGGGATGGCAGATTTATTTCAAGATTCTGGCAGACATTACAGCAAGCATTAGGAACTCGTCTAGACATGAGTACTGCCTATCATCCACAAACTGATGGGCAGAGCGAAAGGACGATACAAACGCTTGAAGACATGCTACGAGCATGTGTTATTGATTTCGGAAACAGTTGGGATCGACATCTACCGTTAGCAGAATTTTCCTACAACAACAGCTACCATTCAAGCATTGAGATGGCGCCGTTTGAAGCACTTTATGGTAGAAAGTGCAGGTCTCTGATTTGTTGGAGTGAAGTGGGGGATAGACAGATTACGGGTCCGGAGATTATACAAGAAACTACCGAGAAGATCATCCAAATTCAACAACGGTTGAAAACCGCCCAAAGTCGACAAAAGAGCTACGCTGACATTAAAAGAAAAGATATAGAATTTGAAATTGGAGAGATGGTCATGCTTAAAGTTGCACCTTGGAAAGGCGTTGTTCGATTTGGTAAACGAGGGAAATTAAATCCAAGGTATATTGGACCATTCAAGATTATTGATCGTGTCGGACCAGTAGCTTACCGACTTGAGTTACCTCAACAACTCGCGGCTGTACATAACACTTTCCACGTCTCGAATTTGAAGAAATGTTTTGCTAAAGAAGATCTCACTATTCCGTTAGATGAAATCCAAATCAACGAAAAACTTCAATTCATCGAAGAACCCGTCGAAATAATGGATCGTGAGGTTAAAAGACTTAAGCAAAACAAGATACCAATTGTTAAGGTTCGATGGAATGCTCGTAGAGGACCTGAGTTCACCTGGGAGCGTGAAGATCAGATGAAGAAGAAATACCCGCATCTATTTCCAGAAGATTCGTCAACACCTTCAACAGCTTAAAATTTCGGGACGAAATTTATTTAACGGGTAGGTACTGTAGTGACCCGAACTTTTCCATGTTTATATATATTAATTGAGATTGATATTTACATGATTAAATTTTTCCAACATGTTAAGCAATCAAACTTGTTAAGACTTGATTAATTGAAATATGTTTCATATAGACAATTGACCACCCAAGTTGACCGGTGATTCGCGAACGTTAAAACTTGTAAAAACTATATGATGACATATATATGGATATATATATATAGTTAACATGATACTATGATAAGTAAACATATCATTAAGTATATTAACAATGAACTACATATGTAAAAACAAGACTACTAACTTAATGATTTTTAAACGAGACATATATGTAACGATTATCGTTGTAAAGACATTTAATGTATATATATCATATTAAGAGATATTCATACATGATAATATCATGATAATATAATAATTTAAAATCTCATTTGATATTATAAACATTGGGTTAACAACATTTAACAAGATCGTTAACCTAAAGGTTTCAAAACAACACTTACATGTAACGACTAACGATGACTTAACGACTCAGTTAAAATGTATATACATGTAGTGTTTTAATATGTATTTATACACTTTTGAAAGACTTCAATACACTTATCAAAATACTTCTACTTAACAAAAATGCTTACAATTACATCCTCGTTCAGTTTCATCAACAATTCTACTCGTATGCACCCGTATTCGTACTCGTACAATACACAACTTTTAGATGTATGTACTATTGGTATATACACTCCAATTATCAGCTCTTAGCAGCCCATGTGAGTCACCTAACACATGTGGGAACCATCATTTGGCAACTAGCATGAAATATCTCATAAAATTACAAAAATATGAGTAATCATTCATGACTTATTTACATGAAAACAAAATTACATATCCTTTATATCCAATCCATACACCAACGACCAAAAACACCTACAAACACTTTCATTCTTCAATTTTCTTCATCTAATTGATCTCTCTCAAGTTCTATCTTCAAGTTCTAAGTGTTCTTCATATATTCTACAAGTTCTAGTTACATAAAATCAAGAATACTTTCAAGTTTGCTAGCTCACTTCCAATCTTGTAAGGTGATCATCCAACCTCAAGAAATCTTTGTTTCTTACAGTAGGTTATAATTCTAATACAAGGTAATAATCATATTCAAACTTTGGTTCAATTTCTATAACTATAACAATCTTATTTCAAGTGATGATCTTACTTGAACTTGTTTTCGTGTCATGATTCTGCTTCAAGAACTTCGAGCCATCCAAGGATCCGTTGAAGCTAGATCCATTATTCTATTTTCCAATAGGTTTATCCAAGGAACTTAAGGTAGTAATGATGTTCATAACATCATTCAATTCATACATATAAAGCTATCTTATTCGAAGGTTTAAACTTGTAATTACTAGAACATAGTTTAGTTAATTCTAAACTTGTTCGCAAACAAAAGTTAATCCTTCTAACTTGACTTTTAAAATCAACTAAACACATGTTCTGTATCTATATGATATGCTAACTTAATGATTTAAAACCTGGAAACACGAAAAACACCGTAAAACCGGATTTACGCCGTCGTAGTAACACCGCGGGCTGTTTTGGGTTAGTTAATTAAAAACTATGATAAACTTTGATTTAAAAGTTGTTATTCTAGGAAAATGAATTTTATTATGAACATGAAACTATATCCAAAAATTATGATTAAACTCAAAGTGGAAGTATGTTTTCTAAAATGGTCATCTAGACGTCGTTCTTTCGACTGAAATGACTACCTTTACAAAAACGACTTATAACTTATTTTTCCGACTATAAACCTATACTTTTTCTGTTTATATTCATAAAATAGAGTTCAATATGAAACCATAGCAATTTGATTCACTCAAAACGGATTTAAAATGAAGAAGTTATGGGTAAAACAAGATTGGATAATTTTTCTTATTTTAGCTACGTGAAAATTGGTAACAAATCTATTCCAACCATAACTTAATCAACTTGTATTGTATATTATGTAATCTTGAGATACCATAGACACGTATACAATGTTTCGACCTATCATGTCGACACATCTATATATATTTCGGAACAACCATAGACACTCTATATGTGAATGTTGGAGTTAGCTATACAGGGTTGAGGTTGATTCCAAAATATATATAGTTTGAGTTGTGATCAATACTGAGATACGTATACACTGGGTCGTGGATTGATTCAAGATAATATTTATCGATTTATTTCTGTACATCTAACTGTGGACAACTAGTTGTAGGTTACTAACGAGGACAACTGACTTAATAAACTTAAAACATCAAAATATATTAAAAGTGTTGTAAATATATTTTGAACATACTTTGATATATATGTATATATTGTTATAGGTTCGTGAATCAACCAGTGGCCAAGTCTTACTTCCCGATGAAGTAAAAATCTGTGAAAGTGAGTTATAGTCCCACTTTTAAAATCTAATATTTTTGGGATGAGAATACATGCAGGTTTTATAAATGATTTACAAAATAGACACAAGTACGTGAAACTACATTCTATGGTTGAATTATTGAAATCGAATATGCCCCTTTTTATTAAGTCTAGTAATCTAAGAATTAGGGAACAGACACCCTAATTGACGCGAATCCTAAAGATAGATCTATTGGGCCTAACAAACCCCATCCAAAGTACCGGATGCTTTAGTACTTTGAAATTTATATCATATCCGAAGGGTGTCCCGGAATGATGGGGATATTCTTATATATGCATCTTGTTAATGTCGGTTACCAGGTGTTCACCATATGAATGATTTTTATCTCTATGTATGAGATGTGTATTGAAATATGAAATCTTGTGGTCTATTATTATGATTTGATATATAGGTTAAACCTATAACTCACCAACATTTTTGTTGACGTTTTAAGCATGTTTATTCTCAGGTGATTATTAAGAGCTTCCGCTGTCGCATACTTAAATAAGGACGAGATTTGGAGTCCATGCTTGTATGATATTGTGTAAAAACTGCATTCAAGAAACTTATTTTGTTGTAACATATTTGTATTGTAAGCCATTATGTAATGGTCGTGTGTAAACAGGATATTTTAGATTATCATTATTTGATAATCTACGTAAAGCTTTTTAAACCATTATTGATGAAATAAAGGTTATGGTTTGTTTTAAAATGAATGCAGTCTTTGAAAAACGTCTCATATAGAGGTCAAAACCTCGCAACGAAATCAATTAATATGGAACATTTTTAATCAATAAGAACGGGACATTTCAATTGGAATATCAACTAGCATATTTCTATCGATGAAGTCATTGAACATTTTGGCCCGGTTTTCAACGAATTCACAATTTAATATTTCTGAACAATCCCTAACTTCATTAAAGTCTCCACAAATAACCCAAGAGACCCCGGTACTACCTAGCAACATAGCAAGAGAATCCCACATCCTTTTTTTATTCAAATCATCATGCGGTCCATATACATTTATAATGATAGATCCATGGCCCGAGTTTTTCCATTTACCCCGAATTGTAATAAAAAACTCACTTATAAGCTCACTATTCACCTCGAAAACATTTTTGTCCCAAATAATAATTTGACCGCCCGATTTACCGATCATTTTTTTTTTTTTTTGAGAAAAACCACAATCCTTGAATCCCCAAAGCCCAAAAAACCAACTATCGTCTTTAGCATGACATTTTGATTCTTGAAGTGCGAAAATGGAAGGTCTTTCCGCAATACATAATTTACGCACATCACCAAATTTACTTTCTTTCCAGAACCCAAGCCCACGAACATTTAGTGACAAAATCTTCATTTAAAAAAAAATACGATAGAAGAAGATGAAGTACTTACAGCGCTTTCTTGGTCCATTTTAGACCAAGATTTGCACCGAATTCCTCCAACCCTATACTGCTTTCCGAAATCAACTGTTTAGCCTCTTCCTTCTTACTGTTGCGAGACGAACTAGATTTGCTTTTCGAATTGAGGCCCTGTTGATTGGAATTTCTGGATCTCCTCGCACCACGACTACCACAAGTAACACAATTAACGCCACCATGAGCCTCTTGACTATATCTTTTTCTTGATGATTTATTGGCATGTAGAATTTTCGATGATGCTTTCCAATTACCCATTGACTTCCAACAACAATTGGATGAATCAGACTTGTACGAATTGGCTGTTTTATCCCTTCTGGGCATTTTATGGGCATCAATATCATGAGACTGTTCCTTTAAGTTAGAGGGATTTCCATCAATCGGCTTACTGGTTATGTTACCATGATTATCATTAAGCCCAACATTGTCATTTGATTGATAATCCACCAGCCCACTAGCAGTCGAAGGTCCACCTGCTATTTGTTTTCGAGGAGCAACCAGTGGCCCAACAATAGGACTACAGCAGCTATCATTATCTGTGGTGAAATCTGTCTCACCCAAATCCTTAATTGTAACCATATCTCTTGGATCATCAGGCCCTGGTATCACCACAGGCCCAACAGGCCCAATAGGGTAATTTTGAAAATTCGGATGGGAAATGTCTTCTGCATGCCTCAATGGATTGAATCTATTTGAATTAACCCTAGGGGAGCAAGCCGCCAGAATAGGTCTGCCACTTTTCTCTGTCTTATCAGCCTCGGTTCCAACAAAATTGGAATTGGAGAAGTGATCGTCTCTAGGTGATTCAGGAATGTTAGACGAGGCACAATCATTGTTATTAATTGTATCGAAGAGATTTTTGATCCCCATGCATGAGGACTCATTAACTTCCACCTGACCTCTGTAATCACCGTCACGATTGCCCCGACCACCGGACCGGAGTTCACCCTCTTCTAGCTTGTCTGAATTGTCGTCTGAATAGGTATTAGAAATGCCGTCTGATTCCGATGAACCCTCCCAATCAGACAAGTTCAAGTTCTCTAGATCTAGTTCAATACCAATGGTAGATTCAACAATGTTTACATACTTAAAAACCGAACCTGCAACCAATTTTACCACGCCGTTAATATGTTCATCATCCCAAGTGTGAAGGAGAACTTGGCCAGAAATTAAGTTTTGCTTGCCATGGAGGATGTTACAATTCTTGAATTCAATGGGATTCCCCCACCATTTAGCAATCGAGTTAAACGTTTCAGAATTCCAATACTTGAATGGGACCCCTTTAATGTCAACCCACACTAATCTCCCTGGACTGAAATATTCACCTTTCCAAACCTTTAGATCAACAAAACATTTCTTAATGGGACAATTATTTCTATCCAGCAGGTTTTTTGCAATGGCCGAATTATCACACACAAGCGTAACATGTAGGCCACCCACATATTTGATATGGATCCCTTCATCACCATTGATCATACCAATAGTAGTAATGAGATTTAACATACCGATGCTTTTCAATTCACCAATGAGAAAAGGGTCCTCCAAATCATTGAATGTAGGGTTGTGAGTTACATCAATAAACCTCACCTTTTCGAATTCCCTGGATTTCTTCCAATCATTTCTATTGCTCGCTAGTTTTTCTCTTAGGTCTTGCTTCTTGGATGGTAAACAATTGTTCCAATCATTTCTATTGCTCGCTAGTTTTTCTCTTAGGTCAGGAATTGGGTTCTGCCGTGATACCCCATATGCCTCCTTCAGATCCGAAAAGTCACCCCTAGGACCTGCATTCACCATCGAAGCAACTTTTGGCATCCAGACACAATTCACATTTATCTTGTTCTCACCACCAATGTTACGGGTGCTACCGGCACCGTTAGGGTTCCTGTTAGTAGCTAAAAACACCCTAATGGGTCTCCCATCGAACTTCACCGTTTCAAGTTGCCAGAGGAGATTATTCACATCTCCAACCCCATGAAATCTGACGAACGCGAATTTATATCCACTTCTTAGTCTTTTGCCGGCAAGGTAAATATCCCTAAGATCACCAAATGGTTTGAAGATCCGCCAGAGGTCCGAGATGCTCCAATGATCACCGAAGTTGAAGAACATGAATGATGTCAAACGATACCTGAAAAACCTTGAATCTGAACCCCTAGTATTACCCTCGTCGCGAAATCTCTGCTCGTTCGTACGTACCCCTTGTGCATATCTCACTGAAAGATGTTTCTCTCTCCTCTCAGACTCTCTCTCACACACACATGTTTTGTAGTTTAAATGTTTTTAAGAACTCTGTTATTTCATCTTTACTCAAGCTATGGATGTTAAATAGCTTGAACCTGTATCGAAGATTGGAAGGAGATCGGATGATGATAATGAATTGACGGAGGAGAGTGGTGGCGGGCGGAGGGAGGTGATGTCAATTAGATGGCGGCGTTGGAGAGTAGAGGAAGATGAATTGACGGAGGAGAGTTCTTTGTCATTAATTGACGGAAGATTAATTGACGGAGGAAGATGGATCTGAGGATAAAAACTCAAATTGCCGACTAATTTCAAACTTATTACTTCACCAGAATCATATATCAATTCAGTTATTTGAGCTAAACAGTAGATCAAATTCAGTATATTTTTCACCGCAAAATAAGACTTTAATGAGCTTACAACAAATAAATAGTTCCCGTTTGAATTGAGATTTTTAATGATTGAGAAACGAATTAGCAATTAAGAGTAAGATTGGATCTAGGGATTACAAAATAAAAGAATAAGCGAGTGCGATTGTGAACCTGTTGCGTCGATCGCTGAGTCTTTAGGCTAGGAGGGTTTCAAGAACACCAAGTTTAAGTTTTGATGGATGATTTGAATCTTCTGGAGTTAGTAGTGATGAATTAGCACCCATATAGTGAAATTGAGATGGTAGTTGGTAGGTATGGATGATGGATTACGTGGTTGATGGCGGTTGTACGGTTAGATGATGAATTTGTCAACATTTTAACATGAATTTAAACAAAAAAGTTACTAGAATGTTATAATTTTTGAACAAAATGAACGATTTTAGACAATATGATAGAGTTTATGTTTATTTTTATGGTAAACTTCTATATTTACACATATAATTTTAAAATGTAATATTTATATGTATATGTATAAAAAGTACTATCCGATTATTCCCGAATTGCCGATTTCCCCTTCCAAATTCCCGACCGATTACTCCCCGAATAGCGACTTTGCAACCTTGCCTATAAGTTTTGGCTACTGAACGATTTGAAGATGATAGTTTAGGTGATTGATAGCAAATATATGGACTATATATGCAATGTAAATGAAAGCATATATATAGGCACAGGATGTGATTAAGTACAAACAGGGTATAAATTCCATGATGGTTACGTGAATTATAAATAAACTAAATGTAAGAAATCAAAAGGAAATAAAAGCTAACCTGGAAGAATCAGAACATGTAGTGTAAATCAAGATCACAACAAAGATTGCAACAAACCAACGGCTATCTAACCTTTATCAACGCATTTCTTTAAACAAAAACTCCTTTTTTCCCCTCTTTTCGGATGTCAAATATTTAACAAAGTGTTGTGAATTAAACAAAAACTTTAAACACCAATGGCTCCTTAGTAATCAAATATTAATCAAACCCTAATTAATTTTAATAGAACATAAGCGCACAATTGGACTTTGGCCATAACATATCATCTAATACTCCCGGAAGTCCAAACGATAAAATCAGGACGCTTCGGAGTAGCAGAAAACACTAATATTAAAGAAATAAATACGAAGAAAAACATAGCTTTTTTTCTTGTTTGTTGCACAAAGATATAGCGGTAGTCATCAATTTGGTCGCATATTACTGAGAGCGCCCTTCTTTTCCGTAACATTTTAAGTCGTCGTGTCCTTGCTTTTCCTAAAGAGTGAACAATTCTTTGATTAGGCAGCTTTCGTCAACGATATAAGTATTCTCCAATGGTGCAAAAAGGATTTTCTTTTCGTTTAAGAAATAGTCAAGTTAAGCGGCTCATCCAAGCCGATTAGGGTTGTAGAAGGTTGAGTGGATTAAAGGATGATAATAAATCAGATGTAGAAAAATAAATGAAATATAAAACTACAGCAGTTTACGATTTTGAATTGAAAAGAGTACTAGGTGGCTAGATGTATTTTAATGATGTATTCTTGGGGATACACGCATAAAAGCATCGTTTTTACACAAAAGAAAGGCTCAAAAAAGCATAAAAGACAGCAATTGTGGTAGTTTTTGTTAATAGCCGTTCAATGTTCAACAGGCCGCCAAGCGTCATGCGTAAGCCCTGAAGGCAGCTTCTATGCTTAAGCCCTAAAATAGGCGCGTGAGCGACACACAACCACGTCAGCCCAAGCCCAAGTCAGCTGAAGATATTATCGGACACGTGTTCCCGAGAATTTCAGACATTCTACGCCTATAAATAGACTCCCTGGATCACCACATTTCACAGTTCAGTCACCAGTGGCAGAGAGTACACTTTTTCTCTCACACATTACTTTCTCATTCTAGAACTTCACCGCTTAGCAACAGAAAGCTAGACGGACCAATCTCAGTTTGGTCCAAAGACTGATAAGGCCACCCCACGGAGATCTCGTTTATGTTCCGGGTTAGCAGGGATCCTATCCCGAGGGCAAACATTAGTCAACAACAAATATCCCCATGCTAGGCAGTTCTAGTATTGTAATGGTACCTTTTAGCCGCTAGACGAAAAACAATACCAACATATTTATTTAGTGGCTTTGTTTACAGTTTATAGTTTTGTATACTCCGTATTTGGTGGGATTTAGAAAACACCAAAGACTTAGGGTCTGTTCCCCAGTTTATTTTTGGGAGAAAAGAAAGTAAGTGAGGGGAAAGTAAAAAAATTAAGTGTTCCTGAGTATTTACTGGAAAGAAAGGGAAGGAAATGGATTGATGATTTAGTCTAATTTTCTCTCCAACCCATCCTTCCAAATTGGAAGGATACCTCTTCCTTTCTCTTCATTCACTTTCTTTTCATTTCTTTTCTTTCATAAACAAACTTGGGAACAAACCCTTAGACTACGTGTCTTTGGATTTATTTGGCTTCATGTGGCTTGCTGCAAAAGTGTAGCATGATTTGGATAATTGTTTTCTTGCTTTAGTAGGATTGATTTGACGTGGCGGCATGGTACGACTCATGATGGTCGACTAGGTCTTTGGATCAGACTCGCATTGTAACGACCCGACAAAATCGTCATTGACGGCGTCGTTAACTTAGGTCCCGTTACGTGGTCATAGTCCCTATATGAGACGCGTTTGACCAAAATTATGTCGCATTCATTTGAAACGTACAAGATTTACAAAGTTTAGTTTACCAAATGGTTCGAAAACATGTTTAAGTTTACAAAAGTAGTAATGTATAAATGAAATAACTTGTAACATAATATAAGTTGAAAATCACAGTTGCTATAAATAGCGTAAGTATGTATGATTGACTCCAAGCAAATAATCAAAGTGTATGCATGTATGCTTGACCCCAAGCAAGTATGAGAGTACGCGGAAGCATGTATCAAATAGCCATTCATGAACCTGAGAAACATATAGAAAACTGTCAACGAAAAACGTTGATGAAATCATAGGTGTTGTAATAAACGTTGTTTTTGAACCACAAGATTTAGTATTTCCATAACGTTGATTATCTAAATCGTTTGCATTCCTAAAGTATGTTCGCGAGCACCCAATTATCAAGACTTAACGTTTCCTTCCATAGAACCCCATCACAATAGTGTTAGAACATACACTGTTTCTCGAAAATATATTTCATCTGCATAACGGTAGCGAACCGTCCGAATGAGGGTTTGTCAAACCCGTATGGCCATACAACATAAGTTCTCGCTTACACCCTGCAAGTGTAACTAATGATAATCGAATTAAGGATTTTTGTTCTAACTCGCTGTGGAATGTTTGTTTCCGTACTTGTGTTCAAAGTATAAAAGTATGTAGTATAAAACTGTATATGTTTCTCATGCCATGATTTAAAGTATAAAAGTTGTTGAAAAGGTGGGACTATGATCTCACCTCGAGTGCACAAGTATAAATGTACTTCACAAAGTAAACGTGTGCATGAAAGTTGCTTAGCCTCGACCTAAACAAGTAAGTTGTATCAATTAACCGGTTACGATACAAGGTCAGGCGAAATGTGTTCAATTAGTCCTATGGCTCGTTTCGACTTGATTAGTATAGCATGTGAATCACGTTGTCAAGTTTCATGCAAGAATCAAGTATAAAAGAAGATTAGAACGATTTCAAAAGTATTTGGTTAAGTTTGACTAAAAGTCAAACTTGGTCAAAGTCAAAGTCAACGAAAAAGTCAACACGTTCGGGTCGGGTCCCGAACTATTTTCCTAAGCTTAGAAATCAATATGAGCATGTTGGCCAAGTTTCATGTCAATCGGGGGTGCGTAGCATAGCTAGAATTAAACGAAAACGGACATTTTTGGGCAGTCTGCCTCAGATGCACCGCATCCAAGGCAGATGCGCCGCATCTGTGTCTGGTTCAGCAATTGTGGGGCAGTTTAACACTTAGACGAATCCAACTTCAAACAACCATAACTTATGAACCGTAAACATTCAAAAAATGTATCTTATATCGTTGGAAAGGTATTTTGACGAGGAATACAATTAAATACATTTCATCAAACAAAAACATCATTTACAAAAACAAAAACCTCGTCGAATGATCATTAAACGTTCAAAATCAAAGTTTCAAGTTCATAATATGCATTTCTTGACTCGGGAATCCAATCTACACATACGATAGGCCGTTTCGAAGGTAATTAAACATACAATACAACTAAACACTTACTAATAACATTTTATGGCATTCAAAGAATCAAAAGTTCATTTTAAAAGCTATCAAACCCTAACCAAGAATCACAAAATCAATAATCATGTTAGTGATGTTTTCCAAATCAACCTACACATCAAATTGAAGCTAATGATGCTAGTAACACATTTAATACATGAACTTTAGCATTTAAACAACATTTAATCATCCAAAATTCAATATTAAACAAACCCATTTCAAGTTCATGCTACTTTATGCAAAACAACAAGATCGAGTAATTAAATCATATATTCATGCTAGACACGAGCCATAGACACTAACTAACACCATTTCAAGTCAAAAAAACGAATTAGAGAAATCTAGAGTTTTAGAAATGTTACCCAAACGAGATGAAATTGGTACCAAAATGTAGAGGATGATGAGAGGATCACGAATATGTAATTTGTTTTGATGTTTGCTTGCTTGAATTGATTTAGATGATGATTCTTTGAAGATGTTAAAAAAAATGGGTTTTTGAGCTAGAGAGAAAAAAGAAGGCGGGAGGTGGAAGTATGAATGAATGGATGAGATGGGGTTGACTAGTTGACCTAGTCAACTAGTTTGGCCCCTTGGCAACTTCGGTCCCTCGAGTTTGAAAGCGGGTGCGTGAATTAACCGAACAAATATTTTAAAAATGCTAGAGTAACCGGGAGATGTTATAACCAAATAATGGAAATATTTAGAACGTTAGTCAACGAAAGGTACGAATTTAGATAACGGAAGATATTATCTAAAAAAAAAAGACGGGCGTTAAAATAATTTAACGGAAAAATGCGGGATGTTACATTACCTACACCTTAAAAGAAATTTCGTCCTGAAATTTAGTTGGAAGTAGTAGTCGTTGTTTCTCCCTCGAGATCTTGTGTTGTCAATTCTACGGATAAGTGAAGGTACTTCCTTGGGTATTTCAACAAACTTCCAAAATCGGGGTTTTACTTTGTTTCAAAATTTGGTTTCACGATTCATAGTTTCAACCGGTCCTCCTAGGAAGTGAAGTTTATCATCAAAAGTAAGTTCGTCGAAGAGGATAACAAGTTCTTGTTTCGTAAGACACGTCTTTAAGTATGATACACAGAATATAGGGTGAACGGAATTTGTTTGAATTGGGAATTCGAAACGGTAAGTAACGGGTCCAATACGCCCCAAGATTTCAAAAGAATTAATGTATCACGGATTTAGCTTCCTACGTTTCCCGAAACGGATTACACCTCCTCAAGGTGCGACTTTTAACGTTACGTGGTTTCCCACTTGGAATTCAAGAGGTTTACGTCTAACATTTGCATGGCTCTTTTGGCGACTACAGATCTTCTTGGGCCTCTCTTGGATTTGAACCATCTTAACGGTTATTTCATGAATGAGTTCGATTCCGGTGGTTTGATTGTTGCCTACGTTGGCCCAACAAATTGTAGAACGATAATTGCGGTCATATAAAGTTTCGAAAAGGTGCGGCGTTAATACACGAAAGAAAATTTTGTAGTAAGAGAATTTGACTAAAGGCAAGTACTTTTCCACAAGTAAATTTGAAGTCGATAACACGAACTCTTATTATGGTTTCCAAGGTTTGAATCGTATGTTTGTTTGGTCCTTCGAGATGTGGTTGATGTGTTGTACTCATGTTTAAACGTGGTCCCGAGGCTTTTTGTAAGGCACTCCGAAATTTAGAAGTGAAACGAGGATCTCGATCCGAAACGAGGTACATTTCTTTAAGATATATTTGAACAAGTTTGTTAGGACTTGAAAACGTTTGTTGGAACAAGTTTCTTATCGGTTTCTGAAAACGTTCGTTAGGACTATTCACCCTCGTGGCGAATACTAGTATAACGTGAAGAGTCTCTCTCTCCATTGAGAATTTAGAATAAAGATTTCCTTAAATGGAAGTACGAGTGTGATGCGAGAGAAGTTTCCACCTCGATGCGAGCATAACCAGCATATCGTAGTTCGTCGATAAAACTGCGCGAAGCTGAGATAGTATACACGTGTAACATATGTTTGAAGTTGCAAGAATTTGTCATTCATTCGGAAGCATAAATATGGTTCGACAATAATCGACGATGTGTCCCGGGTATGGTTATTATCAGTATTCTCGGAGTTGTCGGATGTTCAAACAAGAAAAAATGAAGTCATGTACATGGCACATGGTGGTGATTAGGTTGATCGAGTCCAATCACCATCACGTGTCATTAGAACTTTGGTATGACTTACCGTAATATAACCACGTTGATCGAGTGTCGTTATATTACGCTAACTCATACCTCCATTCCCACATCACTCCATAGATTCAAATTCGTGTAATCATGAAGATTTAAAATGAATAGAGTGTAACGACATCTCTAACGTGACTCGTATTAATCGAAATAAATAGTGCAACTCTGTAGATGCGTTTCCCGAGGGAAGTGTATAAATGATTATTCACGTCAATGCGGTTCAAGTCAAACAATAATGTCTTTTAGGTACGAAAAGAGTAACGAGTTATGATAACGAGTAGTACGCAACCGTAGTGATAAGTAGTGATGACGATACTCACCTAGAGTAGTGATGGTAGTAACAAGAAATGGTAGATAGTGAAGAACACCGGTGTGACACCGATAATGAGTTGAAACGGTGGCGAATAACAATCTAGGAGACAGAGTTCCCGAACAAGTGCGACTAATTGTGACGATCGCTCCAAATCCATATGGACGAACACGTCATTCATCGATTTCATTGCGGAGTTTTTGATCTCTATATGATACGTTTTGTATATATTACATTTTTTTGAAAAGGCACACTATAAATGAATATTTAAATCAAAGGTTTTCGACATCTGATGATTTCTACATATAGACAATCACCGTAATATAATAGTTTACATTAGTACTTCCGTTGACAATGCAGTCAAAATAAGATACATGGTGATGATTTGGTGAATGCAACGTTTCCTTGAAAAATATGCCATGTAAGGCTCCATGCACATAGCTTGTCTAACATATAAGCAAACAGCGGAAGACTTCTAGGGAACCTGAGAATAAACATGCTAACAGTGTAGTGACCCGAACTTTTCCATGTTTATATATATTAATTGAGATTGATATTTACATGACTAAATATTTCCAACGTGTTAAGAAATCAAACTTGTTAAGACTTGATTAAATGAAATAAGTTTCATATAGATAATTGATCACCCAAGTTGACCGGCGATTCATGAACGTTACAAAATTGTAAAAACTACATGTTGTGGTATATAAAGACATATATATATATGGTTGACATGAGATTATGATGAGTAAGTATCTCACTAAGTATATTAACAATGTGTGATATACATAAGAAATGAGATTACTAAGTTAAGAAACTCGAAATGATATATATAACGATTATCGTTATGATAACGTCTACTAAATATATATGTATCATATTAAGATATTGATACACTATATTTAACATGATAAAATGATATTTAAATATATCATTAAGTGTGTTAACAATGAACTACATATGTAAAAACAAGACTACTAACTCAAGAATTATGAAACGAGACTTACATGTAACGATTATCGTTGTAACGATATTTTAATGTATATATCATATTAAGAGATATTCATACATCATAATATCATGATAATATAATAATTTAACATCTCATTTGATATAATAAACATTGGGTTAACAACATTAATTGAGATCGTTAACTTAAAGGTTTCAAAACAACACTTACATGTAACGACTAACGAAGACTTAACGACTCCATTAGAATGTATATACATGTTGTGTTTTGATATGTATTCTTACACTTTTGAAAGACTTTAAGACACATATCAAAGTACTTCTACTTAACAAAAATGCTTACAATTACATCCTCGTTCAGTTTCATCAACAATTCAACTCGTATGCACCCGTATTCGTACTCGTACAATACACAGCTTTTAGATGTATGTACTATTGGTATATATACTCCAATGATAAGTTCTTAGCAGCCCATGTGAGTCACCTAACACATGTGGGAACCATCATTTGGCAACTAGCATTAAATATCTCATAAAATTACAAAAATATTAGTAATCATTCATGACTTATTTACATGAAAACAAAATTACATATCCTTTATATCTAATCCATATACCAACGACCAAAAACACCTACAAGCACTTTAATTCTTCAATTTTATTCATCTAATTGATCTCTCTCAAGTTCCATCTTCAAGTTCTAAGTGTTCTTCATAAATTTCATAAGTATAGTTTCATAAAAATCAAGAATACTTCCAAGTTTGCAAGTCTACTTCCAAGCTTTCTAATCCATTCCAAGTAATCATCTAAGATCAAGAAACCTTTGTTATTTACAGTAGGTTATCTTTCTAATTCAAGGTAATATTCATATTCAAACTTTGATTCAATTTCTACAACTATAACAATCTTATTTTTCTCATTTCTAGTAGTTTTATCCAGAAAACTTGATGTAGTAATGATGTTCATAACATCATTCGATTCATATATATAAAGCTATCTTATTCGAAGGTTTAAACTTGTAATCACTAGAACATAGTTTAGTTAATTCTAAACTTGTTCGCAAACAAAAGTTAATCCTTCTAAATTGACTTTTAAAATCAATTAAACACATGTTCTATATCTATATGATATGCTAACTTAATGATTTAAAACCTGGAAACACGATGAGCACCATAAAATCGGAAATACGCCATCGTAGTGAAACCGGGGGCTGTTTTGGTTTGGATAAATAAAAACTATGATAAACTTTGATTTAAAAGTTTTTCTTCTGGGAAAATTATTTTTCATATGAACATGAAACTATATCCAAAAATCTTGGTTAAACTCAAAGTGAAAGTATGTTTTTCAAAATGGTCATCAAGATGTCGTTCTTTCGACGAAAATGACTACCTCTTTAGTAATTGACATGTAACTTAAATTTCCGACTATAAACCTATAATTTTTCTGTTTGGATTCTTAAATTAGAGTTCAATATGAAACCATAGCAATTTGATTCACTCAAAACGGATTTAAAATGAAGAAGTTATGGGTAAAACAAGATTGGATATTTTTGCTCTTTTTTGCTACGGGAAATGTTTAACAAATCTATTCAAATCATATCCTAGCTAACTTATATTGTATTATATATGTATTCTAATATATTATGTAATCTTGGAATACCATAGACACGTATGCAAATGTTTTGACATATCATATCGACCCATGTATATATATTATTTGGAACAACCATAGACACTCTATATGCAGTATTGTTGGAGTTAGCTATACATGGTTGAGGTTGATTCTAAAAATATATATACTTTGAGTTGTGATTTAGCCTGAGAGGTGTATACACTGGGTCATGGATTGATTCAAGATAATATATATATCGATTTATTTCTGTACATCTAACTGTGGACAACTAGTTGTAGGTTACTAACGAGGACAGCTGACTTAATACACTCAAATCTTTAAAACATAATAAAAATGGTTGTAATTATATTTTGATCATACTTTGATATATACGTACATATTTGTATAGGTTCGTGAATCGATCCGTGGCCAAGTCGTATTTCCGAGGAAGGAAATATCTGTGAAAGTGAGTTATAGTCCCACTTTTAAAATCTAATATTTTTGGGATGAGAATACATGCAGGTTTTATAAATGATTTACAAAATAGACACAAGTACGTGAAACTACATTTTATGGTTGAATTATCGAAATCGAATATGCCCCTTTTTATTAAGTCTGGTAATCTAAGAATTAGGGAACAGACACCCTAATTGAGGCGAATCCTAAAGATAGATCTATTGGGCCTAACAAACCCCATCCAAAGTACCGGATGCTTTAGTACTTTGAAATTTATATCATATCCGAAGGATGTCCCGGAATGATGGGGATATTCTTTTATATGCATCTTGTTAATGTCGGTTACCAGGTATTCACCATATGAATGATTTTTATCTCTATGTATGGGATGTGTATTGAAATATGAAATCTTGTGGTCTATTGTTACAATTTGATATATATAGGTTAAACCTATAAATCACCAACATTTTTGTTGACGTTTAAAGCATGTTTATTCTCAGGTGAATACTAAGAGCTTCCGCTGTTGCATACTAAAATAAGGACAAGATTTGGAGTCCATGTTTGTATGATATTGTGTAAAAACTGCATTCAAGAAACATATGTCGATGTAATATATTTCTATTGTAAACCATTATGTAATGGTCATGTGTAAACAGTATATTTTAGATTATCATTATTTGATAATCTACGTAATACTTTTAAAACCTTTATTGATAAAATAAAGGTTATGGTTGTTTTAAAAATGAATGCAGTCTTTGAAAAACGTCTCATATAGAGGTCAAAACCTCGCAACGAAATCAATTAATATGGAACGTTTATAATCAATATGAACGGGACATTTCAAACAGGTGTCAACACAAAGGTTGGTGAGTTCATAGTTTTAATGTTTTGCATAATCTCACAAGATTTCAGTTGTTTCATCCAGAAATGTTTATCAAAATATTCTACAAGATTGAGCACCCTGGTAACTAAACTTAACGAATATATAATTTATACCCTTTGTATAATCATCTTAATAATACACGCAAACCAATGTGTACGCTTCTCAAATAGCATACGTCCGTTAAAAGGCTAGCGCTCTAGCTCGGACGCGGATATCAAGCCCTATGGATCCATATACTACTACTCGCGCCCACCAGTTCTTATAACCGGCAGTTACTAGTTACCAAAGCTAAGGGATTTTCGGTTCAAACTCGGTGTAGAATTTAGTATGTACTTGTATCCATTGCGTATAAAATAAAGTGCATGTATTCTCAGCTCAAAAATATAGATTGCAAAAGCAATTAAAAAGAGAGCAATTGAAACTCACCTTAGCAGCACATATAGTCGTTCACCGAAATGTGATCGAAACTTGGAATACCAAATAACCGTAGATCTTAACCTAGAGAACATATGTTGGTCAATAATTGTCTATCAAGCTAGGTCAGGCCATAGTGTATCACAATCCTAATGCTCGAGACCGACATACAAAAGTTATCAAAAGTTGTTTCAAAAAGTCAATCTGACTCAATACTATAGTTGAATGATCATGGCAATCGAAACATTCTAACATTTCACATAGTTTCCCAATTCTTGTAAAATTAAACTACAGTTTTTATAAGGCTTTAAAATATGATAAAACAATCAATTTTGACAATTGCTCAACATGACGAGACATGCCTTATATAGAAATTCATTTACTCGATTAGTAATATTTGAAAATCCAATTTATCAATCTTATAAACAAGTTGTTTAAATATCAATTGCAGATTCAAAAGCAATTCAATTAATGTCAATCATAATTCAGTCGACCATATCTTCAAATTCGTTCATCGAAATTACGCGATTTCTAAATGAAAAGTTATTGATTTTTCGCCAGCTTTCCAAAAACATGCATATCATATACCTTTTATCAGTAATTTATGTATTTAATTCGTGATTCAACATAAACTGTTTAACAACAAAATTTAGCATACAAGCATGCATAAACATATATACTCGAGCACTAGGCATGGATACACTTTTAATATATAAAAGATAAGATATGAATGCTCACGTATCAATATTGCGATTCAATATTGCAGGAAAGTACGTAGACGCAACAGAGATGATAAACACTAGGTTTGACTTGCAAATAATACCCACGAACATTACCCATAACCTCCATAGCTATAACTCATAGTTTTCTTAGCTCTATCCCGTTTGAAAACCCATTTTGAAATAACCCGAACATCACTTCGTCGTAGTATTTTATGTGTAATAATACTACTATTAATCATATTAATACTCTTAATAATAATAATATATATAATTAATAATAATAATAATAATAATAATAATAATAATAATAATAATAATAATAATAATAATAATAATAATATATAATACAGAGTAATATAGAGATGGAGAGATTTGTGAATCAATAAACAGAATTCGATCGAATTTATAGTGGTTGGCCTGTCCAGGGTTGCCATGCGATCGCATGGCTTCCTAGGCCATATCCCATGCGATCGCATGGGATGATTTTACAGCTCACATCTGTTTTTGTACACTAGTTCGTCGATATAATAAAATAATATATAATATATATAATTTATATTAATTAATTATATATTATATTATATTCCCGTGCATAGTTGATTTGTAATTTTTGTTCCGATAAGTCGTACGTCGTCACTCGACTTATGTCCCGGTTCCGGTTTTTCGAACGTTGTTTCGTACGCTTAGAAAACTAGTACTTTTCGTTACGCGACGTGTACCTTTATCAAAAATTAAACTTAATCATTGATAAACTATGTCACTCGAAGTGTAGCTTTAATCAATTAAGTGTTTTGGCTATTTGCTTCTATAAATCATCATCTCGTAGTATATACATATACATATATACATTTTCATTTTGAAATAGTGTTTTACTGTAGCAAAGTTACTGTAGCAATTTTTTTACTGTAGCAAATAGTGATTTTCGAAAACACTGTAGCTTTTCGGGTACTGTAGCAGTTCAAAAATACTGTAGCAAATTAGTGTTTTACTGGTTCATCTTAAACGTTTTAGTTAACTTATCTAAATATTAATCGAATCAATAATCAAATGTTACTATCGTTTACTAAATAACTTGAAATCATATATATATATATATATATATATATATATATATATATATATATATATATATATATATATATATATATATATATATATATATATATATATATATGCACATTAAGTTATATATATATTGTTCGTGAATCGTCGAGAACAGTCAAAGAATAATTGATTACATGAATATAGTTCCAAAACTTTCGTGACTCAACATTACAGACTTTGCTTATCGTGTCGAAATTATTAAATCATATCGGGAATTTGGTTCAAAATAAGTCAAAATTTTCCGGGTCATTACAGTACCTACCCGTTAAAGAAATTTCGTACCGAAATTTGAGTGAGGTCGTCATGGCTAATAATAAAAATGTTTTCATGACGAATATGAGTTGGTAAATAGAATTTTATCACCATTGAATAATATGGATAAAACAATCCAATTACTCGAAGTGTATGAGGGAAGTTATCGTAATAGACTAAAATGAAGGAATAGAGATTCGTCTTAATTTTTGACGTAGTAACGATTGATTTTCGGAATTTAAGGAATAGAAAATCTTCATATTCTAAATAAGAATTGATTCTTCGGGAATTAAGGAGATTAAGATCTTCTTTAATTAAATGCGTAATCTGCCTCGATTACTATGTCTGATATTTCACTATAAATTGACCTCTTCCATTTCATTTATTTTCACCACTCCTATAAGCTTCTTCCTTATTTCATACTTCTTAATAGATTGTGAAAATGCTTAATCCAGTTCTGATTCTTGATATTTTCTTGGCTATCGTATCCTTCATTCTTCTTTTTCATCTGCCACCAGAGGAGGTTATTTTCTTCTACTATTACCTTGGGGTTATAGTGTTTTTCATTCTCCCATGTCTTTATATTGCTATACGTATTGATATACATGGTTTGTAAATTTCGGGGTTGTTATCGGGCTTTATATTTTCCATTATATTTCGGAGTTTCATGCTTTCGTTTTCTCTTCCCGACCTTAAGTCAAGCGAATAATGGTCCAGAATTCGTAGGTATGGAGTTTCAGATGAACATAACTAATGTTCTAAGAAAGAAATGGTAATAGCACGATCTTGATTTGTCAAATTACCAGAATATCCGGAAAAGACTGAATCATCAAGAAAAAATTTTCTTGATATGTTTAGAGGTTAAATAGAATGAAAGAGTTATGTAACATGATTCATGATGAGGGTGTGATCTGTGAACCTTTATCACATTCCATTAGAAACTCAGCATGACTTGATGTAATATAATCACGTTGATCAAGTGTCATTATATTATACTAACTCATGCTTCAATTTCCAACATTACTTCAAACATCCATTTTTTGAATTTTTCAGATTTTTGAAACTAAAATAGTTTCTTTTATGATGTAACACAGATAGCGCGAAGAGATGAATGATTTCAGATAAGAATAGTTATGAAGATATCTCCAGAAATATCGAGGATATTTATAATGAAAGATACGATGATATCTTAGAATTTCTAATATCGAAGGATGATGAAGAAGATTTGTCCGTAACGGATTTTGAGTCAGGAGCAAGGTATTCGTTAATGACTTCAGCAGATACGGAATCATTTGTATTTTTTGAAGGCAGGTTTAGTCTTTGTGTTTTGTCCACAGCCTCCTTCATGATTTGCTCAATCCGTTTTTCAGTACCAAACTTTCTCTTTTTCTGTGCTTTTCCAACACACTAGTCTTTATCATCAAACTTTTGACTGTTAAAGTCGTTTACAGTTTTTGCTGCTTCATCAGCATTTTTCCAAAATTCGGAGAACTAGTTTTGCAGTTTGGGGTGTTTTTCAGAAACTTCACATTCGAAGTAAGTAAGTCTAGGAGATAGACATTATATGTATATATATATAAATGTTGGCGTAGAATTGCTGCGAAATTCGAAATACTGATTGCTAATTCCCGGTAGTTGGTATGGCAATTATTGTTATAAGTTGTGGATGAGTACATGATAGGGTTTTAATGAGTATAATGATTTTTCGGAAGGTCAAAGATTAATGAAGTCGTTGGTAAATTTACTGCTAATGCGGTGGAACATAAAAGGTTCCCCGGTAACAAAAACGTTTATATTAAGGTGACAATAAGGCTTAATCTGAAAATTCGAAGTTGACTGGTTGGAAGTGTGGTAAAACTGGATACTTTGAAAAGGGATTGCAAGGTTATTTTTGGTAAAAACAACGTTAAAGGATCTTGCACAGTTTTGAAGTCAAAGTATAGCTTTGAAAGACGTAGAGATCTAAGAGTGATGTCACCGGTTCAGAGTTATGACTTGGATTCTGATCCGTCAATATTAGAATATGTAATCGAATTTGTATGAGAATGATTGTGTATTGCAGTTAAGGTAGTGAGTATAGTTAATGATTTTTGAATCAAAATTGAAGAATGTACAGTGTAACATATTAATTGTGAACTTTAATATTTCCCGGGTATTCCTACCCGTTAAAGATTTCACAATTAATACTTTGTACAATAGAATTTTTATTACCGTCTTTATAAAAATATATGCATGTATATTTTCTTCAGATGTAACACAGATTTAATGAGTTAATATCATATTAAGCTCATTTGATTTTCGGCTTGACTTAGAAATGATTAATCTCTAAAACATTAAAGATTACATAATCTTTGCGGAGTATTTCGCTAATGTAATCGATACTTCATTATTTATTCTTATTCCTCGGTGAAGGATGTTGATGCTCGTGGAATTTTGTGAACCTTACAAGGCACAGATGATGTTTTCTGGAAAGTTTCGAGTACATCGAAAATGAAAATGTAAAATCAATTATGTAATTGAATAATACACTTGGTTTATTATGAAATGGAATTCATTAAGTTGAAACAGAGATTGTAGTTAACAATTGTTAAGTTGTTAAGGAAGGATGTACATCATTGCATATTAGTAATATGAACTAACCTAGTAGTACTTACCAGTTAAGATTCACACGTAATAGCTTAGTACGAAAAGATTTATTTTGATTTCAAAATTCATATATATTAAATATACATAAAATTTCTTCAGGGGAAATGAGTTAATACTTCATCGGTTATTGTTGCTGGTATTTCTTGGTAACTACGGTGCGTATGACGTTGATGCTCGTGGAACAGATTGTGAAGTTGAGGTTTGCGATGCGGTTGTTGTTGGTGGTGGTAATGGTACTGTTGGTGTTGTTGTCGGTGGTACTGTTGATGCTAGTGATGCTACTGGTACTTGTAACCTTTGCACCATATTCTCCAAAGCCACTACCCGAGCACGAAGCTCGTTGACTTCTTCTATTACACCGGGATGATTGTTGGTTCGGACGAGCGGATGAATAAGATTCAGAATTTGAGATAGTATATTATCATGACAAGATACTCTGGAAATGAGAGAGAAAATGGTGTCTCGAACAGGTTCGCCGGTAAGTGCTTCAGGTTCTTCGCCAAGAGGAAAATGCGGTGGATGGAAGGGATCACCTTCTTCTTGTCTCCAATGACTAAGCAGGCTACGAACCCATCCCCAATTCATCCAGAATAGGTGATGGCTGATTGGTTGATCCATTCCGGTTATACTGTCTTCGGAATTCAGGTGAATATCCATATCGAAATAGCTGTCGGAGTTTAAGGAATTTGAACTAGATGCGGGATTCATCTTGTATAATTAGAGAATTGATTTTTGATATGAATTAGATTATAGAACTTAGATTGATATTCTTCAGTACATAATTTACATATGTATATATAATACCAAAATCCCATAAATTACGGAGAAATTTTCGGAAGATGTCAGGAAAAGTTTACAGTAACAGATACGCTAAGATATGAATTTTTGTCTATACACTATTTATGCAATAAATGCAGGAAAACGTGTCTAGACTTAAGAATGAAAAGCAGGTAATTTCCGACAAAAAATGATAAGCAAAACTTTTGACATGTAGACACGGTCGAAGTCCAGACTTACTAATGCATCCTAACAACTATCAGTTAGACACACTCATGCGAGACCTGGTTCGCTAAGACCAACACTCTGATACCAACTGTGACGATCGCTCCAAATCCATATGGATGAACACGTCTTTCATCAATTTCATTGCGAGGTATTTGACATCTATATGATACGTTTTGTAAATATTGCATTCTTTTGAAAAGGCACACCATAAATGAATATTTAAATCAAAGGTTTTCGACATCTGATGATTTCTACATATAGACAATCACCGTAATATAATAGTTTACATTAGTACTTCCGTTGACAATGCAGTCAAAATAAGATACATGGTGATGATTTGGTGAATGCAACATTTCCTTGAAAAATATGCCATGAAAGACTCCATGTACATAGCTTGTCTAACATATAAGCAAACAGCGGAAGACTTCTAGGGAACCTGAGAATAAACATGCTAACAAGTGTCAACACAAAGGTTGGTGAGTTCATAGTTTTATTGTTTTGCATAATCTGTGCATAAAGGTGGATCACAAGATTTCAGTTGTTTCATCCAGTAACGTTTATCAAAATATTCTACAAGATTGAGCACCCTGGTAACTAAACTTAACGAATATATAATTTATACCCTTTGTATAATCAACTTAATAATACACGTAAACCAACGTGTACGCTTCTCAAATAGCATACGTCCGTTAAAAGGCTAGCGCTCTAGCTCGGACGGGGATATCAAGCCCTATGGATCCATATACTACTACTTGCGCCCACCAGTTCTTATAACCGGCAGTTACTAGTTACCAAAGCTAAGGGATTTTCGGTTCAAACTCGGTGTAGAATTTAGTATGTACTTGTATCCATTGCGTATAAAATAAAGTGCATGTATTCTCAGCTCAAAAATATAGATTGCAAAAGCAATTAAAAAGAGAGCAATTGAAACTCACCTTAGCAGCACATATAGTCGTTCACCGAAATGTGATCGAAACTTGGAATACCAAATAACCGTAGATCTTAACCTAGAGAACATATGTTGGTCAATAATTGTCTATCAAGCTAGGTCAGGCCATAGTGTATCACAATCCTAATGCTCGAGACCGACATACAAAAGTTATCAAAAGTTGTTTCAAAAAGTCAATCTGACTCAATACTATAGTTGAATGATCATGGCAATCGAAACATTCTAACATTTCACATAGTTTCCCAATTCTTGTAAAATTAAACTACAGTTTTAATAAGGCTTTAAAATATGATAAAATAATCAATTTTGACAATTGCTCAACACGACGAGACGTGCCTTATATAGAAATTCATTTACTCGATTAGTAATATTTGAAAATCCAATTTATCAATCTTATAAACAAGTTGTTTAAATATCAATTGCAGATTCAAAAGCAATTCAATTAATGTCAATCATAATTCAGTCGACCATATCTTCAAATTCGTTCATCGAAATTACGCGATTTCTAAATGAAAAGTTATTGATTTTTCGCCAGCTTTCCAAAAACATGCATATCATATACCTTTTATCAGTAATTTATGTATTTAATTCGTGATTCAACATAAACTGTTTAACAACGAAATTTAGCATACAAGCATGCATAAACATATATACTCGAGCACTAGGCATGGATACACTTTTAATATATAAAAGATAAGATATGAATGCTCACGTATCAATATTGTGATTCAATATTGCAGGAAAGTACGTAGACGCAACAGAGATGATAAACACTAGGTTTGACTTGCAAATAATACCCACGAACATTACCCATAACCTCCATAGCTATAACTCATAGTTTTCTTAGCTCTATCCCGTTTGAAAACCCATTTTGAAATAACCCGAACATCATTTCGTCGTAGTATTTTATGTGTAATAATACTACTATTAATAATAATAATAATAATAATAATAATAATAATAATAATAATAATAATAATAATAATAATAATAATAATAATAATAATAATAATAATATATAATACAGAGTAATATAGAGATGGAGAGATTTGTGAATCAATAAACAGAATTCGATCGAATTTATAGTGGTTGGCCTGTCCAGAGTTGCCATGCGATCGCATGGCTTCCTAGGCCATATCCCATGCGATCGCATGGGATGATTTTACAGCTCACATCTGTTTTTGTACACTAGTTCGTCGACATAATAAAATAATATATAATATATATAATTTATATTAATTAATTATATATTATATTATATTCCCGTGCATAGTTGATTTGTAATTTTTGTTCCGATAAGTCGTACGTCGTCACTCGACTTATGTCCCGGTTCCGGTTTTTCGAACGTTGTTTCGTACGCTTAGAAAACTGGTACTTTTCATTACACGACGTGTACCTTTATCAAAAATTAAACTTAATCATTGATAAACTATGTCACTCGAAGTGTAGCTTTAATCAATTAAGTGTTTTGGTTATTTGCTTCTATAAATCATCGTCTCGTAGTATATACATATACATATATACATTTTCATTTTGAAATAGGGTTTTACTGTAGCAAAGTTACTGTAGCAATTTTTTTACTGTAGCAAATAGTGATTTTCAAAAACACTGTAGCTTTTCGGGTACTATAGCAATTCAAAAATACTGTAGCAAATTAGTGTTTTACTGGTTCATCTTAAACGTTTTAGTTAACTTATCTAAATATTAATCGAATCAATAATCGAATGTTACTATCGTTTACTAAATAACTTGAAATCATATATATATATATATATATATATATATATATATATATATATATATATATATATATATATATATATGCACATTAAGTTATATATATATTGTTCGTGAATCGTCGAGAACAGTCAAAGAATAATTGATTACATGAATATAGTTCCAAAACTTTCGTGACTCAACATTACAGACTTTGCTTATCGTGTCGAAATTATTAAATCATATTAGGAATTTGGTTCAAAATAAGTCGAAATTTTGCGGGTCATTACACTAATGAAGTCGTCGTCATCCTTACGCGTATGAATCTTGAATTTACGTGTGTTACCAGAAAGTGGTAGAATATGGATTCGTATGATGAAAAACTTGGTACCATTAAGAAGTTTGCCTAATAATGATTCAAGTATAATGCACAAGTAGTCAAGTAAGTGCTATCTATAGCAAATGCAAGTTAGAATGCAATGATGCACTATCCGGTTGTAGTCTAGATTAACTAATGCGTCCTAACGACTCTGTCAGACACACTAATGCATATCCTAGTTTCCTACAACCAACGCTCTGATACCATCTGTAACAACCCGACAAAATTGTCATTGACGGCGTCGTTAACTTAGGTCCTGTTACGTGGTCATAGTCCCTATATGAGACGCGTTTGACCAAAATTATGTCGCATTCGTTTGAAACGTACAAGATTTACAAAGTTTAGTTTACCAAATGGTTCGACAACATGTTTAAGTTTACAAAAGTAGTAATGTATAAATGAAATAACTTGCGACATAATATAAGTTGAAAATCACAGTTGCTATAAATAGCGTAAGTATGTATGCTTGACTTCAAGAAAGTAATCAAAGTGTATGCATGTATGCTTGACCCCAAGCAAGTATGAGAGTATGCGGAAGCATTTATCAAATAGCGATTCATGAACCTGAGAAACATATAGAAAACTGTCAACGAAAAACGTTGGTGAAATCATAGGTGTTGTAATAAACGTTGTTTTTGAACCACAAGATTTAGTATTTCCATAACGTTGATTATCTAAATTGTTTGCATTCCAAAAGTATGTTCGCGAGCACCCAATTATCAAGACTTAATGTTTCCTTCCATAGAACCCCATCACAATAGTGTTAGAACATACACTGTTTCTCGAAAATATATTTCATCCGCATTGTAGTGACCCGAACTTTTCCATGTTTATATATATATTAAATGAAAGTGTTATTTACATGATTAAGTGTTTCCAACATGTTAAGCAATCAAACTTGTTAAGACTTGATTAATTGAAATAGGTTTCATATAGACAATTGACCACCCAAGTTGACCGGTGATTCACGAACGTTAAAACTTGTAAAAACTATACGATGACATATATATGATTATATATATAGTTAACATGATTTTATTATAAGTATGTATCTCATTAGGTATTTTAACAATGAGTTATATACATAAAAATGAGACTATTAATTTAAGAAACTCGAAAACGATATATATAACGATTATCGTTATAACAACGTCTTACTAGGTACATATGAATCATATTAAGATATTGATACACTTGGTTAATTATGTTAAATGATAAGTAAATATATTATTAAGTGTATTAACAATGAAATACATATGTAAAAATAAGACTACTAACTTAATGATTTCGAAACGAGACATATATGTAACGATTATCGTTGTAACGACATTTAACTGTATATACATCATACTAAGATATATTATATATCATAATATCATGATAATATAACAATTTAACATCTCATTTGTTATAATAAACAATGGTTTAACAACATTCAACAAGATCGTTAACCTAAAGGTTTCAAAACAACATTTACATGTAACGACTAACGGTGACTTAACGACTCAGTTAAAATGTATATACATGTAGTGTTTTAATATGTATTCATACACTTTTGAAAGACTTCAAGACACTTATCAAAATACTTCTACTTAACAAAAATGCTTACAATTACATCCTCGTTCAGTTTCATCAACAATTCTACTCGTATGCACCCGTACTCGTACTCGTACAATACACAGCTTTTAGATGTATGTACTATTAGTATATACACTCCAATGATCAGCTCTTAGCAGCCCATGTGAGTCACCTAACACATGTGGGAACCATCATTTGGCAACTAGCATGAAATATCTCATAAAATTACAAAAATATGAGTAATCATTCATGACTTATTTACATGAAAACAAAATTACATATCCTTTACATCTAATCCATACACCAACGACCAAAAACACCTACAAACACTTTAATTCTTCAATTTTCTTCATCTAATTGATCTCTCTCAAGTTCTATCTTCAAGTTCTAAGTGTTCTTCATAAATTCCAAAAGTTCTAGTTTCATAAAATCAAGAATACTTCCAAGATTGCAAGTTTACTTCCAAGTTTTCTAAATCCATTCCAAGTAATCATCCAAGTTCAAGAAACATTTGTTACTTACAGTAGGTTATCTTTCTAATACAAGGTAATAATCATATTCAAACTTTAATTCAATTTCTATAACTATAACAATCTTATTTCGAGTGAAAATCTTACTTGAAATTGTTTTCGTGTCATGATTCTGCTTCAAGAACTTTCAAGCCATCCAAGGATCCTTTGAAGCTAGATCTATTTTTCTCATTTCCAGTAGGTTTATCCAAGGAACTTGAGGTAGTAATGATGTTCATAACATCATTCGATTCATACATATAAAGCTATCTTATTCGAAGGTTTAAACTTGTAATCACTAGAACATAGTTTAGTTAATTCTAAACTTGTTCGCAAATAAAAGTTAATCCTTATAACTTGACTTTTAAAATCAACTAAACACATGTTCTATATCTATATGATATGCTAACTTAATGATTTAAAACCTGGAACCACGAAAAACACCGTAAAACCGGATTTACGCCGTCGTAGTAACACTGCGGGCTGTTTTGGGTTAGTTAATTAAAAACTATGATAAACTTTGATTTAAAAGTTGTTATTCTGGGAAAATGATTTTTATTATGAACATGAAACTATATCCAAAAATTATGGTTAAACTCAAAGTGGAAGTATGTTTTCTAAAATGGTCATCTAGACGTCGTTCTTTCGACTGAAATGACTACCTTTACAAAAATGACTTGTAACTTATTTTTCTGACTATAAACCTATACTTTTTGTGTTTATATTCATAAAATAGAGTTCAATATGAAACCATAGCAATTTGATTCACTCAAAACGGATTTAAAATGAAGAAGTTATGGGTAAAACAAGATTGGATAATTTTTCTCATTTTAGCTACGTGAAAATTGGTAACAAATCTATTCCAACCATAACTTAATCAACTTGTATGGTATATTATGTAATCTTGAGATACCATAGACACGTATACAATGTTTCGACCTATCATGTTGACACATCTATATATATTTCGGAACAACCATAGACACTCTATATGTGAATGTTGGAGTTAGCTATACAGGGTTGAGGTTGATTCCAAAATATATAGAGTTTGAGTTGTGATCAATACTGAGATACGTATACACTGGGTTGTGGATTGATTCAAGATAATATTTATCGATTTATTTCTGTACATCTAACTGTGGACAACTAGTTGTAGGTTACTAACGAGGACAGCTGACTTAATAAACTTAAAACATCAAAATATATTAAAAGTGTTGTAAATATATTTTGAACATACTTTGATATATATATGTATATATTGTTATAGGTTCGTGAATCAACCAGTGGCCAAGTCTTACTTCCCGACGAAGTAAAAATCTGTGAAAGTGAGTTATAGTCCCACTTTTAAAATCTAATATTTTTGGGATGAGAATACATGCAGGTTTTATAAATGATTTACAAAATAGACACAAGTACGTGAAACTACATTCTATGGTTGAATTATCGAAATCGAATATGCCCCTTTTTATTAAGTCTGGTAATCTAAGAATTAGGGAACAGACACCCTAATTGACGCGAATCCTAAAGATAGATCTATTGGGCCTAACAAACCCCATCCAAAGTACCGGATGCTTTAGTACTTCGAAATTTATATCATATCCGAAGGGTGTCCCGAAATGATGGGGATATTCTTATATATGCATCTTGTTAATGTCGGTTACCAGGTGTTCACCATATGAATGATTTTTATCTCTATGTATGAGATGTGTATTGAAATATGAAATCTTGTGGTCTATTGTTACGATTTGATATATATAGGTTAAACCTATAACTCACCAACATTTTTGTTGACGTTTAAAGCATGTTTATTCTCAGTTGAATACTAAGAGCTTCCGCTGTTGCATACTAAAATAAGGACAAGATTTGGAGTCCATGTTTGTATGATATTGTGTAAAAACTGCATTCAAGAAACTGATTTCGATGTAACATATTTGTATTGTAAACCATTATGTAATGGTCGTGTGTAAATAGGATATTTTAGATTATCATTATTTGATAATCTACGTAAAGCTTTTTAAACCTTTATTTATGAAATAAAGGTTATGGTTTGTTTTAAAAATGAATGCAGTCTTTGAAAAACGTCTCATATAGAGGTCAAAACCTCGCAACGAAATTAATTAATATGGAACGTTTTTAATCAATAAGAACGGGACATTTCACGCATAACGGTAGCGAACCGTCCGAATGAGGGTTTGTCAAACCCGTATGGCCATACAACATAAGTTCTCGCTTACACCCTGCAAGTGTAACTAATGATAATCGAATTGAGGATTTTTGTTCTAACTCGCTGTGGAATATTTGTTTCCGTACTTGTGTTCAAAGTATAAAAGTATGTAGTATAAAACTGTATATGTTTCTCATCCCATGATTTAAAGTATAAAAGTTGTTGAAAAGGTGGGACTATGATCTCACCTCGAGTGCACGAGTATAAATGTACTTCACAAAGTAAACGTGTGCATGAAAATTGCTTAGCCTCGACCTAAACAAGTAAGTTGTATCAATTAACCGGTTACGACACAAGGTCGGGCGAAATGTGTTCAATTAGTCCTATGTCTCGTTTCGACTTGATTAGTATAGCATGTGAATCACGTTGTCAAGTTTCATGCAAGAATCAAGTATAAAAGAAGATTAGAACGATTGCAAAAATGTTTGGTTAAGTTTGACTAAAAGTCAAACTTGATCAAAGTCAAAGTCAACGAAAAAGTCAACACGTTCGGGTCGGGTCCCGAACTATTTTCCTAAGCTTAGAAATCATATATGAGCATGTTGGCCAAGTTTCATGTCAATCGGGGGTGCGTAACATAGCTAGAATTAAATGAAAATGGACATTTTTGGGAAGTCTGCCTCAGATGCGCCGCATCCAAGGCAGATGAGCCGCATCTGTGTCTGGTTCAGCAATTCTGGGGCAGTTTAACACTTAGACGAATCCAACTTCAAACAACCATAACTTATGAACCGTAAACATTCAAAACATGTATCTTATATCGTTGGAAAGGTATTTTGACGAGGAATACAACTAAACACATTTCATCAAACAAAAACATCATTTACAAAAACAAAAACCTCGTCGAATGATCGTTAAATGTTCAAAATCAAAGTTTCAAATTCATAATATTCATTTCTTGACTCGGGAATCCAATCTACACGTACGATAGGCCATTTCGAAGGTAATTAAACATACAATACAACTAAACACTTACTAATAACATTTCATGGCATTCAATGCATCAAAAGTTCATTTTAAAAGCTATCAAACCCTAACCAAAAATCACAAAATCAATAATCATGTTAGTGATGTTTTCCAAATCAACCTACACATCAAATTGAAGCTAATGATGCTAGTAACACATTTAATACATGAACTTTAGCTTTTAAACGACATTTAATCATCCAAAATTCAAGATTAAACAAACCCATTTCAAGTTCATGCTAGTTTATGCAAAACAACATGATCGAGCAATTAAATCATATATTCATGCTAGACACGAGCCATAGACACTAACTAACACCATTTCAAGTCAAAAACATGAATTAGAGAAATCTAGAGTTTTAGAAATGTTACCCAAACGAGATGAAATTGGTACCAAAATGTAGAGGATGATGAGAGGATCACGAATATGTAATTTGTTTTGATGTTTGCTTGCTTGAATTGATTTAGATGATGATTCTTTGAAGATGTTAAAAAAATGGGTTCTTGAGCTAGAGAAGAAAAAGAAGGAGGGAGGTGGAAGTATGAATGAATGGATGAGATGGGGTTGACTAGTTGACCTAGTCAACTAGTTTGGCCCCTTGACAACTTCGGTCCCTCGAGTTTGAAAGCGGGTGCGTGAATTAACGTAACTAATATTTTAAAAACGATAGAGTAACCGGGAGATGTTATAACCAAATAACGGAAATATTTAGAACGTTAGTCAACGAAAGGTACGAATTTAGATAACGGAAGATATTATCTTAAAAAAAAAAGACGGGCGTTAAAATAATTTAACGGAAAAATGCGAGATGTTACACGCGTGATCCCACTCGTCTGACACTCTATTAAAGAATAAAACCCAGCAAGTAATCTTGTATTATTCATTTAGTATTTATAAATTACAAAATATATACTAATCAAACCCTAATTAATCCTAATAGACCCTAAGCAGATGCTCCTTTTTATGAATTGAGCACAATTATATTTGTAATGAATCAATTCAGTTTATCAATAAAAAATTAAAATACATTCAATTCAATTCTCAATTTATAACACTAGAAACATATTAAATAGAAATGTCAGTAACAATTGATGTGGATAGTGAGGGTTTGGAACTTTTTTTTTATCTTAATCTTAGGGATCCTCAGAAAGAATTACCATATTAACTATTAGACAAAAAGCATGAATAGTAACAGGGTATAATGGTCTTTTCATACAAAAAAGGCACAATCGTCTTTTCACATCTCTTTCTACACTCTTCCACCCCCTTATATCACCATATTATCGATTAACGTCTTTTTCCTACCTCTTCTATTAGCTTCTGGAACTCTTCTTTCCACTTACTCCCTTTGATTTAATGTCTGCTCTACTCTCCACCTTCATGTTCTCAATAAAATCCTAAACAACAAAAACGCCATCAACGTACAAATCCTAAACTACGAAAATTTCATCTGATAAAAAACATTAACACAGCCATCGACGACGGTGAGTTACGGCAAGACCGCCATCGACGACGGTTATCTACGCCAACACCCGATGCCGGTCACTACCAGCGCAACTCAGATCTGAAAAAATTAATCGATGTTTCCCTACCTTTTATACAGGTTCGTCCCAAATTACGTTTACACTTTTCCTTTTATTCGTTTTTTGCAAAAGTGATGAACTAATTTGTGTTCATCACTTAAAAAATTTACGAATTAGCTTTTGTTATTTGTTTTTAGTGAAACAACCCAACCCGTATTTAACCCGAATAAACTTTTTTTCTTTAAAAAAAATAGTAAACCAATAACACGCCACATCAATTGGTTATAAGACGTCAACCATTTCATACAAGTGTTTAAACGTTTAAACGTTTAACATGTTTAAAGTTTACATCATGGGCACGAAGGCCCTTAATCAAATGTATCATAAGTTCGACCCATAAATGATAGTTTTAAACCAAACGACACTCGAGCATGGTTTGGGGCTAAACTACCCAAAACACTAGGCCGACTTCCAAAAGCTCCACCTAAGCAACCAACTTGGGATTATCTAATGCCCAACAACCCCTTTTCCTTTCTCCATACTTGTACCTAAAAAGTAAACAACGAGAGGGGTAAGCAAAGCTTAGTGAGTGCAATAGTTATACATGTACATATATAACCTACTTACTTGCAATCACAACACAATACCTCAAACACGCTAGCAAACTATATAGCATACCATTGCAAAGTATAATGCTAAATTTCCGAACCACAAGCTAGCACAAATAATAGCATATATAACTCGAATAATATATTATGCTACACGACACATAACCATGGTTAACCATATCGCACACAAGGGAACGGTACTCGCACAATGACCGTTGGTACTCTCACAGTGACTGTTAGTGTACACTAACCCTCTAGGTGGAAGCCCGCACTTACCGAACCACCCTTCACGCACATGCGGTCTCCATCGCATAAAAGAGTAGTGAATCCACACGCCCGTATAACACTATAGTGAATCCACACGCCCGGATAACGCTAACCACAAGCCCGCAAGCAAATAAACTATATACGCATATATATAATTATTCCACTCACCTTAACGCCTTTGGTGAAATAGAAATCGAGCTTGCAACCTTCAATGCAACGTACCTATTACATTATGCATATAATTAACATACCACTTGTTGGACTAAACACCAACAATTTACTCATGCGCATTTAATGGCCTACTTGCACTAAATGACTCATTTATACCAAAACCGCCCATTTAAGGTCAAGACCACCCTAAATCTCTAAAAGCTAGTGATTAAGGTCTAACAACACCAATTAACACAAGCTTAGGGTATTTCACACCCACCTTGCCCAATTAGGTCAATCATTACTCATTTGACCCATTTCAAAGTCAAGACCGGCCATTTGGTCAAACTTGAACTCTTTTAACAAAACTTTCACTAACACATAGATGTATTAGTGGTTTAACAACACAATTAACTCTACAATCATCAAAACACAAAACCGAACCCTAGATTATAACCTTAAGGTTTTTCACACATCAATTTAACCCAAGTTCACCCATTTAACCCCCAAATGGGTCTTACAAGTCTCAATTAAACAAACCCTAGCCATAAATCAATTTAAACTCAAAACACAGAGTTAAGACTTACCAACTCTATCAAATCGTAGCTAGAGACGTAGGGAAGAACTTTAAAACTTGGACTTGGGCAAGATTTGGTCTTCTCCCTCCCCAAAGTGAGCTCTCTCACTCTAAAACTCACCCACTCTCTCTAAAATTGAATGTGGGTAGATGGAGAAGTGTTTAATGAGGTTAGGATAAGCTTTCATCAGCTTTTAGGTTGTCCAACCCGTCCACCAGTGAAAATACTAAAACACCCCCAAAAGATCCCGTTATAAACGGGTTAAAAAGTCATTTCAGCGAAATTGTCGCGTTACGCGACCCTACATCGCGTTTCGCGATGCCTCAAACGTGACAGAACACACTTGAACGCGATGGACTGGTCAAGAGGGGGTTTTCCAACCCGTCGCATTTTGAACAACCATGTCGCATTTCGCGACTTACCCCAACGCGATATACCACTACGAAACGTGATAGTGTGGTCAGGAATTTGGGGCTCTCAAGTCCTCGCGTTTTAGTCAACTCTGTCGCAGATCGCGACTAGCCCAGATGCGATAATCCATCTTAGAACACGATGCTTGACCTGATCTATCCAATTTCTAACATTCCAACTACTTACATTTTACCAAAGTTAAATTTAAAATACAAAAGGTTAAATACGCACCTTAAATCATATACGAGGAAAACGGGGTGTTACAACTCTCCCCCACTTGAATCGGAGCCCGTCCTCGCGATCGAAGCCGCATGACAAGCCGGAAGATGCACCAAAACAAACTCTTTGGGTTCCCATGTAAACTCGGAACTTTTTCGATGTCGCCATTGCACTTTGTAAGTTTTAACTTCTTTGTTCCGCAACATTTTAACCTTCTCATCAAGAATTGGAATCGGCTCTTCAACATATACTCTTATTTGTTGTTCAAAGCAATCTCATCTAACGGCACCCAAGTCGAGTCATCCGCAAGACACTTATGGAAATGGGAAACATGAAATGTGTTATGGATTCCCGCAAGCTCTTCGGGTAACTCTAGTCTATAAGCAAACTCGCCAACACGAGCCAACACTTTGAAAGGACCAATAAACCGAGGAGCTAACTTTCTTCGTTTTCGAAACCGAATAACACCTTTCCATGGCGAAACCTTAAGCATCACCATGTCACCTTATTGGAACTCAATCGGTCTCCTTCATTTATCAGCATAAGATTTCTGTCTATCTTGCGCCGCCTTAAGTCGAGCCTGAATCATCTCAATCTTACTATTCGTCTCTAAAACCAAATCGGTACTCCCGATTTCCCTTTGTCCCACTTTACCCCAATAAATAGGAGTTCAACACCTTCGCCCATAAAGCATCTCATACGGTGGCATTCCAATACTAGCATGATAGCTATTGTTGTACGAGAATTCCACCATAGGTAAGTGTTCATCCCAACTACCACCAAAATCAATAACACACGCCCGTAACATATCCTCCAATGTTTGATTCGTGCGCTCGGTTTGACTGTCCATTTGAGGATGATACGTCGTGCTCATCTTCAATTGAGTACCCATATCTTCATGAAACTTGTTCCAAAACTGAGAAGTGAAACGAGTATCTCGATCCGAAACAATAGATATAGGAACCCCATGCCTTGATATCACCTCTTTGATAAACAACTTAGACAAAGTTTCCGACGATATCGTTTCCCGAATAGGAAGAAACAATGCACTTTTCGTCAACCGATCAACTATCACCCAAATCGTATCAAATTGAGTTCTCGCCATCTTTGGTAACTTTGTAATGAAATACATGGTAATGTGCTCCCATTTCCATTTTGGAATTTCTAACGGTTGTAACATACCATACGACTTTTGGTGTTCGGCCTTAACTTGCAAACACGTGACGCATTGTTCAATATACTTAACAACATCACGTTTCATGCCGGGCCACCAATACTATTTCTTTAAATCAAGATACATCTTTGTCGCACCCAGATGAACGGAATACTTTGACTTATGTGCTTCATCAAGTAGCACTTGTCGGAAATCTCCCATTCTAGGCACCCACACCCTTCCATGAAAGGACAACAAACCATGCGGGCCTAAGGTAATAGACTCTGTTTGCCCCATGATTCGTTCTTCATGCTTGTTGTTAACAAACGCTTCAATTTGAATCTCACCAAGCTTTACAAGAAAATCGTTAGTAATAATCATGCGTAACGATCCTACTCGTATTGCCGGATGTTGACTCTTTCGACTCAACGTATCCGCGACCACATTCGCCTTACCTAGATGGTAAAGTATCTCACAATCATAGTCCTTTACCACATCCATCCACCTACGTTAACGATAATTCAAATCCTGTTGGTTAAAGAGATGTTTCAAACTCTTATGATCCGAATAAATCGTACACTTGACACCATACAAGTAGTGGCGCCAAATTTTTAACGCATGAACAACCGCCGCCAATTCAAGATCATGAGTCGGGTATCTCCTTTCGTGCTCCTTTAATTGTCGAGAGGCATAAGCGATGACTTTACCTCTTTGCATTAGAACACACCCGATTCCATTCAATGAGGCATCACAATAAACCGTCATATCTTCAATTCCCTCCGGTAATACCAACACCGGAGCTTGACACAACTTTTCTTTCAATAATTGGAAAGAAATCTCTTGCTCATTTTTCCAATTAAACCTCACGTTCTTCCTCATCAACTTTGTTAATGGAGAGGCGATTTTAGAAAAGTCTTGGATACACCGACGATAATAACCGGCCAATCCGAGAAAACTTCGAATTTCCGTAGGCGTAGTCGGTTGTCCCCAATTCTTCACCCTCTCTATCTTCCCCGTATCTACTTGAATACCTTCTTTATTCACAATATGGCCAAGGAATTGCACTTCCCTTAGCCAAAATTCACATTTGGAAAGTTTAGCATACAACTTCTCCTTCCGCAACGTCTTCAACACATCACGCAAATGGCGTTCATGTTCCTTCATACTCTTAGAGCAGACAAGTATGTCGTCAATGAACACAATTACCGACTTGTCCAACATAGGTTGGCACACTCGGTTCATAAGATCCATGAATGCCGCCGGTGCATTCATAAGACCAAAAGGCATAACTACAAACTCAAAATGCCCGTAACGAGTTCGAAAAGTCATTTTCTCCATATCTTCCTCACGGACCTGCACTTGGTGATAGCCGGACCGTAAGTCAATCTTGGAAAAATACGTCGCACCTTGGAGTTGGTCAAACAAATCGTCAATCTGAGGCAATGGGTAACGATTCTTGATAGTCACTTTGTTCAACTCCCGATAATCGATGCACATCCGCATACTACCATCCTTCTTCTTCACGAATAAAACCGGAGCACCCCATGGCGAGGCACTCGATCGAATGAAACCCTTTTCAAGCAACTCTTGGGTTTGATTTAAGAACTCTTACATTTCCGTCGGTGCTAAACGATAAGGAATTTTAGCAATGGGAGAAAGCCTCGGAACCAACTCAATGCGGAATTCAACTTGTCTTTCCGCCGGTACACCCGGTAATTCATCCGGAAAAACGTCTTCGAATTCATTAACCACCGGAATTTCACGAATGGATGGTGGCTCATCATGAGTATCAACTACATGGGCAAGAAAAACCATACCACCACCATTAAGAAAACGTCGCGCACGTGCATAAGTGCATAATGGTACGAGTCTCCTCCGCTTATCGCCATGAATGATTAACTCTCCCCCACTTAGGGTCTTTACATGAATGAACTTTTCATGGCATGCAATATCGGCTCTATAACGGTCGAGCCAATCCATACCAACGACGATATCAAACTCACCCAAAGTCATCAGAATGAGATCAATTTTAAACGTTTCGGTGCCATACACCACATTACAATCCTTACACACATCAACCCCTAGCACCATCTTGCCATCCACTATTTCGACCTCCACCGGATGACTTAACTTAGCTAGTGGTTTGTTAAGTTTAGACACAAATCGAGGTGACACAAACGACAAATTAGCACCGCTATCATTTAATATCCTTGTCGGATTAGAGTTAACCATGAAAGTGCCTGAGACAACTTCATTGGATTGCTTGGCCTCATCATTGGTCATCAAATAATTTCACCCCCTTGCTGTACCTGCTGCCTTCTCTAGCCTCTTAACTTGATCGGTGCGTAAATCGGGACACTCCAACTTCCGGTGTCCTTCCTTATTACAATTAAAATAAGTGAGCCTTGTCGTTTCCAGGTTCGTGCAATCACGGGATAGATGTCCGTATTGCCCACAATTATAACACCGAGGGTTGTATTCTTTGAAACCACTCTTCTTCACACTCCCGACGCTCTCACTCGCACCCTTACTCTTCTTGTTTGAGTGACTCGTAGCTTCAAACTTTCTTTTGCCAAAAGTAAAGGCACTCTTTTTCGAAACGAGCGACTCAAAGCCTTTAGCAATATCAAACAACTCATCAAAAGTCTTCACCGAGTTTCTACTAATCTTCTCTTGGTAGTTTTCATTCAAGGTTCGATAGAAATCTTCCTTCAACATGTGATCATTACCGACATACTCCGGGCAAATTGGGTCTTTGATAAGAAAACGGATTTGAGAGTGTTCAAATTCATCGACCCTTGCCTCAAAGCACGCAACTCATCCTTAAGCCTAGAAAGATCGGCCGAAGTTCGGTACTCCTTGAAAAATTTCATCTTGAATTCATCCCATGTGAATTCCATACATTGCTCTTCACCATAAAGCCGAATCTTTTCATCCCACCACATTTTGGCATCACCCCTTAACATGCTACTACCATACCTTGTCTTTTTATCGAGAGGGCATTCACAAGTACGAAAATCCCCCTTCATATCGGAGATCCAACGATTGCTCTTTAGTGGATCTCGTTCGCCCTCGAAAGTGGGAGGTTGAGCATCCTTGAATGTTTTGTAGAAAAATTCTCGTCTTCCCACATTATCTTCATGAAGGACAACCTTTACTTGTTCCTTGACTAGATTGACTACTTGCTCGTCAATCGAATCTAAGAACATCTTCTTAACATCCTCCAAAAAGGCCGCGTGACGCCTTTGCATAATGGCCTCAACTTTGGCCGTGAACTCGGCGTCCTCGCTCGTACCTCCGTCATTAGTGTCGTATCCGTTTCTCATCTTCATTCTATAAAACAGAATAGGTTAAACAACGAAATGAAAAGACATGACATATATATACACCTCACCGCCCCATCTTGCTCAACATTCATCGTACATCGCTTGTTTGACACAATTTGCACCAGTAACAATGGTAGCTAGTCATTATTACGCGAGCACATCGCGTTAACTTGCTAGTACAACGTCTATCTCACTCGATGATTGCAAATACAACACAAAACAATTAGCGCAAGGTTAGTTCACATAAACCTAGGCGCTTAACCAATCCCGGTCCGACCCGTCTCCTACAAGTCCCGCATACAACGCATCCACAATAAAGTCTAAGTCTAAGCACCTATCTCAAGTCACCTAAATCCCTTAGACCATGCTCTGATACCACTTGAAACAACCCAACCCGTATTTAACCCGGATAAACTTTTTTTTTAAATAGTAAACCAATAACACGCCACATCAATTGGTTATAAGACGTCAACCATTTCATACAAGCATTTAAACGTTTAACATGTTTAAAGTTTACATCATGGGCACGAAGGCCCTTAATCAAATGTATCATAAGTTCGACCCATAAATGATAGTTTTAAACCAAACGACACTCGAGCATGGTTTGGGGCTAAACTACCCAAAACACTAGGCCGACTTCCAAAAGCTCCACCTAAGCAACCAACTTGGGATTATCTAATGCCGAACAACCCCTTTTCCTTTCTCCATACTTGTACCTAAAAAGTAAACAACGAGAGGGGTAAGCAAAGCTTAGTGAGTGCAATAGTTATACATGTACATATATAACCTACTTACTTGCAATCACAACACAATACCTCAAACACACTAGCAAACTATATAGCATATCATTGCAAAGTATAATACTAAATTCCCGAACCATAAGCTAGCACAAATAATAGCATATATAACTCGAATAATATATTCTGCTACACGACACATAACCATGGTTAACCATATCGCACACAAGGGAACGATACTCGCACAATGATCGTTGGTACTCGCACAATGACCGTTAGTGTACACTAACCCCCTAGGTGGACGTCCGCACTTACCGAACCACCCTTCACGCACATGTGGTCTCCATCGCACAAAAGAGTAGTGAATCCACACGCCCGGATAACACTATAGTGAATCCACACGCCCGAATAACACTAACCACAAGCCCGCAAGCAAATAAACTATATACGCATATATATATAATTATTCTACTCACCTTAACGCCTTTGGTGAAATAGAAATCGAGCTTGCAACCTTCAATGCAACGTACCTATTACATTACACATATAATTAACATACCACTCGTTGGACTAAACACCAACAATTTACTCATTCGTATTTAATGGCCTACTTGCACTAAATGACTCATTTATACCAAAACTGCCCATTTAAGGTCAAGACCATCCTAAATCACTAAAAGCTAGTGATTAAGGTCTAACAACACCAATTAACACAAGCTTATGGTATTTCACACCCACCTTGCCCAATTAGGTCAATCATTACTCATTTGACCCATTTCAAAGTCAAGACCAGCCATTTGGTCAAACTTGAACTCTTTTAACAAAACTTTCACTAACACATAGATATATTAGTGGTTTAACAACACAATTAACTCTACAATCATCAAAACACAAGACCAAACCCTAGATTATAACCTTAGGGTTTTTCACACATCAATTTAACCCAAGTTCGCCTATTTAACCCCTAAATGGGTCTTACAAGTCTCAAATGAACAAACCCTAGCCATAAATCAATTTAAACTCAAAACACAGAGTTAAGATTTACCAACACTATCAAATCGTAGCTAGAGACGTAGGAAACAACTTTAAAACTTGGACTTGGGGCAAGATTTGGTCTTCTCCCTCCCCAAAGTGAGCTCTCTCACTCTAAAACTCACTCTCTCACTCTCTCTAAAATTGAATGTGGGTAGATGGAGAAGTGTTTAATGAGGTTAGGATAAGCTTTCATCAGCTTTTAGGTTCTCCAACCCGTCCACTAGTGAAAAGACTAAAACACCCCCAAAAGATCCCATTAAAACGGGTTAAAAAGTCATTTCAGCGAAATTGTCGCGTTACGCGACCCTACATCGCGTTTCGCGATGCCTCAAACATGACAGAACACACTTGAACGCGATGGACTGGTCAGGAGGGGGTTATCCAACCCGTCGCATTTTGAACAACCATGTCGCGTTTCACGACTTACCCCAACGCGATATACCACTACGAAACGCGATAGTGTGGTCAGGAATTTGAGGCTCTCAAGTCCTCGTGTTTTAGTCAACTCTGTCGCGGATCGCGACTAGCTCAGACGCGATAATCCATCTTAAAACGCGATGCTTGACCTGATCAATCCAATTTCTAACATTCCAACCACTTACATTTTACCAAAGTTAAATTTAAACATACAAAAGGTTAAATACGCACCTTAAATCATATACGAGGAAAACGGGGTGTTACATTTAGATGCAAGTTAAACTGTTTTTTATATCATAGTTTTTTCTTACATCTGGGTTTTGGAATTCGTAGGCGGTAGGGTTGGCTTGAGATGGTGGTTTGTGGTGGCACTGTAACAATAATAATTATGTGTTGTAATGTGATTGTTGTAATGTGATTACTAATAATTTGATATAGTTGGATTATAAGTTAGAGTTAAATTTTTGTATTATTTAATTTCTTATGATACTCAAATATGGTTGCTTCAGTTCTATTTTCTTTTTTATTGTATTTGGTATTGTTTGTACTAATGGTGATGATCTTTTTATTGTTTGGGAATTCAAGAACTTTGAATTTATATAAGTTGTATGCACCCTTAAAACCTGATTTTAATTTGTAGTTTTCATGAGAAAATTTCCAGGGAAAAAAAAAACATCAAGCAGTCAACGTTAGTCAAGTTGCTACCACTGTTTAATCTGCCTATGCTAGATATAATGTAGTTATGAAATTGATGCATATAAGAAGGTATGAGATTTTTATGTGCATCTTCGTTTTGGCTTCATCTATATGACTATATCTAATGTTATTTTAACGTAAGAACACACATATTAGGTCAATAACAAAATAATTACATTAATTCTCTGAGATTTTGATTATCATTCGCATGTTTATGATTTTTTTAGAGTTAACTTCTTAGATTTTTAATGTTCTAGGCTTTAATGTCATCCAAAAATATACAAAGAATGGGAAGTGTTGATCATCATTTGCTTCCTGATAAACCCATTTACTAAAAATATCAGAAAACGCCTATCGAAATGTGAACTATCGATGATTAACTAATCCGACGCAACGCAAGGGATCTTCACTAGTTTGTACTAATTGTGCGACATGTTTCTGTCCAATCCTACAGTGAACTTAAGTTGGAATTTTGTGAATTATTGAGGTTGGGTAATTGACTAGTGTGAGAGAAACATTCAGCCCACTTAATTTATGATCTTTGGATGTAGTTTTATTGGTCTAATAATCATATGATAACTGCCATTGATATAACCGTGTGCTAGTTCCTTTTGTGTATCTACTTGTATGATTTCAGTAAGTTTGCAAGCAAGTAATAAATTATCTGTTAAACAGTTTCAAGAGAGGAAAATAGTTCAAGTAAAAAAAAACTAATCTCTTGTGGATAGGTACCTTACCCAATCCGTTATTTCAAGAATGGCTAGATTTTGATGACCCGTTTCGACTGGAACCTTTTGGCCCAATACTCAACCCGACCCGCCTGTTTGAACACCTCTATGTACTTTTAAGTTTGCTTCATGCTCTTTTACAAATGATGTATAAATATTGAATTATAACAAAAAAAAATTTAACATATATAATAGTCTTAAATTAAGTACTAGAGTTCCATTAAATTGCTAAAAATTGTGTGTACAAATATGACCTATTTGCACAAACTGACCATAAGATAGTTAACAAACAAATTGAGACAATATTGCATCAACTTGTGAAGCTAATAATTAACAGGTTCTATTGTGAACCATTGTTGACTAGGTCGACGAATCCTATTCTACAATCAACTCTAGTTGAGAATTTGAATTTGCATATGAATAATAATCATTAATCATCAATCTTGTTCATCCACTTCTTCGAATGGAAGCGGTACTGTCTTCACCGCTCTAAATTTGCCTGCATTATTCAGATGCTCATTCTCCAACCTGCAGGACCATTATTCAGATGCTTTAAACTTGTAAGCTATTAAAAAACAAAATCTCACTTTTGCATGAAAACATATAAAATTCAATGGATTCTTGGTTATCTAATGTCCTATTTACAATGATCACAACGTTTCGTATCAGTAAAAACATAGTTTCTAGTACTTATGAAGTAAAAAAAAAGTTCATTTTACCTGTAGAAATTCCACTGGCCTCTTCGGATGACTTCAAGGGCTGCTAAAAATAACCCTGTCAATCTGTAATCGATACTCCCGAATTTGTAATGTAAGACAGTTTGTAACCAAGCTAGCCTTAGAATCAGATTCAAACCCTGCAAAAAGTTTTGCAAAAAAAAAAAAGTTAAAAATTTTCTTTTATTTCATTATTTGTTTATTTAAGTGTTTTTCATATGATTAAGTTCAAGCTTCCACATGACGGGTCCCAGTTTCAAAGGTATCGGGTACCACTAAGCTATTGCTACATTGATTTTTCATAAGATTAATAAATAATATATGTGTGTATAGCAAGTATAAGCATATTATATACCATAGATAAGAAGTAAATGAACTTTCGACGAAGAATCAATTCGTTTCTTAACCAAGGATTCTTGGAGTTCATTTGTAGCAAACCCCAATCCTTTACAAAGTCCCAATACAATTGATATACAGTTGCAATACTTGACATTATCACTACTAAGCATAACCATCCCACACTTTTATCTTTTTCGTATGCCACTTTTGCCCCTGCAGCTAACATTGCAGATACATATTTCCCCAAATTTATCAAATGCCCTGTATCACCTTCATCAAGCCACCTCCGAGCACACTACACAATAACAATAATATAATAACATTATTATAAAAATGAACTTTATAACTAAAAGTCTTAAATGACCATTTTTTAGTAGTATTGTCGAACCTGCATAGCTCGCCAGTAATAAGGCAAAAATGAAACAGCATAGGCGAGATCTCTGTAGTTTTTCGTGCGAACACAATATCCGTAGTCTTGAGTCTTATAACTCCCAGTTATGTAGTAGCACCCTACATATTCGAGATTCCTTAGCATCGGAACCTATCAAAAAAGTTTGTCAAACATATTGTTATATACAATTTATATAAAGAGGGTAAAACCAACCCTCTGGTGGCCCCACACCGGCCTATACAATTTATAATACATATACAAATAGAATTAGTAGGACAATATCATACCTGGCTACAAAGTTGGTCAGCCATGAAAAAGTCCAGCATGACAACCTTGTAAAGAGGCGATAAAACGATATTTCGTAGTACACTCAGGAGTCGATAACGGCTTGACTTGTAGACGATGTTGAATGGACACACAAGCAATACCAAAAAGACCTGTTTAAGAAAAGCATTACACATTGTTCAGAATCTTTTTAATTTATTCCATGAAAAAAGTTTATAATCGTCGGGTAAATAGATTACCAACAATAGAAAACCAGGGATACAATCAACTTGAGAATACGAATAGCCTTTCTCCATTAGAGAAAGATGAATAAACAGGACACCGACTACAACTGTCATTGACATGGTACAGATTAAGAACACGTCTCTATACTTAAGTTCTCGTCTTGCTGATTGGTCGAAGATGAAACTATAATTTATACGTGTTTTCTTCCACATGAAGATGTTGCATCCATACAGGAAAAAGTGCAAAAACAACAGGCTGAACATACTGCAAAACCAAGAATATGTTGTCATTATCTTATCATCAATATTTTTTGAATTAATTTATTTTTAATGGGGAATTGTTAATGTAACATGACATACCTTAGAAGAGGGTACACAGTTTCCATGTAGATTGTATTAGTTTGTGGTCTATATGTTCCGGTAATATGAGCCATGATGGCATAACCAACAAAAAGCGCAATGAAACATCCCGTATATAGTCCTGAAAACCATTAAAAAAAACATCAAAATATAATCCAAATACTATTCAAAATGTTGGCAAAAGGTGTAGATCGGCAGGAACACTTAAATCATGTGTTTCCTTTGGAACCTGCGCCCATTTTGGCAAAGGCTTCCATATGGCGGGCCCAAGCTTCTAAGACAACAGGCCGGTACCACTGAGCTATTAGCTCATTGGTTCGATAAAAATGATAATCTTTAAACCCTTACTATTTCTCTAAATTCTTGAAGCCTAAGACCTAGGGTGCGTGTCATAGTACTATTTTTATAAAAGATTAAAAAAAAAAGTCCTATCATGACAAACTTAACATATTGTAACAATCAATCAAACAAATAAACGTTTTCGTGATTATACAAACCATAGTGCTGAGAAAGATCACACTTGAAAATGTTGTACTAGAAATCTATGCTGTGTTGGTTTTCCACATAAGTGAAAGGCTTTGTAGGGTCAATAATAGTCAATCATATCGATAGCCTGTTAGTGGTTTTATCGTATACGTATTGTTATATAAAGGTCCATACAATTTTTGTTTCAAGTCACCTTTAGCTACAAAAGTAAATCTAAATCTTTGACTACAAAAGTCCTTTTAAAGATTATCTTGAGTAGCAAAATGACCCATTTGTACATCTTTTAATATATATATACAGTTCAATCAACCTATAATTAGATCAAGCAAAGATAGTGAGATGCTTGCCACCTTACTTTATAGATACATACATATATTACGATGAAAATGTTATATAAAAACTATGATTGAAGTGTTTTTACACAGTTAATTTTTCTAGTGTCAACTGTAACCCATTGACCCAAATGAACACCTTTTAAGTCCTACAGATCAAAAGGGTAAGCATTTAAAACTTAAGATTGAAACAAGTATGTGTTAAATTTTATTACTTTGTAACTGCAATTACAGAATAAAAATCATAGAATATAAATTTAGTAACAAAAATTCCAAGGTATATTCCACATAAATGCCCACTAATGGAAAGATGATACAGAAAGGGGCCAGATCTTCATGTTTTTTTATGTTATCATAAAATTCATCTCTTTTAATTCTAAGTGGTCAATTATCTTCATTATCAATTATTAGTTTTATTCATCATTATGATTTTTATTTTTCAAAAATAAAATAAAGTAGAGAAACACACCTATAAAAAAAGTGACAGAATGTGACTCTTTACGTTGAGCCGGTTTCAAGTATTTCATTGCCTTTCTTCTGTCATCTTGCGCAAATTTTTTCACGAAAATTTCCTCAACTTCATCAGCCAACTTTATAATCTGTCATATGCATAATTAACCTTGATTATGAGCACGATATGATAGATAAAGAAGGCTAATAATGTATTAAAGTGAACAGAACTTCAGTATTGTATATTATGTATATTTGTTTAGTTAAAAAAAGAAGATAAAAATCGGAAACCACTATATTCTGTCTGAACTTGGTCTAGCAAATGAGATTGCTCATACTGATTCGCAATCATTTGCGATATTCTTTGGTATACTAATGCTTTTACTAAAACCGATGTTAATATATATCCAATTTTACCTTGTCTGAACTGTTGAAGTAGGAGCTTTCGACAACTTTAAGGTAAATTGGAAGAACTTTTTTGCTTGTTACCTAAATAAACCAAGACAGAATAAGTTTTTTATGCTTATTAACAATTATTATTAAAAAAAAAATAAGTGTTTAAAGAATAAGGAATGAGCATAGTAAGTACTTACTTTGTCAAATTTCTTTAGAATCTTCGCAAAGGCAAGCATGTTTAAATTCCTGCAAATTAAATCTTAATCATTTAATCATTCTCAATGTCATAAATCATTAATTAATTTAATTTAATTACTTACAATATAAGAATATTAAAAATAGAACAATGTGGCAAAAGAAAAACAATACCTATAAGTTTTGAGATAGCCCAATCCTTTATAGAGCTCAATGAGAGCTCCCCGAATCATTTTTTCAGCATGATGTAGCTTCGTTTTATTAATATGAAGCTTTTTTCCGTTAGAATTCTGTTTTTTGGACGACTGATTTATTAAATCTTCCCAAAGTAAATAAGAAAACGTGCGCGTTGGGTTGGTTAAAGGAATCCGAATCTTCATTTTTTTCCCATGAGAGTAACTAATACTACCAGACTGATTCTGTTCTTCCTTTTTCGACCTTGGTGAGTCATCAAATTGGTTACAATCGTTCTCCAAATCTCCGTTTTCCACTTCCTGCAAATCTTGATCTATAATCCCCCTATTCGATTCTTCATCTGCGCATGCATAAAAAAAAGAAAGAAAAAAAGAATCATTTTAGTGTCCAAAAATGTCATGGAAGGCGGGAGATATTTTTTCAATATGTATATATATTAAATTAAAAGATATTAGATGCCTACCGCATGAAATGGTGCCAGATATACTAGTGTCTTCATCCTTACAATCATGGTGGGATGAATTAGCTTTATTTTTGTGTTGATCTTTTAGTGCGGTTTTAAGCTCGAACAAAATATGTAACTGTTTTTCAAGACATTCTCCTCTATCGAGAAATTCTTTTTCTTTTTTTCGGTAAAATTCATTAACTTTGTTAAGTTGATGATCCAAAAGAGCGAAAAATTCACTTGCAGCTTCAGTCCCATCAAACTGCTCTAACAGTTCGGTTTCATATAGTAAAACTCGATTACTAGTTGTCGATGCAAGCTTACTATGAACCTGATAACACATAAACAACCAAACTACATTAATAAAAAACACTATTTCAAAAATTAAGATAGAATTTATAAAGAGTGTTTGTACATGAATGAGTTCGTTATCTCTATGTTGATTTCCAAATAAGGAAAGTTTTTGTATCGACGAGAAGAGTTTATTTTTTAAAGAATTTTTTTCTTTTGGTTTTGGTTTATGAGAAGTGGATTCGATATGAATTTTCTTGATGTCTTTTTTAAGTTGCCAATAATCGACGAAAGCTTCTTTCCATTCAGGAACTAACTGACCCTCAAACTGCTTAGTGAACTTCACCATTTTTTTTTCTTCAACTCAAAAGTATTTTTCTTTAAGAACTTGTGAGTTGAGATGAAATTAGAGTTTGTTTGTTTAATGGAAGCTTATGATCACAATATTTATGGTGCAATGAAAAAGGGAAAGTTTGAAATGATGTGGCTCGTACCGATTCTTAGGTGCAGCACATTCTACAATATCCTGTGTTCTTTTTCTATCTTTTATCCTATGCTGCCTTCCACTTGGAATTAGGGGCCTATTGTTATATATTGGTGGATGTAATTAACTTGAAATATATATAATGGAAACTTTTAATTGTGTTGATGATGTGCTGATGCTTGAACAAGAAGCCCTTAACATAAGTTTAAATTCGTAGAGTACGTAAGTAACATGAAATCGTTGATGCCGCATGTGTCGATTTCACGATTTGATTATGTGAATGGTCCTGTTCTTGTATTGAACAGGTGAGACCAGTTTGTTGTATAAGTAATTATGTAGTGATCAATTTATTGTTTGAGAAATTTATATAACTAGCCGTTTCACTTGTGCAGTCAAGGATAAGATTAGAGGATTATATGTTTAGTTTATGGGAGAAATTAGGAATTAGATTTTTAATATAGGTAGTATTTGAGTTATGTTATTATCCTTGTATATATATATATATAAATGACAACCTTATTTAAAAAAGGAAATTAATGGTAAACATGACATTGACAAATGAAATGGCTTGTTAGTATGAGGTAAAAAGGTACCCATTAGTATTTCTTTTTTTTTTTTTTTCTCTTTTTTTTTTTTTTTTTTTGAATAGCAACCAAACAATATATTAAGCACAAAAGATACAATGATGTATGGATGCTCGGCTGTTGGTGCTCGAGTGAATCTTTGGATCGAAAGTTTTCGTGAATCATTGACGTTTGGAATCGAATGAGTCGAACCGGTTCGAAATAGATTGGATTAGATCGATGCCTAGAGTCTTGATTCGACTTGGTGGGTTTTGGGGATTGGTCTCATGAGAGGAAAACGACCAGGAGACCTAAATGGGTGATTAACCCTAAATTGTGAAGTTGAAACGCTTTATATACTTAACTGGGCTTTAGTCGGGCCCACATTCCTTCGGTTGATATGAACTTGGGTCTTTTATGCACCAACATTCTCCCCCTAGGACCTAGTTCGATCAACACTTCTTCTAAACTCGGATATACACACCACCGTACTCCATTGAGGATCAACATAGTCCCCCTTGGATGTGGCATTACCTTCAGCTTCACTTGATTTTCTCTTATGCACCAATAAACTCCCTTATATGGCACACATCTTCTCTCTTCATCAATAACCTTGTTATATTCCAATGATAATCGCAAGTCGATACAATTATCAAGAAATGTAACGATCCCAAATTCGTTACAAAAAACGAAGCACGTTTTTTTTTATATAAGTTAGGTCTCATTAAAACATCCATAATACAAAAACATATCCAACTCGGTATTAACCAAAAACATAATATCATAACGATATGTTTAACAATTTATAATGACCCTTGGTACACAAATGACACGTTACAAAAGCATTTGTAATAACGACCAAATCACACAAAATACAGGTTAATACTCAATAACCTAACCCGTTACCAAGAGCATAATCACGGGGACTACCAAATCCCCAATCCGCGTCCAAATATTCAAAAGCTAATCTTCCAAGCTTAAGCAACATCTATCAATCCTAGTCTAGCAACTAGGTAACTCCGCATCAACGATACCTATAAAAAGGTAAACAACGAGAGGGGTAAGCATAAAGCTTAGTGAATGCAATAATTATACATATACATATATAATCTACTTACTTGCAAACACTTACACAATTACCGCATATATGCTAGCAATTCAACAACCATGCTATCACGATGCATAAACTAAATATCCGCAAATCTCAATAAGCTAGCATCACCAATAGCATATATTCATCGCAATATAATATGCTAAATAAACAACACCACCCAAACCATATGGTTAATCATACACGCACCATGGTGCTACCGGCTCCGTGGTTCGCACCGTACGCAATTGTCATGATGCTACCGGCTCCATGGTTCGCATCACAACTTGAGTCATACTCATGCTAAGGCGTTACCGGCTCCGTGGTTCATACCTTAGCAACTCGTACTATAGTGCTACCGGCTCCGTGGCTCACACTACAATACACCTACCATGATGCTTCCGGCTCCGTGGTTCGCATCATAGCACACCCGCACATACTATGGCACTACCGGCTCTGTGGATCATGCCATAGCATACAAATAAATACACTATATACGTACACATATAATTATTCCACTCACATCAGAATGCCCGCACAAGACATGTACAACATGATCTCCGTCCTCAAATCCGAGCAAGTAAACACCTATATTACACATAGGTACAATATGCACATAAATAGCCATTCTCTAAAAGAGAACCGCGACACAAACATCCCTTAATCGAGGAATCACACCTTGCTCACCAAAACCCGCCCATTTAACACCTAATGGACACAAACCAATTACCACTTCGGGTGGTAATTCAAACCCCCTCTACAAAGTACAATCTAACTCAAATTATACTTGACACCAATTAGACCAACCTAGGTCTTAACACTAAATTACTACTTAGGTAGTAATAATTTCAAACGTCATTTATATCAAAACCCCAACACGTGCAATATTGACCGATATTGCGTTTGACCACGTTTGACTTATGTTAAAATACCATTTTAACTCAAAATCACTTTCAACGACTACTTTAATTCAAAAATGCCATTTAACACTCAACAAAGGTGTTTAACATCCATTTGATCCAAAATTAGTGTCATCATCAAATTTGACCCAATTCAATTTACCATTTTTGACACAAGTCACAAAAACGCCCATAATCACTAACGGCTAGTGATTATATTTTCAAAATACCAATTAACACCTAAACCAAGTATATACATACTTGATTCACCAAAACTTGACTCAAAACTTAGTTTGACACCAAATCAAGCTTACTTGACCCAAAATACCCACTTGACCCATTTTGACCCAAAATGGGATTTTCAACAAAAATCAACTTACATACACACTCAAGAACAGTAAATCACAAGTAACCTAGTGTTTAATCAACCCATGCAAGCTACAAGACCTACAAATTTGTCACCCAAAACCCTAGGTCTCCAATTAGTGATACACACATGAATCATACCCGAAACCCCCAAATTTCACAATTATAACCCTACTAGTACAAACCCTAAACTCAAACAAGAATCTTAAACAATCAAATTCGAAATAGAGATTTAACACTACAACCAAAACGTAGCTAGGAATGAGGTGAACAACTTTAACTCTCGAGCTTTCACCCGAACCGATCTTCTTCTTCCTCGATTTGAGCTTTATCTCTCTAAAGCACCTCTCTCTCTCTCTCTAGGGTTTGAGATGAAGATGAGAGTGGAAGAAAAGAAATAAAATGGAGATAAGATAAGGTTTTGGTCAGTTTTATGGCCAAAAACCCGTCCACATGAGAAATGGCAAATATGCCCCTCATTTAACCCCATTTAAAATGTTGATTTAGCATCTTCTGTAGTTATAGCCCGCGGCGCGGCTCCAGGGCCCGTGACGCGGCTTAAAACTAAAAATTGACCCCGACAGCTTCTAAAGAGTTCACCATCAGCTCACGTGTTAACCTGCGGCGCGAATCTGATACCCGCGGCAAAGCTCAATGATGTATCTGATTCTGATTTTGAAGTTCAGGGACTGAAGTTGTCTGACTCTGATTTTGATGTAAATTTTGAAAATGCATAAGTGTTAGGTTAACCTTTAGTGGCGCTTTCTGATGCACACATTTATTGACACTTTCAGGAACATTTTCTGATGCACAAAATTCAGGATCTTACAAGAAATACCATTTGCTGAACCTTTGAGTACAGTCTCTTTAGAAAATCTGGAGAGTTATACTCAACAATCTTCAAAACTCACCATTCATCAGATTAAACCTAGATTATGAGTGTTGTGACTTCAGGTTCTTCAATCTATTCAAATCTTCCGATATGCAGCGGAATTTAAGATTTGACTTTGTTTGACCCATAAATAATCAGAAGGATCTGATTACCCCACCTTAACTTCAATATCTTTCTAAAGTTTCATAACCTGCACATGTAAACATCACAAAGTACAATGACATATATAATCATGAGCACATTAGACATAATCAATCTCTCATTTCCTTACAACGTAAGCATTATAAACATCGAGACGATTAATTAAGCAGCTTTATTCCTTTCTTTCACGTATGCCATTCATTCACTTCATTAGAACTACCGAAGCTCCAACTTTAACTTCTTCTTTCAGTTAACATGGCTTGTACAAATAACAATTTTGACAAAAATGTTGGTCATATCAAACATTTAGTTCAAGCACTCACTAGTTTAACTATTTTGACTCATCATTTTTCACAAACATTCAAAACAAATCGGTTAAACGTTTTCAAAACACTTTAACTTTACAAACAAACTCAGCTTCAGTCTGATTATGTCAATTTGATTTTGCATGAGTAACCAGAAAATAAATAAGATAAAAACTATTTTTTGATTTTCTAAAGTTTATACTAAAACACACCATAAATCTTTTTGTGTTTTTTATATATATAAAGAATGCACGCATGCAGCAAGTAAGATACCGAAAGTAATCTATATGCAGATGCAATGTAATCATGCAAGCTAGCAATTACTAACAATGCAAAACATCTTATTTAAAAAAACTCAACCACACATGAATTAAACTACATCATACAAAAAAAAAAAAAAAAAAAAAAAAAAAAAAACATACGAAGCATCAAATATTTTTGCGAGTTGTTGGTCTTAACCTGAGATTATACCTGAACTATAGTAACAAGAAACCTAACGTTCATTCATTTTAGATAAAGTACATACAAGTTAACTTTCTGATTATTGGTATCAATCCTCATTAAGCTTTCATTGACTTTCCTCTTAGACTTTGATGATCACGTTAAATTAATTACTTTAACATTTTTCAATGGTAGATTATAATCAAAAACTTAGTCTTCATTGAGATCGCACGATTTATTAGGTAGTCAATTGAGCACAAATCTATTGACGTTGTCCATTATCACATTGATGTACTTTTGATCTAATTGAACATGAAGGTTCTCACGGCATTTCGAATAACCCTGGCAGCCTTTGGCTTCTACCTTAAACTCATACTTTTCAATCAAGTTGACTCGGCATATCTCAGAGTATGTTTAACCATCTGAATGGACGCATTACTTGCCGCGGGTATACTAAAGTGCAATGATATACATGATGATCAATCGCTATAGACCCCATGCTTGGTAATTATTCTTAAAGTTATTTGTGGAAACAGATGTTTGAAAGACTGTGCTTTCTTTGAGAGTGAAATTTTAGAATACCCTCCAGAAAATATCTATCGCTATCTAGGACTTAATGAGCACAATCCCACACCACATACAATAAGTGAATCGTCCAGCTAAGAGGTAGCTTTGTGGACAGAATGATTCGAGTTCTTCAAATCGAGGTAACTTCTTCCATCCATGGTGATGTGAATAGACGATCTTCTGTTCTTGAAACACTTCATGTTCGTAGACTTATGTAAATTCCTGAGATTACATTCAGTTTATGATTCTTGAATTATGATGCACCTACCCGAAATGTATCAGTTTTCCATTTTTGATTTTTTTTTTCATTTTTCATTTTTACGATGATGCACCATAGTCTTTGACATTAAGTAGATTCTCGAGTTGTTGACTGCCTTCAAACTTTGGTGTTGAACTCATCTCCTTAGTTGTGATGTCGCGTACTCAAATCATCATTCATTGTCTGTGACACATGGCTGCAATTTTCAACCCGTTCATAGGAAACACACCCCCTTTGTATAAACCAACAATTTGAGTGATTAGTTTTGATTAAAGCATTGAAGGTCAATAGAAATTGGTGTGCACACACCAAACAGACAACCCTCAACTCACTATTGATCCTCTGAATATCCCATCATAGTAATTAAACTGAATGGTGGAGTGACATTTGATTATTGCTTGGGAATATCCAACATCAACTTTCACTAATGATTATAACTCGTAGTAGGGGAGATCCTCAACCGACTATTGATTTATTAGACAATTATTTCTAGATACATTTTTATTGATATTAGGTGATTACCCTGAACCGCTATAAACCTTTCCATGATTTCGGTATCCCGATATTTACAAGTTCTTAGTGTGATCATCTCAATCTAGGATTCGGCCAGTAAAGCCTACCAATACATCATGAGTTTAACATGTACAACTTACATTATACGCAGAACGATAAACATGTAACTTCAGTAATACAATCATTTCCCAACAGATAGATCAAGTAACTTATTTTTAGGATTTTCTATTTTTTATGGATTTTTTTATAATTTTACGATTCTTTTTACTTTTATTTTTATTTTCTGATATTACCATTTTCTCCCCCTAAAATACTAAAACCGAAAATCTTTTTGGCTTTTTGGATTTTAACTATACATAAACATAAGAAAATATGCATCAGAAAAAATAAACTAGCATGCAAAGCATAAGATATCCTAATTATCATGCAGACAAAGAAAGATGCAGATGCAAACATATAAAAATGAAATGGTTACTCATTTGACGTTTTTGGACGATATCAAACTGATTTTTGACACCAAATGACGTTATTACATGGGTTCTACATCGAATTATCTAGAAGCCAAATTAAAACATATGTTTCGTTCCGGGTTGCATACAAAAGTATATACAAGCCATTCTAATGGGCAATTATGTTCGGACCGTCCCATTGTCGACAATCCAGGCACTATCAACAAGGTTAAATAAACATGGTGACCTGCACAAACTAAAAAACAAGATTAGTTCAAAGTGGGAACCCAAGCCCGAATGGCAGTAGGTTTCCCGTCGACACCAACAACCTGTAAATCCACCCATTTTCCTGTGGATCTCGACGGTGTCGTAATCACATCATCACCACTTGAATTACCCTCTCCCTCAGACCTAGCTTTCCAAACATGAAGTTTAGATGGTGAAGGTTTATGATAAACAATAGTTGAATCAACATTAGGAGGTGTGGAAATCCTAGTGGGTAAAGTGTAAGCCCGATTCTTAGTAGGAGAGGTTGAACAATTCTTGAAAAATATATTATTCCTCCATTTTGATCTAGACGAATTTTTTTTAAACGTTTGGTTCAGGTCAACCTTCCTTCCCATGTGGTGTACGTAAATGGTTCGGACATTTCCAAGCAACATGTCCATATTCTCCACAATCAAAACACATCCTACGATCTACAAACTTTCTAGGACGGTGAGTCCTTCTCTCTTTGAAAACAAGTTTCCGATCAGCCTTTCTTCTATGTGGTGGGATGTACGGACTTTTGAGATTTGGAGTCTTTAAAGGAACACCAGGAATAGTTTGATACTCTGGTTCCTTTTTCTTAAGAGAAGTAACAGGCTTGGTCGTTGGATTGAGATCAGACTTAATCTTTGAGTTCGATTTAGACCTAAAGGACTTGGATTTAGTAGCTCTTCTTGTTTTGACTCAGGTCTATCAACAGGACTTGACACAATCTCCTCAACTGTCTCATCACTAGTAAGAACTTCCTCAACAAACTTACGCACACTGCTAGTCTTATGACCCTCACTCTTAATAAGTTCTTCAGGTGGTGGAGTAAGAACATACTCCTTTTCTAAGTTCAGTCCTTTCTCATACTTAACAGGTGTTTGAAATTTAAGCTTCTCCTTCGAGTTCCTACTATTTCTAATCTGCCTACGTGTGCAGTTCCTACATGCACTATCCTTACCAGCATTCAATGGATTCATCAAAATTGCGATAGGTTTGGACTTTGGTTGGACTACCTTGGGAATCTCTCTAGTTTCACTCTCGTCATGTGACACCGCTAATTTTTTTATAAATACGTGCCGGAAGCATTATATTAAATTAACACAATTTATCTGATAACTAACATTAATGCATTTCAACCCATGTCACGTGTCATTATAACAAAATACAGGCTTAACCGAAAAAGACATATCCATATTATATTTACAAAAACTCGGTTCAATGATAAATCTGGTCACAGCCAGTTATTAAAACAAACTAAGTTAACATCAGAGTTCAGTCTGGTCAAACATAACATCTTCAAGCTCGTCTTCTCCCAAAAGTAATATCTACAAAAGCTAACAACCTGCAGGGAGGAGATGGATGGGAATTAGCACGAAGCTAAGTGAGTACAACTAACTACAGGCGTCATTCAATAGAGACTCTGGCGGTCCGGCCAAACCATTAACCACCAGTTGATCGGACTGGGGTTTACCTGAAGTTCCTCCTACATACCGTGTTGCATAAATCATCCACACGCGACGAACGCGTCATTCAAACATATACCACATGAATGCAAATAGGCTACCACATGAGGAACCCAACCCGCAGGTTGATCTCTCCTATCACATTAGGCTACCACTAGATAGGGACGCGCTGGGCTCCATCAAAAAACAACAACTAACACAGAATCATTACAGTAATAGCTAACAGTAGTAGCATGTTAATTCTAGCAAAGATGGCAATCATAGAATAACAAGCTACTCTATACTATTAATCTCCAGTTAGTACCACTCACTGATTACCAGCAAATGAAAAGGTGTTCAGCTATCTAATCACTGAACCTTCTCTTTCTCCTTTTCTCCTGAGAAATACATATACACAAGTTAGTTATTATATCATAATCATCAGTATACAAACGGGCAGCATAACGGCTAGAAATCAACACTTAATAAAATTTTCCACTGCCAAAGACACTCGGTTAACTGTTAGAGACAGTCGGACGACTGTCTACACTCACTCGGCCGAGTGTCTAGTCACTCGGTCGATGGTCTCTTGCATACACACTCGGTCTTGGGTCTCACACACTCGGTCGATGGTCGATTTGGTCGGTCGAGTGTCAGGAGACACTCGTCTGATTGTGTTTATCTGCAGGTGGTGATGAACAAAGTTACGGGTTTCACCCAAAATCAACCAATTCTTGCTCTAGAGCTCGATTATGACCTCAAAACTGACCAAATAGAAGACACTAAACATGTAGAAACATAAACCTACAAGATTTTAACTCAAACAACATCAAATCTAACCATTTTGACCCAATTTACACACTTTATAAAACTTAACACAAAAACTCAATTTTCTCAAAGATTAGAGCATGAAATGCGTTGATTCTTACCTTGATAGAATAAGTAAATCACAAAGAACAAGATAGTATGAAAGATTTGAGCTCAAGAACAAAGATTTAAGATCTGGGATTTGATGTAGGTGAAGATGGTAAAGAACGGTGTGTTTAGTGTGTGTGTGTGTGTGTGTGTGTGGAGAATTCTAGAAAATGAGATGAGAGAAGCAGCACTTTAGTCACTTAATTGGGTTTAATTCCCACACTGTGCAACACAGGGGTATTTATCAGTTATCTGATATCTTTCATACTTCATTTGGCAACCCAACGAAATCCAAATTAAATAAACAAACCTGTTATGTGACCCTTGTCACAAACTGGTCCTAACCACATCATAAAATAATAATAATAATAATAATAATAATAATAATAATAATAATAATAATAATAATAATAATAATAATTAAGCAAAAATAAAAGCATATAATAATGCAACACAAACTTAAGGACAAGCTATTAATCTTACAGCTAGGCCCAGTAGAGGATGTTACACGTCATCTGAATCAGTCTTACAATCTTCCACTATTCCATCAACCAACTCAGATGGCTTTTCTAACTGGTTTATGTACATGGTAATGGCCTTATCATTATCAATCACAGTTGCCTTCAAGTCACCTACTTGATTTTCTAGGGTATGAATTACATCCACATAATCTTTCTGTTTGTTCAAGTAATACACCGCATCCAAATAAGCTTTCTTATTCTACTGATTGTCTAAACCTAAGTTCTTAAGTTCAAGCTCAAGTTTGGAACAATTAGCACATGTTACAAGAATTTCACTAAGCTTGGATATAACATATTCAAGTCGATTAATTTCCTGTTCAAGTTCACAACATTTAGTACAAGCAGAAGTAGATTCAATGTGTACCTTATCATTACTCGAAGTGGTGGCCATGAATGCATATTTGCTCCTTCCATCTTGTGAATCTGTATCTGATTCTAATTCTGACTCTGAACTTGTGCTAACAGAATAAGCATCAACATTTTCCACACCAACATCATTACCAACCAAGCTATTACATTTGCCAGTCTTACCTTCTGAACCCTTATATGAACCTGTAGCAGCAATCTCCTCTTCTTTCTTAAACCATGTTCCCATATTAAAATACAAACCCAAAACTTCATCATCTGAAGAATCAGAGGAAACATCTGACCAATCTTGAGCTTTACGAAACTTTTCAGATAACTCCCTTCGAATTTTTTTCTTTAGAGCCCACTTCGCAAGTTCTTCCACTCTCTTCACCCTTGCTTCACATTTGCAATCATTGTATTTACCAACACAACCAGCTTTCTCTCTCTCAAGCCTTACTGAATCTATTTTCTTTTCGGTTTTACCAACGAATACTAATTTTGCTCTCTCATTCTCAGCATGAATTGACCAATCACAGACTTCATCAGCATATGTAGTGGTTAAGGCCTTAGTTTGACCTTCTGCCTGAGTCTCATTTGAAGGTTCCTCAATTAGTACAGTATATTTTCGGTTGGCTTCAATATTCGAATTGTGGAATGGATTGTGAAAACCAGGCTTTGTTGGTCTCATGCAAGTTCTTTTGAAATGACCAAGTTCATCACAGTTGTGGCACCTAACTTTAGACATGTCAAATCCAAACTTAGTATTTTTGTTAACGCTTAAGTTCTTCTGACCCGTCTTTTTCAAATACTTTCTCGCTCTTCTAATAACACTACCCATAGCCTACAACATGTTAATCCTTTTAATCTCATCTTCATCAATTTGCTCATAGTGTTCATTCTTTAGATGACCAGTAAGAACTTGTCTACTAATCATATCATTATAAGAGTTTACAAATAAAGCAGCCAGTGCCATGTCTTCCTGAATGAGCTCAAGAGGCCTTTTCTTGATGTTCTCAGTCTTTAGAACAGTTTGTTGAGCCTGTTGTACATGTGAAATGTCCACCATTTGACTCAGTGGAATTGGCCCATGTGGTGGAGGTTGGAAGTACCGAGTCAGAAGAGGTTGCGAAGATGTCTGTAAAGCGTTGCATGAGATATATGCAGTCTGCAACATGACTTGTAGATGAAGAAGCACCTATCTCAGCACCCTTATATAATGTAGGATGTTGTGGGGTTCCAAGACGTCTTCTGTTAGCTTCAAGCTCGACTTCCTTCTCCATCAGCTTGGAAGTGAAAGTAGACAAAGTCAACGGACGAGCTGAATTAATAGCCCTGTTCTGAATATGTTCAATGATCATATCCCATTTCTCTGGTAGCCCATCTTTCAATACCTTGATTGCCTTGGCATCTGTAAATTCAATCCCATAATCAGCAAGTTTAAACATGAGGTGACGATAACTTGTTAAGATCTGTTCCAAGGTCTCGGTAGGAAGAGCAGTGAAGGTCTTCCACTTAGTCTTCAACACCTTACCTTTCACCACATGGTAGGTTTCAGTACCCTCTGTTGTAGACTGAATAGCCACCCAAAGAGAATGAGATGTCTTATTTCGTGATTTAAATTGATGAAAAATCTATTTTGACAACCCTTGAGTAAGTTGAGCATAACACTTGCATTCTAAGTTGTACTATTCTCTTTCAGCGGGACTGAAAACAAATGTTTCTTTATTTTCACCATCTAAGGCTACTGGCCAAACATATTCGGTCTCAATAAGTTCCCAAACCTAGAATCTATCCTATTCAAGTAGATCATAAACCTACTCTTCCAGTCTATAAGGTCCTTTAGATTCTTAAGTTTAGGTACCTTACTGGAGGTACCCGATTCATTCTCAGCTATCAACATTTTTTGAATACCAGGTGTTAATACATACGCACATTCATTAGCAATAAGTTGATTTGGTTTAGACATCTTTTCAAGTTTAATTAGAATTAATCAGATAAGGTTTCTGTATGAAAAGTCAAACTGTCGAGTGTCTTAGTCACACGGTCTAGTGTCTTACTCACACGGTCGAGTGTCTGTTCCAGTCGGTCGTGTGTCTTAAAGTCAAATAGGCAGCACCTCACTAACAGTCTATATGGTATTGCAACTCACACGATCGGTTGTCTAGACTCACGGTCGAGAATCTATGTGATACTCAAAAGGTTCAGGTAAAAACACACACGGTCTAGTAACTTACTCACACGGTCGGTTGTGTGACTCACACGGTCGATTGTCAAGACAAACACGACCGGGTGTGTTCTTGACAGCAGTAGGTCGAAAACTAGGGTTTTTATGGAAAAACATGATTTTGTGACCTGTTTTTGACCAAAACAAACAAACCAAAACGCTAGGGAATTCGATAAAATTACTGGAAACACAATTTAACACTAAAACCGATTACTATAACGTAAAAACACTGAGAATCAAAGCCAAAACACTATTTATCAAAACACACTATTTTTTACAAGAAAAAATCGATTAAAACAAGTGATTCAGAGACTTCTGCTCTGATACCACTTTGTTGGTGCTCGATTGAATCTTTGGATCGAAAGTTTTTGTGAATCGTTGATGTATGGGATCGAATGAGTCGAACCGGATCGAAATAGATTGGATTAGATCGATGCCTAGAGTCTTGATTCGACTTGGTGGGTTTTGGGGATTGCTCTCATGAGAGGAAAACGACCAAGAGACCTAAATGGGTGATTACCCCTAAATTGTGAAGCTGAAACTCTTTATATACTGAATTGGGCCCACATTCCTTTGGTTGATACGAACTTGGGACTTTTATGCACCAACATCGGCAAGTCAAGACATCCGAAACAAACACGAATGTTACAAATTTATAAGGTTTGCAAAGGTAGCAAACCCAAAATAAGACACGAGCTAAATATTTAGATATACGTGAGGATTATTCAACCAAGTTAACCAATCGAACTTTTTTTCCCCGTAATCTATGTGATATCCATTCGAAGGACTCGCGTTGTATTTTATTTAGAGTCACTGAGTTGTTCCACATTTTGTCACGAAACACCATATTATTCCGGTTTTTTCAAATCAAATAAGCACAAACCCATTCAACCATTTGTCAAACATTTTTACCGAAGCAAGACAATGAAGTTGCGGCATTACCACGGAGGATTTAATTCAAGCTTAAGTTTGAGAAGGTGCCTAAACCCCACTAAGCAAATACCCGATTCCAAATTTCCATGGAATGCTTGCAAAATACGAGAGTGCCTATTAGTTAGTAGCAAATTAAGCTTTACTGGTTGAGTCGGGATCATAGTAAACACATCTAACTCCCAATTTCAATGTGTTTTTTAACGCGAGAAAAACTAAAGTCGGAGTTTGTAGTTGGCTTTAGACCTTAAATTGATTAAAATGGACAATAAAATAGGGATTATATGATAATAATATGTAATTATTTCTTTCATAAGTTGGAGCTGATTTGATACACTACTATTTTTAAGCTTATAAAGAGCTTATGCTTTTAATTTCTTTTAAAAAATAATCATTGGAAAGCATAAAATTGAAATTATTAACTTTTTATGGACAATAGTAATTACCATTACCATAGTATCTATTTCACAAAACTTATGAATAGTATCAAGGGCATTTTCGCCCTTCAACCTTTTCTTTTTTCCCCCAAAAAAGGTCTCACACTTTGTTCAAAAATTAAAATCGACCCTCCAAACAGGGGGTTAACATGTCAAACCAATATTTTTATAAAAAAACTTAAATAAACTCCACTCAAATATTCAGCGGGTCATATCTTCTCGCCCGCAACGAGTTAAATTTTTCCGACACCATCGTTAAGCTCGAAATAACTTTACGAACACAATGCCACTAACTATACGCAAAACGGACGCTTTTTAAAAAGCGTTAAATATTTGAGCCCACCTTTCATAAACGTTGATTTTTTCCTCACGGGCTCCGTAACTATTTTCATCTATTAACAACATATACATATGGGTCTTATTATTATTTTAAAAACTTATTTAGTAATTTTTTTTGATATTACTCAGTAAATATTCTATTCTTAAATTATACGGAGTCTTAATATATGCTAATGAGTTAATTGCGTTAAATTTTAAAAAGTCAACAACTCCATAGCAAAACGCGGAAATACACATATATTGTTAATTTAAGATAACATCTAAATCTTTGACGGGTTATACCTTTTCGTTCGACTCGAGTTGCGCTTCAACGACATCATCGTTAGCCATGAAATAATTTTGCAAAATAAACGCAATAAAATACATTGGAAACCGAATCTCGGCGCTAAGCGAGGGTTAAAAAACTACTCCCTCCGTCTCATTCCAATAGTCCACAGACAAAAAACACGCAGTTTTAGGAAATTCCACTAACTTCATTTCTCCACCAATGAAATATCTTCTCTCTCCAGATCCACCAATGAAATATCTTCTTTTCTTTCTATTTATGGAAGTGGACTATCAGAATGGGACAGCCCAAAATAGAATAATGGCCTATTGGAATGAGACGGGGGTAGTAGTTAGTAAGCATAGGTACTCTAGAAAGGGTGAATAAAAACATAAAGCTAATCACCTTATTTATATCTAGTACTACTAGTATACTCACGGTCAATAACCTAAAATCGTAGCCGCGCTTTGCATTTTTACCATACTAATGGAAAATCCATGATGATCCAATTAAAAAGATCCGATAAAAAGTTAAATCATCTTCGATTCACTTTCTCTATATTGGCATATAAGAGCGTGTGTTACACATTTTTTATGGAAGTATAATTATATTATGTGTGTTTACATACTCGTTTACATTTATTATTTACATGAAAATATGGGCATGCGAGTCGCTCTTTTGAGATTTCTATTATTTACATACTCGTTTACATTTATTATTTACGTTTTTCGTAAGAGCTTGAGATTTCTATTACTTGTAACATCAAGCATAAAGCGTCCTCGTATGTAATTAGCTATTAGCTGTCTTCTACGGCTGCCTATTTTTGACTGCCGCCTATTTTCGACCGCCGCTTGCTTTTATTCGGGTTTTGTTTGTGGAGATCTCTTGTTTGTGGTTTTTGGTTTGTTTGTAGTTTGTTGTTGTTTTTGCATTGGTTTGTCTATTTGTTAGTTTTAGTAGTTTCTTTGTTTAGATTTTCAGTTTGTTGTCGATATGATCCGTTAGTCTTTGTTGAGTTTTTGTATGTATTGTTAGACGGATTAGGTTAAACTCAAGTTCAATTAGGTTTTGGGTCCATTAGAATTTAAATGTTTAGGGTTTTATGTAATCTCTATTTATAGTCGATGAACAAACACATTCACCTTACGAGATTTTATCATTTATCAAGATATTGATATGAGAAATGGTCCTGGTATGCATGGGGTGATAGTGCTAACAAAAAAAAAAAACACTTTTTGCAGCATTGAAGAAAATTGGTATTGTCGACAAAGTTCTTTCCCCAAGTCTTGCTCAATTCTTAGGCAAAGCAAGCCACGCTGTAAAAAAAAAAAGACCTTACGGAAAAGGAAACGCAGTCAAGCAAGATGCAACAATATCAGCAAAATCAGTCTATTTGGGCAACAAATGAGAAAAAAAATTTACTTTTATTTCTTTATTTGACGTTTATTGTTTTGTTCAGTCCGAACTTTTACGATTTCACCATTCGGGCTGTGTGGGAGTGTTAGACGGATTAGGTTAGGCCCACGTCCGATTATGAGTTTTGGTTCATTATGATTTAGATGTTTAGGGTTTTATGCAATCTCTATTTATTTTTGATGAACAAACATAATCACCTTACGGGGTTTCACATTATTCAACATGTATTAGGTGGTTTGTTAAAGGTGTGAATAATTTAAATAATAAACGAATCAGGGGTACTTAGCACCGAATGAAGTTGGAATCCATTTGGTGCTTCTTAGCTTATAGGAGGAGTAGAGGAGTCTAATAAAGTATTGCTTATACCACACCGAATAAAAATAGAATGTATTCGGTGCTGCGTGTGACCTGAATTGGATACAGATTTTTTAGGCAGAGATTGGAACGGATTAGGACTTCGTGTTTGCTTCTAAGTTGTTAATTACTCTATAAATACAACCTTTGTAACATGTAACCCATATGCACCAAAATTTTTCAATAAAATCACTCTAGTTGGTTGTGGAATAAACTAATCACATCAATTACATATAAGCACGTTAATATCTTGTGTCAAATTAATTTTTCTCGTTTATACTTTTGTTTTTGTTGTGGGTGGGTGATCTTGCTAGATCATCTGTGTTGTTGGGGTCATAAAACTCCTTAGAACTTGTATCAGAGCTTAAGGCTACATGTTTGGGAACAATGGCGGAAGACAGGAAGTTTAGGATCGAACGGTTCGATGGAAAAGACTTCGGCTTTTGGATGATGCAACTCGAGGACTATTTGTATCAGAAAAAGCTACACCAACACTTGTTGGAAGTGAAACCTGAAGGGATGAATGATGCCGATCGGGAACTCTTGGATAGCCAAGCCTTGCATGCGATTCATCTTTCACATGCATCAGTTGTTCAATACGGAAATGAAAGAAGGTATGAGTGCAACGGATCATACGAATAAGTTCAAAAACATTATATCGAGGCTAGCATCGATGGAAACTGTGATTGATGATGAGCTGAAAGCATTAATCTTGCTCTCTTCTTTACCAAAAAGTTGGTCAGATACGGTTACCGTGGTTAGTAGCTCTACGAAAACTACTAAGCTTGTGTTTGAAGGGATTAGAGACTTGATTCTCGGCGAAGACACTCGTAGGAGAAACTTGGGGGAATCGGCGTCCGGTTTTTGTTGAGTACCCACAACCGTGGTAGGAAAATTGATCGCGGGGAATGAAAGTGTTGGGGGAGAATATGGGTTAACATGAGATTATGCTTAATGACTATACTAATCTTAACCCACAAGAATAAGTGTTTTGATGATGACATATGCACATAGCTAAAGGTGATGGTAGACATCTTGACATAAATAAACCAAAGTTCACTAAACCACACTTACTCTAGCAAAAGACCAAAACCAAAGAAAGCTTGAAATGAAAGAAAATGGTACACGGCTAAACCACGGTCGACCGCAGGTCAGACCGTGGAGACTTGCACTCTGATTTACGAAATCATGGTTACACGGTCGACTCCACGGCTGACCGTGGATCGACCGCAGAAACCTACTGTCCAGTTTTTGATCGAAAAATGTTTTACCACTTCCGGGCATCTATAATTCATGAAACATGTTCAAACATGCTTAGGATAGTTGCCTCCTTCATTCCCAAAGGAGTTTTGGTCATTAGAACACTAATCTTGGTTAATCACGCCTAATGACACCTTAATGACAATTAAGCCTTGATTAAGGATAACACATAAGTATTATAGGAAAACATGTACATCTAGAATGTATATAGACATTCTAAGGGTGGTCACCAAGTCCCAACCAAGAGTTGATCTTTCCTTGTACATGTGTTGGATATTAATGTATGCTTATACATTAATCTTGCAAATGCCAATTTGCAAGTAAAACTTACATAGTCTTAGTTTAAGGCTATGTTATCACTATGTGCTTAATTCTAAGATTACTTAGTGATCTCTTACTAGTCATTACATGTATATTACTTGACTACTTGTTATTAGTACATGTGTATTATTTGACTAAGTGTTGAGTGCTAAATGATAAGTAGTTAGTTAATATATATATATGTATCAACCATGTCTTGCTATGTGTTACAAGTTGGATTCCACCAACTAGTATTTGGACTACTTTATTATATGCTTGTGTTACTTGGATAATATTTGGAATGTCATAATCTAGTAAACTTGAAAGACAATAAAACATTAAGACACATAGGTTTGCTTAAGTCTAAAATTAAGTTTATGAATAAGTTTAAACTTGATTAACTTGATGTCTTGCAACATGCTTAATTGTTATTTGCTTAATTTGTCAAGACATCATTAACACACTTAATTAATTACAAACAAGTTCAAATTTGAATACTAGCATGCTTTGTGATTAAAGTGGGTTTGTATCATCAATGACATGTTGACCAACCAATAGAGATTTAGCAAAAGGTGTTAATTATAAATAAAGGATTATGATAAAACTGAGATTGCCTCAAATGATTATCATGACTTGTATCCAAGAATGTTAAACTTTCCACTTTAAGCATGATAAGTCACTATCAACGAAATACATCCAAGGTAAATGGACATTTAATGCATATAGTACTTTTATAGGATGTTGGGTATCTTTTTGCTGGTGTTAAATGAAGTAAAGTGTCCAAAGAGTGATGTCCAAAACTGATTCATACGGCTATACAATGGATACTTATTTTGGACTGAACCACGTGCGGTCAACGCACTGTCGACCGTAGGTCAAGCCGTAGACATGGCTGACCTTTTTATCTTTCCATATAAATAGCAAGGCTTGGAGAACTTTAAAGACTTGGACCTCTTGCATGCTACAACTCAAAATCATCATAGAATCACAAGAACATAACATTCATACATATGTTTGTGATTAGCAAAAGAAGTTTTATAATCTCATAGATTATAAAAGGGGTGTTTGTAAACTTTCTTTCAAATTCTAATTTTTGTAAGTTTGCATAGTGTTGTAATAATCCTTAGAATTGTCTTAGGATTGTCATCACTAGGAAAGGGTGAGTCTTTGTACTTTATAATTAGAAGCATATGATAGCTTAGCTATCATCTTCCTTAAAGGGAACTAGGGAGTTGATTAATGTCATTGGAGATTATTACTTGTCCAAGTTAAAGACATGTTGATCTAAGTTGGAGGTAATCTTTCAAAGGGATAGAAGGATTAGGTTTGTTGTCTAAAGAGAAGTACAAGGCTTGTAATTCGGATCTCCACCGGATTTGGAGAAAGGTGCTTAGTAAAGTAAGAAATCTCGATTAGTGAATCGATGAGTGATTAAGGTGGATTAGTTAACATCCATCCTAACCACTATAAATCCTTGTGTTTATGTTCTTTACTTTACTTTTCGTATTATTACAAACATAAACATACCACACATTGGTTTGAGTTGACTACTGTGATCAAGTATTTCTCATATCGTATTGATCATCGAAAAAGTTCTAAAAATCGTATTAAGTAACTATTCACCATCCCTCTAGTTACTTACAATTGGAATCAGAGCGGTTTCTAGTACATTTGCTCTAGAAACGTTTTTGATTGAGTCAAAAATCATTTTGGGCAAAAACGCGAGTCAAACGTTCTTGGGATCAACTCAAACGATGGCATACATTGAAAGATTGGCTAATGAAGCACCAATGTTTGATAGAGAAGATGTCTATCTGTGGAAGATAAGATTCGAGATCTATGTCATATTAAAGGATTATGACATGTGGAGAATCATCACGTGAGGAAACCTTGTTTCTCAATAATCTTCAACAATGGTGAAACCAACATTCCAAAATGATGAAGTAGAAAACAAAATGCTAAAGCAATTTGATGCTATATCACTACTTCATAGAGTTTTTCCTAGTAAAGAAAGGGTTAAAATGCTTTCATGTGAAAGTGTAAAGGAATGTTGGGATACACTATGTCCTCAAGTAGAAGAAGCCTTTAGTTGCTCAATGAAAAATGGGTTTGAGGAAAAGGTAACAAGACTTGAATGTCTTGGTGGAAATTGGTTGGTTGATCAAGATGGAGATGAAGATGAAGATTTATGTCTCATGGGTTCAAGATACTCTCCAAGTCAAGTTGCTCGTAGTGAGGATGAGGTTGAATCGTACTATCAAGGAGAAGAAGGCGAAAGCTCAAGCGTTCAAAGCGATGAGGTACATGTATTCTATCCTTCTAATTATGAAGATTTACTAGATGAGTACAAAACAGTAAAATTTGTGTATACTAGAAGTTGTGACAAAGTAAAATTGTTGGAAAAGGAATTACAAAAGGTAAATCAATTCAACAAAATTTTAAGTGATGAAAACAATTATTTGAAAAGATCTTTAAATGAAAAAAATTGTTTTAAAGACAAAATTGTTTTCAAATCTAGTCACAATTCTAGTAAACACAAATAAAGTACTCTAAGTCTAAGGTCAATCATTAAGAAAGTTGAAAACCTAGGAAGGGTAAACAAATCTAGCAAATCTATAGGAGGGATAAGTCAAGGGTTGGGTAATCTTAGAATAAATGAGAATCAATGATCAAATGTTAAGAAAAGAGGAATGTGTATTTAAAACTTAATGTGTTTTAAGTTAATGTGTCATTATTTCAAAAATTGCACATCCTCTAAATAGTTAAAAGGATTTCTCAATAAGATTATGCTTGACTTAGGAATAAATGCTTACTTGAATGGATTATGCTAGTTGTAGGACAATGTGCCTTATTTATATAATATATGTGTAACTATATATATAAATATACATACATGCCTACTACGTGTCATTGATGATGAAACATCGGTTGGATGTGATCATACAATGTTAAGCAAAGAAAACTTGTCCTCAAGTATTCTTTAGAAACGACAAAATCGCCAGAATGCGCTCGAAGTGAAGCATTGGACAAGAAAAGTTCACTATTCCAAGCTACACTGTCAACCTACGGCAGACAGCAGGATCAACCGCAAAAATTATCCACGGCCCAACCTACGTTCGACAACAGTTCGACCATACGGGTATTGACGAGTCCTTCAACCTTGTTCTAGCCTCATTTCGTATTTCATTCAAAATTGTTTTTATTTCCCTCTCCTCCACGGCTCAAGATCTCCGACCGTACACCAACGAATCTGTTCCCTCTCATCCCTAATCTTCAATCTCGGTAAGATTAATCTATGAATTCCCTTTATTCAATTGTGTTAGTATGATGAATTCTTCAACCATTGCTTGAAGAAACCCTAATTCGAAATTCCCACTTAAATTGATGCTAATAATCAAGTGTGTTCATGAAAACTTTAAAGACCTTTAAAATCATGACTAACATTGCATCAATTTAAGACTTTGAAGTCTAGGGTTCATCATACAACTAGATTAGGTTTTCATAAGTTCATTGTTCACATGATTCAAACACATTATCACTAATTAAGAGTAATAATGTAGAAATTGGTAACATCAAAACACCTATGTTGATAAAAATCAAGTTTACAATTGTGTATTGATGAAACTCAAATTTGCAAAACACGAATCCATGTGAACATTATGAAAACCACTAATAATCTAAAGTGCAAATGCATTGTCACCAAAAGAGGGTGAGAATGTGAATAATGTTAACATCAAAACATTAGGTATTGATGATAACTAAGTTTGCAAATCATTGTGTTATATGAATATTGTGAGAACACATGTTCATATATTTGCAAACACACTCTTACCAAAAGAGGGTAAGAATGTGAAGAAAAGTTAACACTAGAACACAAGTGTACTTATGTTAGCTAAGTTTGTAAAACATTGAATACACAATTGTGTCATTTGTACGTTCACTTTGATTTAAATTAAAGTGTTTTTGTATAGGAAATGGCAAGAACTAAAGATGCGGAATCAAGAGGAAAGAAAGCATATGATCTTCCAAAAACGCTAAATGCCAAACTAAAATACAACGTACAATTCCTTAGTGATAGGAAGATTGCTGAAGGAAGAAGAGTTGCCTACGTTCAACTACCTCAGCATATGACCGCTTTCTCCGCACTTACGTGGGAGTCTTTTTTTACTATTGATAGACCAATCCATCTAACTCTCATCCGAGAATTCTACGCAAATTTTACCTTCGAGAATGGGATGGTCTCCTTCTATCTTCTCAACAAAAATCACATATACTCCCTCAAGGACTTTGGTGAAATAATGGGAGTACCATCAGTGGCTGAAGAATTCTACAGCCGTTAAGTAATCTTCCATACTGATGTGCGTAGAGGAGGTGTACGAAATAGTTATATTTTTATTGCAAAATACTATTAAATACGATACAATTTTATACAAGTTATTTATTTATTTATTGAATGAAATATACCTAAACCTTGCTACAACACTTATAGGCAGTGTACCTAATCGTAGAGTAGTGTAGTTTTTAATAAGTCCGGTTCGTTCCACAGGGAGCTAGTGATACGTACTATATTTTTAACAACTATACTTGTATAAAATATATATAATTATATATAGTAATATTATTATAAAAGGGGGTTTTTACCGTTTAATGACCGGTTTGTCAATTTTATATTTTAAGCGTAAAGATAAATGACGATAATATAAATGACAGAATTTAAATTGCGATAAAGTAAATTGCAGTAATTAAAATGACAGTAAATAAAGGTACGAAGAAATATGAAATAAAAGTATTATGCTTATTTAAACTTTCGTAATCCTGATGTTCGACGTGTTAATTTTAATTTATTACCCGGGTTAATTGTCCTTTGTCCTGGATTATTTGATACCTATTTGGTTTTTGTCCATAATAGTTCATCGGTCATAATTATAAAATGCTCATCAAATTAACCTTATTCCCGAAGTCAAATATTCCAACTAATTAGGGATTCGAACTGTAACAAGGTTTTAATACTTTGTTTAATGATTACACCAGGTTATCGACTGCGTGTAATCCAATGTTTTAATACTTTGTTAACAATTACACCAATTATCCTTGTATGTAATCCACCCCTATTTTAATGAGATATGAATATTAATTTACCCACTTGATCAGAATGAATAATCAATTACCCAACCCAAATAATTAATTAAATGATCGTAAAAGATATCGTATAAATGTCACTAAATAGGACATACATAATCATTTTAATAATTATTAGATTAACTAATTTGAAGATAGGTTCGACAGGTTCCAATGAGTTGTCTCTCAATTAGACAATATCCCCTATCTATTAATAGTCATAGTCCAATGTCCACAAGTGTCGGTCTTTTGTCCAAACCTTAATTATGGTACAAAATCTAATAACCCTGTCTTAATATTTAATCTAACATCACGATTACTTTGGCTCAAATAAGCATAATAATAACTTAGTTACGAGACATTAAATTAAAAAGGAAGAACATATCTTACAGTGGTGATTAATTGCGTAGCGTTACATGGAGAGAGTTCCGACTTAAAACCCATAAAACATTGCTTACAATAACCAAACTAAACCATAACTTTATTATTAAAATTAACTTAAATTAAAATTATAATAAATATATTACATATAGAGAAGAGAGATTGATATTGGTGTGTATATTTCGTGCAGAATTCGTCGCCTTTTATAGCACTTGGCCAGATTCTGATGCCCATGCGATCGCATGGATTTTGTGCCTTCTGGCCATGCGATCGCATGGCCCTCTGATCCAGCTCACATAACTTTTTTTTCTAGTTTGCCGATAGTTTTTAATATATAATATATATATATATATATATATATATATATATATATATATATATATAATTTTAAGAATTATTTATATATTATATTATATTTATGTACATAGTTAACTTGTAATTTTAGCTCCGTTGCATTGCGCGTTGATAGTTGGTTCATGTCCCGGTTCTGGATTTTCGAACGTCCTTGCGTATTATTTAATATCTTGTACTTTGCGTTTTGCGGCTCGTACTCTTGTAAGTTTTAGACGTTTCTCATCAATAATTTGAACCACTTTGATTGTACTTTGTACTTTTTAGCTTTTTGGTCGTTTGCATCTTCAAATCGTCGAATCTGTCCTTTGTTTTCACCTTTTAATATTTAAACGAATATCACTTATAAATAGAACAATTGCAACTAAAAGCTTGTCTTTCTTGAGGGATAATGCTATGAAATATATGTTCGTTTTTAGCATTATCACACTTCCTTTCGAATGAAGAGGAACTTCTTTTTTGTTGTGTAAGGAAGATGCTCCATGGGAGGAGATTGCCATAAAAGGTGTGTTGGGAAGACATCTAAAATCCAAGTATGAACTGTGGAGTAGTGTGATCAGCTACAATGCTTATTATAAAGCTGGAAATCATTCCAATATTCATGCCACTCAGCTTGCCATGCTATGGTGCCTAGAAATGAAGAAACCTTGTTAACATGGCTTTTCTAATGGCTTCAAGAATGAGCAATCTCATCACTGAAACCACTCGTGGACTTCCTTATGGAATGCACCTTAACAGAATGTTCGAGCACCTTGAAATCACTCATCCTAACTCTCATCGACCCACTTATGATTTCGTTAAAAAGGGGGGACTCTCAAAAACTTCTTCTTCGAAAAAGAGGAAAAATGATGATGAAGCAGGTCCGAGTGAGTCAAGCAGAAGGGAAATTGAAATCTCAGATAGTGATGAAGCAACAGCTGATCTCGTGATCAACTTAGATGTTGGTGGTAAACTTGATCACATTTACAAAAGTCAAATCAAGTGCACAAAGAAACAATCCAAGGTGAAGAAGCTAGTGAAGGGGATGTTGAGGTCATTTACTTGTGGATCAAGTGGAAATGCTGATGATGAAAGTGATTGAGAAACTTGATTTGTGTTAAAAATATGTTTAATTTGGGTTTGTAATTCGTACTTCTTTTAATTTGAACATTGTCGTGAATGTATGATATTTTGTGTTTAGAATCTGCCCACAGACCCTACACGGTCGAACCACGGTCGACCGTGATATCAACCACAGACTCTCTGACATTTCTTTGGTATTCCCAACAAATGTGGAACAACTTTCAATTAATACTATTTCTCTGCACACAATGACCAAATACAATTATAATTAATTGTAATTGGAAACTCTTGGATGAATCAATCTCCCAAAATTGTGAAATGTCATTTACCTCTCCACCTCTTTTTAAAGAAAGGTCATCAAAGATCTTCATGCACCCAAAGTAATGAGTTCCTCTAAACCTTTCCTATTCTCTAACTCTAAGCATCACTCAAATTTGAAAGTCTCTAGGGTTACCAATAAAATCTCAAATGACATGAAGAAAACATCCTGTGATGATTCAAGACTCGTACAAAAAGAATGTGAAGTATTCTTCTATGGCTATTCTACTACTCAAAATGCGTTTGTTAAAGTAGGATGGGAGTCATTTCTCATGCCTAAGGCTCATTTCTTTCCCACTCTCGTCAAATAATTCTACTCAAACTTTGAATTCTCATCTAATCGCATAGTGAAGTTCAAAATGTTTGATCAAGAACATCTTTTGACACTCAAAAAATTAGGGAAAATCCTCAAAGTGCCATGTAGAGGAGTTGAATTCTATACCACCCACAATCATATACAACTTCTACCTCGTTCCATTCCAAGAATGGCACTCACATCTCTCTTTCTCAATTCAAATCTCAAACTAAGTACACTTTGTCAAGAGGGCCTTCTTGACAGTGATGTTCAGATTGAATTTGAGACATGGATGGCAATCATTCGTCACAACATCTTCTTTCGCAAAGATAATGATGATCATCTATCCGTGACTAAACTAGGACTTATGTGGTGCCTAAAGCAGTCAATACCGGTCAACATTGCTTTTCTAATGGCTTCCCGAATGAATGATCTGAAGCAGGATACTTCACAACCACTTCCCTATGGGGCACGTCTCACACGCATCTTCAAGTATCTTGATCTACTTGTCAACTACTCTTCTTCGTATGGTACCCCTAGCGATGTCCTCGACAACCCAAAATCAAGTAAATGAAGCACATGGTAGGTGCCATCATCATGATTTCATGCATAGTTCATGTGAGATATTACGCATGTTGTCTTCGTATGTTGTTTTGAATAAGAGCATTTGCTCTATGTGTGCTTCTTTATTTGTTCTCACCATGTTTGGTGCTTGTGTGTGCACTTTTTCTTAGGAATGAATAAAGTGTTGTGTGTTTTTATGTGTTGTGGTCGTTATTCTTTTCCACCATGTACGATTCAAGGGGGAGCAATTATCTTAGGGCGAGCTTAGATCAAGGGGGAGCTAACCTTTTTGCTTCGACAAAAGGGGGAGAAAGTTGGATAAGTGATGTTAACACTTGTATGTATTTATAGATAAATGTCCACCATCACTTATGTGTTTATCATCATCAAAAAGGGGAAAATGTTGGGGGAGAATGTGGTTTAACAAGGGATTATGCTTAATGACTATACTAATCTTAACTCATAAGAATAATTGTTTAGATGATGACATATGCATATAACTAAAGGTGATGGTAGATATCTTGGCATAAATAAACAAGTTCACTAATTCACACTTACTCTAGGAAAAGACCAAAACCAAATAAAGCTTGAAATGAAAGAAAATGGTACACGGCTAAACCACGGTCGACCGCAGGTTAGACCGTGGAGACTTGCACCCAGATTTACAAAATCAGGGTTGCACGATCGACTCCACGGCTGACCGTGGATCGACCGCAGAAACCTACTGTCCGGTTTTTGATCAAAAAATCTTTGACCACTTCCGGGAATCTATAATTCATGAAACCTGTTCATACATACTTAGGATAGTCTCCTCGTTCATTCCCAAAGGAGTTTTTATCACTAGAACACTAATCTTAGTTAATCACGTCTAATGACACTTTAATGACGATTAAGCCTTGATTAAGGATAACACATAAGTGTTATAGGAAAACATGTACATCTAAAATGTATCTAGACATTCTTAGGGTGGTCACCAAGTCCCAACCAAGAGTTGCTCTCTCCTTGTACATGTGTTGGATATTAATGTATGCTTATACATTAATCTTGCAAATGCCACTTTGCGAGTAAAACTTACATAGTCTTAGTTTAAGGCTATGTTATCACTATGTACTTAATTCTAAGATTACTTAGTGATCACTTGCTAGTCATTACATGTATATTACTTGACTACTTGCTATTAGTACATGTGTATTATTTGACTAAGTGTTAAGTGCCAAATGATAAGTAGTTAGTTAATATGTATATGTATCAACCATGTCTTGCTATGTGTTACAAGTTGGATTCCACCAACTAGTATTTGGACTACTTTATTATATGCTTGTGTTACTTGGATAATATTTGGAATGTCATAATCTAGTAAACTTGAAAGACAATAAAACATTAATACACATAGGTTTGCTTAGGTCTAAAGTAAATGTTTATGAATAAGTTTAAACTTGATTAACTTGTTGTCTTGCAACATACTTAATTATTATTTGCTTAATTTGTCAAGACATCATTAACACATTTAATTAATTACAAATAAGTTCAAATTTGAATACTAGCATGCTTTGTGATTAAAGTGGGTTTGTGTCATCAATGACATGTTGACCAACCAATAGAGATTTAGCAAATGTGTTAATTACAAATAAAAGATTATGACAAAACTAAGATACCCTCAAATGATTATCATGACTTGTATCCAAAAATGTTAGACTTTCCACTTTGAGCATGATAAGTCACTATCAAGGCAATACATCCAAGGTAAATGGACATTTAATGTATATAGTACTTGTATAGGATGTTGGGTATCTTTTTGCAGGTGTTAAATGAAGTAAAGTGTCCAAAGAGTGATGTCCAAAACTGATTCAAACGATTATACAATGGATACATATTTTGGACTGAACCGTGTGCGGTCGACCGAGGTCAAGCCGCATACATGGCTGACCTTTTTATCTCTCCATATAAATAGCAAGGCTTGGAGAATTTTGAAGACTTGGACCTTTTGCATGCTACAACTCAAAATCATAAGAGAATCACAAGAACTTAACATTCATACATATGTTTGTGATTAAAAAGAGAAGTTTTTATAACCTCATAGATTATAAAAGGGGTGTTTGTAAACTTACTTTCAAATTCTAATCTTTGTAAGTTTGCATAGTGTTATAATAATCCTTAGAATTTCTTAGAATTGTCATCATTAGAAAAGGGTGAGTCTTTGTACTTTGTAATTAGAAGCATATGCTAGCTTAGCTATCATTTTCCTTAAAGAGAACTAGGGAGTTGATTAATCTCATTGGAGATTAATACTTGTCCAAGTTGAAGAGAAGTTGATCTAAGTTGGAGTTATTCTTTCAAAGGGATAGAAGGATTAGGTTTGTTGTCTAAGGAGAAGTACAAGGCTTGTAAATTAGATCTCCATCGGATTTGGAGAAAGGTGCTTAGTGAAGCAAGAAATCTCGATTAGTGAATCGGGGAGTAGATTAAGGTGGATTAGTTAACACCCACTCGAACCACTATAAATCCTTGTGTTTATGTTCTTTACTTTACTTTCTGCATTATTACAAACATACACATGCCACACATTGGTTTGAGTTAACTAACGTGATCAAGTATTGCTCATATCGTATTGATCATCGAAAAAGTTCTAAAAATCGTATTAATTAACTATTCACCCCCTCTAGTTACTTACAGAAAGGATAAGGGAAGGTCTAAGAAGAGGTATCCATCTAAGTACCGTAGTGAAGCTATTTGTTGGAGTTTCAATTAAAAGGGGCATTATCAACGTAATTGTAAGAATGCTCCAGATAAAGGTGTTAACTTGACCGTAGAAGATCCAGATGATACACTTTTTTGTATTTTTGATTATTTGGTGGAGTCTTTGATTTTAGATTCGGGAGTTTCTTTTCACACTACTCCTACTATGAGCGTGATGAAGAATGTTAGTTCGTATTGTGGTAAAGTGAGATTGTAAAACAACAAAAGACTTGATATTGAGGGCATTGGAGATGTTATATTGAGTACTACTCTTGGATGTAATTGAAATTTGAAAGACGTGGGGTACATTCTAAACTAAAGACGAAGCCTATATTGGTCGGTAAATTGGATGAGGAAGGTAACAGAGTTACTTTTGAAAACCGCCAATGGAAGGTAGTTAAGGGTAGTTGTGTCACGGCTCATGGACATAAAAGGGGAACTCTTTATAAGGTTAAAGTGTTTGATGAAGAGACACGATGATTGCTACGGTTGATATTGGGGTCGAATCTACTCTATGACATCGAAGACTCGGGCATATGAGTGAGAAGGGTATGAAGATACTTGTTTCGAGTGGGATAATTCAGGATTTGAAGAAGGTGGAACTTGGGTTTTGTGAACCATGCATTTATGAGAAGCGAAAGAATGTGATCTTGGGGAAATCGGAGAGTGCGCCCAAATTGGAGAAATTGGAGCTAGTTCGTACGGATGTTTTTGGTCTAACTAATGTAGAATCACATGGAAGTTCTAGTTATTATGTCACATTCATTGATGACTCCACTCGAAAGGTATGAGTTTATTTTCTTAGAGCTAAATTCGAATTGAAGGTTATGGCAGATAACGAGACTAATGTAAAGAGTTTAATGGAGGAGAATATGGCAGTCAAGAGTTTAATGATCATTGTGTCAAGCTCATAATCATAATGTTGAAAACGGTACCAGAGACACCGAAACACAATGTGATCGTCGAACGTATGAATCGTACATTTAATGAAAGGGATAAAAGTATGAGACTACATGCTGGTTTTCCTAAGATGTCTTGGGCAGATGCGGTTAACACGATGGCTTATTTGATGAATAGGGGCTCTCAACATCGTTGGGTTTATGAATTCTCAAGGAAGAATGTCGAGGTAAGGAGGTGACTTTTGATCACCTTAGAATCTTTGCGTGTAATGCATATATGAAACCAAAGATACGGATAGAGACAAGTTCGATGCTAAGTCAAATAAGTGTACTTCATTGGTTATGGTTCGAATGAAACGCGTTATCGTTGTTGGGATAATGAGGCTAGAAAAGTGATTTGATAGCGCGATGTCACTTTTGATAAAAACTCGAGCTATGGAAAGGCGGAGACGGTGAGCCTTAAACCAAATTATGTTACTTTTAACGATGTTTCTATTGATGATCTTGCAGGTTCTAGTGGGAGTTTGGGTAACAATGAATTGTCGGATAACAGTGAGGTTTCAGAAAATGCTAATGATGGGGATGGTTCGGAGAACTATGATAATTTTGAACATAGCGAGAGTTCTAGTGATGAGGACGTTGTTAATGATACCAGTTCAACCATTCTGGTTGCTCCTATACCAAGACGCTCGACTAGAGTACCCAAGCTTAATCTTACGTATTCTCCATCAACAAACTACTTACTCTATACCGAGAATGGTGAACTGAAAGTTACTTTGAAGCAAGGAAATCCAAAGAATCCATACAATGGGAGCTTGCCATGAAAGAATAGATCGGGTCACTTAAGAAGAATGAAACTTGGTCACTAGTAAACCTACCTCATGATAAGAGGGATTGCAAAACAAATGGGAGTACCGTATTAATAATGAGTTGGATGGCAAGAAAAGTTACAAGGCTTAGTTGGTGGTTAAAGGCTTTTTAACATAAGAAGGGTTTGAATACAACAAGATATGTTCACCGGTTGTTATAATGAGAATTATTTGGTTTGGTACTTTGTATGATTGCATCCGAGGATTTACATCTTGAACAACTAGATGTGAAGACCGCATTCTTACACATAGATCTTGGTGAGGAGATATATATGAGCAACCTGATGGGCTTTGAGGTAAAGGGTAACGAGAAGTGTGTTTATAAGTTACGGAAAATTTGTATGGGTTAAAGCAAGAACCTCGGAAATAGTACTTGAGGTTTGATGATTTTATGAAGAGGAGTGGATTCAAGAGATGTGAAATTGGTCATTGTTTTTACTTGAAGAAATTCAAGTCATGTTACATTATATTATTGTTATATGTTGATGACATGTTACTTGCAGGTTCCGATATGCCCGAGATCAACAAGTTGAAGGGATTGCTTTCCGGTGAGTTTGAGATGAAAGATATCGGCGGTGCTAGGCAAATACTTAGTATGAGTATTGTGTGTGATCGTGTGAAAGGTACTATTGTCTCAATCCAAATATATAGAAAAAGTTGTAAGAAATTCAACATGGATAAAGCAAAGGCTCGTTCTATACATGTAACTTGTATTATAAAAAATATGTATATATATGTTTGTAGTTTATCTTATGTAAAACAGGGTAAAACAGCGCACTTTCAAAGACTGGCATTAAGTTCAGCAAAAGCTACTAATTTTGACTATAAGACGCAAAACATATGTAAAATTACAACAAAGGAATGAACGATGAGGCGCGCCATCTATCATTCGACGAGCTTTGTAATTACAAACTAGGTATTTTTAATCACTTTTCTACACTAATCACCCTCATGAATTTATAATTATAGTCTGATTTCATGCAAATGAGGGCATTGCATGATCTCAAGTGTGGGAAAGGGTTATAAATTCTCTCGGGTTTACACTTGGTTTAATTGCCAAATTTTGTGAAAATTTGAAAAATTTTCAACTAAATGAATTCAAAATCATGTTTATACATATTTATGAACGATAAAACTAGGTGATAATACCGAAACTATTGTTACCTCAAAAAGGACATAAATTGAGAAACAACCCAAAACGCTTGAAGTCATTTAAAATGGAATAGAAGAGAATAAAAAGGCAAAGAAATAAATAAAATAAAAGCTAAGTGTGGGAAAAATTTACCAAGTTATTTAAAACATATAACACATATTTTTGTACAGATTATTGCAGGTACTTTTGCTTTGGACTAAACTAATCAGTTTTACCAGAATTACTTTAATACGTTTGAAAGAATAGATGGATCTACACAATGAATCAATTCCATCATTAAAAGGAAGTACGTCTTCCAAAAAAGACACGCGCTTCTTGATTTAGGTCAAGAAGTTGTCGTCCAGACCAGCTATAGGTTGACGAAAAATCTAGAAAAGTCATCTCTAAAATCAGCAGGAAATCCATGGACTTCAGCATCAAACAGGGTCGCCATGTGGTCAGACTTATCCTAACCATGAGAGGATCTGTCTCGTAAAATAGGGAGGGCGTCGTGCAAATTAGCTTGATAAGACTAATGAATCAGACCCCTAGAAAGGATAATCTCCTTAAAGATTAAAAAATCAGCTTTTAAGCCCGATATTACTCAATCCTTGAGATTGACCTTAAAGATTGAGGATTACAAACTCATGGAATTCGATGATATCTAAACTCGAGCTTGAACGAGAAAATATTTTGATCAAAATTAAAACCGATTTGTTTTCTAAAAACCTATTTTCAATGCGTTTATTACCATTGAACGTAAAATCCTAAGAATTCATCGAAATTCATTAGGTCAGCTGAACCAAATCGGGTGTCAACCGTAAGAACGGTGGTTGCATAGCACGGTAGAAGACAGGACCTTGTGCCAGACAGAAAAATTATAGGGTGATCTTTACTATTGCTCCTACAAAGGATAGTAACTGCATCCGACACGTTGTGGACCATGATTATCTGCATGTCATTAGACATTGCCTTAACAGTTGCTTGTTCATCGCTTTCCTTTACAATCGGACGGTAGTTTACCGAAAGGTAATATACGGAACAAGTATACTGGACGTGTGCTTTCCTAATACAAGGTTAGCAAGTGGGTGACACAAAACCGCAAGTTTTGAGCTAAAATTTTAAAATATGAAACCCACAAAATCCATAAAAATATGTTACAAACACCGGTGAAGGGTTATTCCGGAAAACTTATCTAGGGTAAAAGCTAGAATGAATTTTCAAAAGATCAAAAGTTTTCATAAAGATCCAATTTCCTAAAGGATCTAAATTTTCATAGTCATGTGGGATTGTAAACCACATCGTTACTATCATTGTTTATACCGCCGTATCAAAATCACTGATGTATAAAGTGTGAGAATAAAAAAAGTGATTCGAGTGAAGTTTGTTTTATTTCAAGTTCTGTATTGCTTGAGGGCAAGCAACGCTCAAGTGTGGGGATATTTGATAATGCTAAAAACGAACATATATTTCATAGCATTATCCTTCCAGAAAGACAAGCTTTTAGTTGCAATTGTTCTATTTCCAAGTAATATTCGTTTAAATAAATAAGTGCGAAGACAAAAGACAGAATTGAAGATTTAAAGACGCAAATGACCAAAAAACTCAAATATACAAGACACAATCCAAGTGGTTCAATTATTAATGAAGAACGTCTAAATATTCATAAGAGTGCAAGTCGCGGAACGTAAAGTACAAGATATTAAATCATACGAAAAGGCGTTTGAAAATCCGGAACTGAGACATGAACCAACTATCAATGTACGACTCAATGGAGCTAAAATTACAAGTTAACTATGCACAAGAATATAATATAATATATATATAATTATATAAAATTATATATATTATATTATATATTAAAAAATACCAGCAGCCCACGTTTTGTATTTATTGGATGAGTTGGATTTCGAACCTCTGCAATCACGGAGCACCAATGAAATGTCCCGTTCTTATTGATTAAAAACGTTCCATATTAATTGATTTCGTTGCGAGGTTTTGACCTCTATATGAGACGTTTTTCAAAGACTGTATTCATTTTTAAAACAAACCATAACCTTTATTTCATAAATAAAGGTTTAAAAAGCTTTACGTAGATTATCAAATAATGATAATCTAAAATATCCTGTTTACACACGACCATTACATAATGGTTTACAATACAAATATTTTACATCGAAATCAGTTTCTTGAATGCAGTTTTTACACAATATCATACAAACATGGACTCCAAATCTTGTCTTTATTTTAGTATGCAACAGCGGAAGCTCTTAGTATTCACCTAAGAATAAACATGCTTTAAATGTCAACAAAAATGTTGGTGAGTTATAGGTTTAACCTATATATATCAAATCGTAACAATAGACCACAAGATTTCATATTTTAATACACATCCCATACATAGAGATAAAAATCATTCATATGGTGAACACCTGGTAACCGACATTAACAAGATGCATATATAAGAATATCCCCATCATTCCGGGACACCCTTCGGATATGATATAAATTTCAAAGTACTAAAGCATCCGGTACTTTGGATGGGGCTTGTTGGGCCCAATAGATCTATCTTTAGGATTCGCGTCAATTAGGGTGTCTGTTCCCTAATTCTTAGATTACCAGACTTAATAAAAAGGGACATATTCGATTTCAATAATTCAACCATAGAATGTAGTTTCACGTACTTGTGTCTATTTTGTAAATCATTTATAAAACCTGCATGTATTCTCATCCCAAAAATATTAGATTTTAAAAGTGGGACTATAACTCACTTTCACAGATTTTTACTTCGTCGGGAAGTAAGACTTGGCCACTGGTTGATTCACGAACCTATAACAATATATATATATATATATATATATATATATATATATATATATATATATCAAAGTATGTTCAAAATATATTTACAACACTTTTAATATATTTTGATGTTTTAAGTTTATTAAGTCAGTTGTCCTCGTTAGTAACCTACAACTAGTTGTCCACAGTTAGATGTACAGAAATAAATCGATAAATATTATCTTGAATCAATCCACGACCCAGTGTATACGTATCTCAGTATTGATCACAACTCAAACTATATATATTTTGGAATCAACCTCAACCCTGTATAGCTAACTCCAACATTCACATATAGAGTGTCTATGGTTGTTCCGAAATATATATAGATGTGTCGACATGATAGGTCGAAACATTGTATACGTGTCTATGGTATCTCAAGATTACATAATATACAATACAAGTTGATTAAGTTATGGTTGGAATAGATTTGTTACCAATTTTCACGTAGCTAAAATGAGAAAAATTATCCAATCTTGTTTTACCCATAACTTCTTCATTTTAAATCCGTTTTGAGTGAATCAAATTGCTATGGTTTCATATTGAACTCTATTTTATGAATATAAACAGAAAAAGTATAGGTTTATAGTCGGAAAAATAAGTTACAAGTCATTTATGTAAAGGTAGTCATTTCAGTTGAAAGAACGACGTCTAGATGACCATTTTAGAAAACATACTTCCACTTTGAGTTTAACCATAATTTTTGGATATAGTTTCATGTTCATAATAAAAATCATTTTCTCAGAATAACAACTTTTAAATCAAAGTTTATCATAGTTTTTAATTAACTAACCCAAAACAGCCCGCGGTGTTACTACGACGGCGTAAATCCAGTTTTACGGTGTTTTTCGTGTTTCCAGGTTTTAAATCATTAAGTTAGCATATAATATAGATATATAACATGTGTTTAGTTGATTTTAAATGTCAAGAGAAGGATTAACTTTTATTTGCGAACAAGTTTAGAATTAACTAAACTATGATCTAGTGATTACAAGTTTAAACCTTCGAATAAGATAGCTTTATATGTATGAATCGAATGATGTTATGAACATCATTACTACCTCAAGTTCCTTGGATAAACCTACTGGAAATGAGAAAAATAGATCTAGCTTCAAAGGATCCTTGGATGGCTTGAAAGTTCTTGAAGCAGAATCATGACACGAAAACAATTTCAAGTAAGATTTCCACTCGAAATAAGATTGTTATAGTTATAGAAATTGAATTAAAGTTTGAATATGATTATTACCTTATATTAGAAAGATAACCTACTGTAAGTAACAAAGGTTTCTTGATCTTGGATGATTACTTGGAATGGATTTAGAAAACTTGGAAGTAAACTTGCAATCTTGGAAGTATTCTTGATTTTATGAAACTAGAACTTTTGGAATTTATGAAGAACACTTAGAACTTGAAGATAGAACTTGAGAGAGATTAATTAGATGAAGAAAATTGAAGAATTAAAGTGTTTGTAGGTGTTTTTGGTCTTTGGTGTATGGATTAGATATAAAGGATATGTAATTTTGTTTTCATGTAAATAAGTCATGAATGATTACTCATATTTTTGTAATTTTATGAGATATTTCATGCTAGTTGCCAAATGATAGTTCCCACGTGTGTTAGGTGACTCACATGGGCTGCTAAGATCTAATCATTGGAGTGTATATACCAATAGTACATACATATAAAAGCTGTGTATTGTACGAGTACGAATAAGGGTGCATACGAGTAGAATTGTTGATGAAACTGAACGAGGATGTAATTGTAAGCATTTTTGTTAAGTAGAAGTATTTTGATAAGTGTCTTGAAGTCTTTAAAAAGTGTATGAATACATATTAAAACACTACATGTATATACATTTTAACTGAGTCGTTAAGTCATCGTTAGTCGTTACATGTAAATGTTGTTTTGAAACCTTTAGGTTAACGATCTTGTTGAATGTTGTTAACCCATTGTTTATTATAACAAATGAGATATTAAATTATTATATTATCATGATATTATGATATATAATATATCTTAGTATGATATATATACAGTTAAATGTCGTTACAACGATAATCGTTACATATATGTCTCGTTTCGAAATCATTAAGTTAGTAGTCTTATTTTTACATATGTATTTCATTGTTAATACACTTAATAATATATTTACTTATCATTTAACATAATTAACCAAGTGTATCAATATCTTAATATGATTCATATGTACCTAGTAAGACGTTGTTATAACGATAATCGTTATATATATCGTTTTCGAGTTTCTTAAATTAATAGTCTCATTTTTATGTATATAACTCATTGTTAAAATACCTAATGAGATACATACTTATAATAAAATCATGTTAACTATATATATAACCATATATATGTCATCGTATAGTTTTTACAAGTTTTAACGTTCGTGAATCACCGGTCAACTTGGGTGGTCAATTGTCTATATGAAACCTATTTCAATTAATCAAGTCTTAACAAGTTTGATTGCTTAACATGTTGGAAACACTTAATCATATAAATAACAATTTCATTTAATATATATATATAAACATGGAAAAGTTCGGGTCACTACAGTACCTACCCGTTAAATAAATTTCGTCTCGAAATTTTAAGAAGTTGGAGGTGTTGACGTATCTTCTGGAAATAAATGCGGGTATTTCTTCTTCATCTGATCTTCACGCTCCCAGGTGAACTCGGGTCCTCTACGAGCATTCCATCGAACCTTAACAATCGGTATCTTGTTTTGTTTAAGTCTCTTAACCTCACGATCCATTATTTCGACGGGTTCTTCAATGAATTGAAGTTTTTCATTGATTTGGATTTCGTCCAACGGAATAGTGAGATCTTCTTTAGCAAAACATTTCTTCAAATTTGAGACGTGGAAAGTGTTATGTACAGTCGCAAGTTGTTGAGGTAGCTCCAGTTGGTAAGCTACTGGTCCGACACGATCTATAATCTTGAATGGTCCAATGTACCTTGGATTTAGTTTCCCCCGTTTACCAAATCGAACAACGCCTTTCCAAGGTGAAACCTTAAGCATGACCATTTCTCCAATTTCAAACTCTATATCTTTTCTTTTACTGTCCGCGTAGCTCTTTTGTCAACTCTGGGCGGTTTTCAATCTTTGTTGAATTTGGATGATTTTCTCGGTAGTTTCTTGTATTATCTCCGGACCCGTAATCTGTCTATCCCCCACTTCACTCCAATAATTGGAGACCTGCACTTTCTACCATAAAGTCCTTCAAACGGCGCCATCTCAATGCTTGAATGGTAGCTGTTGTTGTAGGAAAATTCTGCTAACGGTAGATGTCGATCTCAACTGTTTCTGAAATCAATAACACAAGCTCGTAGCGTGTCTTCAAGCGTTTGTATCATCCTTTCGCTCTGCCCATCAGTTTGTGGATGATAGGCAGTACTCATGTCTAGACGAGTTCCCAATGCTTGCTGTAATGTTTGCCAGAATCTTGAAATAAATCTGCCATCCCTATCAGAGATAATAGAGATTGGTATTCCATGTCTGGAGACGACTTCCTTCAAATACAGTCGTGCTAACTTCTCCATCTTGTCATCTTCTCTTATTGGCAGGAAGTGTGCTGACTTGGTGAGACGATCAACTATTACCCAAATAGTATCATAACCACTTGCAGTCCTTGGCAATTTAGTAATGAAATCCATGGTAATGTTTTCCCATTTCCATTCCGGGATTTCAGGTTGTTGTAGTAGACCTGATGGTTTCTGATATTCAGCTTTGACCTTAGAACACGTCAAACATTCTCCTACATATTTAGCAATATCGGCTTTCATACCTGGCTACCTAAAATGTTTCTTAAGATCCTTGTACATCTTCCCCGTTCCAGGATGTATTGAGTATCTGGTTTTATGAGCTTCTCTAAGTAACATTTCTCTCATATCTCCAAATTTTGGTACCCAAATTCTTTCAGCCCTATACCGGGTTCCGTCTTCCCGAATATTAAGATGCTTCTCCGATCCTTTGGGTATTTCATCCTTTAAATTTCCCTCTTTTAAAACTCCTTGTTGCGCCTCCTTTATTTGAGTAGTAAGGTTATTGTGAATCATTATATTCATAGATTTTACTCGAATAGGTTCTCTGTCCTTCGTGCTCAAGGCATCGGCTACCACATTTGCCTTCCCCGGGTGGTAACGAATCTCAAAGTCGTAATCATTCAATAATTCAATCCACCTACGCTGCCTCATATTCAGTTGTTTCTGATTAAATATGTGTTGAAGACTTTTGTGGTCGGTATATATAATACTTTTGACCCCATATAAGTAGCGCCTCCAAGTCTTTAATGCAAAAACAACCACGCCTAATTCCAAATCATGCGTCGTATAATTTTGCTCGTGAATCTTTAATTGTCTAGACGCATAAGCAATCACCTTCGTCCGTTGCATTAATACACAATCGAGACCTTGCTTTAATGCATCACAATAAATCACAAAATCATCATACCCTTTAGGCAATGACAATATAGGTGCCGTAGTTAGCTTTTTCTTCAATAATTGAAACGCCTTCTCTTGTTCATCCTTCCATTCAAATTTCTTCCCTTTATGCGTTAATGCAGTCAAGGGTTTTGCTATTTTGGAGAAATCTTGGATGAATCTTCTGTAGTAACCAGCCAATCCTAAAAATTGACGTATATGCTTCGGAGTTTTTGGGGTTTCCCACTTTTTAACAGTTTCTATCTTTGCCGGATCCACCTTAATACCTTCTTTGTTCACTATGTGACCGAGGAATTGAACTTCTTCCAACCAAAATGCACACTTTGAAAACTTAGCGTACAATTCTTCCTTCCTCAATACTTCTAACACCTTTCTCAAATGTTCACCGTGTTCTTGGTCATTCTTTGAGTAAATAAGTATGTCATCAATGAAAACAATGACAAACTTGTCAAGGTATGGTCCACACACTCGGTTCATAAGGTCCATGAACACAGCTGGTGCGTTAGTCAATCCAAACGGCATAACCATAAACTCGTAATGACCATAACGCGTCCTAAAAGCAGTCTTTGGAATATCATCTTCTTTCACCCGCATTTGATGATACCCGGAACGTAAGTCAATCTTTGAATAAACAGACGAGCCTTGTAGTTGATCAAATAAGTCGTCGATTCTCGGTAGTGGGTAGCGGTTCTTGATGGTAAGTTTGTTCAACTCTCGGTAGTCGATACACAACCTGAATGTACCATCTTTCTTCTTGACAAACAAAACAGGAGCTCCCCACGGTGATGTGCTTGGTCGAATGAAACCACGTTCTAAAAGTTCTTGTAATTGACTTTGCAGTTCTTTCATCTCGCTGGGTACGAGTCTGTAAGGAGCACGAGCTATTGGTGTAGCTCCTGGTACAAGATCTATTTGAAATTCAACGGATCGATGTGGGGGTAATCCCGGTAATTCTTTCGGAAATACATCGGGAAATTCTTTTGCGACGGGAACATCATTGATGCTCTTTTCTTCAGTTTGTACTTTCTCGACGTGTGCTAGAACAGCATAGCAACCTTTTCTTATTAGTTTTTGTGCCTTCAAATTACTAATAAGATGTAGCTTCGAGTTGCCCTTTTCTCCGTACACCATTAACGATTTTCCTTTTTCTCATATAATGCGAATTGCATTTTTGTAACAAACGATTTCTGCTTTCACTTCTTTCAACCAGTCCATACCGATTATCACATCAAAACTCCCTAAATCTACTGGTATCAAGTCAATCTTAAATGATTCGCTAAACAGTTTAATTTCTCGATTCCGACATATATTATCTGCTGAAATTAATTTACCATTTGCTAATTCGAGTAAAAATTTACTATCCAAAGGCATCAATGGACAACTTAATTTAGCACAAAAATCTCTACTCATATAGCTTCTATCCGCACCCGAATCAAATAAAATGTAAGCAGATTTATTGTCAATAAGAAACGTACCTGTAACAAGCTCCGGGTCTTCCTGTGCCTCTGCCGCATTAATATTGAAAACTCTTCCACGGCCTTGTCCATTCGTGTTCTCCTGGTTCGGGCAATTTCTAATAATGTGGCCCGGTTTTGCACATTTATAACAAACTACATTGGCATAACTTGCTCCGACACTACTTGCTCCGCCATTACTCGTTCCGACACCATTTGTTCCTTTCGTTCTGTTAACCCCTGGTCCGTAGACCTCACACTTCGCCGCGCTATGACCATTTCTTTTACACTTGTTGCAAAATTTGGTGCAGAACCCCGAGTGATACTTTTCACACCTTTGGCATAGCTGCTTCTGATTGTTGTTGTTGCGGTTGTTATTGTTATTGGGATGATTGTTGTAGTTGTTGTTGTTGTTGTTGTTGTTGTTGTTGTTGTTGTTGTTGTTGTTGTTGTTGTTGTTGTTGTTATTGTTGTTGTTGTTGTTGTTGTTGTTGTTGTTGTTGTTATTGTTGTTGTTGTTGGGCCGTTTGTTGTAGTTGCGATTGATGTTGCGATTGTTGGGATAGTTGTTGCGATTATTGTTGTAATTGCTGTTGTTATTGTATTGGTGATTCTTATCACCGTTTTCCTCCCACTTTCTTTTGACTTGCTTCACATTGGCCTCTTCAGCAGTCTGTTCTTTAATTCTTTCTTCAATCTGGTTCACTTGTTTGTGAGCCATTCTACATGCCTGTTGTATGGAGGCGGGCTCGTGTGAACTTATATCTTCTTGGATTCTTTCCGGTAATCCTTTCACAAACGCGTCGATCTTCTCTTCCTCATCTTCGAACGCTCCCGGACACAATAGGCACAATTCTGTGAATCGTCTTTCATACGTGGTAATATCAAATCCTTGGGTTCGTAACCCTCTAAGTTCTGTCTTGAGCTTATTGACCTCGGTTCTGGGACGGTACTTCTCGTTCATCAAGTGCTTGAATGCTGACCACGGTAGTGCGTAAGCATCATCTTGTCCCATGTAACATCCCGCCTTTTTCCGGTTACTTTCCATTTAACTATTTTAAAGTCCGTTATATATTTATAACATCTTTCGTTAATACGCGTTTTAAATTATCTCGATTAGGTAATTCACGCACCCGATTCAAACTTGAGGGACTAAAATTGACACGGGGCAAAATAGTTGACTAGGTCAACTAGTCCACCCCAATCACCACCATTCAACCATCTCCATCTCTCTCTCTTTCTCTCTAGCAAGAACACACACACAATTACCAAATTCATTCAATCATCATCTAAATTCGATCTAGGAGGCTTACAACAAAATAAATTACATATTCGTGATCCTCTCTTCATCCTCTTCATTTTGGTACCAACTTCATCTCGTTTGGGTAACATTTCTAAAACTCTAGATTTCTCTAAATTCATGTTTTTGACTTGAAATGGTGTTAGTTAGTGTCTATGGCTCATTGTGATGTCGTGTATGTAATTTGTATGCTCGATCTTGTTATTTGGTGTAACTAGCATGAACACTTGAAATGGGTTAGTTTAACCTTTGATTTTGAATGATAAAATGTGTTTAGATGTTAATGGTTGTGTGTTCAAAGTGTTAGTTACTTCATTAACTTCGTTTTGGTGTGTTGATTGACATGAAAACCTTACATTAACATGATTATTGGTTTTGAGATTTTGGTTAGGGTTTGATAAGCTTTATATGAACTTTTGATGTATCAAATGCTATGAAATATTGTTGATAAGTGTTTTGTTGCAACGTGTGTTTGATTACCTTCGAAACGGCATATCATACATGTAAATTGGTTACCCGAATCATGAAATGCGTTTTTAGAACTTGAACCTTTGATTATGAACATTTAATGCAGTTTTGGGTTATTGTAGGTGTTAAATTACTTGTTGAAATGTGTCTAGTCATTTTCTTCGTCAAATTTCCTTCCCAACGGTATAAAATACTTGACTTGATTGTTTGCGGATCATAAATTGTGTTTATTTGGTTTTTGGTTCGTGTACTTAGAAGCTTACTGCATCAGACTGGAATACCAATCTGGAAGCCGTCCAGACACTTGGACGCCGTCCCAGATTTCAAATCTGGACGCCGTCCAGCTATTTGGACGTCGTCCCAGCCTTCAAAGCTGGACGCCGTCCAGACAATCTGGACGCCGTCCAGATACACTGGCAGCTTCTGTCTTCGTTGGTCATTTTACGAAAAATGTTTGCTATGCTATGGACCTCCGATTCACATGTAACTTGTTCTAACATGCTCATATATGATTAAAAACCTCAGAAAATAGTTCGGGACCCGACCCGAATGTGTTGACTTTTTCGTTGACTTTGACCCGACCAAGTTGACTTTTAATCAAACTTAACCAATTGTTTGTGCAATCGTTCTAACATGCTTTTATACTTGTACCTTGCATGAAACATGACAATTTGATTCACATGCTATTATGATCGAGTCTTAACGAGCCATAGGACTAATTGAACATCTTTGACCAATCGTGACTATCGTTATTGATACAACCTATTTGTTTAGGTCAAGACTAGCATTGTTCTTTGCACACGTTTACTTGTTGAAGTACTTTACTACTCGTGCACTCAAGGTGAGATCATAGTCCCACTTTTACTCTTTTGCACTTACATTTGGGATGAGAAAACATAAACGTTTCTTTTTACTAAGTGAACACAAGTACAGGAAAACAAACATTCTACATACGAGTTTGAACAAAAATCCTCAATTCGATTATCATTAGTTACACTTGCCTGGTGTAAGCGAGAACTTATGTTATATGGCCATATGGGTTTGACAAACCCTCATTCAAACGGTTCGCTACCGTTTACGAATGAAATGTATTTTCGAGAAACAGTGTATGTTCTAACACTATTGTGATGGGGTTCTATGGAAGGAATGTTAAGCATTGATAATTGGGTGCTCATGAAACAAACTTTTGGAATGTATTACTACTATCTCATTGTTGCAAATCTTGCGGTTCACTTGTACTTACTTATTCAAACCTATGATTTCACCAACGTTTTCGTTGACAGATTTCTATGTTTTTCTCAGGTCCTTGAACGATACATGTTACATGCTTCCGCTCATTATTTTGATACTTGCATTGGATGTCGAGTATATATGCATACATGGAGCGTCTTTTGGCTACTTTTAAATTGTGTCGCATAAGTTTCATTTGTACTTATAACTTTGTAACCTAACTTGTGGTGGAACTATTCTTGTAAACTTTGAACAATCTTTACATTTGAAATGAATGCGACATATCTTTTGGTCAAACGTTGTTTTAAAGACTTATGACCACGTAACGGGACCTAAGTAGACGGCGCCGTCAATGACAATTTTGTCGGGTCGCTACAGATGGTATCAGAGCATTGGTTGTAGGGATTTAGAGTTCATTGGTGTCAACCTCGAGTCATAGGGTACATTGGTGAGTCTAGACTACAACCGGCATATAGACTTGAAGTAGGAATTACTTGACTACTTGTGCATTTATACTCGAACGCTTCTACTCATGCCTACTCTTAGTTCATCTTAATCTCATGTTGTTTAATTTGATTGACACGCCACCTTGACTATATGAAATGATGTCGAATGCACATATGAATCAGGGTAATATAATTTCCGGGATTATATTACGGTGACTCATATGAACGTTCCGACATTGTGGCATAAAGAATTTAAGGCAAGTCAAGGAAAATTTTCTCGCTATCTTTATTCCATATCACGGTTAGTGTTATTTAGAATACTAACCAACGGTATTCTTGTGTCCTGAAGGAACAATGGCTCGTCGACGCGCTCCTCCCGAAACTCTCGAACAAGCTCTACAACGAATGATAGCCACCGCCGTGGATGCGGCCATGGCCGGTCACTCTTCCAACAACAATAATAATAATAACAACAACAACAACAACAACAATGGAGCCGGTAACTCAAACGAAGGGTGCTCCTATAAATCCTTCATGGGGTGCAAACCTCACACTTTTGATGGAACCGGGGGACCGGTCGTACTCACCCGATGGTTTGAGCAAACGGAAGCCGTCTTTAGCATAAGTGGTTGTCGGGACCAAGACAAAGTCAAATACTCCACTCACACCTTCGCCGGTGTCGCTCTTACATGGTGGAATACTTATGTACAATCGGTGGGTACCGATAAAGCTCACGCCCTCTCTTGGGCCGACTTGAGGGAAAAGATGATTGTCGAATATTTCCCTCGTGAAGAAACCCGAAGGCTCGAACAAGAGCTAAGAACTTTAAAGGCGATCGGAAATGATCTCAAGGCTTATAATCAACGATTTTCCGAACTAGCCTTGATGTGCCCAAATCTTGTGAACCCCGAAGCTTTAAGGGTTGAACTTTACATGGATGGTCTTCCTAAGAGTATCAAACACGGAGTAATGTCATCCAAACCCACTAATCATCAAGAAGCTTTGAACATGGCCCGCAAATTGATAGAAACGGTTGATGAAATCGTAGTTCCAGCACCTAAGGCCGAGGATAAATCGGGCGACAACGAAAGAAAGTGGGAACCCTCCCAATCAAGCAACAACAACTTTGCTAAGAAGCCTTACACCTCCGGCGGCAAGAAGGGTTATGCCGGGAACCTACCTCTTTGCAACAAATGCAACAAACATCACTTTGGTGAATGTGGCAAGTTAATTTGCCACCGGTGCCAAGGAGTTGGTCATAAGGCCAATGAGTGTAAAAGTGTTGCCCCCATCGCTCGAAAGGGGCCCAATGCACCAAAAACGGGCACTTGTTACGAATGTGGCCAAACGGGTCATTATAGAAATGCATGCCCAAAGAAGAAGGATAACCCCAACACGCGCGGCCGAGCTTTCAACATCAACACCGAGGAAGCCCGAGATGATAATGAATTAGTCACGGGTACGTTTCTTCTCAACAACACTTATGTTACTTGTTTATTCGATTCGGGTGCCGATAAGAGTTTTGTATCCAAGACTTTGACTCATTCTTTTAATACTCCACCACATCCACTAGATACCACTTATACCATTGAAGTGGCCAACGGAAAACTATTGAGTGCCGACACATATTACCGGGGGTGTACGTTAAACATTTTGGGTAATGAGTTTGAAATTGACTTGATACCCATGGAACTAGGGAGCTTCGATGTAATAATCGGTATGAATTGGCTAGCCAAAATGAAATCTCACATCCTTTGTGATCTTAACGCAATCCGAATCCCTATCGAGAATGGTGAACCTTTGATCGTCTATGGCGATAAGAGTTGCACCGGGCTCAACCTCGTTTCGTGTATTAAAGTTAGAAAAATACTCTGTAAGGGTTGTTTTGCGATCCTTGCTCACGTTAAGAAAGTCGAGTCCGATGAGAAGCACATCGATGATGTGCCAATTGTTAGTGACTATTCCGATGTATTTCCCGATGAATTGCCGGGTCTTCCACCTCATCGACCGGTTGAATTCCAAATCAATCTTATTCCGGGAGCCGCACCCGTAGCACGTGCACCATATAGACTCGCTCCATCCGAAATGCAAGAATTACAAAGTCAAATCCAAGAACTACTTGATCGTGGTTTTATCCAACCTAGCCATTCACCATGGGGCGCTCCGATTTTGTTTGTTAAAAAGAAAGACGGATCCCTACGAATGTGCATTGATTATCGTGAACTAAATAAATTGACGGTTAAGAACCGATATCCTCTTCCTCGCATCGATGACCTCTTTGATCAACTACAAGGGTCTTGTGTATATTCAAAAATCGATCTCCGCTCGGGTTATCATCAATTGAGGGTTAAGGGGGAAGATGTCTCCAAAACCGCTTTCCGAACTCGTTATGGTAGTTATGAATTTCTTGTAATGCCATTTGGTCTCACTAACGCACCGGCTGTGTTCATGGATCTTATGAACCGCGTGTGCAAACCGTATCTTGACAAATTCGTTATCGTGTTCATCGATGATATTTTAGTCTATTCAAAAAGCGAAGAAGAACACGAGGAACACCTTCGACTTGTGCTTGAACTCTTGAGACAAGAACAACTCTATGCCAAATTCACCAAGTGTGAATTTTGGTTAAAGGAAGTTCAATTTCTTGGTCATGTTGTAAGTGACCAAGGTATTAAAGTCGATCCAACGAAAATCGAAGCCATTAGTAAATGGGATACTCCTACTACTCCTACTCACATCCGTCAATTCTTGGGTCTCGCCGGATACTACCGTAGATTCATCAAGGATTTTTCTTTGGTTGCTCGTCCTCTAACCACGTTAACTCATAAGGGAAGAAAATTCGTTTGGGCAACCGAACATGAATCCGCATTCCAAATCTTGAAAATGAAGCTAACCACTGCTCCTATCTTGTCACTTCCCGAAGGCAATGATGACTTTGTTGTATATTGCGATGCCTCGAAACATGGTTTTGGGTGTGTATTGATGCAACGAACGAAAGTCATTACTTATGCTTCTCGACAACTCAAAATTCATGAACGAAACTACACGACGCATGATCTCGAACTCGGAGCCGTTGTCTTTGCACTTAAAATGTGGAGACACTATCTTTATGGAACCAAGAGTACTATCTTTACCGACCACAAAAGTCTCCAACACATTTTCGATCAAAAGCAACTAAACATGAGACAACGAAGGTGGATTGAAACCTTAAACGATTACGATTGCGAGCTTCGTTACCATCCCGAGAAAGCAAATGTAGTAGCCGATGCCTTAAGTCGAAAAGAAAGAGCGGTGCCTCTTCGTGTCCGAGCCTTAAACATCACCATCCACGCAAACCTTAATAGCCAAATTCGGGTAGCCCAAGATGAGGCTCTCAAGGATGAAAACCTTTCACACGAGCTCTTGAACATTCTCGTCTCTCGATTCGAAGTTAAAGAAACCGGAGTCCGATATTTCGCCGGAAGAATTTGGGTACCTAGTTATGGGGACTTGCGAAGCCTTATTTTAGACGAAGCCCATAAGTCAAGATATTCGATTCACCCCGGTGCCAATAAGATGTACCACGACCTCAAGGAACAATATTGGTGGCCGAACATTAAAAGGGACGTCGCTACTTATGTTGGAAAGTGCCTAACTTGCTCCAAAGTCAAAGCCGAACATCAAAGACCGTCCGGACTACTTCAACAACCCGAAATCCCGCAATGGAAATGGGAAAGGATAACGATGGATTTTATCACCAAACTACCAAAGACGGTTGGCGGTTATGATACTATTTGGGTCATTGTTGACCGACTCACCAAATCCGCGCACTTCCTAGCCATGAAAGAAACCGACAACATGGAGAAACTCGCACAACTCTACATCAAAGAAATCGTAGCCCGACACGGTGTACCCTTATCGATTATCTCCGACCGAGATGGCCGTTTTGTTTTTAGATTTTGGCGTACTTTGCAAGAAGCATTGGGAACGCGTTTGGACATGAGCACCGCATATCATCCACAAACCGACGGACAAAGCGAACGCACAATTCAAACCTTGGAAGACATGCTACGAGCTTGCGTTGTCGACTTTGGAAAAGCTTGGGATAAGCACTTGCCTCTCGCCGAATTCTCCTACAACAATAGTTATCACGCTAGTATTAACGCCGCACCATTCGAAGCATTATATGGCCGAAAATGTCGTTCTCCTCTTTGTTGGGCCGAAGTAGGCAACAAACAAATCACCGGACCCGAACTCATTCACGAAACCACCGAGAAGATCGTTCAAATCCGAGATAGGCTTCGGACGGCCCGGAGTCGTCAAAAGTGCTATACCGACAAAAGACGCAACGACCTTGAATTTCAATTCGGTGACCGCGTCATGTTAAAAGTCGCACCTTGGAAGGGTGTAATCCGTTTTGGGAAACGCGGGAAGCTAAATCCGCGGTATATTGGCCCTTTCGAAATCTTGGAGCGTATTGGAACCGTTGCTTATCGTTTAGATCTTCCGCCTCAATTGAACTCCGTTCATCCTACCTTCCATGTATCTAACTTGAAAAAGTGTCTTGCCGAACCCGATATCGTCATCCCTCTCGAGGAACTTACTATTGATGACAAACTTCATTTTGTGGAGGAACCGGTTGAAATTGTGGACACCTCCGTCAAGACATTGAAACAAAGCCGAATCCCGATTGTTAAAGTCAGTTGGAATGCCAAAAGGGGACCCGAGTTTACTTGGGAAAGATAAGATCAAATGCAAAGGAAGTATCCTCATCTATTCGTGAATTCGGAAATGCAAAATCTCGAGGAAGAAACAACGACTATTACGCCTACTTAAATTTCGGGATGAAATTTCTTTTAAGGAGTAGGTAATGTAACATCCCGCCTTTTTCCGGTTACTTTCCGTTTAACTATTTTAAAGTCCGTTATATATTTATAACATCTTTCGTTAATACGCGTTTTAAATTATCTCGATTAGGTAATTCACGCACCCGATTCAAACTTGAGGGACTAAAATTGACACGGGGCAAACTAGTTGACTAGGTCAACTAGTCCACCCCAATCACCACCATTCAACCATCTCCATCTCTCTCTCTTTCTCTCTAGCAAGAACACACACACAATTACCAAATTCATTCAATCATCATCTAAATTCGATCTAGGAGGCTTACAACAAAATAAATTACATATTCGTGATCCTCTCTTCATCCTCTTCATTTTGGTACCAACTTCATCTCGTTTGGGTAACATTTCTAAAACTCTAGATTTCTCTAAATTCGTGTTTTTGACTTGAAATGGTATTAGTTAGTGTCTATGGCTCATTGTAATGTCGTGTATGTAATTTGTATGCTCGATCTTGTTATTTGGTGTAACTAGCATGAACACTTGAAATGGGTTAGTTTAACCTTTGATATTGAATGATAAAATGTGTTTATATGTTAATGGTTGTGTGTTCAAAGTGTTAGTTACTTCATTAACTTCGTTTTGGTGTGTTGATTGACATGAAAACCTTACATTAACATGATTATTGGTTTTGAGATTTTGGTTAGGGTTTGATAAGCTTTATATGAACTTTTGATGTATCAAATGCTATGAAATATTGTTGATAAGTGTTTTGTTGCAACGTGTGTTTGATTACCTTCGAAACGGCATATCATACATGTAAATTGGTTACCCGAATCATGAAATGCGTTTTTAGAACTTGAACCTTTGATTATGAACGTTTAATGCGGTTTTGGGTTGTTGTAGGTGTTAAATTACTTGTTGAAATGTGTCTAGTCGTTTTCTTTGTCAAATTTCCTTCCCAACGGTATAAAATACTTGACTTGATTGTTTGCGGATCATAAATTGTGTTTATTTGGTTTTTGGTTCGTGTACTTAGAAGCTTACTGCATCAGACTGGAATACCAATCTGGACGCCGTCCAGACACTTGAACGCCATCCCAGATTTCAAATCTGGACGCCGTCCAGCTATTTGGATGCCGTCCCAGCCTTCAAAGCTGGACGCCGTCCAGACAATCTGGACGCCGTCCAGATACACTGGCAGCTTCTGTCTTCGTTGGTCATTTTACGAAAAATGTTTGCTATGCTATGGACCTTCGATTCACATGTAACTTGTTCTAAATTGCTCATATATGATTAAAAACCTCAGAAAAATAGTTCGGGACCTGACCCGAACGTGTTGACTTTTTCGTTGACTTTGACCCGACCAAGTTGACTTTTAATCAAACTTAACCAATTGTTTGTGCAATCGTTCTAACATGCTTTTATACTTGTACCTTGCATGAAACATGACAATTTGATTCACATGCTATTATGATCGAGTCTTAACGAGCCATAGGACTAATTGAACATCTTTGACCAATCGTGACTATCGTTATTGATACAACCGATTTGTTTAGGTCAAGACTAGCATTGTTCTTTGCACACGTTTACTTGTTGAAGTACTTTACTACTCGTGCACTCAAGGTGAGATCATAGTCCCACTTTTACTCTTTTGCACTTACATTTGGGATGAGAAAACATAAACGTTTCTTTTTACTAAGTGAACACAAGTACAGGAAAACAAACATTCTACATACGAGTTTGAACAAAAATCCTCAATTTGATTATCATTAGTTACACTTGCCTGGTGTAAGCGAGAACTTATGTTATATGGCCATATGGGTTTGACAAACCCTCATTCAAACGGTTCGCTACCGTTTACGAATGAAATGTATTTTCGAGAAACAGTGTATGTTCTAACACTATTGTGATGGGGTTCTATGGAAGGAATGTTAAGCATTGATAATTGGGTGCTCGTGAAACAAACTTTTGGAATGTATTACTACTATCTCATTGTTGCAAATCTTGTGGTTCACTTGTACTTACTTATTCAAACCTATGATTTCACCAACGTTTTCGTTGACAGATTTCTATGTTTTTCTCAGGTCCTTGAACGATACATGTTACATGCTTCCGCTCATTATTTTGATACTTGCATTGGATGTCGAGTATATATGCATACATGGAGCGTCTTTTGGCTACTTTTAAATTGTGTCGCATAAGTTTCATTTGTACTTATAACTTTGTAACGTAACTTGTGGTGGAACTATTCTTGTAAACTTTGAACAATCTTTACATTTGAAATGAATGCGACATATCTTTTGGTCAAACATTGTTTTAAAGACTTATGACCACGTAACGGGACCTAAGTAGACGGCGCCGTCAATGACGATTTTGTCGGGTCGTTACATCCCACTTGCTCTAGATAGGTATTCCACCATGTTAACGCAGAATCTGTGAAGGTATGCGTAGCGTACTTCACTTTGTCCTCTTCAGTACACTTACTTATGGCACACACCGATTCGACCTTCTCGGTCCACCGTTTCAATCCGATTGTTCCTTCGGTTCCATCAAATTCCAAAGGTTTGCAGGCAGTGAATTCTTTGTAGGTACATCCTACACGATTTCCTGTACTGCTAGATCCAAGGTTATTGTTGGTATGTAGCGCAGCCTGTACTGCGGCTATGTTTGAAGCTAGAAAAGTACGGAATTCCTCTTCATTCATATTCACGGTGTGTCGAGTAGTCGGTGCCATTTCCTTCAAAATAGTCAAATGGAACAAGTTAATCATACAGAATATTAAGAGTAGTTATTAGTATTTCGTAGCATAATATAAACTCATTTATAAAAGCTTTTTCTTCATATTAGCGTTTTATAAGTTTAAATTCGGGTAGTACCTACCCGTTAAGTTCATACTTAGTAGCTAATATACAATTCAACTACTACAATTCTATATGAAAAACTGATTATAATAATATTTCGCGTTCAAACTTTTATACAATATTTTACAAACTTACAATACCTCTTATTTTACATAAAGCATGAAATATAGCACACAATAACTTTGATACAAGATAGTTGTGAAGATAATTCTAGCTAGTACACAAGTCGTTCAGCAAAGGCAATAAAGACACATAATTCATACGTCCAGAAACAAGTCATGCATTCTGGTTTTACTAGGACTACTTCCCATCCTTGGTCTTGTGGAACATAACCGTTATGGCCGTTGATAAGACAGCGTGTTGTAACGTCGTCAAAGGGACGAGGGTTACGTAATATCCAACAGTCCCTTAACAATCTAAAAACCTCATTTCTTACCCCAATTACCGACTCCGTCACTTGTGGGAACGTTTTGTTTAATAGTTGTAGCCCGATGTTCTTGTTCTCACTTTGGTGAGAAGCGAACATTACTAAGCCGTAAGCATAACATGCTTCTTTATGTTGCATGTTAGCCGCTTTTTCTAAATCACGAAGTCCTATATTCGGATATATTGAGTCAAAATAATTTCTTAACCCGTTGCGTAAAATAGCATTTGGGTTCCCCGCAATATATGCATCAAAGTAAACACATCGTAACTTATGGATTTTCCAATGTGATATCCCCCATCTTTCGAACGAAAGCCTTTTATAAACCAAGGAATTCTTGGAACGTTCTTCGAATGTCTTACAAACTGATCTCGCCTTAAATAGTTGTGCCGAGGAATTCTGACCGACTCTAGACAAGATTTCATCAATCATGTCTCCGGGTAGGTCTCTTAAAATATTGGGTTGTCTATCCATTTTGTGTTTTTATACTGTAAAATAGACAAGAGTTAGATTCATAATAAAAAAAAAATACTTATTAATACAAGCAATTTTTACATATATCATAAAGCATAAGCACACTATATTACATATATTACACCACACGAATACAACTATCTTATTCCGACTCGCTCGTTTCTTCTTCTTCGGTTTTGGTTCGTTTTGCCAAGTTTCTAGGGATATATGATGTTCCCCTAATACGAGCTGTCGTTTTCCACAACGGTTTAGAAAAACCTGGTGGTTTAGAGGTTCCCGGGTCATTGTTACAACTTAAGGGCTTCGGGGGTTGACGATACATATAAAGTTCATCGGGGTTGGAATTAAATTTCTCTATTTTTATGCCCTTTCCGTTATTATTTTCTTTTGCCTTTTTAAATTCAGTTGGGGTAATTTCTATAACATCATCGGAATTCTCGTCGGAATCCGATTCATCAGAGAATTGGTAATCCTCCCAATATTTTGCTTCCTTGGCGGAAACACCATTGACCATAATTAACCTTGGTTGGTTGGTTGAGGATTTTCTTTTACTTAACCGTTTTATTATTTCCCCCACCGGTTCTATTTCCTCCTCCGGTTCCTCCTCTTCCGGTTTTGATTCTTCTTCCGGTTCTGATTCTTCTTCCGGTTCTTCTTCGAGAACTTATGAATCAGTCCAATATATATTCGACTCTTCGTTATTATTAGGTGAGTCAATGGGATTTGTGCTAGAGGTAGACATCTATCACACAATATCAAACATGTTAAGAGATTAATATATCACATAATATATACATGTTAATAATATATAGTTTCCAACAAAAATGTTAAGCAATCATTTTTAAAGAAAACACGGTCGAAGTCCAGACTCACTAATACATCCTAACAAACTCGATAAGACACACTAATGCAAATTTTCTGGTTCTCTAAGACCAACGCTCGGAGCACCAATGAAATGTCCCGTTCTTATTGATTAAAAACGTTCCATATTAATTGATTTCGTTGCGAGGTTTTGACCTCTATATGAGACATTTTTCAAAGACTGTATTCATTTTTAAAACAAATCATAACCTTTATTTCATAAATAAAGGTTTAAAAAGCTTTACGTAGATTATCAAATAATGATAATCTAAAATATCCTGTTTACACACGACCATTACATAATGGTTTACAATACAAATATTTTACATCGAAATCAGTTTCTTGAATGCAGTTTTTACACAATATCATACAAACATGGACTCCAAATCTTGTCCTTATTTTAGTATGCAACAGCGGAAGCTCTTAGTATTCACCTGAGAATAAACATGCTTTAAATGTCAACAAAAATGTTGGTGAGTTATAGGTTTAACCTATATATATTAAATCGTAACAATAGACCACAAGATTTCATATTTCAATACACATCCCGTACATAGAGATAAAAATCATTCATATGGTGAACACCTGGTAACCGACATTAACAAGATGCATATATAAGAATATCCCCATCATTCCGGGACACCCTTCGGATATGATATAAATTTCGAAGTACTAAAGCATCCGGTACTTTGGATGGGGCTTGTTGGGCCTAATAGATCTATCTTTAGGATTCGCGTCAATTAGGGTGTCTGTTCCCTAATTCTTAGATTACCAGACTTAATAAAAAGGGGCATATTCGATTTCGATAATTCAACCATAGAATGTAGTTTCACGTACTTGTGTCTATTTTGTAAATCATTTATAAAACCTGCATGTATTCTTATCCCAAAAATATTAGATTTTAAAAGTGGGACTATAACTCACTTTCACAGATTTTTACTTCGTTGGGAAGTAAGACTTGGCCACTGGTTGATTCACGAACCTATAACAATATATACAAATATATCAAAGTATGTTCAAAATATATTTACAACACTTTTAATATATTTTGATGTTTTAAGTTTATTAAGTCAGCTGTCCTCGTTAGTAACCTACAACTAGTTGTCCACAGTTAGATGTACAGAAATAAATCGATAAATATTATCTTGAATCAATCCACGACCCAGTGTATACGTATCTCAGTATTGATCACAACTCAAACTATATATATTTTGGAATCAACCTCAACCCTGTATAGCTAACTCCAACATTCACATATAGAGTGTCTATGGTTGTTCCGAAATATATATAGATGCGTCGACATGATAGGTCGAAACATTGTATACGTGTCTATGGTATCTCAAGATTACATAATTTACAATACAAGTTGATTAAGTTATGGTTGGAATAGATTTGTTACCAATTTTCACGTAGCTAAAATGAGAAAAATTATCCAATCTTGTTTTACCCATAACTTCTTCATTTTAAATCCGTTTTGAGTGAATCAAATTGCTATGGTTTCATATTGAACTCTATTTTATGAATCTAAACAGAAAAAGTATAGGTTTATAGTCGGAAAAATAATTTACAAGTCGTTTTTGTAAAGGTAGTCATTTCAGTCGAAAGAACGACGTCTAGATGACCATTTTAGAAAACATACTTCCACTTTGAGTTTAACCATAATTTTTGGATATACTTTCATGTTCATAATAAAAATCATTTTCTCAGAATAAAAACTTTTAAATCAAAGTTTATCATAGTTTTTAATTAACTAACCCAAAACAGCCCGCGGTGTTACTACGACGGCGTAAATCCGGTTTTACGGTGTTTTTCGTGTTTCCAGGTTTTAAATCATTAAGTTAGCATATAATATAGATATAGAACATGTGTTTAGTTGATTTTAAAAGTCAAGAGAAGGATTAACTTTTATTTGCGAACAAGTTTAGAATTAACTAAACTATGTTCTAGTGATTACAAGTTTAAACTTTCGAATAAGATAGCTTTATATGTATGAATCGAATGATGTTATGAACATCATTACTACCTCAAGTTCCTTGGATAAACCTACTAGAAATGAGAAAAATAGATCTAGCTTTAAAGGATCCTTGGATGGCTTGAAAGTTCTTGAAGCAGAATCATGACACGAAAACAATTTCAAGTAAGATTTCCACTCGAAATAAGATTGTTATAGTTATAGAAATTGAATTAAAGTTTGAATATGATTATTACCTTATATTAGAAAGATAACCTACTGTAAGTAACAAAGGTTTCTTGATCTTGGATGATTACTTGGAACGGATTTAGAAAACTTGGAAGTAAACTTGCAATCTTGGAAGTATTCTTGATTTTATGAAACTAGAACTTTTGGAATTTATGAAGAACACTTAGAACTTGAAGATAGAACTTGAGAGAGATCAATTAGATGAAGAAAATTGAAGAATTAAAGTGTTTGTAGGTGTTTTTGGTCGTTGGTGTATGGATTAGATATAAAGGATATGTAATTTTGTTTTCATGTAAATAAGTCATGAATGATTACTCATATTTTTGTAATTTTATGAGATATTTCATGCTAGTTGCCAAATGATGGTTCCCACATGTGTTAGGTGACTCACATGGGCTGCTAAGATCTGATCATTGGAGTGTATATACCAATAATACATACATCTAAAAGCTGTGTATTGTACGAGTACGAATACGGGTGCATACGAGTAGAATTGTTGATGAAACTGAACGAGGATGTAATTGTAAGCATTTTTGTTAAGTATAAGTATTTTGATAAGTGTCTTGAAGTCTTTAAAAAGTGTATGAATACATATTAAAACACTACATGTATATACATTTTAACTGAGTCGTTAAGTCATCGTTAGTCGTTACATGTAAATGTTGTTTTGAAACCTTTAGGTTAACGATCTTGTTGAATGTTGTTAACCCATTGTTTATTATAACAAATGAGATATTAAATTGTTATATTATCATGATATTATGATATATAATATATCTTAGTATGATATATATACAGTTAAATGTCGTTACAACGATAATCGTTACATATATGTCTCGTTTCGAAATCATTAAGTTAGTAGTCTTATTTTTACATATGTATTTCATTGTTAATACACTTAATAATATATTTACTTATCATTTAACATAATTAAACAAGTGTATCAATATCTTAATATGATTCATATGTACCTAGTAAGACGTTGTTATAACGATAATCGTTATATATATCGTTTTCTAGTTTCTTAAATTAATAGTCTCATTTTTATGTATATAACTCATTGTTAAAATACCTAATGAGATACATACTTATAATAAAATCATGTTAACTATATATATAACCATATATATGTCATCGTATAGTTTTTACAAGTTTTAACGTTCGTGAATCACCGGTCAACTTGGGTGGTCAATTGTCTATATGAAACCTATTTCAATTAATTAACTCTTAACAAGTTTGATTGCTTAACATGTTGGAAACACTTAATTATGTAAATAACAATTTCATTTAATATATATATAAACATGGAAAAGTTCGGGTCACTACAACCAAGGCACAAAAGTACCACGATCACGGAGCTGCCTGGGACAAAAATGCCTATAAAAGCCAGCCTCTGATCGACGAATTCGGCACCCCTTTTCCAACCTCAATCTCTCTATATGTATTTATATTTATATTTATAATTTTAATTTTAATTTAAGTTTAATAATAATAAGGTTATTGTAAGAAATGTTTTATGGGTTTTAAAGTCGAAACTCTGTCCGTGTAACTCTACGCTATTAATAATCATTGTAAGCTATGTTCTTCCTTTTTAAATTAATGTCTCGTAACTAAGTTATTATTATGCTTATTTAATTCGAAGTAATCGTGATGTTGGACTAAATATTAAGACGGGGTTATTGGATTTTTTACCATAATTCGGGTTTGGATAAAAGACCGACACTTGTGGACATTGGACTACGGACTATTAATAGATGGGGGTATTGTCTAATCGAATGACAACTCATTGGAATCTTTCGAACCTATCTTCAAATTATTTAATCTAATAATTATTAAATGATTATGCATGTCCTCTTTAGTGACGTTTATATGACATCTTTTACGATCATTTAATTAATTATTCGGGTTGGGTAATTGATTATTCAAACTGATCAAGTGGGTAAATTAATGTTCATATCTTATTAAAATAGGGGTGGATTACATACAAGGGTAATTGGTGTAATTGTTAACAAAGTATTAAAACCTTGGATTACACGCAGTCGATAACCTGGTGTAATTATTAACAAAGTATTAAAACTTTGTTAAAGTTTGAATCCCTAATTAGTTGGAATATTTGACTTCGGGTATAAGGTTAATTTTACGAGCATTTTATAATTATGACTGATGGACTATTATGGACAAAAACCAGATAGGTTTTAAATAAATCCAAGACAAAGGACAATTAACTCAGAGTAATGAATTAAAATCAAAACGTCAAACATCATGATTACGGAAGTTTAAATAAGTGTAATTCTTTCATTTCATATTCTATCACAATTTTATTTACTGTTATTTTATTTGTCGTCATTTATTTATCGTTATTTATTTTACTCACTTTAATTATTGTTATTTATCATTACGCTTAAAAAATATAAAATCGACAAAATCGATCATTAAACGGTAAAATCCCCCTTTATAATAATAATAAACACTTATATGTATATATATATTTTTATAAATATAGTTGTTAAAAATATAGTACGTAATCACTAGCTCCCTGTGGAACGAACCGGACTTACTAAAAACTACACTACTCTACGATTAGGTACAGTGCCTATAAGTGTTGTAGAAAGGTTTAGGTATATCCCATCTATAAATAATTAAAACTTGTGTAATTTGTATCATATTTTTTAATAAAAATAATAGTATTTTTGTACGCCTCCGCTACCACATTAAGTTTTTGGCGAAGTAAAGTTAACAAAGTATAAGACGGCATTGCAAGATACATGTTTGTAGTTTTTAGTTGATGTGTGCAGTAATTCTGTCTTTTGTCTGTGACAAGCAACGCTCAAGTGTGGGGATATTTGATAATGCTAAAAACGAACATATATTTTGTCAAGACCCATCCTAATCCATCCGGAAGAAGTCCATATTGATTATAAATGATTCACAACAGTTGATTACATCGCGAGGTATTTGACCTCTATATGATACATTTTACAAACATTGCATTCCATTTTAAAAGACAAACTTTCTTTACAACGAACATTAACGGCATGCATACCATTTCAGAATGTATCCAACTATAATTGACTTAATAATAATCTTGATGAACTCAATGACTCGAATGCAACGTCTTTTGAAACATGTCATAAATGACTTCAAGTAATATCTCTAAAATGAGCAAATGCACAGCGGAAGATTTCTTTCGTACCTGAGAATAAACATGCTTTAAAGTGTCAACCAAAAGGTTGGTGAGTTCATTAGTTTAAGATAAATAATCATTTCATAATTTTAATAGACCACAAGATTTCATATTTCCATTTCTCATAAACATACGTCCCATGCATAGAGAAAAAAATATCATTCATATGGATTGAACACCTGGTAACCGACATTCACAATATGCATATAAGAATATCCCCATCATTTTGGGATCCTCCTTTGAACAAGATATAAATTTCGAAGTACTAAAGTATTCGGTACTTTGGATGGGGCTTGGTGGGCCCGATAGATCTATCTTTAGAGTTCCGTCAATTAGGGTGTCTGTTCCCTAATTCTTAGATTACCAGACTTAATAAAAAGGGCATATTCGATTTCGATCATTCAACCATATAATGTAGTTTTAATTACTTGTGTGTATTTCGTAAAACAGTTATAAAAACAGCGCATGTATTCTCAGTCCCAAAAATATATATTGTGAAAGCATTTAAAAAAAAGGGAATAATGAAACTCACCATAATATATTTTGTAGTAAAAATACATATGACGACAATGAATAAAAGTAGGGTTAGCCTCGGATTCACGAACCTATATCATTTGTATCTTTATTAATACACATAATCGTAATCGAACAAATTTATTTATTATATCTTAATTTATATATTATATATTTAATTTGTGTATATTTTCATAATGTTTAATATCTATATAATTATATTAATATATTCCTATTTATTTATACACATATTTGTTTAGTGTTTTATTTAAAAAAAATCAATAGTTTGTTATATGTACGTTTTTAAATAAATAATATTAGTAAGTTTTATTTATATAGTTATGTGAAATATTAATATATGTAATAAGTATATTTTATGCACAAAATATTTATTTGCTTAAAATGTAGTTTTGATACAATAATGATTTACTAATAATAATACTAATAATAATAATAACTTTATTAATAATAATTCTAATAATGATACTGTTAATGTTGATACTTATAATAATAATAATAATATTAGATATCTTATTGATAATGATAATATTAATAATCATATTAGTCAATAATAATACTTATTTTGATAATAATATTAGTAATAACAATAGTGATAATAATAATATTTATAACAATGATAGTAATAATAATAACTATATTAACACTAACCATGATAATCATAATAATGATACAATGTTCATATTAATTTTAGTAATAATAATAATAATAATAATACTAAATATTAGTATTTTGTAATGGTAATAATGTTAGTAATGATTTACTTACCATAATTATAACAATAATAATAAGTGTTAGTTAAAGATACTAATAATTTTAATATTAGTAATAATAATAATCAAATTAATAATAATAGTCAAATTAATAATAATACTAATGATAATAATTATAAAAATAATAATAATACTATTAATAATAATAATAATAATTTCTAAAAAAGAAAACTACCTTAGAAAAGGCCCTCAAAAAGAAATGCACCCAACCGGGCTCGAACCCAAGACCTCTCGAACACCCAACACACTCTTTACCACTCGTCTGTTTCTGTTTTTCTGATTACATACTCAGCACAATTAAATATAACCCACCTCAGCTAGTTCTCCTTCTTCTTCACCTTCCCATTGACTGGAACTCCTTCTAATCCTCACGGTTTTAATAAAACTTTAATTTATGAATATAAATTGAAAAGCAAATGACTAGTTTGGGTATCCTAATGTCAGAATCAGATGGAACAGAAAAATAAAAAAATATAGTAGTAGCAGATATTGAAGAACACGAGTATGAACTTAAAACTGATTTCGACATTAGAGGCTGTAAGAGCCTACGAGTTCTTCATGAAAAAGGTTCACAATCGTGATTAGAAACTAACTGAATCGTTAATTTAACTTAACATGTAAAAACAAACTCGAATTTAATGATGAACACTTCGTTGACTTTTTAGCAAATAAACTTTGACCCGAAAATTCTTACTTGATATTAGGAATTAGCTTTTGAGACTTTGCAGAGAGTCTTACTAGAGAATTCCTAACATGTTTGCACTTTTAGATTTTTAAAAACGATTCGAATTTGAGTTTTGGCTGAAAAGTGCAGGAGCAGGGGTAGTCGACTGTTTTGTTGGGTTTTCTGATTAAATCTCTCAAATTGGAAGCTGTAAAAGGTGTTTTTAATTGCTAATGGTGATAAGAAGTCAAATGTAATCCCTCAACAACTTGTAAAGATCGATCATATATCAATTATGGTCGACAAAAAAAAAACATACAGATAATACAAAAATAAAAAATAAAATAAAACTACTTTAATCCCCAAATCGTACGAATTGATTTGCTGTGTGACATAATTCAGACAAAACAAATTTGGTAATGTGTGATAGTGATGCAAAACAGAATCCCTAATATATATGTTATATATCTGTAATTATATTGTATATAATAAGTGTTAATAAATAAATAAATAATAATAATAATTCTCTTAATAATAAATAAAAAATAATAATAATAATAATAATAATAATAATAATAATAATAATAATAATAATAATAATAATAATAATAATAATAATAATAATAGTAATAATAATATTACCTATAATAACAACTATGCCAATTAAGTTATAACTAAGTTATACATTTAATTATTCATACAATAGTTTTTATAGATCATAGTTACTTTTATTAATTATGATAATAATACTCTTAATATCATAAATAATAGTTATATCAATGTAACAGTAATGATAATAATATTATTACTAATGATAATGATGACTTTTACTATAAATTGTATAACAAGATTTTATTAATATCAATAATTCAATAATACTACTTATAACAATACCAATAATTCTAATATTGATGATAATGAAAGTAATATTAATAATAGTAATGTTACTACAACAACTTATATTTTTATCTTGCTATTTAATATATTAATATCACATGTTATAATAGTTTATAATTATATCATATATTTTATATTTTGGTGCATACAGAATATTTAATATTTATATTTTTCCAAGATAATACCATATCCATATAGTCAATAATCATATATAGAATTCATATATATATATATATATATATATATATATATATATATATATATATATATATATATATATATAAAATTATGTTTTTATATATCAAGTTTTAAATTATTTTAAGTTATCTGTCATATTACTAAATCACATAATAATTTAATTAATAATATATAATTATTTATATATATATTTGATTATATGTATACATCTTTATTTATAACAATTGTTCGTGAATCGTCGGGGATGGTCAAATGGTAAATGCATTAATGTAATCCATTCCAAAGTTCTCGAGACTCGACATTACAGACTTTGCTTATTGTGTCGAAAACATATAAAGATTAAGTTTAAATTTGGTCGGAAATTCCCGGGTCATCACAGTACCTACCCGTTAAAGAAATTTCGTCCCGAAATTTGAGTGAGGACGTCATGGCTAACAATAAATATGTTTTCCTAATGAATATGAGCTGATAAATAGAGTTTATCATTATTAAATAATACAGATAAAAATAATTCGATTATTCGAAGAGTTCGAATGAAACTATTATGAGAGAGGTCCCAACGGGCATCGTCCACCTTCGCCCAAAAACTTGCCCAAATTTTTAGCCGTTAGTAAAATAAAAAAAAATTTCAACGGCTATCCCAACGATCACTTTTACACTATAAAAACACCAACCATATACTTCATTTATACACTCAAACATATATTTCTTTTATATTTCCACCTTTCTCAAAATTAAAATCAAACACTCCCAAACTGAAAAAAAATGTTAACTCTTCCCCCAATGATTGTTTCATTCAATGTTCATTACAGAGGTGATTTCCGTAATCAAATGAAGGAATATAAGTGGGGCGACAGTATTTCGTTTGAAGATATCGACATTCGTGATGTTGGTTTACAAGACTTGCTATCCTTTCTGAAGGAAAAAGTTCCGTGAGAATTCACGTCTGTGTTCTTTTATAAAGACGATTATGATGCAGATTGTAGGGCAAGTTTTCTGTGTACCGATGATCAATGGTACTTTATAAAAGATACCATTGAAGATCGCGGTAAACGCATTTCTTTGTATGCGGTTCTTGAAGATGAAGAGACGTTGGGTTATCGTTACCTCGATGAATCAGCTAAAGCAGCAGTTGAGGCATCAAGAGAAATATCGATGTCTCCAGAGTACCTCACGGATGGTGAAATGACTGGTGAACTCTACTTTGCAGATGACAATTGACGACGACGAGTAGTTTGATTGTAATCTTTTAATTTTTAATTGTCGTGATGTTTTAATTTTTAATTATTGTAATTTCATTGTTGTTGTCGAGTTTTATATCTTCCTTTATGTTTCAGAGCTCTTCATCTTTTTAATCTCCTCTCTATCTCTAATAAAACGAGTAATGGTCTAGAATTTGTAAGTATGGAGTTTTGAATGAATTTAATGTTATAATCAAGAAAGAACGTAGTAGCACGATTTGATTCATCAAATTACCAGAATCATTGAGAATAGAGCTATCAAGAATATACTTTCTTGATATGTTCAGAAGTTAATCAGAATGAAAGAGTTATGTAACATGTCACATGATGGTGGTATGATCTACTGTGAACCATCATGTCCCATTAGAACTCAGCATGACTTACTGTAATATAATCACGTTGATCAAGTGTCATTATATTATACTAACTCATGCATCAGTTCCCAACATTACTTCAATAACATTCATATTTTAAGCTCGAAAGTTTACAGAATATAGAAACTAACAGTTTCTATATGATGTAACACTGATAGCACGAAGAGATAAATGATTTCAGATAGTATTAGTTATAAAAATATATTCAGAAATATCTAGGATATTTATAATGAAAGATACGATAATATCTTTGAATATCTAAGATCAGAGGATGATGGAGACTATTGTCTGCAAGGGTTTAGAGTAATGGGCAAAATATTCGCTAAAGACTTCAGCAGACATTGAATCATTTAGATTCTTTGAAGTCAAACTTATTCTTTGTGATTTGTCCACGGTTTCTTTCATAGTTTTGCATAATCTGCTTTTCGGTACTAAATTTTCTATTGAATGTTTCTAATATAATGATACACAGGAAGCACGAGGAGGTATATAATTTTGGACGAGAATATTTATGAAAATATCCCCAGAAATATCGAAGATATTGATGATGATATTTTGGAATTTCTAAGTTCGATGGTTGATGGAGAAAGATTTTCCTCAAGATTTTAACATGACTTCGAAGCAAGATATTCTCTAAAGATTTCAACGGATCCAGAATTACCTGAATCCTTTGAATATAGGGTTTGGTCCTTGTATTTGTCCTTGGTCTCCTTCGTGGTTAGTTCAATCCGTTTTCCAGTTCCAACTTTTCTGAGCTTTTCTAACATACTATTCTTTATCATCAAACTTTCGATGATTATGGTCGTTTACGGTTGTCTATGGTTTCTGCTGCTTCATTCAGCTTTTTCAACATTCAAAATATTGACTTGTGACTGAGTGATTTTTAGAATTCCAGAAGGAGAGATCATAATTCTAAGAGATAAATGTCATACATATAACTGTTGATGTAGATATGCTGTGAGTTTTCAAAGTACTGAGTGCTGATTCCCAGTAATTGGTATGGCAGTTCTCGTTACAAGATACAGATGAGTATATGATAGGGTTTCAATGAATAAATATAATGATTTGTCAGATAGATTTAAGCCAAGAAGTAACGAGGTTGCTGGTATGTCTGCTGGTAATATGGTGGAATATAAAAGAATTCTCTGGTATCAAAAGGGTAATCGTATATATCAGGATTATAGTAAGGCTACTTCGAATGAAAAGTCGAAGTTGACTAGCTGGAGCTGTGACAAAATTGGCTACCTTGAAAAGGGATCGCAAAGTTATTTTTGCTAATAAATTCCAAAGGACCTGACGCGGCTACGTGTTAAACTTTTACTCAGTTGCTGAGAGTTTCTCAGGTGCATAACCATATGCATAAATTTTTCCTTCCGTAGATGAAGTTCGGTTGGTTCATACTCTCGATTGAGGTGTTTTCAAGAATCATGAAAGGTTTAAACGTAGATTGTAATCATCAAAATACAAATGAGGTTTAAGATGAAATCAATTGGCAAAATTGAAGAATTGTTTAGTTTCATATGTTATAATCAATATTTTAATTCATTTTAATTGTCCAATGTTATTAGTCCACAGTCGATAGTCCACAGTCCAATAATTCATATATAGTTTAATATAATATTTGAATTAATTAATACGTGTCGTGACCTGTATACGTCTCAGACTCGATCACAACTCAAAGTATATATATTATTATAGAATCAACCTCAACCCTGTATAGAGAACTCGATCATTACTGCATATAGAGTGTCTATGGTGGTTCCAAATAATATATATAGATGCGTCGATATGATATGTCAAAACCTTGTATACGTGTCCCGATATTTAAAGTGCGTAAAATAAATAACAGAAATTAAATGACGATAAATTAAATGCGTAAAGTAAATAACAGAAATTAAATAACGATAAATAAAATGGCGATAATTAAATTGCGATAAATAAATTGTGATAAATAAATGTAATACGGAATTAACAGTTAGCTAGGAACAGTTAGCTAAGATTTTGTTAGCGTGAATTCTTAACAAAATTCCTCATAGTTAATTTGTCTGTTTCTAACAAATTTTATTTTGTCAAATGTTTTCTTCATTATGCCACTTGTTGAATTCTGATAGGTAAAAATTCAAATATGAAATTGAATGAAAATGGTTATTCTGCGGTGAACGGATTTGTATCTCTGTAGATGTAAGTAGGATAGTGAATAACTGTTGAATCAGATTCGAAGAATATACAGTGTAACTTATTAATGTGAAATTTAAATATTCTTTGGGTATTACCTACCCGTTAAAATATTTTCACCATTAACAGTTTGTAAAAAAGAATTTTTTTTAATTACAATCTTTTTGAAAATATATATACATATATATTTTCTTCAGATGTAATCATGGATTTAATGAGTCAATATGATATTAAACTCATTTGATTTATCGTTAGAACAAGAATATATAATCTCTAACATATTAGAGATTACATAATCACCATGTCGAACGAAGATAAATGATGTAGAACGATTCGTAGAACAATAATTATATTCGAGGTACAAAATGAGATGTCGAGGCATAGATTGTTGATGGTACTGGTGTTGTTACTGATGGTTCTGTTGATGCCGGTGATGTTGCTGAAGCTGGTAAGTTTTGCACCATGTTCTCCAAATTGATTACTCGAGCGCGAAGCTCGTTTACTTCTTCGATTACCCCGGGATGATTGTCAATCGGAACGAGTGGATGAATAAGCTTTAGAATCTGAGTTATGATATAGTCGTGGCGAGATATTTGGGAAATGAGGGTGAAATGGTGTTACGAACAGGTTCGCTGGTAAGTGCTTCAGGTTCTTCGCCAAAAGGTGAATTCGGTTAGTGGATGGGATCGCCTTCTGCGCGTCTCTATTGATTAAGTCAACTATGAATCCATCAGATGAATTGGGGATGAATGATTAGTTGATTCATTCTGGTGTCGTTGCTTCCGGAGCTTAGATGACTATCCATTCTGAATAACTGTCGGGATAACTATCGGAATAGCTGTCGGAATCCGAGGGACTCGATCTAGTTGAGGGATTCATCTCGTACGATCAGATGAAGGATTTTTGATAAGAAATAGTTTATAGGATGTAGATTAGTATCCTGCAATACATAATTTACATATACATATATAATACTAAGATCTCATAAGTTACGGAGGAATCTACGGAAGCTGTCAGGCAAAGATAACAATAACAGATACGCTAAGATATGAATTATGTCTATACACTTTTCATGCAGTCAATGCAATAAGATGTGTCTAGACTAAGAATAATGAGCATGTAATTTACTAAGGATGATAAGCAAATGATTTCCGACTAGAAATGATAAGCAAAACTTATGACATGCAGACACGGTCGAAGTCCAGACTCACTAATGCCTCTTAACGACTTATCAGTTAGACACACTAATGTAGACCTGGTTCGCTAAGACCTCTGCTCTGATACCAACTGTCAAGACCCATCCTAATCCATCCGGATGAAGTCCATATCGATTATAAACGATTCACAACAGTTGATTACATCGCGAGGTATTTGACCTCTATATGATACATTTTACAAACATTGCATTCCATTTTAAAAGACAAACTTTCTTTACAATGAACATTGACGGCATGCATACCATTTCAGAATGTATCCAACTATAATTGACTTAATAATAATCTTGATGAACTCAATGACTCGAATGCAATGTCTTTTGAAACATGTCATAAATGACTTCAAGTAATATCTCTAAAATGAGCAAATGCACAGCGGAAGATTTCTTTCGTACCTGAGAATAAACATGCTTTAAAGTGTCAACCAAAAGGTTGGTGAGTTCATTAGTTTAACATAAATAATCATTTCATAATTTTAATAGACCACAAGATTTCATATTTCCATTTCTCATAAACATACGTCCCATGCATAGAGACAAAAATATCATTCATATGGATTGAACACCTGGTAACCGACATTCACAATATGCATATAAGAATATCCCCATCATTCCGGGATCCTCCTTCGGACATGATATAAATTTCGAAGTACTAAAGCATCCGGTGCTTTGGATGGGGCTTGTTGGGCCCGATAGATCTATCTTTAGAGTTCGCGTCAATTATGGTGTCTGTTCCCTAATTCTTAGATTACCAGACTTAATAAAAAGGGGCATATTCGATTTCGATCATTCAACCATATAATGTAGTTTCAATTACTTGTGTCTATTTCGTAAAACAGTTATAAAAACAGCGCATGTATTCTCAGTCCCAAAAATATATATTGTGAAAGCATTTAAAAAAGGGGAATAATGAAACTCACTATAATGTATTTTGTAGTAAAAATATATATGACGACAATGAACAAAAGTAGGGTTGGCCTCGGATTCACGAACCTATATCATTTGTATCTTTATCAATACACATAATCGTAATCGAACAAATTTATTTATTATATCTTAATTTATATATTATATATTTAATTTTTGTACATTTTCATAATGTTTAATATCTATATAATTATATTAATATATTCCTATTTATTTATACACATATTTGTTTAGTGTTTTATTTAAAAAAAATCAATAGTTTGTTATATGTACGTTTTTAAATAAATAATATTAGTAAGTTTTATTTATATAGTTATGTGAAATATTAATATATGTAATAAGTATATTTTATGCACAAAATATTTATTTGCTTAAAATATAGTTTTGATACAATAATGATTTACTAATAATAATAATAATAATAACTTTATTAATAATAATTCTAATAATGATACTGTTAATGTTGATACTTATAATAATAATAATAATATTAGATATCTTATTGATAATGATAATATTAATAATCATATTAGTCAATAATAATACTTATTTTGATAATAATATTAGTAATAACAATAGTGATAATAATAATATTTATAACAATGATAGTAATAATAATAACTATATTAACACTAATCATGATAATCATAATAATGATACAATGTTCATATTAATTTTAGTAATAATAATAATAATAATAATAATACTAAATATTAGTATTTTGTAATGGTAATAATGTTAGTAATGATTTACTTACCATAATTATAACAATAATAATAAGTGTTAGTTAAAGATACTAATAATTGTAATATTAGTAATAATAATAATCAAATTAATAATAATAGTCAAATTAATAATAATACTAATGATAATAATTATAACAAGAATAATAATACTATTAATAATAATAATAATTTCTAAAAAAGAAAACTACCTTAGAAAAGGCCCTCAAAAAGAAATGCACCCAACCGGGCTCGAACCCGAGACCTCTCGAACACCCAACACACTCTTTACCACTCGTCTGTTTCTGTTTTTCTGATTACATACTCAGCACAATTAAATATAACCCACCTCAGCTAGTTCTCCTTCTTCTTCACCTTCCCATTGACTGGAACTCCTTCTAATCCTCACGGTTTTAATAAAACTTTAATTTATGAATATAAATTGAAAAGCAAACGACTAGTTTGGGTATCCTAATGTCAGAATTAGATGGAACAGAAAAATAAAAAAAATATAGTAGTAACAGATATTGAAGAACACGAGTATGAACTTAAAACTGATTTCGACATTAGAGGCTGTGAGAGCCTACGAGTTCTTCATGAAAAAGGTTCATAATCGTGATTAGAAACTAAATGAATCGTTAATTTAACTTAACATGTAAAAACAAACTCGAATTTAATGATGAACACTTCGTTGACTTTTTAGCAAATAAACTTTGACTCGAAAATTCTTACTTGATATTAGGAATTAGCTTTTGAGACTTTGCAAAGAGTCTTACTAGAGAATTCCTAACATGTTTGCACTTTTAGATTTTTAAAAACGATTCGAATTTGAGTTTTGGCTGAAAAGTGCAGGAGCAGGGGTAGTCGACTGTTTTGTTGGGTTTTCTGATTTAATCTCTCAAATTGGAAGCTGTAAAAGGTGTTTGTAATTGCTAATGGTGATAAGAAGTCAAATGTAATCCCTCAACAACTTGTAAAGATCGATCATATATCAATTATGGTCGACAAAAAAAAACATACAGATAATACAAAAATAAAAAATAAAATAAAACTACTTTAATCCCCAAATCGTACGAATTGATTTGCTGTGTGACATAATTCAGACAAAACAAATTTGGTAATGTGTGATAGTGATGCAAAACAGAATCCTTAATATATATGTTATATATCTGTAATTATATTGTATATAATAAGTGTTAATAATTAAATAAATAATAATAATAATTCTCTTAATAATAAATAATAATAATAATAGTAATAATAATATTACCTATAATAACAACTATGCCAATTAAGTTATAACAAAGTTATACATTTAATTATTCATACAATAGTTTTTATAGATCATAGTTACTTTTATTAATTATGATAATAATACTCTTAATATCATAAATAATAGTTATATCAATGTAACAGTAATGATAATAATATTATTACTAATGATAATGATGACTTTTACTATAAATTGTATAACAAAATTTTATTAATATCAATAATTCAATAATACTACTTATAACAATACCAATAATTCTAATATTGATGATAATGAAAGTAATATTAATAACAGTAATGTTACTACAACAACTTATATTTTTATCTTGCTATTTAATATATTAATATCACATGTTATAATAGTTTATAATTATATCATATATTTTATATTTTGGTGCATACAGAATATTTAATATTTATATTTTTCCAAGATAATACCATATCCATATAGTCAATAATCATATATAGAATTCATATATATATATATATATATATATATATATATATATATATATATATATATATATATATATATATATATATATATATATATATATATATATATATATATATATATATATATATATATATATATATATATATATATATATATATATATATATATATATATATATAATTATGTTTTTATATATCAAGTTTTAAATTATTTTAAGTTATCTGTCATATTACTAAATCACATAATAATTTAATTAATAATATATAATTATTTATATATATATATTTGATTATATGTATACATCTTTATTTATAACAATTGTTCGTGAATCATCGGGGATGGTCAAATGGTAAATGCATTAATGTAATCCATTCCAAAGTTCTCGAGACTCGACATTACGGACTTTGCTTATTGTGTCGGAAACATATAAAGATTAAGTTTAAATTTGGTCGGAAATTCCCGGGTCATCACATATTTCATAGCATTATCCTTCCAGATAACCTGTTTGAGAGTCATATATCAAAAACATGATGTGTGCAGCGGAGGTGTACGAAATACTATTATTGTTTTTTTTTTAAAGGAAGAGCATAGCTTACAGTGATTATTAATAGCGTAACGTTACACGGACAGAGTTCTGACTTAAAACCCGTAAAACATTTCTTACAATAACCTTATTATTATTAAACTTAAATTAAAATTATAATTATAAATATAAATATAAATACATATAGAGAGATTGAGGTTGGAAAAGGGGTTCCGAATTCATCGATCAGAGGCTGGCTTTTATAGGCATTTTTGTCCCAGGTAGCTCCGCGATCGTGGTACTTTTGTGCCTTGGTACTCCGCGATTGCGGAGGTTCGAAATCCAGCTCATCCAATAAATACAAAACGTGGGCTGCTGGTATTTTTTTAATATATAACATAATATACATAATTTTATATAATTTTATATATATTATATTATATTCTTGTGCATAGTTGACTTGTAATTTTAGCTCCGTTGAGTCGTACGTTGATAGTTGGTTCATGTCTCGGTTCCGGATTTTCGAACGCCTTTTCGTATTATTTAATATCTTGTCCTTTACGTTCCGCGACTTGCACTCTTATCAATATTTAGACGTTCTTCATTAATAATTGAACCACTTGGATTGTATCTTGTATATTTGAGCTTTTTGATCATTTGCGTCTTCAAATCTTCAATTCTGTCTTTTGTCTTCGCACTTATTTATTTAAACGAATATTACTTAGAAATAGAACAATTGCAACTAAAAGCTTGTCTTTCTGGAAGGATAATGCTATGAAATATATGTTCGTTTTTAGCATTATCAAATATCCCCACACTTGAGCGTTGCTTGTCCTCAAGCAATACAGAACTTGAAATAAAACAAACTTCACTCGAATCACTTTTTTTATTCTCACACTTTATACATCAGTGATTTTGATACGGAGGTATTAACAATGATAGTAACGATGTGGTTTACAGTCCCACATGACTATGAAAATTTAGATCCTTTAAATCGTGTGTACTTTTAAATCAGATTAACGCAGCGGATAGTTAAAATAATAATCAATTATTATTTTATAAACCATTTACAAAATTAAATATTCATATATTTAAATTTAATAAAACATGCACATGATTAACGATCCCAAAGATCCAGTTACACCACTAATAATTGTCAAAATATGTAATTCACAAAGTGAGTAAACGATATACCTTTCTTGAAGAAACTGATTGAAGGAGAGAAACCTACGATCAAAAATATGACCGTCTCTTAGGATAGTTCACACTACACTTCAAACGACCGTCAATGGGTGCTAGTCCAAACCCAAGTAACAAATTAATCAACCCTTGATTAATTGTGTGAAACAATTAAAAAGTAATACTCCTCATACGATTTCACTTTGCATTTTCTTTTACTTTTTGTTATGCTCTCAAAGCTAGTTTTGAGATGGAGATAAGATGTACGTACTTATGAAACTCTCTCGAACTCTTTGTTGTATGTATGTATTTTTATCATTGTGATCATCGAATCAATATATAGAAAAAGGTTTGTAATAATAGAGTTGAGTTGTAGTGGTTGAGTTTCACATGTCACGGGAGTTCAAAACAAAATAGCTTTTCATTAGTCAATAAAATCATATTTTGTTTGATTTGGTTTTAAAAAGTCGTATTTCTCAAATACTTTAGGGGTATGTTATGTAACTTATAATTAATAATTTCTATCATGTCGCTTTCATGTGAATAGTAAATTAATCAATTTCGTTTCATTTTCTATTCATATGAATAGTAAATGAATTAATTTCGATTTACTATTTTGTTACTTGAGTAATATATATACATCATATATATATTTTATTTGACGTCTCGGTGTATATGTGTGTGACCCCGAAGGCTCAAATGAAGTTGGTTATATAGTTATATGTTGTACCTTGCACATTAATCCTACAAACTCCCACTTGTGCATGACACAACACCAAGTAACTATACAAACAATGGTAAGCGTCTAGTAACACGTCATTGTCCCCAAATTCATGTGAGGGTAGTTTCTCGAAACTGTTTATGGTAAGTTTTAAATGTCATTCGTCCTTTTGTTTCAGATACTTTAGTTAAATTTGAGATATGGATCATCGGTCATTCTCATTTGTTTAACAATTTTGTTTCTCGATCTTAGAACTGAATTAGATCACCAAATTAATTAAGTATCATATTAATTACATCTGGGTGCGGCCACACAAATATCTTATTCATTCATCGAGGAGCTCAAAAAGTATCTAACTCCAAACATTATAGAGGAACAAATCATATATTGCATACACATGTCTATCACGAGCTTTACATTATACCCAATAATGGTCTTTATAACAGCCTTATTCAGGACAGCGTTTAACCATATCAAAATACAATGCTACACTCATCAAGACGGGCGTGCATCTCAAGTCTAAGGACACAAAAATATAATCACTAAAAGATTTACTACTGACTACAATCCATGTAGTGACATCTCATGGTTGGGTCATTCCAATATTCATCATCAATGAATACATATGAATTTTGGTCTCAACAAGTTAACTATTCATCATCAATGAATATAACCAAAATTTCACATTAATCTTAATTCATGTTATTCCCATAACATGACCGATTATGGAGATTTTGAATAATCAACAATTATTCATGGATTAAACATACTAATATAGAACACAGTGATATAAATGAAAACAACCATATCAAGTATGTCAATTCATCAATATAAAACTACTTAATGTTCCAAAAATATCCAAATATTAAATTACAAATGAAAAAGATCAGCAGCATAACGAAGTCCAATACTACTAGCATGATCATCATGCTTGTCGTGCATCATGGGCTTCGTGAACGGGTCAGCCACATTATCATTTGTATGAACCTTTAAGAATACTAATATCATTCCTCTTAATGACTTAATGAATGTAGTCAAACTTTTGAAGAATGTGCCAGATACTTTTATGTATATGTGATTCTTTCAAAAGTACATTAACACTCGAACTATCACAGTACATATTAATGAAGATTAAATGTTGTGTACTACTCTGAGTATAACAACAAACTTCCTTATCCAGACAGCTTTCTGAGTAGCTTCTCAGTCAACAATGTATTCTGCTTTTGTTGTAAATTGTTCAATAGTGCTCTGCCTAGAGCTCTTCCAATCAATTGTCTTGCCCATCATGACAAAGAAACAACGTGACTGGATTGAGAATCATCTTGATCAGTTTGGAAACTAGAATTAGTATAAAACTTAATACTTAACTCTTCTTCCAAACCACCGTAAACCAAGAACATATCTTTAGTTCTTCGCAGATACTTAAGAATGCTCTTAACAGCAATTCAATGTTCTTAACCTGGATTCTGTTGATAACGACTCTTCAAACTTAAGGCTAACGAGACATCAGGTCTGGTACATAACATGGCATACACAATGGATCCTATAGCTGAAGCATACGGAACACATTTCATTCGTCTTATCTCATCAGGTGTGATAGGACTTTGAGACTTGATCAAGGTTATGCCCTTTTGCATGGGCAATGCTCCGCGCTTGGAGTTTTGCATGTTAAATCTTCATAAGATTTTGTCAATATATGTATTTTGACTCAAACCAATAAGCCTTTTGGATCTATTTCTATAGATCCTGATTCCTAGAATATACTTAGCTTTTCCAAGATCTTTCATGGCAAAATATTTTCCAAGCCAAGATTTGACATCTTGCAAAGTTGGAATGTCATTTCCAATAAGTAGTATGTCATCAACATACAAGATCAAGAAGACAACTTTTCTCCCACTAGCTCTAATGTAAACACAGGGCTCATCTTGGTTTTGAGAAAAACCAAACTCTTTGATTTTCTGATCAAACTTAAGATTCCAGCTCCTGGATGCTTGCTTTAATCCATAAATAGATTTTAGAAGCTTGCATACTTTAGTAGGATGCTTAGGATTCACAAACCCTTCCGGCTGAACCATATATACGTCCTCGCTTAGGTCGCCATTTAGGAAAGCAGTTTTGACATCCATTTTTCATGTTTCATAATCATGAAAAGCAGCTATGGCAATAAGTATCCTAATTGATTTAATGCTCGCGACTGGTGAAAAAATTTCCTCATAATCAATTCCTTGAGTTTGAGTATAACGTTTTGCTACCAATCGAGCCTTAAAAGTGTTTACGTTACCGTCCATGTCAGCCTTCTTCTTGAAGACCCATTTACTGCCCACTGTCTTGCAATTGGGTGGAAGATCAATCAAGTCTCATACTTGATTATCCTTCATGTACTGCATATCTGTATTCATAGAATCTAGTCATTTTCAGATTCAGGATCTGATATGGCCTCACGCAGCTAGAGGGTTTATCATAATCCCTTAGTTGAGGTTTATCTGAATTAAGCAGATAATTAAACCTCATAAGCCGATGAGTTCTACTAGATCTATAAAGTGCATGTGTAACACGTACTGGCTCACCAACAGTGCGCTCAGTTTCAACATGTGGATTGCTAGTGCTTACTGAAGGTATGTTACTTTAAAGTACTTGAATTTCTTTAAGATCTACTTTACTCCCAATGACTTCTTGTAAGAGAAGATCTCTTTCCAGGAATTCAGCAGACCGAGCAGAAAACACGTTGTCTTCAGCTTGGTAGTAAAAGTAGTAACCCATTGTTTCCTTTATGTATCGTACAAAGTAACATTAGATAGTTCTGGGTTCTAATTTGTTTGAAGTGTCATGCTTCACGTATGCTTTACAACCCCATACTTTCAGATAAGACAACTTGGGATGCTTCCCATGCCATAACTCATATGGTGTCTTATCTACCTTCATAGTTGGAATCACATTGAGTATGCCTGCAGCAGACTCTCATGCATATCCTTAAAAGACGGTAGTAGAGAAATTAGACTCATCATAAATCAAACTATATCAAGTAAAGTTCGATTCCTCTTACTCAGATACACCATCGTGTTGTGGTGTGTAAGGTAGAGTGAACTATGAGACAATCCCACAATTCTTTAGGTGGTCCAAAAAACTCTTGACTCATAAACTTACTTATTCCATCGGAGCGAAGTGCTTTAATGGTCTTTCCAATCGGATTATCTACTTCATTTTGGAATACTTTTGAATGTTAAATTAGCTTTATGTTTATGTTTCAGCAAGTGAACATAATCATAGCTAATGTACTCATCAGTAAATGTAATGAAGTAAAATTAACTAAATCTATACATTGTACTTAAAGGGCTACATACAACAGTATGTATTAGTCCTAAAAGATCTTTAGCTCTTTTACCTAAATCAGAGAAAGAAGCATTTGTCATCTTTTCACATAAACATGACTCGCATACATCAAATGACTCAGAGTCAATTGATTTAAAAAGTCCATTAGATTGGAGTTTTGAAATGCATTGTTTGTTTATATGTCCAATATGACAATGTCATAGATAGGTCTTATTCAAGTCTTGCTTGAAGACTTTGACGATGTAGGTATACACAGAATTCTCATTTGAAATTACACTATGCATATCAATTTCAAAAATACCATCACGTGGATAGGTATTAAGATAAATATATTATCCTTAGAAACTGAAATACCTAAATGTGTAAATGCAAGTTTAAAACTAGCATCTTTCAAACTATATCGCTCGCAGTATTGAGAGCATAATGCTATTGTTCCAACAAAACAATAAGACCACTTAGAGAAGTAAGTTCAGAGGTACCAATAGCTTTAACAAAAGCTTGATCCCCCTTGCCTACTTACAAATCCAGTGTGTCTTTCTTCAGTCTATTACTTCTTCTCATTCCCTTCATATTGTTACAGGTGTGAAGGCCACAACCAGTTAACAAAGATCTAGGAATAACTAGAAGAAATATATAACTATATATGGAATATACCTGATTTTCTAGTCTCACCAGCGTTGCCTTTTCTCAGCTCAGATTGGTAGATAGGACAACTTCCTTCTCCAATTGCCAACCTTTCCACAATGGAAACATTCGGCGTCTTTTGTTGGGATTTACTTCTTGGAAGTTGGAATATTTTCCTGGCAAATGATTTACCATATCCCTTCAACAAAGTATTCGACTTATTCTTTTTAACCCTTCCATCCTGTTTCTTCCTGATCATCGAACAACATCCGATAAGCATTTTTCTGAGCAGCAGCAACTGCCACAGCAGGAAGAACGATTAAAGGGTTCTAAATTTTGTTCAACTTCCATTTATGCTTGAGAAACAGTTCTCAGGTTGCATTGCCAGTCTAGGAAGTTTGAACATTGAGTTTATCCTTCTCTAATAAAGAAAGAAGTGTGTTTTGGTTTACATTTTGATTATTTGACATCTACAACAGATATATGATTCAATTTAGTATTTTCGATATTAAGCTTTAATAAATTAACTACCCAAGTTTTTATAATTTTTAAAAACAATTAATTTACGAAAGCCTAAGATCCACATAGAGGTTCCATAGCCACATCTGTTGATCAGCTAGCAGGTATGGAGTCTATTGGTAGGTAGCGGGTACCAATTACATTACAAGTGCAACTCTTAGATCTTTATGAGGCCTTGATATATATGTAGTTCAACAAACCACTATTATCTACTGACATGTTTGTCCCATCCTTGCCTCGAACTCAGGTCTCACCGTGAATACGATTAAGTCGTCCAATTTGGAAACAATGGAAATTCACGCCAGTCTTACTAGATTAGAAATTCCACCTCGTGGTTATAATTCATGCTAGTCTTACTAGGTTAGAAAAATAACGAGGAGTGTTTGGATGGCATGACTTAAATTTGCGGGTATTTGAAAACTTTTGTGTCAACGAATAATTCATGCACACAAGATTCGCTACACTATTTGTTAAAAACCATTTTAACCAATTATATATATCAGTCGTGTTTATGTGTCGGGTTTGTTATTTAATTTCTAGTATAAAAATAACAAATACACAAACGTGTATCGTTTTAAAACAGTTTTAAAAGATGTCGTCCATATATATTATTTGACTTTCAAAATCATTTAACATTAAACTCGTTAGAGTTTAACTTATTTTAAAATTATCAATTTTAATCTTTGAAACTCGTTTAGAGTTTTATTTAATGTTTTCATCAAAAACATATGTAACTTAAGTCTCAAAATTATTTAACTTTAAACTCGTTAGAGTTTAACTTTTTTTTTAAATCATCAATTTTAATATTGAAACTCGTTACCGGTATTATTTAATGTTTTCATCAAAAACATTTAGCATATATTATAATCAACAATTTAATATAAATGCGTAAAATAAAACACAATCATGTATCACACACACATAGCATGATTTATTATATTTATTATTCAAACTGGCCAAAAACTTGATGTGTGCAGCGGAGGTGTACGAAATACTATTATTGTTTTTTACTACGAAATACGGTGCAAATTACACAAGTTTTATATATTTAAATTACGGATGGGATATACTTAAACCTTGCTACAACACTATAGGCAGTGTACCTAATCGTAGAGTAGTGTAGTTTTTAGTAAGTCCGGTATGGAGCTATTGATTACGTACTATATTTTTTTATAAAACTATATTTATATAAAATATATATAATTATATATAATAATATTATTATTATAAAAGGGGGGTTTTACCGTTTAATGACCGATTTGATGATATTATATTTTAAGCGTAAAGATAAATGACAATAATTAAAGTGCGTAAAATAAATGACAAAATTAAAATGACAATAAATAAAATGACAGTAAATAAAAGTACGATGAGATATAAAATAACAAAATTATGCTTATTTAAACATCCGTAACCATGATGTTTGACGTTTTAATTTTAATTTATTTCTCTGGGTTAATTGTCTTTTGTCCTGGAATTATTTGATACCTATCAGGTTTTTGTCCATAATAGTCCATCGGTCATAATTATAAAATGCTCGTCAAATTAACCTTATTCTCGAAGTCAAATATTCCAACTAATTAGGGATTCAAACTGTAACAAGGTTTTAATACTTTGTTAATAATTACACCAGGTTATCGACTGCGTGTAATCCAAGGTTTTAATAGTTTGTTAACAATTACACTAATTACCCTTGTATGTAATCCACCCATGTTTTAATAAGATATGAACATTAATTTACCCACTTGATTATTTTGAATAATCAATTACCCAACCCGAATAATTAATTAAATGCTCATAAAAGATGTTGTATAAACGTCATTAAATAGGACATGCATAATCATTTAATAATTATTAGATTAACTAATTTGAAGATAGGTTCAACAGATTCCAATGAGTTGTCATTCAATTAGACAATACCCCCATCTATTAATAGTCCATATGTGACAACCCGGAAATTTCCAACCAAATTTGAACTTTATCTTTATATTATTCTGACACGATAAACAAAGTTTGTTAAGTTAAATCTCAAGAATTTTAAACTGTGTTCATACATTCATTATAACCTCGACCAAATTCTGACGATACACGAACCGTTATATATAAATAGATATGTATATATATATATATTATAACTTGAGAATATTAATAAAGTATTAAACGTATAATACTTTAAACAAACGTATTTGTTTCAATATGTTTATCGATGGAATTAGAAGATAATATCAAATGATTGAATTATCAGATAAATTGTAATATGACTACGGGTCTATGTTATGAGGTCCACTGTGATTTAAGAAATCTATTCTTTTTGACAACATTCAGAAAATGGTAAAGTGATTTATAAGTAAGAACAAATATGTCAATTAACAGGAACTAGACAAGGGTTAGTGGAGTTTCCTGTTCAATTTCCTATATAGGTGTTAACTAGTTAACTTTCATATTATTTAGGGTGAAAGTGAAATTTGGGAATATAGATAACTTAGGAAATAGATATCGAAAAGTTAAGTAACTCAACATTTTTCATTAAGATGATTTCATACGTTTATTTAACCTTTGGACTTTATCCCATGCTTCACCAACAGACTGTAATTTAAAGACTTGAAACCTATTATGAATATATATGATTCTACTTTTCTAAAACATTTTATGATATAACGATTTCCATTATTTTAACCTTTAAACAAAATAATTCTTAAATATATTTAGTTTTGGAAAACAAAATTATCATATTTATTTGATTTAGTTTCAAACGTACAAAAACGTTTTTAGTTTAAAAAGAACTTTATTATTAAAACGTATATAACTTTTATAAATATCTAGAACCACTTTTGACAACTCATTACTTAACCAGTATAATAAAGATAACGATATTTATATTTTATTTAATTAAATATATATAATGATTTAAATTAATATTATATATATTTATACGCGTATTATACGTACATAGTTTTATACTTTTACTATACTTAAACTTTACCTTTAACTTATTTTTACTTTACTTTAACTTTAATAATTCACTTTAATAATTCATTCTTTAATAATTCACTTTAATATTTCATACTTTAATAATTCACTTTAATAATTCATACTTTAATAATTCACTTTAATAATTCATACTTTAATAATTCACTTTAATAATTCATAACTTAATAATTCACTTTAATAATTCAAAAATCTATTATAAATAGAATGCAATAGGTTTCATTATTTCATAGAAACTTGAAAATATTTTCTCTAAACTCTCTCAATGGATTTACATATATATATTTACTCCGTATTATTTCAAGATATTATTAGTATACATAAAATATTACGACGAAGTGCTGTCCGAGTGATTTCGAATTTTTTTTTCAAGCGGGATAGAGCTAAGGAAATTATGGGTTATAGCTATGGAGGTTATGGGTATGGTTCGGGAGTATTGCTCGTAAGTCAAACTAGTGTTTATCATCTCCGTTGCGTCTACGTACTTTTCCTGCAATATTGAATCTCAATATTGATACGTGAGTACTCATAATTTAATTTTTATATATTAATAGTGTATCCCTGACTAGTGCTCGAGAATATAGGATTATGCATGCTTGTACTTTTGATATTACCATTAGATAGGATATGTTGAATCCTGAATTAGTTACATATACGGTTGAGATAAGGTATAAGATATGCATGTCATTGGAAAGCTAGCGAAAAATTAAGAACTTTTCATTTAGATATCGAATGGTTTCGATGAACGGATTTGAAGTTATAGTCAATTGAATTTTTGTATTATTATTAAAAATGATTATTATTATCGTCGTTATTAACGTCTTTCTAGTTTTATATTATTATTATTATTATCATTATCAGTAAAAGGAATTATCATTAAAAATTATTATTTTTATTATTATTACTATCGTTATTATCGTTAAAGTTATACTTAGTATTATTATTATTATTATTATTATTATTATTATTATTATTATTATTATTATTATTATTATTATTATTATTATTATTATCATTATCATTATTATATATATATATATATATATATATATATATATATATATATATATATATATATATATATATATATATATATATCATTATTTAAAAATAGTTATTGTTATTGTTATTATTATTATTATTATTATCATCATTAAAATAGTTATTAGTATTATCGTTAATAATATCATAGTAATTATCATTATTAGTATTATTGTAATTAACACTAATATTAATAACACCTAATTATTTTGATTACTATTATTATCATTATTATGAACACGATATAAAAGACGATTAAAAGCTATTAAACGAAACGATTAGGAAATAATGAGTATGAGTATCATGATGAAATTAAAATATTATAAGATATTGATTTAGATAAAATTATCGTTCTTATTATTTTTATCATTACTATTATTATTAAAAGTATCGTTAGTATTAAAAACTATCATTTTAACAAAAATTATCATTTTAATAGAAATGTCATTGTTATTATAAAATATCATTATTATTATCATTTTAAATAGAATTATTATTTTAAAGTTAATATTAAAAAGTATCGTAAATATTAAAGTTATCATAATTAGAATTATCATTTTATCATAATGTGATTTTTAGTAATTATAAATATTGATATTAATAGAATAATAATAAATATTATTACAAAATAATATAACTTTTACTTACTATTATTATAGAAATTATTTTATCAAATAAATATGTGATACAAACATATTTTACTACGTGTAATAAAATTACTTTAATAATATATATCATATTATCTTTATGATATTAAATGAACTCTATAAATTTTATTACTTAATATATATAAAAGTATATTTTATTATATAAATTTTAATATAAAATTTTATTTATTAATAAATGAATTATATTATTTACTCTAATAAATCTTTTAAAAATATTTAAAAATATAAAATGACGATATTTAAACTATATATTAATCATGTATAGATTTTGGAAATTATTTTGAGTCAAATTGACTTTTGGTGACCTTTACATATTATTCTCGAGCATTAGGATTGTGATACACTATGACTTGACCTAATTTGTTAGACAAATATTGACCAAAACATAAATATATATAATTAATTTAGGTTCATGAATCCGAGGCTAATCTTGCACTGTTCAATGACGTTATATGTATTTTTACTACAAAATACAGTATGGTGAGTTTCATTTGTCTTTTTACCCTTTATATTTTTGGGCTGAGAATACATGCGCAATTTTTATAAATGTTTTACGAAATAGACACAAGTAATTGAAACTACATTATATGGGTGAATAATCGAAGCCGAATATGCCCCTTTTGCTTGGTAACCTAAGAATTAGTAAACCGATCTACTAATTGACGCGAATCCTAAAGATAGATCTATTGGGCCTAACGAACCCCATCCAAAGTACCGGATGCTTTAGTACTTCGATGTTGTTTTTATCATGTCCGAAGGATATCCCGGAATGATAGGGGATATTCTTATGTGCATCTTATTAATGTCGATTACCAGATGTTCACCATATGAATGATTATTTTTATCTCTATGCATGGGACGTATATTTATGAGAAATGGAAATGAAATTCTTGTGGTCTATTAAAATGATGAAAATGAATGATTATGATAAACTAATGAACTCACCAACGTTTTGGTTGACACTTTAAAGCATGTTTATTCTCAGGTATTAAAGAAATCTTCCGCTGTGCATTAGCTCATTTTAAAGATATTACTTGGAATCATTCATGGCATATTTCAAAAGACGTTGTATTTAAGTCGTTGAGTTCAGTAAATATTATGATTAAGTAAATGACAGATTAGATCATTTATAGATGGATATTACTAAATGGTATGCATGCCTGTCAACTTTCGATGTAATGAAAGATTGTCTTTTAAAACGAATGCAATGTTTGTAAAATGTATCATATAGAGGTCAAATACCTCGTGATGTAATCATATGTTATTGTATTCGTTATTATGGATTAGGACGGGTCGTCTCATGTGGTATCAGAGCGGTGGTCTTAGAGAACCAGGTCTGCATTAGTGTGTCTAACTGATAAGTCGTTAGGATGCATTAGTAAGTCTGGACTTCGACCGTGTCTGCATGTCAAAAGTTTTGGTTATCATTTTTAGTCGGAAATCATCTGCTTATCATCCTTAGGAAATTACCTGCTTATCATTATTAGTCTGGACACGTCTTGCTACATTAATTGCATGAGTAGTGTATAGACAAAATTCATATCTTAGCGTATCTGCTAAATCATATCTTATCGTATCTGTTACTTTAAACTTTGCTTGATATATTCCGTAAATTCCTCCGTAATCTACGAAATCTTTTGATCAATATATATAGATATCTTATGTAAATAGAATACCACCCGATAAGCCGAAAAAATCATTTTTTATATCGAGAAATCCTTTATTCAATCGTACGAAATGGAATTCATCATTAATTCAAGTTCCTCGGATTCCGAAATGGAATCCCACTCAAGCTCCGAAAGCAGTGTGATCGGAATGGATCAACCAATTAGCCATCATCTATTCTGGATGAATTGGGGATGGGTTCGTAGCCTCCTTAATCATTGGAGACAAGAAGAAGGTGATCCCTTCCATCCACCCCATTGCCCTCTTGACGAAGAACCTGAAGCACTTACCGGCGAACCAATCCAAAACACCATTTTCTTTCTCATTTCCAGAGTATCTCGTCACGATTATATACTACATCAAATTCTAGATTTTATTTATCCGCTCGTCCGAACCGACAATCACCCCGGTGTAATAGAAGAAGTCAACGAGCTTCGCACTCGGGTGGTAGCTTTAGAGAATATGGTGTAAAGATTACAAACACCAGCAGCACCAGTACCACCATCATCAACGCCAACAGTACCATTACCACCTCCAACCATAACCGCGTCGTAAACCTCAACTTCACAATCTGTCCACGAGCATCAATGTCATACGCACCATAGATACCAAGGAGTACCAACAACAATAACTGACGAAGTATTAATTCATAACTTCATTGGAGAAACATTCTGCGACGATTATGTAATCTCTAAAGTCTTAGAGATTATTTAATCTAGCCCTAATCATAAATCAGTTAAGCGAACCAAAATGATAGAAGGAAGAGTAGAAACCCTGACAAAAATGGTGTGTGGTTAACAAGCTAAACTTGTTTTACCAACAGCATCAACAATACCGTCAGCGTCACCAGCATCGTCAGTGCAATCAGCATCAGAATCAGCAACACCTATAACATGACAAACTCCATCAGTTCAAGAATCACTGTGGACATCATTACGAATCAATAACGCGTATATTTTATCAATGAGTTATGAAGAATTAACTCATTCCCTCTGAAGAAATTATATGTATATATATATATATATATATATATATATATATATATATATATATATATATATATATATATATATATATATATATATTGAAATAAAAAATAAATCTTTCCGTGCTAAGCTATTGTGTGTGAATCTTAACTACTCGGTTAATTCATATTACAAATATTCAATAATGTACGTCCTTCGCCGCAACTTAACCATCGTTAACTACAATCTCTGTCTCAATTCAACAAATTCCAATTCATAATAAATCAAGTATATATTTGATTTTACACTTTCATCATCGATGTACCCGAAACTTTTCAGATAACATCATTCGTACTTTGCGAAGTTCACAAGAATTTAACGAAAACCAACATCACGCCTCAACAAATAACGAAGTATTGATTCATAATTTCAATATTATTGAAGAAATACTTATGTAATCTCTAAAGCCTTTAAGGGATTATTCAATTCTAGTTCCAACCGTATATTGAATGAGTTTAATTTAGTATTAACTCATTAAAATCTATGTTACATCTGAAGAGAATATATACATATATATTTTCATAAAGACTGTAATAAAAAAATTCTTTTGTACAAAATATTAATTGTGAAATTTTTTTTAACGGGTAGGTAATACCCGATAGATATATAAATTCACAATTAATATGTTACATTCTTCGAATCTGATTAAGCAAATTATCAACTATACTTCCTACTTTCACAATAATATACATTCTTTCATAGAAATTAAAACAACCATACTCATTCAAACTCAATTACATATTCTGATTTTGAAACCTCAGAATTCAATTCGAGATATAACCGGTACCATCACTTTTAGATTCCTACATCTTTTAGAGCTATACTTTGACTTCAAAACTGTGTTAGAACATCAAATTTATATTAACGATTACAATCTGTGTTCCAACCCTTCGAAAAATTTCTGAAGACATTTCAAATAATGAGCAATCGAGATGATGATCCAACCACATATTACTCACAGTTATGTACTTAAAAAGATCTCGAAACCAAAGTCATAATTCAACACATATCTGTGTCAGATCCTTTGGCATTTATCAGCAAAAATAACTTTACAATTCCTTTTCAAAGTAGCAAATTCTATCACAGCTCCAGCAAGACAACTTCAATTTTTCATTCGGAGTAGCCTTATCATAATCTTGATATATATGATTACCCTTTTGTTACCAGAGAACCTTTCAAGTTCCACCACATTAGCAATAAACTTATTCACAACTTCACTGATCTTTGACCTTCCGAAGAATCATTATATTTACTGAAACCCCATCATTTAATCAATCGCATCTTCTAACGAGAATTGCCATACGAATCATCGGGAATTAGCAATCAGTATTTTGAAATCCCGCAGCATGTCTACACCAACAGTTATATGTGTATATATAACGTCTATCTTCTGGACTTAATTTCAATGTGAAGTTTCTGAAAAACACTCCGAACTACGAATTGGTTCTCCGAAAATGGAAAAATGCTGATGAAGCAGCAAAAACTATAAACGACTTTAATAGTAAAAGTTTGATGATAATAAATAAGTGTGTTGTCAAAGCGCAGAAAAAGAGAAGTCTTGAAACTGGAAATCAGATTGAGCAAAGTATGAAGGAGGCTGTGGACAAATCACAAAGACTGAACCTGACTTCAAGGAATCCAAATGATTCAGTACCTGCTGAAGTCATTAACGAATACCTTGCTCCTGACTCTAAACCCCTGCGGACAATATTCTTCGTCATCCTCTGATATTAGAAATTCTAAGATATCATCGTATCTTTCATTATAAATATCCTCTATATTTCTGAAGATATTTTCATAATTATTCTTATCTGAAATCATTTACCTCTTCGCCCTATCTGTATTACATCATAAAAGAAACTATTTTTGTTTCTAAATTCTGAAACATTCGAGTTTAAAATAGGAATACTTTTGAAGTAGTATTGGGAGCTGAAGCATGAGTTAGTATAATATAATGACACTTGATCAACATGATTAAATTACAGTAAGTCATGCTGAGTTTTTAAATGGAACATGATGATTCACAGATCATAACATCATCATGTGCCATGTTATACGACTCATGTATTCTACTTAATCTCTAAAAATATCAAGAAAATATTTTCTTGATGATTCGATCTTTTTCGAGGTATTCTGATAATTTGACAAATCAAGATCGTACCATTACGATTTCCTTCTTAGAACATTAACAATGTTTATTTCGAAATTTTTATCTGCGAATTATGGACCATTATAAGCAGTACTCACTCGCAAGAAGAAGAAACGAAAGGACAAAACTCCGAAACAGAAATTGGGATATAAATCCCAGCAGATAAAAGAGAGCATTAATTGGAGATGACAATAATTATAGAAGACAGAAGCAAGGACATCGAAATATAAGGGAAGATATAAAACCCAACAACAACCCAGAAATTACAAACCATATATATCGATGCATATAGCAATATAAAGACACGGGAGAACTAAAAATACTATAAAACCAATAGTATAGTAGAAGTAAATAGATTCTTCCGGCGGCAGATGAAAAAGAAGAATGACAGATATGAAAGTTAGGAGTATATCAAGAATCAGAACTGGATGGAGCATATTAGCGAATGCTATAAAGTATGAATTGAGGGAGAAAGAATAAAAGGTGTGAGTTGCGGAAATAAGAAAAAGAAGGGGGTAGATATATAGTAAAATATCCGACAGAGCAATCAAAACAGATTATCGCATTTAATCAAGCGGATCCTAACTTCCTTAATTACCAAAGAACCAAATCTCATTACGAAAATTTTCTCTAAATTCCTTGAATTCCGAAAATCAACCGTGACTATGTCATGGTTAAAAAGAACGTGCATTTACTCATTTCATTCTTTTGTGATAACTTCACTCATACTCTTCACAAAAATCAAATTGCTTTATCTATATTACTTGATGATAATAAAAATCTAATTTTCAACTCGTATACGTCATGAAAACATACTTATTGTCAGCCATGACCATCCCATTCAAATTTCGGGACGAAATTTCTTTAACGGGTAGGTACTGTGACAACCCGGAAATTTCCAACTAAATTTAAACTTTATCTTTATATTATTCTGATACGATAAGCAAAGTTTGTTAAGTTAAATCTCAAGAATTTTAAACTGTGTTCATACATTCATTATAACCTCGACCAAATTCCGACGATGCACGAACCGTTATATATAAATAGATATGTATATATATATTATAACTTGAGAATATTAATAAAGTATTAAACGTATAATACTTTAAACGAACGTATTTGTTTCAATATGTTTATCGATGGAATTAGAAGATAATATCAAATGATTGAATTATCAGATACATTGTAATATGATTACGGGTCTATGTTATGAGGTCCACTGTGATTTAAGAAATCTATTCTTTTTGACAACATTTGGAAAATGGTAAAGTGATTTATAAGTAAGAACAAATGTGTCAATTAACAGGAACTAGACAAGGGTTAGTGGAGTTTCCTGTTCAATTTCCTATATAGTTGTTAACTAGTTAACTTTCATATTATTTAGGGTGAAAGTGAAATTTGGGAATATAGATAACTTAGGAAATAGATATCGAAAAGTTAAGTAACTCAACATTTTTCATTAAGATGATTTCATACGTTTATTTAACCTTTGGACTTTATCCCATACTTCACCAACAGACTGTAATTTAAAGACTTGAAACCTATTATGAATATATATGATTCTACTTTTCTAAAACGTTTTATGATATAACGATTTCCATTATTTTAACCTTTAAACAAAATAATTCTTAAATATATTTAGTTTTGGAAAACAATATTATCATATTTATTTGATTTAGTTTCAAACGTACAAAAATGTTTTCAGTTTAAAAAGAACTTTATTATTAAAACGTATATAACTTTTATAAATATCTAGAACCACTTTTGACAACTCATTACTTAACCAGTATGATAAAGATAACGATATTTATATTTTATTTTATTAAATATATATAATGATTTAAATTAATATTATATATATTTATACGCGTATTATACGTACATAGTTTTATACTTTTACTATACTTAAACTTTACCTTTAACTTATTTTTACTTTACTTTAACTTTAATAATTCACTTTAATAATTCATACTTTAATAATTCACTTTAATAATTTATACTTTAATAATTCACTTTAATAATTCATACTTTAATAATTCACTTTAATAATTCATAACTTAATAATTCACTTTAATAATTCAAAAATCTATTATTAATAGAATTCAATAGGTTTCATTATTTCATAGAAACTTGAAAATATTTTCTCTAAACTCTCTCAATTGATTTACATATATATATTTACTCCGTATTATTTCAAGATATTATTAGTATACATAAAATATTACAACGGAGTGCTGTTCGAGTGATTTCGAAATTGTTTTTCAAGCGGGATAGAGCTAAGGAAATTATGGGTTATAGCTATGGAGGTTATGGGTATGGTTCGGGAGTGTTGCTCGTAAGTCAAACTAGTGTTTATCATCTCCGTTGCGTCTACGTACTTTTCCTGCAATATTGAATCTCAATATTGATACGTGAGTACTCATAATTTAATTTTTATATATTAATAGTGTATCCCTGACTAGTGCTCGAGAATATAGGATTATGCATGCTTGTACTTTTGATATTGCCATTAGATAGGATATGTTGAATCCTGAATTAGTTACATATACGGTTGAGATAAGGTATAAGATATGCATGTCATTGGAAAGCTAGCGAAAAATTAAGAACTTTTCATTTAGATATCGAATGGTTTCGATGAACGGATTTGAAGTTATAGTCAATTGAATTTTTTTATTATTATTAAAAATGATTATTATTATCGTCGTTATTATCGTCTTTCTAGTTTTATATTATTATTATTATTATTATTATTATTATTATTATTATTATTATTATTATTATTATTATTATTATTATTATTATTATTATTATTATTATCATTATTATTATCATTATCAATAAAAGGAATTATCATTAAAAATTATTATTTTTATTATTATTACTATCGTTATTATCGTTAAAGTTATAATTAGTATTATTATTATTATTATTATTATTATTATTATTATTATTATTATTATTATTATTATTATTATCGTTAATAATATCATAGTAATTATCATTATTAGTATTATTGTAATTAAAATTAATATTAGTAACACCTAATTATTTTGATTACTATTATTATCATTATTATGAACACGATATAAAAGACGATTAAAAGCTATTAAACGAAACGATTAGGAAATAATGAGTATGAGTATCATGATGAAAATAAAATATTATAAGATATTGATTTAGATAAAATTATCGTTCTTATTATTTTTATCATTAATATTATAATTAAAAGTATCGTTAGTATTAAAAACTATCATTTTAACAAAAATTATCATTTTAATAGAAATGTCATTGTTATTATAAAATATCATTATTATTATCATTTTAAATAGAATTATTATTTTAAAGTTAATATTAAAAAGTATCGTAAATATTAAAGTTATCATAATTAGAATTATCATTTTATCATAATGTGATTTTTAGTAATTATAAATATTGATATTAATAGAATAATAATAATTATTATTACAAAATTATATAACTTTTACTTACTATTATTATAGAAATTATTTTATCAAATAAATATGTGATACAAACATATTTTACTACGTGTAATAAAATTACTTTAATAATACCTATCATATTATCTTTATGATATTAAATGAACTCTGTAAATTTTATTACTTAATATATATAAAAGTATATTTTTTATATAAATTTTAATATAAAATTTTATTTATTAATAAATGAATTATATTATTTACTCTAATAAATCTTTTAAAAATATTTAAAAATATAAAATGACGATATTTAAACTATATATTAATCATGTATAGATTTTGAAAATTATTTTGAGTCAAACTGACTTTTGTTGACCTTTACATATTATTCTCGAGCATTAGGATTGTGATACACTATGACTTGACCTAATTTGTTAGACAAATATTGACCAACACATAAATATATATAATTAATTTAGGTTCGTGAATCCGAGGCCAATCTTGCACTTGTTCATTGACGTTATATGTATTTTTACTACGAAATACAGTATGGTGAGTTTCATTTGCCTTTTTACCCTTTATATTTTTGGGCTGAAAATACATGCGCAATTTTTATAAATGTTTTACGAAATAGACACAAGTAATTGAAACTACATTATATGGGTGAATGATCGAAGCCGAATATGCCCCTTTTGCTTGGTAACCTAAGAATTAGTAAACCGATCTACTAATTGACGCGAATCCTAAAGATAGATCTATTGGGCCTAACGAACCCCATCCAAAGTACCGGATGCTTTAGTACTTCGATGTTGTTTTTATCATGTCCGAAGGATTTCCCGAAATGATAGGTGATATTCTTATATGCATGCCTGTCAACTTTCGATGTAATGATAGGTGATTTCCCGGAATGACAGATTAGATCATTTATAGATGGATATTACGAAATGGTATGCATGCCTGTCAACTTTCGATGTAATGAAAGATTGTCTTTTAAAACGAATGCAATGTTTGTAAAATGTATCATATAGAGGTCAAATACCTCGCGATGTAATCATATGTTATTGTATTCGTTCTTATGGATTAGGACGGGTCATCTCACCATAGTCCAATGTCCACAAGTGTCGCTCTTTTGTCCAAACCCGTACTATGGTACAAAATCCAATAACCCCGTCTTAATATTTAGTCCAACATCACGATTACTTCGGCTCAAATAAGCATAATAATAACTTAGTTACGAGACATTAATTTAAAAAGGAAGAACATAGCTTACAGTGATTATTAATAGCGTAGCGTTACACGGAAAGAGTTCTGACTCAAAACCCGTAAAACATTTCTTACAATAACCTTATTACTATTAAACTTAAATTAAAATTATAAATATAAATATAAATATAAATACATATAGAGAGATTGAGGTTGGAAAAGGGGTGCCGAATTCGTCGATCAGAGGCTGGCTTTTATAGGCATTTTTGTCCCAGGCAGCTCCGCGATCGTGGTACTTTTGTGCCTTGGTGCTCCGCGATTGCGGAGGTTCGAAATCCAGCTCATCCAATAAATACAAAACGTGGGTTGATGGTATTTTATAATATATAATATATATATATATATATATATATATATATATATATATATATATATATATATATAAATATAATTTTATATAATTATATATATTATATTATATTCTTGTGCATAGTTGACTTGTAATTTTAGCTCCGTGGAGTCGTACGTTGATAGTTGGTTCATGTCTCGGTTCTGGATTTTTGAACGCCTTTTCGTATGATTTAATATCTTGTACTTTACGTTCCGCGACTAGCACTCTTATCAATATTTAGACGTTCTTCATTAATAATTGAACCATTTGGATTATATCTTGTATATTTGAGCTTTTTGGTCATTTGCGTCTTCAAATCTTCAATTCTGTCTTTTGTCTTAGCACTTATTTATTTAAACGAATATTACTTGGAAATAGAACAATTGCAACTAAAAGCTTGTCTTTCTGGAAGGATAATGCTATGAAATATATGTTAGTTTTTAGCATTATCAAATATCCCCACACTTGAGCGTTGCTTGTCCTCAAGCAATACAGAACTTGAAATAAAACAAACTTCACTTGAATCACTTTTTTTATTCTCACACTTTATACATCAGTGATTTTGATACGGCGGTATAAACAATGATAGTAACGATGTGGTTTACAGTCCCACATGACTATGAAAATTTAGATCCTTTAGAAAATTGAATCTTTATGAAAACTTTTAATCTTTTGAAAATTCATTCTAGCTTTTACCCTAGATAAGTTTTCCGGAATAACCCTTCACCAGTGTTTGCAACATATTTTTGTGGGTTTTGTATTTTAAAATTTTAGCTCAAAACTTGCGGTTTTGTGTCACCCACTTGCTAACCTTGTATTAGGAAAGCACACGTCCAGTATACTTGTTTCGTATATTACCTTTCAGTAAACTACTGTCTGGTTGTAAAGGAAAGCGATGAACAAGCAACTGTTAAGGCAATGTCTAATGACATGCAGATAATCACGGTCCACAACGTGTCGGATGCAGTTACTATCCTTTGTAGGAGCAATAGTAAAGATCAACCTATAATTTTTCGGTCTGGCACAAGGTCCTGTCTTCTACCATGCTATGCAACCACTGTTCTTACGGTTGACACCCGATTTGGTTCAGGTGACCTAATGAATTTCGATGAATTCTTAGAATTTTACGTTTAATGGTAATAAACGCATTGAAAATAGGTTTTCAGAAAACAAATCGGTTTTAATTTTGATCAAAATATTTTCTCGTTCAAGCTCGAGTTTAGATATCATCGAATTCCATGAGTTTGTAATTCTCAATCTTTAAGGTTAATCTCAAGGATTGAGTAATATCAGTCTTAAAAGCTGATTTTTAATCTTTAAGGAGATTTTCCTTTCTGGAGGTCTGATTCATTAGTATTATCAAACTAATTTGCACGGCGCCCTCCCCATTTTACGAGACAGATCCTCTCATGGTTAGGATAAGTCTAACCACATGGCGACCCTGTTTAATGATGAGGTCCGTGGATTTCCTGCTAATTTTAGAGATGACTTTTCTAGATTTTTCGTCAACCTACCACTGGTCTGGACGACAACTTCCTGACCTAAATCTAGAAGCGCGTGTCTTTTTCGAAAGACTTTACTTCCTTTTAATGATGGAATTGATTCATCGTGTAGATCCATCTATCTTTCAAATATATTACAGTAAATCGGGTAAAACTGATTAGTATTGTTCAAAACAAAAGTACCTATAATAATCTTGTACAATTGAACCAAAAACTATTATTGTGTGCAGCAGAGGTTTACGAAATACTATTATTGTTTTTATACTACAAAATACTGTGCAAATTACACAAGTTTAATATATTTAATTTACGGATGAGATATACCTAAACCTTGCTACAACACTATAGGCAGTGTACCTAATCGTAGAGTAGAGTAGTTTTTAGTAAGTCTGGTTCGTTCCACAGGGAGCTAGTGATTATGTACTATATTTTTATAAAACTATATTTATATAAAATATATATAATTATATATAATAATATTATTATTATAAAAGGGGGGTTTTACCATTTAATGACCGGTTTGTCGATATTATATTTTAAGCGTAAAGATAAATGACAATAATTAAAGTGCGTAAAATAAATGACAAAATTAAAATGACAATAAATAAAATGACAGTAAATAAAAGTACGATGAGATATAAAATAACACAATTATGCTTATTTAAACATCCGTAACCATGATGTTTGACGTTTTGATTTTAATTTATTTCTCTGGGTTAATTGTCCTTTATCTTGGATTTATTTGATACCTATCTGGTTTTTGTCCATATTAGTCCATCGGTCATAATTATAAAATGCTCGTCAAATTAACCTTATTCTCGAAGTCAAATATTCCAACTAATTAGGGATTCAAACTGTAACAAGGTTTTAATACTTTGTTAATAATTACACCAGGTTATCGACTGCGTGTAATCCAAGATTTTAATACTTTGTTAACAATTATACCAATTACCCTTGTATGTAAACCATCCATGTTTTAATAAGATATGAACATTAATTTACCCACTTGATCATTTTGAATAATCAATTACCCAACCCGAATAATTAATTAAATGATCGTAAAAGATGTCGTATAAACGTCACTAAATAGGACATGCATAATCATTTAATAATTATTAGATTAACTAATTTAAAGATAGGTTCGACAGATTCCAATGAGTTGTCATTTTATTAGAGAATACCCTCATCTATTAATAGTCCATAGTCCAATGTCCACAAGTGTCGGTCTTTTGTCCAAACCCTAATTATGGTACAAAATCCAATAACCCCGTCTTAATATTTAGTCCAACATCACGATTACTTCAGCTCACATAAGCATAATAATAACTTAGTTACGAGACATTAATTTAAAAAGGAAAAACATAGCTTACAGTGATTATTAATAGTGTAGCGTTACACGGACAGAGTTCTGACTAAAAACCCGTAAAACATTTCTTACAATAACCTTATTATTATTAAACTTAAATTAATTTAATTATAAATATAAATATAAATACATATAGAGAGATTGAGGTTGGAAAAGGGGTGTCGAATTCGTCGATCAGAGGCTGGCTTTTATAGGCATTTTTATCCCAGGCAGCTCCACGATCGTGGTACTTTTGTGCCTTGGTGCTCTGCGATTGCGGAGGTTTGAAATCCAGCTCGGCTGCTGGTATTTTATAATATATAATATAATATATATAATTTTATATAATTATATATATTAAATTATATTCTTATGCATAGTTGACTTGTAATTTTAGCTCCGTTGAGTCGTACGTTGATAGTTGGTTCATGTCTCGGTTCCGGATTTCGAACGCCTTTTCGTATGATTTAATATCTTGTACTTTACATTCCGTGACTTGCACCCTTATAAATATTTAGAAGTTCTTCATTAATAATTGAACCACTTGGATTGTATCTTGTATATTTGAGCTTTTTGGTCATTTGCGTCTTCAAATCTTCAATTCTGTCTTTTGTCTTCGCACTTATTTATTTAAACGAATATTACTTGGAAATAGAACAATTGCAACTAAAAGCTTGTCTTTCTGGAAGGATAATGCTATGAAATATATGTTCATTTTTAGCATTATCAAATATCCCCACACTTGAGCGTTGCTTGTCCTCAAGCAATACAGAACTTGAAATAAAACAAACTTCACTCGAATCACTTTTTTTATTCTCACACTTTATACATCAGTGATTTTGATACGGCGGTATAAACAATGATAGTAACGATGTGGCTTACAGTCCCACATGACTATGAAAATTTAGATCCTTTAGGAAATTGGATCTTTATGAAAACTTTTGATCGTTTGAAAATTCATTCTAGCTTTTACCCTAGATAAGTTTTCCGGAATAACCCTTTACCGGTGTTTGCAACATATTTTTGTGGATTTTGTGGGTTTCATATTTTAAAATTTTAGCTCAAAACTTGCGGTTTTGTGTCACCCACTTGCTAGCCTTGTATTAGGAAAGCACACGTCCAGTATACTTGTTCCGTATATTACCTTTCGGTAAACTACCGTCCGGTTGTAAAGGAAAGCGATGAACAAGCAACTGTTAAGGCAATGTCTAATGACATGCAGATAATCATGGTCCACAACGTGTCGGATGCAGTTACTATCCTTTGTAGGATCAATAGTAAAGATCACCCAATAATTTTTCGGTCTGGCACAAGGTCCTGTCTTCTACCATGCTATGCAACCACCGTTCTTATGGTTGACACCCGATTTGGTTCAGCTGACCTAATGAATTTCGATGAATTCTTAGGATTTTACGTTCAATGGTAATAAACGCATTGAAAATAGGTTTTTAGAAAGAAAAAAATCTGTTTTAATTTTGATCAAAATATTTTCTCGTTCAAGCTCGAGTTTAGATATCATCGAATTCCATGAGTTTGTAATTCTCAATCTTTAAGGTCAATCTCAAGGATTGAGTAATATCAGTCTTAAAAGCTAATTTTTAATCTTTAAGGAGATTATCCTTTCTGGGGGTCGGATTCATTAGTCTTATCAAGCTAATTTGCACGGCGCCCTCCCCATTTTACGAGTCAGATCCTCTCATGGTTAGGATAAGTCTGACCACATGGTGACCCTGTTTGATGCTGAGGTCCGTGAATTTTCTGCTGATTTTAGAGATGACTTTTCTCGATTTTTCGTCAACCTACAGCTGGTCTGGATGACAACTCCCTGACCTAAATCAAGAAGCGCGTGTCTGACTTTACTTCCTTTTAATGATGGAATTGATTCATCGGGTAGATCCATCTTTCTTTCAAATATATTACAGTAAATCGGGTAAAACTGATTAGTATTGTTCAAAACAAAAGTACCTGCAATAATCTTGTACAAATATATGTGATATATGTTAAAGAATTTGGTAAATTCTTCCCACACTTAGCTTTTATTTATTTCTTTCTTTGCCTTTTTATTCTCTTCTATTCCATTTTAAATGAATTCAAGCGTTTTGTGTTGTTTCTCAATTTATGTCCTTTCTGAGGTAACAATAATTTCGGTATTATCACCTAGTTTTATCGTTCATAAATATGTATAAACATGATTTTGAGTTCATTTAGTTGAAAATTTTTCAATTTTTTACAAAATTTGGCAATTAAACCAAGTGTAAACCCGAGAGAATTTATAACCCTTCCCCACACTTGAGTTCTTGCAATGCCATCATTTGCAAGAAATCAGTAAAAATATAAATTCATGAGGGTGATTAGTGTAGAAAAATGATTAAAAATACCAAGTTTGCAAACATATTGTTTTATATCACATTTGATATTTTACGTCTTGTCGTCAAAATTAGTAGCTTTTGCTGAACTTACTGCCAGTTTTTAAAAGTATGTTGTTTTACCCTGTTTTGTACATAACATAAAATACAAACATATATACATATTTTTGAAGTTGGGTATATAACCCCACGTTCATATAATATTTTTGGCATACTTTAGATCAATAATATTAAAATAATGATAATAAAATGTTTCGCCCCGCCCTCGGGTAAAGCAATTTCGGTTCCATGACCTAGTCTTTAACTTACGACGAATTTTAGAAATCATTTTTTAAACTTAATGAAATAAAGCAAATTTTTTTGTTTTTAAATTCACACAAAACATAAATTTAAAAAGCGTATTAATTTCATACAAAACCTACAAAACAAAAAATTCAGAATGGGGGGAGAAAACTAGTTCTTTAGTGTCTGCTAGTGGAAAAGACCAATCGAATTCCATTCTCGGAACTACACAAGAACAGAACAACTAACTCTAGACAACAATTTTTCTTAGAACATTTGAATCTCCCCACACTTAGGTAGCTATGGTGTCGACATATTGATTAAATTCATTGTCAATTTCTTTTGGACCATAATCAACTTACATATCTGTGACTTTTACTTTAAGCCATTGGTCGCATTCCTGTGTAATATCCACAAATTCAACCAGTTTCGCCTTTTCTTTAGACGACAGATTGGATACCAACCGGTTACATAACTTAAAGTTCCCCTTGGTTCTAGCATCATGAATCCGTTTAATAAGTTTCTTCATTGAACTGTTAATAACGGGGTCATTTAATTTCATATCAACAACGGGGTTCTTTGTTATCAGGTCATAATTAGGTGTTACTTCATTTTTCCCACACTTAGGCGTTTTATTATTGCTAAGCACTACCGTTGGAGTTGGTAAAACAACATGGTTCTTACCAATCGTCTTTATTGGTTCAACGGTTTTGGTTGGTGTACGAGGGGTATGAAAAAAAAACTTTACAACTCCGCAGCGGCTCCAAAAACTTGATGATGCAGCTGAGGGGTACGAAATATTATTATTTTTATTACAAAATACGATACAAATTATGATACAAATTACACAAGTTTTAATTATTTATTTACAAATGGGATATACCTAAACTCTGCTACAACACTATAGGCAGTGTACCTAATCGTAGAGTAGTATAGTTTTTAGTAAGTCCGGTTCGTTCCACAGGGAGACTACTTATTTTACACTATATTTTTATATAACTATATTTGTACAAAATATAAATATATATATTACAATTATTATTATTATAAAAGGGGGGTTTTACCGTTTAATGACTGGTTTGTCGATTTTATATTTTCAGTGAAGCGTAAAGTAAATGACTGATAATGCTAAAAACGAACATATATTTCATAGTATTATTCCTCAAGAAAGACAAGCTTTTAGTTGCAATTGTTCTATTTACAAGTGATATTCGTTTAAATAATAAAAGGTGAAGAAAAAAGACAGATTCGACGAATTGAAGACGCAAACGACTAAAAAGCTCAAAAGTACAAAATACAATCAAAGAGGTTCTAATTATTGATAAGAAACGTCTCAGAATTACAAGAGTACAAGATTCAAAACGCAAAGTACAAGATATTAAATTGTACGCAAGGACGTTCGAAAATCCGGAACCGGGACCAGAGTCAACTCTCAACGCTCGACGCAACGGACTAAAAATTACAAGTCAACTATGCATATGAATATAATATAATATATAATTAATTCTTAAAATTAATATATATATTATATTATATTTAAATAAACGTCGGCAGAAGAAAACAACCAAATTTGGCTCTCCCCAGCTGGCCATGCGATCGCATGGCCTTGAAGGGTAAAGCTCATGTGATCGCATGAGCATCTTTTCCAGATCACAGGCCTATAAAAATCGAGCTTTGGTGTAACACAAAACACATCTTTTTCTATCTCTCAATATATCTATACGTAATATTTATATTTATATTTTAATTTTAATTTTAATTTTAATTTCTAATAATAAGGGTATGTTAGCGAATGTTGTAAGGGTGTAAGTCGAAATTCTGTCCGTGTAACGCTACGCTATTTTTAATCATTGTAAGTTATGTTCAACCTTTTTAAATTAATGTCTCGTACTTAAGTTATTATTATACTTATTTAAGACGAAGTAATCATGATGTTGGGCTAAAATTATTAAAATTGGGTAATTGGGCTTTGTACCATAATTGGGGTTTGGAAAAAAGAACGACACTTGTGGAAATTAGACTATGGGCTATTAATGGGCTTTATATTTGTTTAACTAAATGATAGTTTGTTAATTTTAATATAAAGATTTACAATTGGACGTCCCTATAAATAACCATATACACTCGATCGGATACGATGGGCAGGGTATTTATATGTATAAATAACCGTTCATTTAACCGGACACGGGAATGGATTAATAACCACTAGAATTATTAAAACAGGGGTGAAATTATGTACAAGAACACTTGGCATAATTGATAACAAAGTATTAAAACCTTGGATTACACGCAGTCGACATCCTGGTGTATTTATTAAACAAAGTATTAAAATCTTGTTACAGTTTAAGTCCCCAATTAGTTGGAATATTTAACTTCGGGTATAAGGATAATTTGACGAGGACACTCGCACTTTATATTTATGACTGATGGACTGTTATGGACAAAAACCAGACGGACATATTAAATAATCCAGGACAAAGGACAATTAACCCATGGGCATAAAACTAAAATCAACACGTCAAACATCATGATTACGGAAGTTTAAATAAGCATAATTCTTTTATTTCATATTTAATTTCCTTTATTTTATATTTAATTGCACTTCTAATTATCGCACTTTTATTTATTGTTATTGTATTTAATTGCACTTTTAATTATCGTACTTTTTAATTATCGCAAGTTTATTTTATCGCACTTTTATTTATCGCAATTTCATTATCGTTATTTACTTTACGCTTTAAATTAAGTCCTTTATTTATTTAATATTTTATATTTTGTTTTAACTGCGACTAAAGTTTTAAAATCAACAAACCGATCATTAAACGGTAAAAACCCCCTTTATAATAATAATATTACTTATATATATATTTGTATTTTTATAAAATAAAACTAATATAGCGTTAAGCTTTGTTTAAAGATTTTCCCTGTGGAACGAACCGGACTTACTAAAAACTACACTACTGTACGATTAGGTACACTGCCTATAAGTGTTGTAGCAAGGTTTAAGTATATCCATTCTCTAAATAAATAAATATCTTGTGTAAAATTGTATCGTATTTAATAGTATTTCCTTGTAAAATATAAGCTATTTCATATATACCTCGCATAACATCAAGTATTTTTGGCGCCGCTGCCGGGGAAAATCTAGCTTAAAAGCCGGAAGCGCAACGCTAATATATAAAAAAAAAATACGCTTTTGTAAAAATACGTTTTAAATATTCAAAAATATAAAAAGAAAAACAAAAATATAAATATTTTTAAGAGTTTGGTAAATATTTAATTTTTATAAAGTTTCTTTATTTCTATTTTTTTAGTTTGTAAAAATATAAGTTTTATTTAATTTATAAATATATTTTATAAATATATTTTACAGCAAAAACAGAAAAAAAAATATATTAAAACTCGATTCCGGTACTGTAGCAGCCCACTCTGCGGCCCGAAACCCTAGCCCATGCGATCGCATGGCCGGGTAGCTTAGGACTCATGCGATCGCATGAGCCCGTCTGACACGCCACAATTGACTGCAGCCTGCATTAATTACGGATTATAATAATTATTATTATATTTAAACCCTAATTAGGGTTATATATTATATAATTTAATTTAAGTGTTATTTATTTAATTTGTATTTTTAGTTTAATTAGTTTATTTAAATTGTAAAATTAATAGTTTTATTAAATAAATAATATAAAAATAATATTTTTATAAAAATTGTAATTTTTACAACTTTTAGTATATTTTTATATTTTGTCCCTTTTTAATTGTTTTAGCGTAATATTTGTATTTTTCGCTCGTATTTAGTTATTAATTCATAGTTTTTGCCATAGTTATTTTTTTTTTAGATTTTTAGGCTTTGCTGTAAAATCCCTTAAGTGCTTTTTCTTTAGACTAAGATTAAAGTGCTTTAGAATTTTGCGATGTCTTTTTAAGTTTTAGTACCTTTTTAAGTTATTTCCATTTGGGATATAGTTTTACTTGTAAGCTTTAATATTTTTAGACACCTTTTACGTATGTATCAATTATCATTCCAATTAGTAATCTCAATTTGCGATTATAATTTTAAGTTAGTGGTAGTAATAAGGTTGGGTTAGTCGAGTGTTTTAAAGTTTTATAAGTCACTCTTTTTCTTTCTTATTTTTCGACGCCTTTTATTTTTCAACTCTTTTCTTTTTCTTCCTTATTTCTCGACGCGCTCTTTTTCTTTCTTATTTCTCGCCATTCTAGTTTTAGGACATAGATTTTATTCTACTTCTTATCTAAATTTCTTAAAATTACGAAAATTTATTTTAAGTGGTTAAATTTGATAGACATCAAAATTTTCTGGTTCGTAGTAATAGTTGGATTTGTACGTGGACCGGGTTATTGGAGCCAAACAGTCCTCAATTATATTGAGACTAAACGAATCCTGCCCCTCTGCTGCATCTTTTGGCTATTCGAAACGTGGGCAAAATCAGAAAAGTCTATTAATTGGATAACTTATATAATTTTACTTTCCTTTTAAAAAACTAATAGGATATTCAGTGAATGCACCGAGCAAGACGTTCACCACCTTTTGTACGTTCACCACCTGTAACTAGATCAAGACATTTAGCTAATATTGCCGCCGTTGATTTTTCTTTAGAATCGTCATCCAGTCGACCAAGTACTCCAATTCAAATTTTCGATAATCCATTTTTTGAAACCGACCTCACAATTGAGAATCCGGAGAATATTCGGGGACAATTCGTAGATCCTGAACCATTAAATTTTCCTCCGGAACCACCAATCATTCAAACAGAGATTGTTGAGGAACGAACCATTAAATCAGAATCCTCTAGTGATTCAGATTCAACAAATTCAATTATGGAAAATCTGGAACCTTTAAGTATGGAAGACCGAATGAGAGCTAAACGCACTGGCCAAGGTCACGCAATTACTCATCCAGACATTAATGTGCCAGATTATGAAATCAAAGGACAAATTCTACACATGGTGACTAATCAATGCCAATTTAGTGGTGCGCCGAAGGAAGATTCAAACGAGCATCTTCGTACCTTTAATAGGATCTGCACACTATTTAAAATAAGAGAAGTTGAGGATGAACAGATATATCTCATGTTATTTCTCTGGAATTTAAAGGGAGAAGCCAAAGATTGGTTAGAATCGTTACCTGAAGGGGCGATTGATACATGGGACGTTTTAGTTGAAAAATTTCTTAAACAATTCTTTCCGGCATCTAAAGCCGTAAGACTTCAAGGAGAAATTGTTACGTTCACACAGAAACCGAATGAAACTCTATATGAGGCGTGGACAAGATTTGGAAAGTTATTAAGAGGATGTCCGCAACATGGTTTAGACACCTGTCAAAAAGTACAAATATTCTACCAAGGATGCGACATCACTACAAGGAAAGACATCGACATAGCAGCTGGTGGTTCTATTATGAAGAAAACCGAAACTGATGCTTACAAAATTATTGATAACACTGCTTCCCACTCACATGAGTGGCACCAAGAAAAAGATATCGTTAGATCATCTAAAGCAGCTAGAGACGATTCTAGCCATGACTTAGATTCCATTTCCGCAAAGATAGATGCTGTCGAGAGACGAATGGAAAAGATGACTAAAGATATACACTCAATACGAATTAGTTGTGAGCAGTGTGGAGGACCACATTTGACAAAAGATTGTCTCAGTATTGAATTAACAATGGAACAAAGAGAGAATGTTTCATATCTAAACCAAAGGCCTGGAAATAATTATTAGAATAATTATCAACCGCCAAGACCGATTTACAATCAAAATCAGAATTATAACCGAAATATTCCATACAACAACCAACAAGGTCCTAGTAATCAACAAGTATCCAATAATACTTACAATCAGTAAAGACCTAATTTTCAAAACAAACCACCACAAACCGATGATAAAAAGACGAATTTAGAAGATATGATGACAAAGCTAGTTGAAACTCAAACGCAGTTTTTCACATCTCAAAAACAAACTAATGAACAAAATGCTCAAGCATTTAGAAATCAACAAGCTTCTATTCAAAACTTGGAACAAGAAGTAAGTAACCTAGCAAGGTTAATAGGTGAAAGAAAACCGGAAGTTTACCTAGTGATACAAATGCTAACCCCCGGAATGAAACAGCTAAAGCCATTACCACAAGAAATGGTACAACACTTAAACCACCTGAAATACCTGTAACTTCTGATGAAACTATTCCTACTCCACAAGAACCACAACCTGATCAAGATAAGGAAAAAGAACCGGTAGTTGAAAAGGTTAATGAAGATAACACAGTTAAGGCTAAACCTTATGTTAAACCATACCAACCACCACTTCCTTACCCGAGTAAAATGAAAAAAGAAAAACTTGAAGCCGAGCAATCCAAATTCTTGGATATGTTTAAACAGATAAATGTAAATCTTCCTTTCATTGATGTGATTTCAGGAATGCCTAGATATGCTAAATTTCTGAAAGATCTAATCTCAAATAGAAAGAAAATGGAAGAACTCTCGGCTGTTACTATGAATGCTAATTGTTCAGCAGTGCTGTTGAATAAGATACCAGAAAAATTATCTGATCCAGGAAGTTTCACAATTCCATGTTTTATGGGTAGTCTTAGTTCAATAGAAGCATTGGCAGACTTAGGTGCTAGTATAAATCTAATGCCGTATTCATTATACGCTAAACTAGACCTTGGAGAATTGAAACCAACAAGAATAAGTATACAACTAGCCGATAGATCAATAAAATATCCTAGAGGGATAATGGAGAACATGCTAGTCAAAGTTGGTACTTTAGTATTTCCAGTAGATTTTGTTGTTCTGGACATGGAAGAAGATTCTCAAGTTCCTCTCATATTAGGAAGACCATTCTTAAACACGGCTAAAGCAATGATAGACGTGTTTGGTAAGAAACTGACCCTAAGTATAGAGGACGAGAGTGTTACCTTTTCAGTTGATAGAGCTATGCAACAACCGCAATCTGCAGATGATACATGTTATTATATTCAAACTATAGATTCACATGCAGAATTGTTAGAAGAATTTCCAGAATTACAAGGAACAGGAGAATATTCTTTAGGAGAAGGTAATGAACCAATTGATGAAGCTGAAATGTTAGCTACACTAATAGCTAATGGATATGAACCAACAACAGAAGAAATTCAAATGCTAAAAGAAGAAGACAGATATCGATACAAATCATCGATATAAGAACCTCCGACATTAGAGTTAAAGCCACTTCCAAACTATTTGGAGTAAGCTTATTTACATGGTGAATCTGAATTACCTGTAATAATATCGTCTTCTCTTACTGAAAATGAGAAATCACAACTCATTTCTGTGTTGAAAGCTCATAAACCAGCCATTGCATGGAAGATTCATGATATAAAAGGAATAAGTCCTTCGTATTGCACGCATAAAATCCTTATGGAAGAAGGTCATAAAACGTATGTGCAACGCCAACAAAGACTAAATCCTAATATGCAAGATGTTGTTAAGAAGGAAATTATTAAACTGCTAGATGCAGGTTTAATTTATCCAATTTCTGATAGTCCATGGGTAAGCCTAGTTCAATGCGTACCTAAGAAGGGTGGCATGACTGTCATTACAAATGAGAAAAATGAGCTTATTACTACTAGGACTGTAACAGGATGGCGTGTGTGTATTGATTATAGAAAATTAAATGACGCTACCAGAAAAGATCACTTTCCCTTACCTTTTATTGATCAAATGTTGGAAAGATTAGCCGGAAATAGTTACTATTGTTTTCTAGATGGATTTTCCGGATATTTTTAAATTCCAATAGCACCCAAAGATCAAGAGAAAACCACGTTCACGTGCCCTTATGGTACTTTTGCTTACAAACGAATGCCATTTGGACTTTGCAACGCCCCTGCAACCTTTCAAAGGTGCATGATGGTGATTTTTCACAACATGATAGAAGAATGCATGGAAGTTTTCATGGATGACTTTTCAATCTTCAGTGATACATTTGAATCATGCCTAGCTAATCTTGAACGAATGCTTATTAGATGCGAACAATCAAATCTAGTACTTAATTGGGAGAAATGCCATTTCATGGTTAAAGAAGGCATCGTTCTTGGACATAAAATTTCAAAGGAAGGAATTGAAGTGGATAGAGCTAAAGTAGATGTAATTGCTAAACTTCCACATCCCACCAATGTTAGAGGAGTTAGGAGTTTTCTAGGGCATGCCGGTTTTTACTGACGTTTTATAAAAGATTTTTCTAAAATTGCCACTCCTATGAATAAACTCCTAGAAAAGGATGCTCCATTCGTCTTTTCAGATGAATGCATCAAATCTTTTAATATTCTTAAAGAGAAACTCACTAATGCGCCGATCATGATAACTCCAAAGTGGAATCTACCATTTGAACTTATGTGCGATGCAAGTGATTTTGCAATGGGAGCCGTTTTAGGACAAAGGATTGAAAAATGATTTCAACCTATATATTATGCTAGTAAGACGTTACAAGAAGCACAAACGAATTACACAACTACTAAAAAAGAACTCCTTGCTATTGTCTTTGCTTTTGACAAATTGCGTTCATATCTCGTTCTAGCAAAAACGGTGGTCTATACCGACCATTCTGCTCTTAGATACCTATTTTCGAAACAAGATGCCAAACCAAGATTAATCCGTTGGATCTTACTCTTACAAGAGTTCGATATTGAAATCTGAGATAAAAGAGGAGCAGAAAATTTCGCCGCTGATCATCTTTCTCGTCTTGAAAATCCCGAATTAGAAGTTCTAAATGAATCGGCCATACAAGACAACTTTCCTGATGAATATCTATTGAAAATAGATTATAATGAAATTCCATGGTTTGCAGACTATGCAAACTACTTAGTATGTGGATTCCTTGAAAAAGGATTATCGTACCAAAAACGAAAGAAATTCTTTAGTGATATAAAACACTATTTCTGGGAAGATCCACATCTGTTTAAAAGTTGTCCAGATGGAATAATACGCCGATGTGTATTCGGAGATGAAGCTAGTAAAATTTTAAACCATTGTCACACAGGACCAACAGGAGGGCATTATGGGCCTCAACTAACAGCAAGAAAAGTTTATGATGCTGGACTCTATTGGCCTACAATTTACAAAGACGCACACATTCTTTGCAAATCCTGTGATGCTTGTCAAAGGGCCGGAAAAATAAGTCAACGTGATGAAATGCCACAAAATGTCATTCAAGTATGTGAAGTATTTGACATTTGGGGTATTGACTTTATGGGTCCATTTCCAAAATCTCATAATAATCTATATATTCTCGTAGCCATTGATTATGTATCTAAATGGGCGGAAGCACAAGCTCTCCCAACTAACGATGCACGAGTTGTAGTCAATTTTTTAAAACGTCTTTTTGCAAGGTTTGGAACACCGAAAGCTTTAATAAGTGATCGGGGTACTCATTTCTGTAACAATCAACTTGAGAAAGTTCTCAAAAGATATGGAGTAACTCATAAAATCTCCACCGCATATCATCCACAAACAAGTGGACAAGTTGAAAATACCAACCGAGCTTTAAAACGTATTCTAGAGAAAACCGTAGGATCAAATCCGAAGGAATTGTCCATTAAATTGGAGGATGCACTCTGGGCTTTTAGAACAGCCTACAAAACTCCAATTGGAACCACACCTTTCAGACTCGTTTATGGAAAAGCATGTCATCTTCCAGTAGAAATTGAACACAAAGCATTTTGGGCTTTGAAGACATGTAATCTTGATTTACATGAAGCTGGACGTCTACGGTTAAGTCAACTAAACGAATTAGAAGAATTAAGACATGAAGCATACGAAAATTCGTTAATCTATAAGGAAAGAACGAAGAAATGGCATGATAAAAGAATCAGAAGTTCAAAAGAATTTAAAGAAGGAGACAGAGTTCTTCTTTTCAATTCACGATTCAAGCTATTTCCTGAAAAATTGAAATCAAGATGGTCTGGACCATTAATAGTCAAAAGAGTTTTCCCATACGGAACGATAGAATTAATAAATTCAAATGGGATTGAATTTAAAGTTAATGGTCACAGAGTTAAACACTACATAGATAGTCCAAGGGAAATCGACAACGAAGTTAATCACAATTTCGATACCACAGCTAACTAAGTGTGGGGAGAATCAAGTCTTTAAAGGATAATATGTATTTCTGTTAGAGTTAGATTGTCTGTTTTCGTGTACTTCTCAAAAATGGAACCCGAATGGTCTTTCCCTAGCAGACCCTAAAGAACTAGTCTTCTCCCCCCATTCTGAATTTTTATTTTTTTTTAGGTTTTTACGAAATGAAGAGTGCCTGTGAACTAAACCATGGTCTAATGCTACACGCTTTGATCACTAAACGTAATAATGACACACTTTCGAGTGAAATAGTATCAGTAATCAGAGAAAGATTGGACGGAGTAAGAAAAGAATCCAGATGCGAAGATAATAAGTTACAATTTGGAAAAGGAAAATCAAAATCCGCAGCGAAAAGAAGAGCACGACACCTTGAAAGATGTCACAAATGCGGAAAATGGTCACATGGAGGTAAATGTTCAAATAATCAAACCTATTCAAATACCGAATTTGTTACTTTATGCAGAGACGGACCGTTCATATGTTTAGAAGAAAAAACACTGAATGCTCGAGGTTACGCCTATGTAGCCATGGAAAATCAATTAAACCGACTATCTTATGAATGGGATAGATCATATCACTAAGAATACTATCTCATAGGTAAGTCTGTACAGTTTTTATTTTTTATTTTTATTTTTAACCTTTTGATAATAAACGCTAATTTGTTCGCTATAAAGTATTAAATTGGTATTGAATAAAATTAGGTTTGGCGACCGAAATTATTGATATCATACAAAAATTTATTACATCACTGCGAAATTTAACGTTTATTCTTAAGGTATAAATATCTTTAATCAATCAACCCAAAATATTTCAAAAATTCGTCATGAGTTAAATTAGGTCATGGAACCGAAATTACTTTACCGAAAAGAGGGGAGTATATTTTTGATAATATTTGATTGATTAAAGTGGGATAAAAGCCAAAAAGATTTTTAATTTTATTTTTTACCATGTTTTTAAAATTAATATATAAATATTAAATTAATATTTTGAACTTTGTAAAATCAATATATTTAAGTTTGTAAATATTTGAAAAATTAATCTTTTTAATATAAGTTTGTATGTATAAAAACAAAAATATAATATAAGTTTGGTGTAAATTTATAATATGAATTTTTAATTAAGTTTAATATGAATTTTTAATTTTATGCATTTTAAATTTAAGTTTGGTGTGAATTTAAAAACAAAAATTTACTTTATTTCGCTAAGTTAAAAATACGATTTTTAAAATTCGTCGTAAGTTGAAGACTAGGTCGTTGAACCGAAATTGCTTTACCCGAGGGAGGAACGAGAACTTTTATTATCATTATTTTTAATCTTATTGAATTAAAGTATGCCAAAAACATTAAAAAACCCAAAAATCTTTACTTTTAAAACCGCGCTTTGAATTGACAAATTTTAAAATTTTGTCGAGGGACGGACTAGGACATTGATCCGAAACACCCTCGCTCCTAAAGGAAAACAAATTTTTAAAATTTAATTAATTATAAGTTTTATAAAGTATAAGGTTTTATATAAAAAAAACAAAAAAAAAGATCAAAACACTGTAGCCGGGTACCCATGCGATCGCATGGGAATCACCTTATACCTCCATGCGATCGCATGGAGGCAAAAATCTGGCCTGATACATACAGACAACGAGTCTGTCTTCCTCACCACAACACACACACAAACACGAAACTCTCTCAAATCTTCACCAAATTTCATCATTTTTCCACCGTAATTCGTCATTTTTCTTGCTCTAATCATGCCTAGATTCTCATTCTTCAGCAAAATGGTAAAAATTACACCCCTAAACTCTATAAATTCCTAGTTTTTGTGATAATTACCAATATTTTACCTAATGCAATTTTGTTAATTTCTAGTGTAATTAGTGTTAAATTGTTAGTATTTTATGCATGAATAACCTAGATTGATGCTATTTAACATGATTTGAAGCCAAAAACTTCAAAATTTTTAGAAATCTAGGGTTTGTGTTCTTGAGCAATTTGGGGCTTTTTGATATAAACAGGTTATGGCCAATTTTTGTCATGAATTATTGCTAAATTGAGTAGTGTAACATGTTTAGATAGTTAAATGATCCAAACATTGATCCTAAACATGATTTTTAGAGATTAAAGTGGACTTTTTAAGTCCAAAATTCATGAACTTGATTAATTTGATATATTTGCCATTTGAGACTTGTTTAATTATTAGTAATGACTATTTTGACATGTTATTTGAGTTAAATGCTTATGAACTTTGTATACATTTTCATATGTGCTTATTTGAAAAGTGTAGAATTGTGAAAAATTGTGAAAATGTGTATAAGTTTAATTTTGATTTAACATGTTATAGTGAATGTTTTAAGTTGTTATTTTGCTAACACTAATGCATATTTGGATGCACAAATTTTGTGTTTAATGTGTTTTGCAGAAAGCCGATACTGGAGGTTCAGGAGCATCATCATCTAGACAACCAGCACCAGAACCAGAACCAGAAATGCAACACGAACAAGAACCACAACAAGAACCACAACAACAGCCTGATCAGCACATACCTTATTATGATCCGGTACAGTTTGTTGATGAATTCATAGTATTCCCAATGAGGCCGCCAGTAGAATTCCTAACGATTCCTGAGCACACTCTGCATCCTAATCTGAGATTTGATAGGAGATGGAGAGATTACGAGACATATCAAAGGAACAAATTCAAATTGGTAACAAAAAATGTAGAGGTGCCAAGGGTAATCGATTGGGCCCCTTTGGAAACGGTCCATCTAGCTGACCGTGTTAGACAGCTTTTAGTTCAAAGGTATGGCAGTTCTTCTTTTACAGATTGGGAACGTCTTTTCACCATTCGTAGACCTGTATATAAGGAATGGTGTGTTGAGTTGATGAGTACTGTATCACTTGATACAAATATAGTTAGAATAGATGATAGAAGATTTCTTAGGTTTATCCTTGGCGGTAGGATGTACAGAATGTCCATGCTGGACATGGCCAGGGCTTTACAGATATATACTCCTGGTGAGTTGCTACTACCCGATTGTACAAACTTGATTCATTATGGTGAAAGGGTAGATAGCAACTTTGACGCTGACGCCATTTGGAGGCGTATGTCACATATTGATGTTTTTACACGAGCAGGAGGACACTCCTATACACATATTGACAGAGCCGAGCTTCGTATTATTCATAGATTTTTGGCTAACTCGATTATACAGAGAGGTCACAATAAAGAAAAAATTACCTTACATGATTTATTCTACCTAAAGTGTATTCGGGATCCTAGAAGCTTTGTCAATATCCCTTACTGTGTTGCTTTTTATTTATCTAAAATGGTAGAGGGAATGCAGGACGGGAGTATAATAGGAGGAGGTATTTTTGTTACTCTCATTGGAGAGTATTTAGGTGTTGATAGGAACCAAGGAGGTCCGTTACAGCTTTGTAGAGAACAGGTTGAGCCCTTAGGATTGAAAGTTTATGTGGGTGCTAAGGTATTGAAAAGTAGACGTAACCAGGCAGTACCCTATGAGGGATCTCATCCTCAAGTAGAGAGAGGCTCAGACGAGGAAATGGAGCAGGCGGAAGACATTAGGGATGTCTTTCGAGATGCTATTCTTGACGTCCACGTTCGTATAGATGAGGAAGCGATGACGAACGCGGCCAGACATAGTATGTATGAGGAGTGGAACTCCGAGCGAGTATACGAGGATTATAGGCGACGCCAACACGATAGCTGGTTAGTTCATCAGCACCAAATCATGAGCCAGCTATCATATCAGGTACCAAATAACTATGTACCTACTCGACCTGCTCATTTTCCACCACACAGCCCCGATATCCGACCATCCTTTAATCGGTATGACTATAACCAAGCCTATCAGAACACCTATAACCAACAATGGAACCCACCTGACGAGATGAACTGGAACCCATATCCAGATTGATTTAGTTCCATTTGGTTATTTATATGATTTTTATGTTTTTATCTTTTTACTTATTCATGTTTAAACTTATGTTATTGAATATACTTATGTAATCTTTATCATTTTTATTATTATTGTGTACTAATATTTCACATTTAGGATTTGAAAGTGGGATATTAAGTCCCATTTCAAATTGCCATGCATGTTTATATTTGTATGTATGTATATTGTAAATTGTACAAAACAGGGTAAAACAGCGCATTTTCAAAGACTGGCATTAAGTTCAGCAAAAGCTACTAATTTTGACGACAAGATGACAAATAAATGTGATGTAACAACAGACGGAATGAACAAATGATATGCACCATTTATCATTCAGCAAACAAACGCCAATATGTTTGGAAACTTTGGTAAAATTTAATCATTTTTACGCTAATCACCCTCAATAATTTAAATTGTTACTGATTTCTTGCAAATGAGGGCATTGCAAGATCTTAAGTGTGGGGAGGGGTTAAATTCTTTCGGATTTTAAAAATTTTTACTTTATACACTTGGTTACCATTAGAAATACTAGTAAAGTAGTAGTTGTATTAGAATCTAGTGCTCTCTGATAATAAAGAACAGCCCTAGTCTTATATACTGACTACCCAATTCTAGTCAAAATTTTCAATTAAATGAACTCAAAATCATGTTTATACATATTTATGAATGATAAAACTAGGTTTTAACACCGAAATTATTGTTACCTTGGAAAGGACATAAATTGAGAAACAAACCAAAATGTTAGAATTCATTTAAGAATGGAATAGAGGAGAACAAAAAGGAAAATAAAAGTCAAGTGTGGGAAATTTTTACCGAGTTATTCAAAATATATATCACATATTTTTGTACAAATAATTGAAAATACTTTTGTTTTGGACGATAATTAACTGTTTTACCCGACGAAAGAAAAGAAAAGATGGATCTACACGATGAATCAATTCCATCATTAAATGGAAGTAAAGTCTTCCGAAAAAGACACGCGCTTCTTGATTTAGTCAAGAAGTTGTCGTCCAGACCAGCTGTAGGTTGACAAAAAACCTAGAAAAGTCATCACTAAAATCAGTAGGAAATCCACGTACCTCAGCATCAAACAGGGTCGCCAAGTGGTCAGACTTATCCTAACCATGGGAGGATCTGTCTTATACAATGGGGGGGTACCGTGCAAATTAGCTTGATAAGACTAATAAATCAGATCCCAGAAAGGATAATCTCCTTTAAAGATCAAAAATCAGCTTTTAAGACTGATATTACTCAATCCTTGAGATTGACATTAAAGATTGAGAATTACAAACTCATGGAATTCAATGATATCTAAACTCGATCTTGAACGAGAAAATATTTTGATCAAATTATAAACCGATTTGTTTTCTGAAAACCCATTTTCAATGCGTTCATTACCTTTGAACGTAAAATCCTAGGAATTCATCTGGAATTCATTAGGTCATCTGAACCAAATCGGGTGTCAACCGTAAGAACGGTGGTTGCATAGCATGGTCAAAGACAGGACCTTGTGCCAGACCGAAAAAATTATAAGGGTGAGCTTTACTATTGCTCCTACAAAGGATAGTAATTGCGTCCGACACGTTATAGACCATAATTAAAAGCATGTCAGGGGACATTGCCTTAACAGTTGCTTGTTCAATGCTTTCCTTTACAACCGGACGGTAGTTTACCGAAAGGTAATATACGGAGCAAGTATACTGGACGTGTTGCTTTCCTAATACAAGGTTAGCAAGTGGGTGACACAAAACCATAAGTTTTGAGCCAAAATTTTCAAATCTAAAACCCACCAAACCCACAAAAAGAATTTGCAAACACCGGTGAAGGGTTATTCTGGAAAACTTATCTAGGGTAAAAGCTAGATTGAATTTTCAAAAAGATCAAATGTTTTCGTAAAGATCCAATTTCCTTAATAGATCTAAATTTTTATAGTCATGTGGGACTGTAAACCATATCGTTACTACCATTGTTTATACCGCCGTAAAGAAATCACTGATGTACAAAGTATGAAGAATAAAGAAGTAATTCTAGTATTTCAAGACTATATTGCTTGAGGACAACCAACGCTCAAGTGTGGGAATATTTGATAATGCTAAAAACGAACATATATTTCATAGCATTATTCCTCAAGAAAGACAAGCTTTTAGTTGCAATTGTTCTATTTACAAGTGATATTCGTTTAAATAATAAAAGGTGAAGACAAAAGATAGATTCGACGAATTGAAGACTCAAACGACCAAAAAGCTCAAAAGTACAAAATACAATCAAAGAGGTTCCAATTATTGATAAGAAACGTCTCAGAATTACAAGAGTACAAGATTCAAAATGCAAAGTACAAGATATTAAATTGTACGCAAGGACGTTCGAAAATCCGGAACCGAGACCAGAGTCAACTCTCAACGCTCGACGCAACGGACTAAAAATTACAAGTCAACTATGCATATGAATATAATATAATATATAATTAATTCTTAAAATTAATATATATATATTATATTATATTTAAATAAACGTCGGCAGAAGAAAACAACCAAATTTGGCTCTCCCCAGCTGGCCATGCGATCGCATGGCCTTGAAGGGTAAAGCTCATGCGATCGCATGAGCATCTTTTCCAGATCACAGGCCTATAAAAATCGAGCTTTGGTGTAACACAAAACACATCTTTTTCTATCTCTCAATATATCTATACGTAATATTTATATTTTAATTTTAATTTTAATTTTAATTTTAATTTCTAATAATAAGGGTATGTTAGCGAATGTTGTAAGGGTGTAAGTCGAAATTATGTCCGTGTAACGCTACGCTATTTTTAATCATTGTAAGTTATGTTCAACCTTTTTAAATTAATGTCTCGTACTTAAGTTATTATTATGCTTATTTAAGACGAAGTAATCATGATGTTGGGCTAAAAATATTAAAATTGGGTAATTGGGCTTTGTACCATAATTGGGGTTTGGACAAAAGAACGACACTTGTGGAAATTAGACTATGGGCTATTAATGGGCTTTATATTTGTTTAACTAAATGATAGTTTGTTAATTTTAATATAAAGATTTACAATTAGACGTCCCTATAAATAACCATATACACTCGATCGGATACGATGGGCAGGGTATTTATATGTACGAATAACCATTCATTTAACCGGACACGAGAATGGATTAATAACCACTAGAATTATTAAAACAGGGGTGAAATTATGTACAAGGATACTTGGCATAATTGATAACAAAGTATTAAAACCTTGGGTTACACGCAGTCGACATCCTGGTGTAATTATTAAACAAAGTATTAAAATCTTGTTACAGTTTAAGTCCCCAATTAGTTGGAATATTTAACTTCGGGTATAAGGATAATTTGACGAGGATACTCGAACTTTATATTTATGACTGATGGACTGTTATGGACAAAAACCAGACGGACATATTAAATAATCCAGGACAAAGGACAATTAACCCATGGGCATAAAACTAAAATCAACACGTCAAACATCATGATTACAGAAGTTTAAATAAGCATAATTCTTTTATTTCATATTTAATTTCCTTTATTTTATATTTAATTGCACTTCTAATTATCGCACTTTTATTTATTGTTATTGTATTTAATTGCACTTTTAATTATCGTACTTTTTAATTATCGCAAGTTTATTTTATCGCACTTTTATTTATCGCAATTTCATTATCGTTATTTACTTTACGCTTTAAATTAAGTCCTTTATTTATTTAATATTTTACATTTTGTTTTAACTGCGACTAAAGTTTTAAAATCAACAAACCGGTCATTAAACGGTAAAAACCCCCCTTTATAATAATAATATTACTTATATATATATTTGTATTTTTATAAAATAAAACTAATATAGCATTAAGCTTTGTTTAAAGATTTTCCCTGTGGAACGAACCGGACTTACTAAAAACTACACTACTGTATGATTAGGTACACTGCCTATAAGTGTTGTAGCAAGGTTTAAGTATATCCATTCTCTAAATAAATAAATATCTTGTGTAAAATTGTATCGTATTTAATAGTATTTCCTTGTAAAATATAAGCTATTTCATATACACCTCGCATAACATCAATGACGATATTTAACTAACGATAAAATAAATAGCAATAATTAAAATAACAATAAATAAAAGTACGAGAAAATATGAAATAAAATATATTATGCTTATTTAAACTTCCGTAATCATGATGTTTGATGTTTTGATTTTAATTTATTACCCTGGGTTAATTGTTCTTTGTCCTGGATTATTTGATATGTCCATCTAGTTTTGTCCATAATAGTCCATCGGTCATATTTATAAAGTACGAGGGTCTTCGCCAAATTAACCTTATACCCGAAGTCAAATATTCCAACTAATTGGGGACTTAAACTGTAATAAGGTTTTAATACATTGTTAATGATTACACCAGGTTATCGACTGCGTGTAATCCAAGGTTTTAATACTTTATTAACAATTACACCAATTACCCTTGAATGTAATCCACCCTGTTTTAATAAGTCCATTGACTATTAATCCATCCCCGTGTCCGGTCAAATGAACAATTATTAGTATTTATACATATCCCGCCCACCGTACCCAGTCAAGCGTATGTGGTTATATATAGATACGTCAAATTATAAATCTCTATATTAAATTAACAAGATATCATTTAGTTAATCAAATATAAAGCCCATTAATAGCTCATAGTCCAATTTCCACAAGTGTCGGTCTTTTGTCCAAACCCCAATTATGGTCCAAAGCCCAATAACCCCATCTTAATATTTAGTCCAACATCACAATTACTTCGGCTTAAATAAGCATAATAATAACTTAAGTACGATACATAATTGAAAAGGAAAAATTTAGCTTAAAGTGATTATTAATCGCGTAGTGTTACACGGACAGAACTCCGACTTTAAAACCCGTAAAATAACCTTTACATTATCCAAACTAATCTAATATAAAAAACTAAACTATTTTATATAATATATATATATATATATATATATATATATATATATATATATATATATATATATATATATATATATATATATATATTACAGAGGTAGTAGAGAGATATTATAGATGGTGTGTTTTCTTCATTGCTCCGTGCCTGCTTTTATAGGCAAATGAAAGTACTGTGTTGAAGTTGAAATTTGGTGAAGTTGAATAAATCAACTTGTTCATTTTGCACGTTCCGATGGCTAATTCTCAATTTGCAAATTGAGATATTATTATTATTATATTATTATTATTATTATTATTATTATTATTATTATTATTATTATTATTATTCTTATTATTATTATTATTATTATTATTATTATTATTATTATTATTATTATTATTATTATTATTATTATTATTATTATTATTATGAAATATATATATATTATATTATATTCTTGTGCATAGTTGACTTGTAATTTTAGCTCCGTTGATTCGTACGTTGATAGTTGGTTCATGTCTCAGTTCCGGATTTTCGAACGCCTTTTCGTATGCTTAGATATCTTGTACTTTGCGTTTCGCGACTTGTACTCTTGTAATTTTTAGACGTTTCTTATCAATAAATGGAACCACTTGGATTGTATCTTGTACATTTGAGCTTTTTGGTCATTTGTGTCTTCAAATCGTTATTTTCTTCTTTTGTCTTCGCACTTATTTATTTAAACGATTATTACATAAAAATAAAACAATAGTAACTAAAAGCTTTACATATTGGAAGGATATTGATACTAAATATATGTTCATTTAGAGCACTATCATATGCATTTGGGTAGCACAGTGAATTTATCGAAAAGCCAATCACCCAAATCGGAGGAAGATAGAGCGAAGATGAGTAAGGTTCTGTATGCATCGGTCAATGGTGTGGTTATATATGTCATGGTTTGTACGAGACCAGATATTGCATATTCAATGGGAGTTGTTAGCCATTATATGTCTGATCCGGGGAAAGAGCATTGGGAAGCGGTCAAATGGTTGCTTCGTTATTTGAAAGGAACATCTAGTAAGGGATTGTTCTTCTCTAAAAGAAATTTCATACTTAGGGTTATGTGGATGCTAATTTGGATAGATTTGATGATTCAGGGACAAACCACTATGGTTTATGTGTTAACAGTGGGGAATACGAGTATTAGTTGGTTTTCTCAATTGTGAAGAAGTGTTGCTCTATCTACAACCGAATCCGAATACATGGTCGCAATAGAAGCCGCGAAAGAGTTAATTTGATTGAAGAACTCCTTGTGTGAATTAGGGAAGAAGCAAGACTATAGCGTCATATATATATATATATATATATATATATATATATATATATATATATATATATATATATATATATATATATATATATATATATATATATATATATATATATTGTGACAATCAAAGAGCGGTTCATCTTGGGAAGAATCCAGTGTTTCATAGTCAGGAAACACATTAATCTAAGGTATCATTTTATTCGCAAACTCATAAATGATGATACTTTCATTTTGGCGAAAGTCCTTGGTACTAAGAATACTGCAGATATGTTTATTAAGGTAGTGACGACGGAGATGTTGAGGATTTGCATTGCCTCAACAGGTCTTCTCATGACTTGATGAGAGGAGACACCGACTAGAGAGAGAGAGGGTTGTAAATTCAATTCTAACAAGTAGTGTTAAAGACCTTGTATCGAAAGTCTACTTATCCGAAGATTGTGATGAGAGTGTGCGTGTTCCAATTGATGTTTGGCAGTATAATGGTGATTTAACGTTCTTGGTTAGATTGTTTGGTTGACGGGTTGACGAAGATTGGGTTTGTATAAAGTCTCCTTCAAGTGGGAGATTGTTAAAGGAGTGAATTAAATGTAAACAAGAAACGAATCAGGGGTACTAAGCATCGAGTGAAGTTGAAATCCATTTGGCGCTTCTTAGCTTAATAGAGGAGTAGAGTAGTCCGATCAAGTTTTGCTTATACCGCACCGAATGAAAATAGAATGTATTTGGTGATGCGTGTGACCAGATCGGATACGGATGCTTTGGGCAGAAATTGGATCGCGATTAGGACTTCACGTTTGCTTCTAATTCGTTGTTTAATTACTCTATAAATACAACCTTTGTAACATGTAACCCATATACACGAAATTTATCAATAAAATCTCTTTAGTTGCCCATGGAATAAAGTGATCACATCTGTCACGACCCGGAAAATTTCGACTATTTTAAACCAAACTCTCGATACGATTTAGTATGCTTGACACAATAAGCAAAGTCTGTTAGGTTGAGTTTCAAAAATTTTGAACTGTTTCATATATGCATTTGACTTTCGACCGTTCTCGACGATTCACGAACAATTATTTGTAAATAATTATGTATATATGTATATATAAATAAGTATATAAGTAATAATAAGAAATATTAAATAAAGTATTATATAAATTAATGATTTAATCTAATCTACGAAATGATGAAGTTATTATTAAAACGTAATAAATATATTGTAATTCGGATATAAATGTTTTCAAATATAATGATGGTAATCATTAATCTGTAAAATGATTTCGTAAATGATAAGTTTATTTAAAATGCAAATACTTTGATAGCTTGGATCTTAATACTTTGTATATCTTATTTGGGACTAAAAACAAGAAAGTGACAAACTTTTTATAAATAGTTTTATCAGGATTAAGATCAAATATATAAATTTATAATACTTCATTTTAAATAATTATGTATTAATATTAAATTGTTATAGTAATATTATTATTTTTATTAATATCATTATTAACACTATTATTATTAGTATTATTAATTATTATTATTATCATAGTTATTAATATTTATTATTATTATGATTATTATCATTATTATTATTATTATTAAGATTAACAACATTATTATTATTAATATATTTAATAATTATTAATATTAAATTAAATATAATATATAAAATAAACAATTACGCGTGTGGGACCGTTATCCATCAAAAATCAACGTACTCCTTTTCTTTCCAGAATTTCCGTAAATTTTGTTGATTAAAATGATGTGCTGGAAAGTTAAATGTCACGATCACAACCTAAATTCATGTAGAAACCCCACAATTCAAGGAGGGATTCAGTGCAAGAATATTAATATATAATGAACTGCATCTGCTTTATGCTATCTATATTTTCTTTTGTTTCTGTTCGAAAATCTCTCACAAGAACAATCCCTCTATTCCTACCTACTGCTACTATGCTTCCTTTTCTGTTTTCTATTCATGCTCGAGAAAACCCTACCAAAAACACCACAAACCCCATCATCAAACTACACCTTCTGTTTTATAATCAATACCACACGATCGCCACTTCGAACCCGAATACAAGCTTCTTTACTGGTACTGCTACTTGTTCCGATTCCTATTCGAGTAGACTCAACCGGAATAACACACTCGAACACCACTATAGTTGCTACAACCAATTGACACCCACCATTGTTGCTTCTGTTACTTGTTTTCTATTTCCATTTGATCAAATCATCATCACCAAACAACCACCAACATATTATATACATACATATAGATTTGTATATATAACACATACATCACCACCTCTAATATTACTTTATGCTACTCTCTTCTACTCCTAATTGCTGTTATAAACCAAAACCCAACAAATCCCACACTTACTCGATACTCTACTGTTATCATTTGGCTACTACTACTACTATTGTTCGAAACCATACACCATGAACTATTTTCATTTTTCTGTTTTGAGCAACACCATAATCACCTATGCACTACGTAATCGTCTGTTGCAGCTGCTCTTTTTCTGTTTCTTTTTCCTGTACAAACCCACAACCACCACATAAATCACCTCCATTAAAAACACCATCAACCCATTCGTTTTTCTGCTTTCTGTCGCTGAAACCCTCGAAAACCTGCGAAATAAAGCTGCTGCTCATTTTTTTTTTTCGTTACTGCTGCTACTTTGTTTATATTCTTTTACAAGAAGATGGTGATATTTGAGGAAAAATATTAATGGCCGACAAACTGAAAACCCCACCTGATATGTGATTGAGCTACTTTATTTTCCTTGTTGAAATTTCTGTGCTGGGTCGTGTAACAAAACAGAAATCAGACAGGCTTAGTTAGTGGACTGATAATTGGGCCGCAGGTTACTAGATAAACTTGTGAAGCTCTTGGGCTGATTATTGTTATATGTTGTTGGGTCAATTTAATTTCGAGTGGACTAGTGCACACACATGTTACGGTTTAGATGATAATAAATTTGATGATATGGATCGAAGATGATATAACGATGATAAGCATGATATGCTAATATTATGATAATCACGATTATATTAATGACGAGTAAGATAGATTGAGGTTAAGATAATGATAAAGATAAAGATAATAGATGATACAATGATGAGTGAAAATCATGATCGTGATGATCATGATGCTATGATGTTTGATGAAGATGATGATTACATGTTGATGATGAATCGAGATAATTATGGGTCGTTGATAATCATGGATAATTATTATGATTATGATAATGATTATGATTATGATTATGATAATGATTAAGACTATGATAAATGAATAACGAAGATGTTAATGGTAAATATAATTCGGGATGATCTTGAGAAGGATAAAAATAAGGTTATTAGATGATGATAATGAATTGGGTTTTAATTAAGGAGTAATCGAGTTAGCGGGACGTCGCGGGTTTAAACCCGGACTTGGGCAAAATTTTAAGACTAATTCTTTGAGGTAGTATTACAATTACCATTATTATTACTATTGTTATTATTACTAACATTATATCTTTTATTATTATCATTATTAGAAAAATTATCATTTTTATCAAAATTATTATTATTATTATTATCATTATCAATAAGAGTATCTTTATTTTTAAAATTTATCATTTTTAATAGTATTATTTTTATCATTATTATTATTAATATTATTGATATTAAAAAAATTTATTTTTATTAAATCATTATTATCGAAACTATCATTTTGTTACAGACAAATATTTTGTACCTAAAATATAATTTTTACATATATCATAAGTATACCTAACTCACTATTTTAATATAAAAATAACATATATGGATATATACATTGTATTAGAAATAATAAATACATTAATATTTTTAACAAGTAATATATATAAATAATATATATATATATATAAACTGGATTGAATACCATTATATGCTCATTATGTGTTTTAATATATATACTACTGAAATAGGTTCGTGAATCCGAGACCAACCCTGCATTGTTCAATACTGTCATATGTATTTTTACTACAAAATACATTAGGTGAGTTTCATTTGCTCCCTTTTTAATTGCTTTTGCAATATATATTTTTGGGCTGAGAATACATGCGCTGCTTTTATAAATGTTTACGAGATAGACACAAGTACTTAAAAATATATTCTACGTTGAGTTGTACCACTGGCATATTTCCCTGTAGCTTGGTAACTAATATTTACATGGGTATTGTAAACGCGAATCCTGTTGATAGATCTATCGGGCCTGACAACCCCAACCGGACTGGACGACCAGTATTCAACGGTTGCACAGTACTTCGTTTCGGTGACTACACTTGGTACGGTGGAGGGAGATTTCATAATAAAGGGAATATGCGACGTTGATTAAATGTTAAGTATGGTTACCAAGTGCTCAACCACTTAGAATGCTTTACATACACTTGCGAGTGTATTATGTTTATGATTATGAAATCTTGTGGTCTATTAATATATTGAAATGATTGTTATGATAAACCTATGAACTCACCAACTTTTTGGTTGACACTTTTAAGCATGTTTATTCTCAGGTACAAATTAAGTCTTCCGCTGTGCATTTGCTCATTTTAAGGACATTATTTAGAGTCGATCATCGCAATGGGACCAAATGTTGAAGATTTCGTCCAGGTGGATAAGGACGGGTCTTCACAGGTGGTATCAGAGCGTTGGTCCTAGCGAACTAGGTCTTGCATTAGTGTGTCTAACTGATAGTTGTTAGGATGCATTAGCGAGTCTGGACTTCGACCTTAGCTGCATATTATAAGTATTGTATATCATTCCTAGTGGAAAATTTCCTGCTAATCATTCCTAAGTCTAGACACGCCTTACTGCCTTTATTGCATAGATAGTGTATAGACAAATTTATATCTTAGCGTATCTATTACGATAAACTTTGTCTGTTATCTTCCGTAAATTTCTCCGTAATTTAAGGGATCCTGGTACTATATATATCTAGGCATATTTTGCATTGAGAATACCATCCAACTATCATTTGCTGTCACTAAGCTTTTCATACCAAAAATCTTTTCTGTGATCACGTACGATGGCCTCTACGAATCGATCAAGTTCTTCTGACTCCGAAGATAGCGTGACGGGAGCGCACCAACCGATCAACTACCGTGATTTCTTTAGAAAGTGGGGATGGGTTCGCGAAATACTTACCCTATGGAGAAATGAAGAAGGTACTCCATATCACGAGCCGAACTTACCACCTAACGTCGGAGTGCTCGACCCGCTCACCGGCGAACCTGTTCGCAACACCGTTTATACCCTTTTTGCAAGAATTTTTCGTCTTGAGGCTACCATTAACGGAACTAGAGAAGATATCCGACCTCTACCTCACACTGATAACCAATCAGGGTTAGTAGAAGAAGTTAAAGAACTTCGAGCTCGGGTGTTAACTTTAGAGAGCACGGTACACAATTTACAAGCACTAGCAGTATCATCAACACCAGTAACATCACCAGCCTCAGCACCAACAGCACTAGTACCACGAAGAACAACATCCGCGTCACCAGCTTCGACATTTCATTTTGTACCTCGAGTATAATCATCGTTCTACATGACGTTCTACATCATTTATCTTAGTTCGACATAGTGATTATGTAACCTCTAATGTATTAGAGATTATATATTCTTGTTCCAACGGTAAATCAGATGAGTTAATATTATAATAACTCATTAAATCCATGATTGCATCTGAAGAAAATATATATGTATATATGTTTTCATAAAGATTGTAATTAAAAATTCTTTAGTACAAAGTGTTAATTGTGAAAATATTTTAACGGGTAGGTAATACCCGAGGAATATTCAGATTTCACATTAATAAGTTACAATGTACATTCTTCGAAGCTGATTCAACAGTCGTTTACTATCCTACTTACATCCACCGATATACGTATCCGTTCACCACAGAATAACCATTTTCATTCAATTTCATATTTGGATTTTGATCTATCAGAATCCAACAAGTGGCATAATGAAGAAAACATCGGTCAAAGTAAAATTTGTTAGAAACAAACAAACTAACTAATTGAAATATTGTTAAGAATCCACGCTAACTGTTCCTAGCTAACTGTTCCTAGCTAACTTGTTACATTTTATTTATCGCAATTTACATTCTCGCAATTTTACTTATCGTCATTTAATTTCTGTTATTTACTTTACGCACTTTATTTATCGTCATTTAATTTCTGTTATTTATTTTTACGCATTTTTAATATCGGGACACGTATACAAGGTTTTGACATATCATATCGACGCATCTATATATATTATTTGGAATAACCATAGACACTCTATATGCAGTAATGCGGGAGTTAGCTATACAGGGTTGAGGTTGATTCTACAATAATATATATAGTTTGAGTTGTGATCGAGTCTGAGACGTATACGGGTCACGAAACGTATTAATTAATTCGAATATTATATATTAAACTATATATGAATTATTGGATTGTTAACTGTGGACTATCGACTGTGGACTAATAATATTGGACAATTAAAATGAATTAATAAATTGATTGTAACATATGAAACTAAACATTTCTTCAAGTTTGCCACTTGATCTCATTTTAAACCTCATTTGTATCTTGACGATTACAATCTGCGTTCAAATCTTTCATGATTCTTGAAAACACCTCGATCGAGAGGATGAACCAGCCGCATTTCATCTACGGAAGAAAAGGTTGATGCATATAGTTATACACCTGAAAAACCCTCGAAACCTGAGTAAACAATAAACACGAATCTGTGCTAGCTCCTTTGGCGTTGATATTATCGAAAATAACTTTACCATCCCTCTCTAAAATAGCCAATTTTGTCACAGCTCCAACAAGACTTTTCATTCAAAACAACCTTATTATAACCTTGATATATATATGCGTGCTCATTTATTGTTATCGGAGAACCTTTTATATTCCACCATACTACCATCAGCGTTTAATCATCTAAAAACAAAATTCTCCTAAAAACACCTCAGATTGTTAACCGGCGATTCAGATATAGCTGCATTAAATGCAGACGAAACAGTAAAATTGTGGATGGCCTAAATGATCAAGAGTTTGATGATGAAGAATGGAGTGTTAGGAACGCTCGATAGAAAATTTGGTACTGAAAAACGGGTTGAGCTAACCATGAAGGAGACCAAGGACAAATACAAGGACCAAACCCTATATTCAAAGAATCCAGGTAATTCTGAATCCACTAAAATCTTTAGAGAATATCTTGTTCCGAAGTCATGTTAAAATCTTGCGAAAAATCTTTCTTCATCAACCTTCGAACTTTGAAATTCCAAAATATCATCATAAAATATCTTCGATATTTCTGAGGATATGTTCATAAATATGCTTGTCCGAAATTATCTACCTCTTCGTGTTTTCTGTATTCCATTATATTAGAAACTTCTGTAAAATCTAAGTATAAATTAGGAATGAATTGTGGAGAAGTGTTGGGAACTGAAGCATGAGTTAGTATAATATAATGCGCTTGGCCAACGTGATTATATTACAGTAAGTCATGCTAAACTTCTAATGTAACGTGATGATGATTCACAGACCTTATCCTCATCATGTGCCATGTTACACGACTCTTTCATTCTACTTAATTTCTAAGCATATCACGGAAATATATTCCTTGATATTCCTGTTCTACCGTAATTCTGATAGTTTGCTAATAAATCGTGCGATTACATTTTCTTTCTGATTAGAAGATTTTCTTTAAAATTCCATGAACTCCGGAAATCCACCATGACTATGTCAAAAGTTAAGATGAAACTTTTCACTCTTTTGTGATAGCTTCACTCGTACGCTTCACATGATCGAATCGTTTTATCTATATTAATCAATAATGATGAAACCCTAATTGTCAACTAATATTAGTCATGAAAACATTCTTATTGTTAGCTATGACGACCACGATCAAATTTCGGGACGAAATTTATTTAACGGGTTGGTACTGTCACGACCCGGAAAATTTCGACTATTTTAAACCAAACTCTCGATACGATTTAGTATGCTTGACACAATAAGCAAATTCTGTTAGGTTGAGTTTCAAAAATTTTGAACTGTTTCATATATGCATTTGACTTTCGACCGTTCTCGACGATTCACGAACAATTATTTGTAAATAATTATGTATGTATGTATATATAAATAAGTATATAAGTAATAATAAGAAATATTAAATAAAGTATTATATAAATTAATGATTTAATCTAATCTACGAAATGATGAAGTTATTATTAAAACGTAATAAATATATTGTAATTCGGATATAAATGGTTTCGAATATAATGATGGTAATCATTAATCTGTAAAATGATTTCGTAAATGATAAGTTTATTTAAAATGCAAATACTTTGATAGCTTGGATCTTAATACTTTGTATATCTTATTTGGGACTAAAAACAAGAAAGTGACAAACTTTTTATAAATAGTTTTATCAGGATTAAGATGAAATATATAAATTTATAATACTTCATTTTAAATAATTATGTATTAATATTAAATTGTTATAGTAATATTATTATTTTTATTAATATCATTATTAACACTATTATTATTAGTATTATTAATTATTATTATTATCATAGTTATTAATATTTATTATTATTATGATTATTATCATTATTATTATTATTATTAAGATTAACAACATTATTATTATTAATATATTTAATAATTATTAATATTAAATTAAATATAATATATAAAATAAACAATTACGCGTGTGGGACCGTTATCCATCAAAAATCAACGTACTCCTTTTCTTTCCAGAATTTCCGTAAATTTTGTTGATTAAAATGATGTGCTGGAAAGTTAAATGTCACGATCACAACCTAAATTCATGTAGAAACCCCACAATTCAAGGAGGGATTCAGTGCAAGAATATTAATATATAATGAACTGCATCTGCTTTATGCTATCTATATTTTCTTTTGTTTCTGTTCGAAAATCTCTCACAAGAACAATCCCTCTATTCCTACCTACTGCTACTATGCTTCGTTTTCTGTTTTCTATTCATGCTCGAGAAAACCCTACCAAAAACACCACAAACCCCATCATCAAACTACACCTTCTGTTTTATAATCAATACCACACGATCGCCACTTCGAACCCGAATACAAGCTTCTTTACTGGTACTGCTACTTGTTCCGATTCCTATTCGAGTAGACTCAACCGGAATAACACACTCGAACACCACTATAGTTGCTACAACCAATTGACACCCACCATTGTTGCTTCTGTTACTTGTTTTCTATTTCCATTTGATCAAATCATCATCACCAAACAACCACCAACATATTATATACATACATATAGATTTGCATATATAACACATACATCACCACCTCTAATATTACTTTATGCTACTCTCTTCTACTCCTAATTGCTGTTATAAACCGAAACCCAACAAATCCCACACTTACTCGATACTCTACTGTTATCATTTGGCTACTACTACTACTACTACTACTATTGTTCGAAACCATACACCATGAACTATTTTCATTTTTCTGTTTTGAGCAACACCATAATCACCTATGCACTACGTAATCATCTGTTGCAGCTGCTCTTTTTCTGTTTCTTTTTCCTGTACAAACCCACAACCACCACATAAATCACCTCCATTAAAAACACCATCAACCCATTCGTTTTTCTGCTTTCTGTCGCTGAAACCCTCGAAAACCTGCGAAATAAAGCTGCTGCTCATTTTTTTTTGTTCGTTACTGCTGCTACTTTGTTTATATTCTTTTACAAGAAGATGGTGATATTTGAGGAAAAATATTAATGGCCGACAAACTGAAAACCCCACCTGATATGTGATTGAGCTACTTTATTTTCCTTGTTGAAATTTCTGTGCTGGGTCGTGTAACAAAACAGAAATCAGACAGGCTTAGTTAGTGGACTGATAATTGGGCCGCAGGTTACTAGATAAACTTGTGAAGCTCTTGGGCTGATTATTGTTATATGTTGTTGGGTCAATTTAATTTCGAGTGGACTAGTGCACACACATGTTACGGTTTAGATGATAATAAATTTGATGATATGGATCGAAGATGATATAACGATGATAAGCATGATATGCTAATATTATGATAATCACGATTATATTAATGACGAGTAAGATAGATTGAGGTTAAGATAATGATAAAGATAAAGATAATAGATGATACAATGATGAGTGAAAATCATGATCATGATGATCATGATGCTATGATGTTTGATGAAGATGATGATTACATGTTGATGATGAATCGAGATAATTATGGGTCGTTGATAATCATGGATAATTATTATGATTATGATAATGATTATGATTATGATTATGATTATGATAATGATTAAGACTATGATAAATGCATAACGAAGATGTTAATGGTAAATATAATTCGGGATGATCTTGAGAAGGATAAAAATAAGGTTATTAGATGATGATAATGAATTGGGTTTTAATTAAGGAGTAATCGAGTTAGCGGGACGTCGCGGGTTTAAACCCGGACTTAGGCAAAAATTTTAAGACTAATTCTTTGAGGTAGTATTACAATTACCATTATTATTACTATTGTTATTATTACTAATATTATATCTTTTATTATTATCATTATTATTATTATTATCATTATTAGAAAAATTATCATTTTTATCAAAATTATTATTATTATTATTATCATTATCAATAAGAGTATCTTTATTTTTAAAATTTATCATTTTTAATAGTATTATTTTTATCATTATTATTATTAATATTATTGATATTAAAAAAATTTATTTTTATTAAATCATTATTATCGAAACTATCATTTTGTTACAGACAAATATTTTGTACCTAAAATATAATTTTTACATATATCATAAGTATACCTAACTCACTATTTTAATATAAAAATAACATATATGGATATATACATTGTATTAGAAATAATAAATACATTAATATTTTTAACAAGTAATATATATAAATAATATATATATATATATATATATAAACTGGATTGAATACCATTATATGCTCATTATGTGTTTTAATATATATACTACTGAAATAGGTTCGTGAATCCGAGACCAACCCTGCATTGTTCAATACTGTCATATGTATTTTACTACAAAATACATTAGGTGAGTTTCATTTGCTCCATTTTTAATTGCTTTTGCAATATATATTTTTGGGCTGAAAATACATGCGCTGCTTTTATAAATGTTTACGAGATAGACACAAGTACTTAAAAATATATTCTACGTTGAGTTGTACCACTGGCATATTTCTCTGTAGCTTGGTAACTAATATTTACATGGGTATTGTAAACGCGAATCCTGTTGATAGATCTATCGGGCCTGACAACCCCAACCGGACTGGACGACCAGTATTCAACGGTTGCACAGTACTTCGTTTCGGTGACTACACTTGGTACGGTGGAGGGAGATTTCATAATAAAGGGAATATGCGACGTTGATTAAATGTTAAGTATGGTTACCAAGTGCTCAACCACTTAGAATGCTTTACATACACTTGCGAGTGTATTATGTTTATGATTATGAAATCTTGTGGTCTATTAATATATTGAAATGATTGTTATGATAAACCTATGAACTCACCAACCTTTTGGTTGACACTTTTAAGCATGTTTATTCTCAGGTACAAATTAAGTCTTCCGCTGTGCATTTGCGCATTTTAAGGACATTATTTGGAGTCGATCATCGCAATGGGACCAAATGTTGAAGATTTCGTCCAGGTGGATAAGGACGGGTCGTCACAACATCGATTAGATATAACCATGTTAATCACTTGTGTCGATTTAATTTTTCATGTATATACTTTCGGTTATTGTTATGGGTGGGTGATCTTGCTAGATCGTCTGCATTGTTTGGGACCTAAAAATCGTTACATGGTTTGCCTCGGTTTGTATTCATCCTAGGTTTTCTTTCATCTATTGATAAAACATTCCCGCTTTTATATTAGTTTCTTCGTTTTACCAAAACAAATATTAGATGACTTATAATTAAATGACGGTATATGTAAAGTGGTTTAAATTTTATATTATATACTAGTAGTTATTATTCAATTATTATTAAAAAAAAAAAACATTACTTCATATAATGACTAGGAATATCAATGGATGTCAGTCGATGACAATTAATAATTCACAACTATATCCATTATCATTCGAAATACATATATACATATACATATCCACTTCTAAAATATATGCATATCACTTACATGTCCTATACATGTATACATATACACTATAAACTATATACTTGCTATTAGAAATATGAATTTGTGAAGATATAAATATATGAATATTAGTAATAAATTTATATACCTTACATATCTAGTGTTATTTGAATTATTGCTTCTTTTTTGTTATTAACTTTTAGCAAATCAAAATGTATAGAGATCAACTAATAATCTTATAAATTACATGTAGCATTAGTTGAAGCATAAGTTTACTTACAATTGTAACATATTTTTCTCAAACGAAGATAATGATCACACGTTTTTGTGTATGTATTTTATTACAGTACTTTATATTTATAATTGTTAAAAATAATTTTATGATTCCATTTCATAATTTGAACATTTTGACAATTTTTTTGAGTAACGGATATCCATTAATTCAACATATATGAATATGAGTGAATACGTTATATTTAAATGGATATAAATTTAAAAAATGTATATATCAAATGAATATGAATATATAGATCCATATCATATCCGACCAGAGAGACACCAAATTCTTCTTTAGATGCTCCAGTTGTAGTATAGAAGGAGCTGGTACGAGCTACAATGCAGCTACTGCATCTAGAGTTGGATAGCTAGACCATCACCTTATGTTTAAAACATGTTAAACCTGGTCAAACCAACAAACACTGTTGAAGTCAGGACGTTCTTTTCGAGATGATGGTTATCAAATTTTTCCTTGACCACTGCACCCATCCTGGCATTAACCCATCTCATATCAAACCGAAAGTATTCCTTCATACCTCGAACGCCCTTCTAAATGTCTTCAAAGACATTAACTAATACCTCCCTTGTTGTTCCGTTTAAGGATCATAAACAACATTATACGAGCAAGATCAAAGACGGAAGAGATAAACATGATGAACACGAATAAATCAATATAATATAATAAACGTTGAAGTTACAATATTGATTTAAACAGAGAAACATTGGTGTCAGGGGAGATCGAGCATGATCTCCCCTTAGTAATGTCGCCAAACACGGCTCACTAAATTAGGGTTTAGACTATTTTCTCTTGACCCTAATGAACACATAAACTGGTATTTATAGGCAACCTAGACAAACCCTAATGGGCCTCACTCATACGAATGAGCCTTTTGAACATTATGGCCCAACAGTTACATATGCTCCTGTAACTGACCAGTTTCATGTGTATACGTCAACTAGGTGTACAATAAAATAATAAACGTTATTCGCTCAGCGACGGCCATACAAATATGCGTCAACATCCCCCATTACATAAGTTACACCCCCCAGTAATCACTATCCGTAAACTAGAAAATATCATGTTTAATTTCTTTATTTAGCTTAAATTTTTCTAATTAAATTAAAACATTGTTATTTAAAAAGAAACTTGAAGTGATTAAATGTCTAAACTTTTTAATGTATTTAGGAACTAGAAAGGAAATCCAACTTTACTTAATGTTATATTAAATACTCGACTCTTAATTGAACTCTAATTTTAAAATTAAAGTCTCAAAACTCCATTCCTATTTCTATATATAATAAACGATTGACCTCCTCAAGAGTTGTATTTAAAAAGTAAAAAAGTTGTAGTTCATGAAGCCCTTAATCTCTTATTTTTCTATATGATCCATACACCACCAAATATATTTTATAATATTGTATAATACAACGCGTTAAAACATAATAACCGATGTATGATTAAAAATGATGGTATACGAGTCAACCGTGTTTCGTATCCTCATTATGAAACAAAAATGACCCACCAAATCTTTTATTAGCTACATGAGACAGAGTAGCCCCATTGGATGAAAATCATGGATGTGAGTAGGAAAGCACTTTTTCATAATGTACAAACCATTGTGGACTCACTCTATTTATCTTTTGGCAATGGTTTTCTGATATGAATATGTGTCTGTCTCTTGGTACATATTCTGCACAACAACAAATTATAGACTTGTTTAATCAAGTCACAAAGTTATCTTTTCTTGTTTAATCAATATGTGTCTGTATCCGATTCAATATGAACATGTTCCCCTATAAGGCTGTCTTATATATGCTAATTCATGTGAGATCTATAGAAGATAAGCAATAGAATATGGGCACATGAACAAAATTTATGTTAGTGTCGTATCTATGCATGACCTCAAAAGCGAAACACTTTATGGTGTCCTTCATCAGCTGTCGTATTCAGTTGTCCGACGAGAAAGATGTTATTTTGTAAGAGAAACGAAAGTTACATATAGAGTATTTTAAAGGTGTTTCTGTTGAAGTTCTTCAGTTCTATTTAGATGTGAAATGTAATATAAGGTCTTATGGTTACTGTGAACCTATACATTATACGTACATACAACATTAAGGGGGCAAATTCCCCCTCTGGCTCCTTGTGTTTCCGCTCCTAATTGTAGTTATGTGTGGATCCCCAAATATTGTTCGTGTGAGCTGATATGTGGAAGTCTTGGCTTGGTTTGCACTCTTAGCTCTTATGGGACCATTTGTGATTGATTTCTAGGTTTTTAGTGCGTTTCTTTTCAATCTCCTGTTGTTTTTGCTCTTTTATCTAAAAAGTGAGAGGAATCAAATCTTTGGTACTTGGATCACGCATAAACAGAGTGTTAAAGATAAGGGTTGTGAATTGATAATCTCTGATTGATTTTTGAATCGTAAAACATTTTTCGAATTAAGTATTTCGATCCTTAGAAGCCTCAAGTTACATGCAATCTTAATTAAAATAAGACAAGAACGCAATTTGATTATGGGGGATGATTCTCACACACATTTTTTTGATCCTCACATACCTATTTTAACCTTTTACTCTTCTAATAATACTCAATTGGTGTGTGAGGATCAAAAAAGTGTGTGTGAGAATCATCCCCCTTTGATTATATGCAAGAAGAGATCAAATTATAGTAATAGTGAGAATGTGAATTTTTTTTTTTTTTTTTTTATGAAAAGCAGACTACCAAAAATGAAATCAATATTCTATTAACTTGGCGATTGAAAATGAAAAGGTGCAACCCTTCATTTTGCCGAAAAAATCCGTTGATTAAAGGTCATACAGTTTGGCGGAAAAAACTGTTAGAATGCAACTTTTCAATATAAGGTATAGTGCCTTTTCGGTTGAGGTTTCGGGTCACTGCCCTGAGCCCCGCCAGGGGCGCTGCCCCTTGGACCCTCGCAAATGTAGTGACCCAAACTTTTCCATGATTATATATTATATGATATTAATATTTACATGAATAAATGTTTCCAACATGTTAAGCAATCAAACTCGTTAAGACTTGATTAATTTAAACGGATTTTGTGTTAACGTTTGATCACCCAGTTTGTCCGATGATTCACGAACATTATAACTTGTATATGACATGATACTATATATATATATATATATATATATATATATATATATATATATATATATATATATATATATATATATATATATATATATATATATATATATGTTTAACATGATGAAATGATAATTAAGTATCTCATTATGTATATTAACAATGAACTTTTTACATAAAACAAGACTACTAACTTAAGAAGTTCAAAACGATATCTATACATAACGATTATCGTTGTAATAACGTCTTAATACTTATATATCATATTAAGACATATTAGTACATCATGTTATCATGATAATGTAACAATTTAACATCTCATTAAATATAATAACAATGAGATTAATTACATTTAACGAAATCGTTAACTTAAAGGTTTCGAAACAACACTTACATGTAACGATTAACGATGACTTAACGACTCAGTTAAAATTTATATACATGTAGTATATTAAGATGTATCATTACACTTTTGAAAGACTTCATGGCACATATCAAAGTACTTCTATTTAACAAAAATGATTACATTTACATTTCCATTCGTTTTCATCAACAATTCTACTCGTATACGTACAGTAGATGTACTCGTATTGTACGCAGCTTTTAGACGTATTTACTATTGATCTATACCAATACAAATCTGCTCCTTAGCAGCCCTAAATGATTAAGAGACATGTGGAACCAAACATTTGGCAACTAGCATGAATTATTACACTAAAAATCAAATTACAACTTGCATATATGCTAGCCATGGTTCACGATTTCAACACACACACATACACTTTCATTTTACAACTTTCTTTCATCCATTTGATCTCTCTCTTATTCTCTCTTGATGTTCTAAGTGTTATTCATCATTTTCATCAATATCTACATCAATCTAGCTCATAAATCCAAACATAAAGTAACTTACAAAACAACTACTCAAGAACACTTGAAGAACATTTTCAAGTTTGCAAGTCTACTTTCAAGCTTTCAAATCCATTCTAAGTAATCATCTAAGATCAAGAAACCTTTTTTATTTACAGTAGGTTATCTTTCTAATTTAAGGTAATATTCATATTCAAACTTTGATTCGATTTCTATAACTATAACTATCTTAATTCAAATAGAAATCTTACTTGAACTTATTTTTGTATCATAATTCTACTTCAAGAACTTTCAAGCCATCCAAGATCCTTTGAAGCTCTAGATTATTTCTTGTCATTTCCAGTAGGTTTACATACTATACTTGAGGTAGTGATGATGTTCATAACATCATTCGATTCATATATATAAAACTATCTTATTCAAAGATTATAACTTATAATCACTAGAACATAGTTTAGTTAATTCTAAACTTGTTCGCAAACAAAATTAATCCTTCTAACTTAACTTTTAAATCAACTAAACACATGTTCTATATCTATATGATATGCTAACTTAATGATTTACAACCTGGAAACACGAAGAACACCGTAAAACCGGACATACGCCGTTGTAGTAAAACCGGGGGCTGTTTTGGGTTGGAAAAATAAAAACTATCTTAATCTTTGAATTTGAAGTTTGTTTTCTGGAAAAATGATATTTCATATGAACATGATACTATATTCAAAAATCATGGTTAAACTCAAAGTGGAAGTATGTTTTTCAAGATGGTCATCAAGATGTCGTTCTTTCGATGGAAATGACTACCTCTTTCAAAAATGACTTGTAACCTGTATTTCCGACTATAAACTTATACTTTTTATGTTTAGTTTCATAAATTTCAGTTCATTATGAAACCATAGCAACTTGATTCACTCAAAACGGATTTATAATGAAAAAATTATGGGTAAAACAAAATTGGTTAAAATTACTAATTTTAGCTAAGAAAATTTTATAACAAATCTATACTAACCATAACTTAACTAACTTATATTGTATTGTACATGTAATCTAACATATATTATGTAATCTCGATAGACCATAGACACGTATACAATATTTTGACATATCATATTGACGTCATCTATATATATTATTTGGAATAACCGTAAGTCACTCTATATGCGGTAATGCTCGAGTTAGCATATAAAGGGTCGAGGTTGATTCTAAAATAATATATATACCTTGAGTTGTGATCGAGTCTGAGACATGTATACAATGGGTCATGGATTGATTCGAGATAATATATTTATTTATGTACTACTAACTGTGGACTACTAATTGTGGACTACTAACGTTGGACTACTAACCTAACAACTTAAATCGTTAGCATGTAATAAAATATGATATGAATATATTTCTATCATACTTTGATATATGTATATATTTTTTATAGGTTCATGAATCGACCCGTGGCCAAGTCTTATTTTCGACGAAGTAAATATCTGTGAAAGTGAGTTATAGTCCCACTTTTACTAGCTAATATTTTGGGATGAGAATACATGCAGTTTTATAAATGTTTTACAAAATAGATACAAGTACTTGAAACTACATTCTATGATGGATTACGAATACCGAATATCACCCTTTTTAGCTTGGTAACCTAAGAATTTGGGAACTGGCCCCAAATTGACGCGAAACCTAAAGATAGATCTATGGGCACTAACGACCCCCCATCTTGAGAGTTTGGATGCTTTAGTACTTCGATTCTTGTACAGATGTGTTAATCCTATACGTATACAGATGTGTTAATCCTGTATCCTTGGGGATATTCTATATGCATTATGTTAATGTCGGTTACCAGGTATTCATCATATGAATGATTTTTATGGCTATTTATGAAGAATGAAATCTTGTGGTCTATTATTACAATTTACGATATAGGTTAAACCTATAACTCACCAACATTTTTGTTGACTTTTTAAGCATGTTTATTCTCAGGTGATTATAAAGAGCTTCCGCTGTTGCATGCTAATTAAAGACAAGAATTGGAGTCAGCATGCTTGTATGATAATGTTTAAAAACTGCATTCAGAAAATAAATTGTTGTATAATATTGTTGTAAACCGTTATGTAATGGTCGTGTGTAAACGTTATATCGTAGATTATCATTACTTGATAATCTACGTTATGTTTTTAAACCTTTATCGATAAAATAAAGGTTATGGCTTGTTTTTAAAAATCGAATGCAGTCTTTGAAAAACGTCTCATATAGAGGTCAAAACCTCGCAATGAAAAAAATTAATATGAAACGTTTATAATCGATATGAACGGGACATTTCAGTTGGTATCAGAGCTGGTTTAAGCTGTCTTGTCGGCTTAATCGTAGAGGGGGTTCTCACAGTGTTACGTGTGCCGAAGCATTGGCTCTTACTCCTCGCGGTCTGATTATGGTTGGCTTTGTCGAGAGGCAGGGTTGTAAAATCAGTGTCTGAGGTACGCTCAGTGGTCACCAGGTGGTTAGCTAGGAAGGCACTGAGTGGGATGCGTCCCCAACATTTCAGTTGGTCTCCGAGAGTTGGTCTTAGAGAACCAGAAATTTGCATTAGTGTGTCTTATCGAGTTTGTTAGGATACATTAGTGAGTCTGGACTTCGACCGTGTTTTTCTTTAAAAACGATTGCTTAACACGTTTGTTGGAAACTATATATTGTTAACATGTAAATAATATGTGATATATTAATCTCTTAACGTGCTTGCTATTGTGTGATAGATGTCTACCTCTAGTACAAATCTCATCGACTCACCCAATAATAATGAAGAGTCGAATGTATTTTGGGAAGATTCACAAATTCCGGAAGAAGAGGAACCGGAAGAAGAGGAACCGGAAGAAGAAGAGGATCCAGAGGAGGAAATATTAGGAACCACAGAAAAACAATTAAATAAAAGAAAATCCTCAACCAATGAACCAAAGTTAAAAATGGTCAATGCTGTTTCCGCCGAGGAAGAAAAATATTGGAAAGATTACCAATTTTCCGATGAAACGGATCCCGACGAGGATTCCGATGATGTTAGAGAAATTACCCCGACCCAATTTAAAATATCAAAAGAAAACAATAAGGGAAAAGCTAACAAAATAGAGAAACCCGAGTCCAAAACCGATGAACTTTATGTTAACATCAAATATCCCGATGGGATATATCGTAAACACCCGTATTTCTTAAACTTTAACTATAACCCGGGAATATCTAAGCCACCAGGTTTTTCTAAACCATTTGTGAAAGCGACGGCTCGTATTAGAGGAGCACCATGTATCCCTAGGAAATTAGCAAAATGAACCAAGTCCGAGGAGGAGGAAACAAGTAAGTCGGAATAAAGAATTGTAATCATGATGTGTAATATATGTACTTTAGTGTGCTTGTACTTTTATGCTGTATGTAAAAATTGCTTGTAATGTTTGTATTCTATCATCTTTTACAAGATCTAATTTTTCATCTCTTTTTTATAGTATAAAATACAAAATGGACGTTAAGGATAGACAACCGAATATTTTAGAAGACCTACCACGGGATATGATTGATGAAGTCTTGTCTAGAGTTGGTCAGGATTCCTCGGCTCAATTGTTTATGGCAAAATTAGTTTGTAAGACTTTTGAAAGACGTTCCAGGCATGTCTTGGTTTATAAAAGGCTTTCCTTCGATAGGTGGTGTATATCGCATTGGGGAAACCTTAAGTTACGACATATTTTCTATAAGGCTATTTGTGCGGGAAACCCTAATGCAATTTTCCGCCACGGGTTGAGGGCCTATTTTGACTCCGAATATCCCAATATAGGATTTCATTCATTAAAAATGGCTTCAAACATGCAACTTAAGGAAGCATGTTATGTTTAGGGGTTAGTGACGTTCGCCTCTCATCAAATTGAGAAAAAGAACATCGGTTTGCAACTTCTTAATGAAACATTCCAATAAGTGACAGATTCAGTAGTTAGGGTAAGAGATAATGTTTTTAACTTGTTACGGCGCTGTTGGATATTACGTAACCCCCGTCCTTTTGACGACGTTACAACGTGCTGCCTTGCCAACAGTCACAACGGTTATTCCCCACTTGATCAAGGATGGGAAATAGTACTAGTGAAACCCGAATGCATGACTTATTTCTGGTCTTATGAATTACGTGTCTTTATTGCCTTCACTGAACAGATTGAGTTTCACTAGAATTGTCCTAACAGCTGCCTGGTATTATGGTCATCGTGTGCCTTATTTCATGCTGTATGTAAAATAACGGTATTGTATGATTGTATGATATTGTATCGAAAGTTTAAGCGTGAAATGTTAATGAATTAAGTTTTTCATGATAGAATATTATTTCGATAGTAGTAGTTAATTTTTGCGCTAGCTATTAAGTATGAACTTTAACGGGTAGGTACTACCCGAACTAAAATTATAAAACGCTAATATGAAGAAAAGGCTTTTATAAATAAGTTCATATTATGCTACGAAATACTATTGACTACTCCTTATATTCTATATGATTAACTTAACTATTTTGGCTATTTTTGAAGGAAATGGCACCGACTACTCGACAGAACTTGAATATGAGTGAAGAAGATTTCCGTGCATTCCTTGCTGCAAATATAGCCGCAGTACAGGCTGCAATGCAAAACAACAACAATAACTCAGTGTCTAGCAGTGGAGTTAACTCCACAGGAAACCGTGTAGGATGCTCCTACAAGGCTTTCACTGCCTGTAAGCCTCTGGAATTCGACGGGACTGAAGGACCAGTCGGACTGAAACATTGGACCGAGAAGGTCGAATCTGTGTTTGCTATAAGCAAATGTGCTGAAGAAGACAAGGTAAAGTACGCCACGCATACCTTCACAGGTACTGCGTTAACCTGGTGGAACACCTATCTCGAACATGTGGGACAAGATGCTACTTACACACTACCGTGGTCAGCATTCAAACACTTGATGAATGAGCAGTACCATCCCAGAAATGAAGTCAATAAGCTCAAAATAGAGCTTAGAGAATTACGAGCGCAAGGATTCGATATTACCACATACGAACGACGATTCACAGAGTTGTGTTTATTGTGTCCAAGAGTGTACGAAGATGAAGAAGAGCAGATCGATGCGTTTGTAAAAGGGTTACCAGAGAGGATTCAGAAGGATGTGAGTTCAAGCTCGACCACCTCAATGCAAAAGGCAAGTCGAATGGCTCACAAACTCATAAACCAGATTGAAGGAAGAATTAAGGAACATGCGGCCGAGGAGGCCAAAATGAAACAAGTCAAGAGGAAGTGGGAAGAAAACAGTGACAAGAGTCACCAACACAACAACAGTAACTATCGCTTCAACAATCAACACAACAATAACAACTACAATCGCACCATTTTTCGCCACAATAAACGCAATAACAACCACCCCAACAACAACAAAAACAATAAGTACACCAACCGTCCTAACAACAATATCAACCGCAATAACAACCATCTTAACAACAACAACGACAATAACGACAACAAGAGGCACAAAACTCAGTGCCCAAAGTATGAGACATATCACCCAGATAGGTTTTGTAAGGAGTTATGCACCAAGTGCAACAGAACGGGTCATAGTACAGCAAAGTGTGACGTCTATAGACCTATGGCCAATAGAATTAACAGAGCAAATAATGCTATTATTTGTTTTGGATGTGGAAAACCCGGTCACTTCAAAAGTGATTACCTGAACCAGGGGAATACTAATGGACAAGGCCGTGGAAGAGTTTTCAATATTAATGCGGCAGAAGACAGGAAGACCCGGAGCTTATTACGGGTACGTTTCTTATTGATGAAAAACCTGCTTATGTTTTAGTTGATTCGGGTGCGGATAGAAGCTATATGAGTAGAAATTTTTGTGCTAAATTAAATTGTCCATTAACACCTTTGGATAATAAGTTTTTACTCGACTTAGTAAGCGGTAAATTTATTACGGCGGATAAAATATGTCAGAACCGAGAAATTAAATAGGTGGCGAAACGTTTAAGATTAATTTGATACCAGTAGAGTTAGGGAGTTTCGATGTGATAATTGGCATGGATTGGTTGAAAAAGGAGAGAGCAGAGGTTGTATGTTACAAAAACGCGATTCGCATTGTACGCGAAAAAGGAAAACCCTTAATGGTGTACGGAGAAAAGATAAACGCGAAGTTAAATCTTATTAGTAGTTTGAAGGCGCAAAAACTAATAAGAAAAGGTTGCTATGTCATTCTAGCACACATCGAGGAAGTCAAACCTGAAGAAAAGAATATCAGTGATGTTCCCGTCGCAAAAGAATTTCCCGATGTATTTCCGAAAGAATTACCGGGACTACCTCCACATCGATCCGTTGAATTTCAAATAGATCTTGTATCCGGAGCTGCACCGATAGCTCGTGCGCCATATAGACTCGCACCCAGCGAAATGAAAGAGTTACAAAGCCAATTACAAGAACTTTTGAAGCGTGGTTTCGTTCGACCAAGCACATCACCGTGGGGAGCTCCTGTTTTGTTTGTCAAAAAGAAGGATGGTACATTTAGGTTGTGTATCGACTACCGAGAGTTGAACAAACTTACCATCAAGAACCGTTATCCACTACCAAGAATCGATGACTTATTTGATCAACTTCAAGGCTCGTCGGTTTATTCGAAGATCGATTTACGTTCTGGGTATCATCAAATGCGGGTGAAAGAGGATGATATCCCAAAGACTGCTTTTAGAACACGTTATGGTCATTATGAGTTTATGGTCATGCCGTTTGGTTTAACTAACGCACCAACCATGTTCATGGACCACATGAACCGAGTGTATGGACCATATCTTGACAAGTTTGTCATTGTCTTCATCGATGACATACTTATTTACTCTAAAAATGATCAAGAGCACGAAGAACATTTGAGAGAAGTGCTAGAATTGTTAAGAAAAGAAAAACTGTACTCCAAGTTTTTAAAGTGTGCATTTTAGTTGAAAGAAGTTCAATTTCTCGGTCACATAGTGAGCAAAGAAGGTATTCAGGTTGATCCGGTAAAGATTGAAACCGTTGAGAAATGGGAAACCCCAAAAACTCCGACGCAGATACGCCAATTTTTAGGATTGGCTGGTTACTACAGAAGATTCATCCAAGATTTTTCCAAAATAGCAAAACGCTTGACTGCATTAACGCATAAAGGGAAGAAATTTGAATGGAAGGATGAGCAAGAGAAAGCGTTTCAGTTGTTAAAGAAAAAGTTAACTACAGCACCTATATTGTCATTGCCTGAAGGGAATGATGATTTTGTAATTTATTGTGACGCTTCAAAGCAAGGCCTCGGTTGTGTTTTAATGCAACGAAAGAAGGTAATTGCTTATGCATTCAAACAATTGAAGATTCATGAGCAGAATTATACGACTCATGATTTGGAATTGGGCGCTATTGTTTTTGTATTAAAAATATGGAGGCACTATCTATATGGGGTCAAATATACTATATTTACCAACCACAAAAGTCTCCAACATATATTTGATCAAAAACAACTGAACATAGTGGATTGAGCTGTTAAATGATTACGATTTTGAGATTCGTTACCACCCGGGGAAGGCAAATGTGGTAGCCGATGCCTTAAGTAGAAAGGACATAGAATCTATTCGAGTAAAAGCTATGAATATAATCAATCATACTAACCTTACTACTTGAATAAAAGAGGCGCAACAAGGAGTTTTGAAAGAAGGAAATTTGAAGAAGGAAATACCCAAAGGATCCGAGAAACATCTTAATATTCGGGAAGACGGAACCCGGTATATGGCTGAAAGAATTTGGGTACCAAAGTTTGGAGATGTGAGGGAGATGGTACTTAGGGATGCACATAAAACCAGATATTCAATACATCCTGGACCTGGAAAAAGATGTACCAAGATCTCAAGAAACACTTCTAGTGGCCGAGTATGAAAGCCGATATTGCTACATATGTAGAAGAATGTTTGACTTGTTCTAAAGTCAAAGCTAAAAATCAGAAACTATCAGGTCTACTTCAACAACCTGAAATCTCAGAATGGAAATGGGAAAACATTACCATGGATTTTATTACAAAATTGCCAAAGACTGCAAGTGGTTATGATACAATTTGGGTAATAGTCGATCGTCTCACTAAATCAGCACACTTTCTACCAATGAGAGAAGATGATAAAATGGAGAATTTGGTACGACTATACTTGAAAGAAGTAGTCTCCAGACATGGGTTACCAGTCACTATTATCTCTGATAGGGATGGCAGATTTGTTTCAAGGTTTTGGCAGACGTTACAACAAGCATTGGGGACTCGTCTAGATATGAGTACTACCTATCATCCACAAACCGATGGGCAGAGTGAAAGGACTATACAGATACTTGAAGACATACTACGAGCATGTGTTATTGATTTTGAAAATAGTTGGGATCGACATCTACCGTTAGCATAATTTTCCTATAACAACAGTTACCATTCGAGTATTGAGATGGCGCCGTTTGAAGCACTTTATGGTAGAAAGTGCATGTCTCTGATTTTTTGGAATGAAATGGGAGACAGACAAATTACGGGTCCGAAGATAATCCAAGAAACTACCGAGAAAATAATTCAAATTCAACAACGATTAAAAACCGTCCAGAGTCGACAAAAGAGCTACGCAGACAGTAAAAGAAAAGATATAGAATTTAAAATTGGCGACATGGTCATTCTTAAAGTATCACCTTGGAAAGACGTTGTTCGTTTTGGAAAACGGGGAAAACTAAACCCGAGATACATTGGGCCATTCAAGATTATTGATCGTGTCGGACCGGTAGCTTATCAACTTGAATTACCGCAACAATTAGCCAGCGTACATAATACCTTTCACGTCTCGAATCTGAAGAAATGCTTAGCTAAATAAGATCTCACGATTCCTTTAGACGAGATTCAGATCAACGAAAAACTACAATTCGTTGAAGAACCAGTCGAAATAATGGATCGTGAGGTTAAAGGACTTAAGCAAAACAAGATACCAATCGTTAAGGTTCGATGGAATGCTAGTAGGGGACACGAGTTCACCTGGGGGTGTGAAGATCAGATAAAGAAGAAATACCCACACTTATTTCTAGAATATACGCCAACATCTCCTACTGCCTGAAATTTCGGGACGAAATTTATTTAACGGGTAGGTACTGTAGTGACCCGAACTTTTCCATGATTATATATTATATGAGATTAATATTTACATGAATAAATTTTTCCAACATGTTAAGCAATCAAACTTGTTAAGACTTGATTAATTGAAACGGATTTTGTGTTAATGTTTGACCACCCAGTTTGTCCGATGATTCATGAACGTTATAACTTGTATATGACATGATACTATATATATGAACATATATATATGTTTAACATGATGAAATGATAATTAAGTATCTCATTATGTATATTAACAATGAACTTTTTACATAAAACAAGACTACTAACTTAAGAAATTCAAAACGATATCTATACGTAACGATTATCATTGTAATAACGTCTTAATACTTATATATCATATTAAGACATATTAGTACATCATGTTATCATGATAATGTAAAAATATAACATCTCATTAAATATAATAACAATGGGATTAATTAAATTTAACGAAATCGTTAACTTAAAGGTTTCGAAACAACACTTACATGTAACGATTAACGATGACTTAACGACTCAGTTAAAATGTATATACATGTAGTATATTAAGATATATCATTACACTTTTGAAAGACTTCATGGCACATATCAAAGTACTTCTATTTAACAAAAATTATTACATTTACATTTCCATTCGTTTTCATCAACAATTCTACTCGTATACGTACAGTAGATGTACTCGTATTGTACGCAGCTTTTAGACGTATTTACTATTGATCTATACCAATAAAAATCCGCTCCTTAGCAGCCCTAAATGATTAAGAGACATGTGGAACCAAACATTTGGCAACTATCATGAATTATTACACTAAAAATCAAATTACAACTTGCATATATGCTAGCCATGGTTCACGATTTCAACACACACACATACACTTTCATTTTACAACTTTCTTTCATCCATTTGATCTCTCTCTCTTATTCTCTCTTGATGTTCTAAGTGTTCTTCATCATTTTCATCAACATCTACATCAATCTAGCTCATAAATCCAAACATAAAGCAACTTCCAAAACAACTACTCAAGAACACTTCAAGAACACTTTCAAGTTTGCAAGTCTACTTTCAAGCTTTCAAATCCATTCCAAGTAATCATCTAAGATCAAGAAACCTTTGTAATTTATAGTAGGTTATCTTTATAATTCAAGGTAATATTCATATTCAAACTTTGATTCTATTTCTATAACTATAACTATCTTAATTCAAGTAGAAATCTTACTTGAACTTATTTTTGTGTCATGATTCTACTTCAAGAACTTTCAAGCCATCCAAGATCCTTTGAAGCTCTAGATCATTTCTTGTCATTTCCAGTAGGTTTACCTACTATACTTGAGGTAGTGATGATGTTCATAACATCATTCGATTCATATATATATAACTATCTTATTCAAAGATTATAACTTGTAATCACTAGAACATAGTTTAGTTAATTCTAAACTTGTTCGCAAACAAAATTAATTCTTCTAACTTAACTTTTAAAATTAACTAAACACATGTTCTATATCTATATGATATGCTAACTTAATGATTTACAACCTGGAAACACGAAGAACAACGTAAAACCGGACATACGCCGTTGTAGTAAAACCAGGGGCTATTTTGGGTTGGAAAAATAAAAACAATCTTAATCTTTGAATTTGAAGTTTTTTTTTCTGGAAAAATGATATTTCATATGAACATGATACTATATCCAAAAATCATGGTTAAACTCAAAGTGGAAGTATGTTTTTCAAAATGGTAATCAAGATCTCGATCTTTCGACGGAAATGACTACCTCTTTCAAAAATGACTTGTAACCTGTATTTCCAACTATAAACTTATACTTTTTCTGTTTAGTTTCATAAATTTCAGTTCATTATGAAACCATAGCAACTTGATTCACTCAAAACGGATTTATAACGAAAAAATTATGGGTAAAACCAAATTGGTTAAAATTACTAGTTTTAGCTACGAAAATTTTATAACAAATACCATAACTTAACTAACTTATATTGTATTGTACATGTAATCTAACATATATTATGTAATCTCGATAGACCATAGACACGTATACAATGTTTTGACATATCATATTGACGTCATCTATATATATTATTTGGAATAACCGTAAGTCACTCTATATGAGGTAATGCTCGAGTTAGCATATAAAGGGTCGAGGTTGATTCTAAAATAATATACCTTGAGTTTTGATCGAGTCTGAGACATGTATACAATGGGTCGTGGATTGATTCGAGATAATATATTTATTTATATACTACTAACTGTGGACTACTAATTGTGGACTACTAACGTTGGACTGCTAACCTAACAACTTAAATCGTTGACACGTAATAAAATATGATATGAATATATTTCTATCATACATTGATATATGTATATATTTGTTATAGGTTCGTGAATCGAACCGTGGCCAAGTCTTATTTCCGACGAAGTAAAAATTTGTGAAAGTGAGTTATAGTCCCACTTTTACTAGCTAATATTTTGGGATGAGAATACATGCAGTTTTATAAATGTTTTGCAAAATAGACACAAGTACTTGAAACTACATTCTATGATGGATTACGAATACCGAATATCACCCTTTTTAGCTTGGTAACCTAAGAATTTGGGAACTGGCCCCAAATTAACGCGAATCCTAAAGATAGATCTATGGGCACTAACGACCCCCATCCTGAGAGTTTGGATGCTTTAGTACTTCAATTCTTGTACATATGTGTTAATCCTGTACGTATACAGATGTGTTAATCCTGTATCCTTGGGGATATTCTATATGCATTATGTTAATGTCGGTTACCAGGTGTTCATCATATGAATGATTTTTATGGCTATTTATGAAGAATGAAATCTTGTGGTCTATTATTACAATTTACGATATAGGTTAAACTTATAACTCACCAACATTTTTGTTGACGTTTTAAGCATGTTTATTCTCAGGTGATTATTAAGAGCTTCCGTTGTTGCATGCTAATTAAAGACAAGAATTGGAGTCAGCATGTTTGTATGATAATGTTTAAAAACTGCATTCAAAAAATAAATTGTTGTATAATATTGTTGTAAACTGTTATGTAATGGTCGTGTGTAAACGTTATATTGTAGATTATCATTACTTGATAATCTACGTTATGTTTTTAAACCTTTATCGATAAAATAAAGGTTATGGCTTGTTTTTAAAAATCGAATGCAGTCTTTGAAAAACGTCTCATGTAGAAGTTAAAACCTCTCAACGAAACCAATTAATATGAAACTTTTATAATCGATATGAACGGGACATTTCAGCAAATGGGCGCAACCCCTTGACCCCCCGCTATTTTGGTGATAGTATCTAGTCAACTCTTATGGGTGTGCGCTCCACACTCTTCAAACTCGTTGTTAAGTATAACTAAATAACGCTTGTTTTACAAGTAAATTTCACTTACCTAAAATGATTGTTAGATGACACTAAAATCACCAACACAGAGGCGGTGGCAGAGCTTGAAGAGTTTTTTTTATGAGCATCAAGATCAATCAAGATAAAATTATCTAATACTCTCTCATTTCCATATAACTGTGCACTATTAACCTTTGAAAGTCTTATTCTTTCTCAATTTTAGACTGCAAATTTCTTTATTTCTGTTATATAATATTTAATGAAAGTTATGTTAACGAAAAAACCATTTATAACCCAATTCATTCATATAATTTTCATCTAATAACATAAATAATTGTTTGAAGAAGTTCGTGTTGACGATCGCAAGGAATACTCTTTGGATCCTGGCGTAAAAAATTTGAGAAAGGCTTCTTCCAACCTCGAGGATCGTGGTATTAATGCTCCCTATTTGAAAATTTTGGTTGGTGACGGATCCTCTAATGTTTTGACTTACAAGATCGTTAATCGATCCGGGAAAAGAATTGACCGTGAGACGATCAATAGTAAAATGAAGAAGGTGATTCCTTAGCGTGGTGGTTGCTTTGTCTTGGTGGTTGTTTGCTTTAGAGTTTTTGTACTTCGTAGGGTGTGTTTTGGTTTGTTGTATGTTTTTGTTTGTTGCTCGGAATGGTTAGGTTGTAGATAGCATTTAGGGTCAAATTTCTAGTTTCGAGTCTTTTCGTTGTATTGTTCGATTTTTTTCATCTTTCGATGAATTAACCTTTGTTTATAGTATTCGTTATTTTAAAGAAAAAAAATCACGCAAATGGGGTAATGTTGAGTTGTTGACTTCTTGTGTTCACAGTTAAAAACAATAACGCATATGTTATTAGAGCTATCTTATCCGTCACAGTATTTTACTAAAAGGTTATTGTTTTCTTTGGGAAGGTAGGTGTTGGAGCACGGATCTTCGGATCGATGTTCTAGCGAATCGTTGACTTTCGGGTATCGATTTAGTCGAACCGATAAATGAATGACGGATTAGTTCGATGCCTAGAGTCGTTTATTCAACTTCGTGGGTTTTTTGGGATGCTCTAGGGTTAAGAGGAAATGTCAAGAACACTAATGAGGCGATCAACCTACAAATGAAGCCTTGAACTCTATTTATACTCGATGGGCTTATGTCGTTCATCTGGCTCGTCCAACTCTAATCTAGGGACTTATATGCACCAACAATAGGCGTAATTCTAATTTGTGGAATTGGGCCATGATTACTATATGAAATGCCTCTATAGCATAGGAACACTTTCAATCAACGAGGCATAAATGCCTTAACGATTTGATACTTCCATCTTATTACATTGGCTTCCACGAAGGTTAATTGTAAAGAGTCGTATTGTCATTATCGAATATGAGTAATTTGAAACGATTCTGAAGCATAAAATTATGTTTAGGATAATAAAATATCCATATACATAGATCCCATATATATTCTAGTCTAAGCACGCAAATAATTTTATATGGACTAGGAACCCATCGTTAATGTTCCCTTTAATTAAGAATATAGTAGCGATTCATCAAGCAAGGGCATATTCTTTGTTATTAGCAGTCTAAAATGTTCTTAAATTAGGCCGTGATGAAGTCACTGAACCATGCATACCACTTGGTAATTCATCATAGCAATTAGCAAGTATATGCCCATTTTTGCATCTATTATCTACTCGAATAAGTAAGTTTCACATGGTTTAGATTCTTCAAAGGGCATTTAAAAGCACTATACGTGTATTATGATAACCTGTTGGTTATGTATTTTCAAATATCCTCACAAAAGGTCACTGGCGATAAAAACATCACTATGAATAATAGGGTTGGCCAGGAAAAAAATTGTCATAAAAGTAATGAAATAACCCAATTAATTAGTCCGTGTAAATCTGAATAAAAATATTCACCTTTTCCTGGTAGCTTGAATCGGGAATAACTTACCCGTTTATGTAGCATAATATAAAAAGGGATTAAACGGATAATGAACATGGATGAACTTAAGGAATCAATACCGGTTGTCTCTAGCTCCCTTTGTGATTATTTGATTCTCAATCTTCGCATAATCCATAATTATATCTGTTTTTCGTGTCATTACTCGTTTGGTGAAGTTCAACGTACCGACTAGACCATTGTTAGCATCCGTATCAATATTATTTGAGAATCACATTCCTCCAATATAGAAGGGAAGGATAGTGAAATAGACTTGTTGCATTGTTATTTTGAAACCCCAACTTTATGAGCAGAAAAATCCAATTTTTAACCATAATAATGATAATGAACTAGAGACTATAAACATAAATTATACCCGACTTACCGGTAATGAGAAGCCCCTCCAACCAAAACCCAAAGCCTTCCATTTCCGTCAAATGACCAACCTTCTCATTCATGGAAGGATTCCTTATTCGATGATAAATGTCAATCGAGGGCACCCTCATTTCCTGAGAGAGAATCAGAACCGGTTAGCCTTCGTTTGCCCCATTGGCGAAATGGTGAAAGGGGAATCGAAGGCCGGGGAAAGTTTATTGGCAACAGGGAACCCTTTATCACCCAGTCATTGTCAGATGTGTGAAGGATATCAAAACAAAAGGAGAAGACCGGATGCAGGTGGAGGCGCGCCGCGGCCTTGATTAGCGCGCCGCGGCCTATAGCATAAACGAGAGACAAATTCAAGAAAACCTTCTGTTTCGATTTTGTGCGTGGAGGCGCGACGCGGCCCCATATGGGCACGCCGCGGGTCGTCTGACAGGAAGGAAATTTCCAGAATTTTGTTTACTTGCTCCTTAAGTTATTGTATGTCTATAAATACATCTTATTGTAACCCTTAACCCTATGTACAAAAAATATCAATAAAATCACTCTAGTTGGCCGTGGACTAAAGCAATCACACCGATTGCATATAACCACGTAATTCTTGTGTCATTTTCTTTACTTTTCATTATTATCGTTCGTTAGTTGTTTGTGGGATCACCAAATCTGAATTGGTGATTGTTGTTTGGGTCCATAAATTCCCAACAACTGGTATCTAGAGCACAAGGTTCGATTAAAGGGCACGATGGCGGATGAAGGAAAGTTTAGAATTGATCGGTTCGATGGGAAGGATTTCGGGATTTGAAAGATGCAAATAGAGGATTATTTGTATCAGAAAAAACTGCACTTACCTTTAAAGGAGGAGAAACCTGATGATGTTAAACAAGAAGATTGGGATATACTAGATCACCAAGCTTTGGGGGCGGTTAGGATGTCTCTTTCCAAAAACGTTGCTTACAACATTATTAACGAGAAGACTACGTTTGGGTGCATTAAAGCACTTACAAACATGTATGAGAAACCTAATGCTGCCAATAAGGTTTTTCTCATGCGTCAATTGTTCAACCAAAAGATGAAGGAGGGTGCTAGTGCTACGGATCATATCACTGATTTTAAAAATATCATCTCAAGACTTGCTTCGGTGGAGATTGTACTTGATGATGAACTTCAGGCACTGATCTTGCTTTCATCTTTGCCTGAAAGTTGATCGAAAACCGTTACGTCGGTTAGTAGTTCTACGGGAACTTCTAACCTCAAGTTTGAGGGGATTCGGGATTTGATTCTTGGAGAAGATACTCGTAGGAGGAATTCTTGGGAATCGTCAGGGTCGCTCTTAAACACTGACAACAGGGGCAGGAAGAACGATAAGGGTACGAAGAAGGGTAAGAAATTCAAGAAGAGGTACAACTCTAGGGACCGAGAACCGGCGATTTGTTGGAATTGCAATCAACAGGGTCACTTTAGCACTCAATGTAAGAATCCCAAAGCGGATAACGCTAGGGAGAACTTTACTTCCGGAGATACGGATGATGCTTTAGTGTGTTGTGTTGAAAATTCGGTTGAAGCTTGGATCATGGATTCGGGTGCATCATTCCACGCTAATCCTAGTAAGGAGATGATGAAGAATTTTAAACTGTATCGGGGGAAAGTAAGATTGGCGGATGAAAAATGCTTAGACATAAGAGGCATTGGAGACGTGATATTAAAGACATTCCAAGGATCCGATTGGACGTTGAAAGATGTGAGATACATTCCGGATTTGAAGCGGAAGCTTATCTCAGTTGGTCAATTGAATGAAGAAGGCAATCACACTACCTTTGGTGATCGCAAGTGGCAAGTTAAAAGGGATGGTCGTATCGTGGCATCGGGACATAAAAGGGGAACTTTATACATGGTCAAGGTATTCGATGATGATGAGGTTAATGTAACGAGTAATGTAGGGGCCGATTCTACTCTATGGCATCGTCGTTTAGGGCATATGAGTGAGAAGGGGATGAAGTTGCTAGTTTCAAATAGGAAGATTCCAGATTTAAAGAAGGTGAATATCGATTTTTGTGAACAATGTACCTTGGGGAAGCAAAAGAAAGTGTCCTTTGGGAAATCGGAAATTGCGCCAAAGAAGGAGAAGCTTGAACTTGTTCATTCCGATGTTTATGGACCTACAATGGTCGAGTCACATGGTGGTTCTCGCTACTATGTCACCTTCATTGATGACTCCACAAGGAAGGTATGGATTCATTTTCTTAAAGTTAAATCTGATGTATTTGCTACCTTTAAAGTGTGGAGAGCTGTTGTTGAAAATGAGACTATAACTTGAAAGTTAAGTGCTTGAAATCTGACAATGGAGGAGAATACAGCAGCAAAGAGTTCAAAGACTATTGTGTGGAACATGGTATTCGTATGTTGAAAGCAGTTCCGAAAACACCACAGCACAATGGGGTTGTTGAACGCATGAACCGGACGCTCAATGAGCGGGCTAGGAGTATGCGGTTACATGCGGGTCTACCAAAGATGTTTTGGGCAGATGCCGTGAACACGGCTGCTTATTTGATTAATAGGGGACCCTCGACACCGTTAGATTTTAGAATTCCTGAAGAAGAATGGACCGGTAAAAAGGTGAGTTTGGCTCACTTAAGGGTTTTCGGATGTAATGTTTATGTGAAGACCAAAGACATTGACAAAGACAAGCTTGATGCAAAAACAAGAAGATGTACTTTTATCGGGTATGGTTTGGATGACATGGGTTATAGCTGTTGGGACAATGAGGCAAGAAAGGTGATTCGTAGTCAAGATGTTATCTTTGATGAAAACTCGTTGTATGGCACTAAGGTAACGCTTAATTCCAATAATGATCCGGGTATGTTTGATGATTTTGTTGATGTGAATACAGTTTCTAGTGGGAGTTCGAAAACTATTGAATTGCCGATTAACGGTGAGGATCAAAACGATGGGGATGATTCGGAGAGTGGTAAAAGCTCCGAAAGTAGTGGGAGCTCTAATGTTGGAAAAAGTGGCGATGTAACTTAATCACCACAACCCGTTACACCACCATTGAGACGCTCAAGTAGAATGCCCAAACCTAATGTTAGGTTATCCCCATCGGCAAACTATTTACTCTATATCGAAAATGGTGAACCCGAGAGTAATTTTGAAGCAAGACATTCTAAAGAATCCATACAGTGGGAGCTTGCTATGAAAAAGAGATGGGGTCACTAATAAAGAACAAGACATGGTCACTAGTAAAATTACCTCCAAATAAAAATGCGTTGCACAATAAATGGGCCTTTCGGGTTAAAGATGAGTTAGACGGGAAAAAGCGGTACAAGGCTCGGTTGGTAGTTAAAGGATTTCAACAAAGGGAGGGGGGTCGATTTTAAAGAGATTTTCTCGCCGCTTGTGAAGATGACTACTATTCGGTTGGTGTTGAGTATTGTTGCTGCTGATGACTTACATCTAGAACAGTTAGATGTTAAGACCGTGTTTTTACATGGGTATCTTAATGAGGAAATTTACATGATGCAACCTATGGGCTTCGAGGTTGTTGGTAAAGAGAAGTGAGTTTGCAAATTAAAGAAAAGTCTGTATGGGTTAAAACACGCACCTCAGCAATGGTACTTGAAGTTCGATGACTTTATGACTAGGAAAGGCTTCATGAGAAGCGATTTGGATCATTGTTGTTACTTGAATAAATTCAAGTCTTCCTATGTTATATTGTTACTATATGTTGATGATATGTTGATTGCAGGATCGGACATGTCGGAAATCAATAAGTTGAAGAGACACTTATCTCTTGAGTTCAAAATGAAAGATTTGGGTGCTGCTGAACACATACTCGGGATGAGTATTACAAGTAATCGAGTTGAAGGTACTTTAACTTTGTCTCAAACCAAGTATATTGAGAAAGTGTTAGAGCGGTTCAACATGGAAGATTCAAAGGCACGATCCTTGCCTTTAGGCAGTACTTTGAAGTTATCGAAGAGTCAATCACCTACAACATATAAACAGAAAGAGGCAATGGCTCAAGTCCCTTATGCATCTGCGGTTGGAAGTATTATGTATGCTATGATATGTACAGGATCCGACATAGCTCATGCAGTGGGAGTTGTGAGTCGGTTTATGTCGAATCCAGGTGTTGAGCATTGGGAAGGAATAAAGTGGCTTTTAGGCTACTTAAGAGGTACCTCTAAAATGGGGTTACAATTCACTAAAGGTGAATCCATTTTAAGGGGGTATGTTGATGCTGATTTGGGTGGATGTGATGATTTGGGGAAAAGCACTACATGTTATGTTTTCACAGTTGGGAAGACTGCAGTTAGTTGGTTGTCTAGACTCCAAAGATGTGTTGCATTATCAACAACGGAGGCAAAATATATGGCTGCCACCGAAGCAAGCAAAGAACTAGTTTGGTTGAAGAATTTTATGATGGAGTTGGGGCGAGTTCAACAAAATTGGATCTTTTACTGTGATAATCAAAGTGCTATCCATTTAGGGAAGAACCCGGTGTTTCATGGTCGTATGAAACACATTAAGCTAAGGTATCATAAAATTCGCGAACTCATTGAAGATGGTACTTTAGTTGTTATGAAAATTCCAGGTACTGAGAATCCCGCTGGTATGTGTACTAAGGTGGTTACGATCGGGAAGTTGAAGTTTTGCATAACTTCAACTGGTCTTCTTGCTAACTGAAAATAGAAGATGTCGACTAGAGTGATAAAGGGTTATTGATGTTAGATTTCGACAAGTAGTGTTGAAGACCTTGTATCGAAAGTCTGCTCTTCCTGCGATGTTGAGATTGTGTGTCCCATGTTTGATTGGAGGAATAAAGAAGGTGGTTCGACGTTCTTGGTTGAAATGGTTGGAGTTGGGTTATTGTTTTGACTATCTTCAAGTGGGATATTGTCAGATGTGTGAAGAATATCAAAACAAAAGGAGAAGACCGGATGCAGATGGAGGCGCGCTGCGGCCTTGATTGGCGCGCCTCAGCCTATAGCATAAACGAGAGACAAATTCAAGAAAACCTTCTGTTTCGATTTTGTGCATGGAGGCGCGACGCGGCCCCATATGCGCGCCGCGGGTCGTCTGACGGGAAGGAATTTCCAGAATTTTGTTTACTTGCTCCTTAAGTTGTCGTATGCCTATAAATACATCTTATTGTAACCCTAAACCCTATGTACGAAAAATATCAATAAAATCACTCTAGTTGGCCGTGGACTAAAGAAATCACACTGATTGCATATAACCACGTAATTCTTGTGGCGTTTTCTTTACTTTTCATTATTATCATTCGTTTGTTGTGTGTGGGATCGCCAAATCTTAATTGGTGATTGTTGTTTGGGTCCATAAATTCTCAATAGTCCTACCTACTCTATGTATTTGAGGGGGGCTGGAACCGAAAAAGACCAGGTTCCACGCATATGAGACAGGCAGAAGGTATGGGACGACCAGTTCACCATGGAAAGCGAATTCGATTATATAGTCGTCTTATTTGATCGATAAATGCGCAATGGAAAGGGATGCTAGTCAACTCGGAGAATTTGTGGGCCCCAATAAAAAGATCAAGAGTGATTCCCCACCTATCCTATCAGTTGAACGATCGAGTATAGATTATCTATGCTCATCAGCCAGGGCCGGCTGACCCAAGAGTCTAACCGCCTGCATTGATGGACTAAAGTAGGAATGATAATAACCTAGTCTCCTGAAATTGTCCGGCACCTTCGCGCGCATATGTATATTTTGTCGTCCTCGTGGATTCGAATCTAAGGTTAGACATTTTTAAATATCCGTGAAAAATTCGTGTAATGTTGTGAATTTACCTTAAAAACATAAAATATGATGTTGATTATACAACGTAAAGAGATTGAGACATGTGTTAAACATGGTTCGCTGAAAGTAGATTCCCCGTCTATTTTTCAAAGGTACAATTGATAGGAGACGATATTTGACATCGCCTTCACTTGAATCAAACCTAAGAGTCTGCTGCAATTTTACCTTTCTGCGTGTGCTTTTGGTTTTTCTAGTAGTAATCGAATGAACCAAGTAACTTGATATGTGAGATGCCCTTTGTCACTATTTATACTATATAATCAACTTCTTTAAAAAATAATCTTACGTTTCAAATATTTTACATTTAGAGTCGATATTTAATTCTCCGTATTTTTAACATGTCTTAGTTCATTGTGCTCTCCTCCGATAGTACGCAATTCACACACACATACACACACACACACACACACACACACACACACATATATATATATATATATATATATATATATATATATATATATATATATATATATAAAGTGAATACCAGCCTTTGGTTACTGTTAACTATAAAAAGTTTAAAACATTGAAAATTCAACTTTTAACTTGTTTTTTATAGAATAGTGTATTGGTTCTATATCCAACTTGAATTTATTGACTCGCCTTCTAGTTCTCCTTGTAAGTGCATATTTGATGTTCCAGTTTGCATTGTTCTTCCGTCGTGTATATCCAGGTAGAAAGGATTTTCGGTTCCCATGTGCGTGTATCATGCTATTCTGACTACCTGTATTGGCTAATTCTAGAGATACGACGTTTATTTGTCCGAGAATATATGAGGTTGTTCTTATGCTATTTGTTTAGATCGGTGCTTGGTTTCCATAACTGGCGTTGTTAGAGTTCATGTTGAGTATCTGAAGTTTATCAAACGGTTTCTGGTTGCAAGTCGTGAAAGTTAAGATAGGTGACATGAGAATGCAAAGAAATTAGCTAAAGACTCCTCGCGTACGCGAAGTGAACCTCGCGAGTCGTGAGAACAACCTCATCTGGCGCGAAAATAGATCAAGGTTACGAAATTCTAATTTTGTACATCTCGCAGATCACGATACTTGGCACACATACAGCGAGGTCGTGGCGGCAGAGATTTTGTGCTTAATTTGGGAACGATTTGTTTTATCCCAATATAACATAACTCTAACCTCATGTGATTATGTGCACAATAAAATATATGGAAAAATATCTTGTTTACGTCTATGGACTAAACTCTTCTCCATGTTTGGAGTTGTCATTTAACCACGTTAAATCTTTGTCTCGTTTACGTTTATGTTTATCGTATATGCTTTATTTATTCATTTGTTGTCATGGATTTGTGATTGGTTCAATGCCTTTTTGGGCTCACAAAATCCTAACAAGTGGTATTAGAGCTTTAGGGTTTGAAGATCGAGCACAATGGCGGATTGAGAGCATGGTTATCGATTGATTGATGATTAGGTTATCATCGAGTGAACAAACGAAGAATCGAGGGTTTTGTGTTGCAACATCTATCCAGACCATGTGACTTAGTTGAGCGTGGTTAACTTAGCGGGTATGGTATATGTATCTGTGGAGTTGATCACACTAGGATTGTCGCTCAGAAGAGTTTTTATTGTCGAAATACTTCCTTCCCCATAGTGTAGCGGTGTAGAAGTGTTGTATGACCCAGATAGTCTATTCGTCGTATAAAAAGGAGTCATAGTTAGCTAATAGAGAGTTGTTGTGGGTGTTCAATCATGGTTGACAATTGAGCTTGATGTTATGTTGGAAATCGATGTTTGGTTGATCAATATTCAAGTAGGAGATTGTTGAGCATGTGAAGATTATCAAATGGTTGTGGGTCGCAAATCAGGCGCCAATCGTGGGAGTTAAGTTAGGTGGCGCAAGGAAGCAAACAAATTGGCTAAAAACTTCTCGCGTGTGGGGAAGCGAATCTTGCAAATCGCGAGTTCAACATCATGGGGAAGCCTAATTGGATTAAGTTTGCGAAATTCTAGTTTTGTACTTCTCGCAGATTGTGACACTTGCCTCCCTGACTGCGAGGCCGTGGCGGTGGAGATTTTGTGTTTAATTAGGAAACAATTTATTTAATCCCCATATAATGTAACACTAACATCCTGTAATTATGTGCACAAAAAATATAGTGAAAAATCTCTGGTTTGACTAACCCTTTATCCATTTTGGAGTTGACATATAACCACGTTAAATTTTTTTGTCGTTTATGCTTATGTTAACGTTTATCCTTTATTTATTCGTTTGTTTAGTGGGTTTGTGATTTGTTCTTGTTTATGCAAACAAAATCCTAACAAGTTGTAACAACTGTCCCACATCGGTTGGAGAGGGGAACGAAGCATGCCTTATAGGGGCGTGTAGACCTTTCCTAGCATGACTTTTGGGGACTACAAGCACAACAAATCTCATGAGAACTCAACAGTTAAGTGTGCTCGGGTGAGGGCATTACCGGGATGGATGACCTCCTAGAAAAGTGCTCGTTTTATGTGTAGTCTCCAAGAAAAAGTCGTAAGCCAAAGGGCAGAGCGGACAATATCATGCTACGGGGTAACGAGGTAGCTGGACTGTTGCACTCAGGAATCCCCTATGCTCGGCTATTTTAGGTGGTATCAGAGCCAGGCCCCGGACCAAACGTGCACAATGAGGACGATGTGTCCCATTAGGGGGAGGATTGTAACATCCGTCCCACATCGGTTGGAGAAGGGAACGAAACATGCCTTATAAGGGTGTGGAGCCCTTTCCTAGCATGACGCGTTTTGGGACTACAAGTGCAGCAGATCTCATGAGAACTCTATAATTAAGCATGCTCGGGCGAGGGTACTCCCGGGATGGGTGACCTCCTGGGAAAATGCTCGTCGTGTGTGTAGTCACCAAGAAAAAGTCGTGCGCCTGCAGGAAGAGCGTACGATATCATGCTACGGGGTAACAAGATAGCTGGAATGTTGCACCAAGGAATCCCCTGGGCTCGGCTATTTCACAAGTGATATCAGAGCTTCAAGGTTTGTAGATAGGAATCCCCTGGGCTCGACTATTTCACAAGTGATATCAGAGCTTCAAGGTTTGTAGATCGAGCACAATGGCGGATTGAGAGTATGGTTATCGAAAGGTTGATGATTAGGTTATCATCGGGTGAACGGACGACGAATCTAGGATTTTGTTTTGCAACATTTATCGAGATCAAGTGAGTTATTTGATCGTGGTGAAAGATTATACTTGAATAAGTTGAAGAATTGCAGGAAATAAGGCTTGGAACAACTGCTTCACCAAGTTCTTGAACAAAAATTATAATGATACTCTAATTTCTATTGCTTAAAAGATTAAAATAAATGACAAAATGCCAAGTATTGCTAAAGTGACAATAATAGCCTAAAATTACAGAGAAAGTGGACTAATAGTGATACTAGGTGATGCCTAAATATGGCCGAATTCGGCCTCAATATATAGACTCAAATTGCCTCAGCCGACGGCTTATGGTTTGGACGACAGCTAGACTGGCTAGACAATGGCTAAATGTTGCAGTTTTAGTCTCTTAATTACTCCCTTAACTGGTGGCTTAGCCAACGACTTGGGCTTTGGTTACGAAAATATGCATTAAATTCTAGTGCTTAGCCGCCAACTGAATAGGTTGAGCTGCCGGCTTGAGGTGAGAATTGAGGAAAGTATTTAATATGGTCAAACGCTCCCGCCATTTCTTCTTTAGCCAGTGGATGAACTTCAAAATTGTGCGGGCTTTCATTTGTAGATTTGGACGACAGCTAACTTTAATTGCTAGCCAGCAGTTGGAAGATTTTGGCTAGCTGCTTCGTCTTTTAAGAATTCTTCATTTCTTGATCTTTGTTTTTACCTGTTTATTACCTATTTTTCTTACCGAAAATATTAGTAGAACTGTATACAAGAATACACATAAAAAACACATATAATGTTACCTTTGTGGGAGAAATTGAGAATATATTGCCCTAAAAGTGTTGTGAAACTATGTTTAATTTGGGTAGTATCATTCATGTGTAGAATTCGAATGTTCACCCTAGTTATTGCATCTTTTAAGACGAATAGCAGCTTGAAGAACTTTTGTAGGACCTGGAATATTATATGACATTGCATCTTGTTGCTTTTCAATTACTTTCGTTAATGGAAGTGATTGAGGTGAGGTTATGGTTTGAGATTGCATGGATTAAAGAGGTGATAGTCCTCCTCTGATGTCTCCAAGCCGGCTATAATATAATCAATAAGCGAAGCAGCCAATAGCCAATAGCAGTCTATTCTCGCCGATCGCTTGATCCGTAGATTGGTCTGACTCGTAATTCACTTGTAATCCCGTGTTCGATAGCCCGACCGTCTATGATTTTAGTGGCAATGATGATCCTGAATTAGCTCGGGTAGTCTCTATTTCTGGTGTTTTAGTCCATATCTGCTTTTGCGCCATGACAATCTCACTTGAATTATGGGGTGGTTTATTGGGCCTCTGCCGGTATGTGTGGATTTCGGGATCCCGAGGGAAAGGGAATGAGTAAGAAATCACCTTTGTTTCACAGTTTCTCTCCCTTCCGGTCACCTCAGCTTCTAAATCCAATCTTAAAAGTTCAGTTATCGAGAGGATTGCAAGGGGTTGAAAAAAGTTCCAAGTCGTCTACATCCTTAAGAAATGTATAATCATCATCCTTTTTTTTTGTTTGGAAATTTGAGTTGACTACAACTTTAGGGTAAACATTTAGTTATATAATATAATAATGGATAATAAATTGTTATCCAGAAAATCTGTAAAGTAAGATAAGAAATTTATAAAGTAGGATTCCTTATCCGTACGGTACATGGATAAGAGAAGTTATCCTTAAAAAAATAAATGTAGGCTGGTTACATTCGCAAATCGCAAAATGAAGTTTACGATTCACGATTTGATTGCAAAACATAAAAAAGTTGAACACATGTTCGATACGTAAACCACACATGGAGACGCTCACTTTTTAGAATGTTGCTTACAAAGTATTTCATTTTTTCGACCTTGCTAATAATGGTGAAATCTATCATGTACCTAGGGCACATATGATGAAGTAATGTAATAGAAATTGCAGTGATTATATAATGGAATGTTCCAAATAAAGGCATGTTGCCAAAAACTTATATAACAAAATTATTATTTTATAAAATCTTATCCAATCTAACACAAACAACACATATACAACACTCAAAATTGCCAATTAGCTAATAGCAAATCGCAGAATGGTCAATTTTTCGATTTGCTTCTTGCCTACAAGCGATATGTTGCGATTTGCGCCTTGCCTACAAGCGATACGCAAATACGATTCGCAAACCCACACAAATCACAAAAATCATTTGCAATTTGCGAGTTTTTTCCTCTCAATCTTTTTTTTGGGTAAAAAATTATATGTCGATTTAAAAAAAAGGCATTTTGGTGAATTTTCCTTACATTAATCAATCAAATTTGTTATTTTTTTTCCCTCTCTTACTTGAGATAGCTAAAAGTGGACTCCAAGTATTTTTCAGTAAATATATATGGTCCATGTACTTATAGATAATTACTGGATCATTTAAAATAACCCAATTGAGCAATTTAGCCCAATAAGCAAAGAATATTATATCATCACTCAAAATCACTTGTTTTTGTTGTTTTTGTTGAAACAAGTTTAAGATTGAGCAGGTTAAGATTTTGTGTCTTATTAGTCAACCATGGCCATTAATTCCAAAGCTTATTCTCTGTTTTCTCTTCCTTCATTACTTGCAACTTCTAAACCCCACAATAAACCCACAATTCTTTCGTGCCCTAATTTCCTTAAACCCAACTTAACCCTAAAATCCCCCAGGCATGTCTTCCAATTTCGATCTTATTTCTTTCGATTTTTCATCTAATTGATTAGGAAGATGATTCGTATAGATTTGATTACTTAATTACATCTCGATTGATTTGCAGATTGGGCATTTCTTATACAAAAAGAAATACTACAAATCATGTGGTGATTTCATGTATGGTTGAAGATACTTCGCAATTGTATCATGAACCTGAAGAATCATTTGAGCCTATAAATTCAACTCCTGTAAGTATATCTTTTTTTTTATTGCTGTGAATATTATGTTTTCCGTTGAAATTAAGTTTGTATTTTGTTTGTTAGTTTAGTAAAACTATTAATTTTAGGGTAAAATCGTGTATTTTTTATAATTGGTGTTGGTATGATGTATTTCAAAATTAAAGTAGTGAACTTGATGAATTGTGGTGTTAGATTTGATTAGGGTTTTTTGTGTTAAGAATCAAACAAAGTTTGTGTATTTTTTTACTTTAGTACAGGTTTTAGTTTGTGGGTCATTTTTATTATTGTGGTAGGATTAAGAGGGAAGTAACTATTCGGGGGAAGCAAAAACTTTTTTTTTTTTTTTCGTTTTTTGAAAAAACTTTGTTCACGAACATTATAGATGAGATGAAAATATGAACATTTAGTAGAGACACTTTGTGATAAATGTTTTTATTTTGGCGGGAAAACGCTCGAAGAAGTAATATATAACAATTATCGTGTTTATCGAGCGTATGTTGAGGTTTTAGCTATTGGGGTTTAGATATTAGGGTTTAGATATTAGGGTTTATAGGGTTTAGATATTAGGGTTTAGAAATTTAGGGTTTAGGGTTTAGATTTAGGGTTTAGATTTAGGATTTAGATTGAGTTTTTAACACGAACGGTTTAGGGTTTAGGGTTTAGGGTTTGGTTTTTGGGTTTATGGAATAAACCCAAAACACCAAACCCTAAACCCTAAACCCTAAACTCTAAATCGGGCTAAATTTTACTTCACAAAACATGGAAAAAAAACGTTCATATTCTTCACGAACAATATTATCTTGAATGTTATTTTTGTCGATCGTTTTCCCGCCTAAATAATAACATTCATCACGAAGTGTCTCTTCTAAATATTCATATTTTCGTGTGATCTTGATGCCGGAAAAAAAAAATTTCAAAAAAAAAAAAAATTTTGCTTCCCCCCGCTTCCCCCGATTGGTTACTTCCCCATTGATCCTGCCCCTTTTATTATATATTATATAATCAACCGAATGTGGAGTAATTATGTAGAACTTTATTCAACTTCACTTCACATGTTATGTGGGATGGAAGAATATTATCAAGATAATGAAAAGCTTACGTTTATAAACTGTGATTGAAGATTCGAACGAATAAGGATACTAAATATTATGTGATTATTTGTCGAGTTGTTTGTTTTGATCCATGAAGTTAGACTTACATGATAACAATAGTTGTTTCAAATTAGATGCAAATGCAAGGTTAACAAGCTCCACATTTGGATGTCAATCAATAAAACATTTGTAATTTATTTTTAGATTAGTACCTCAAATTTCTTAAAGTTAATAAACATCTATTATGTTTATTTTGTTATTTGTATCTCTGAGTTTTAGCCCTTCAACCACTTGCCTTTTTTCGTTTTGTTTTGTCTTTCGGCTTTTCCTTTGTATCTGTTTCGGATTCTTTCATTCATTCATTGATGAAAGTTTCCCTCTTTTATATAAGTCCGTTTTTCGCCAAAAAAAAAAAAAAAAAAAAACACAGGGGTGGTGGCCTAGTGGTAAATTCTTGGTATCTAAGGGTGAAAATACTTAGAGGTACCAAGTTCGAATCCTATGAGCAGTTGGGGCTACCCGCAAAGTGGGTGGCCGCCTTAGGATTAGTTGGTCCGCAAAGTGGGTCGGATACCCAGGTAAATCCAAACAAAATTAGCTTTATTAATTGCAAAAATGATGAATGAAGTGTCATATACATGTTTGGCTAAATCTTTTTATTTATTTGAACTTGCAAACTTGCAGGGAGCAACTATTGACCTTAAACTTCCAAGAAGAAGTTTGTTAGCCCATTATACGTGCAATGTTTGTGGTGTAAGATCACAAAAGCTCATAAACAGATTAGCATATGAAAGAGGAACAGTTTTTGTGCAGGTACTTACTTTCGTTACCCTTGGAACGTTACTAGATTTTTCTTGAACAAACTATAGTATTGAATTATCTTGTTAGCGAATTTTCACCTGACCGATGAATATTTGTTCTCAGTGTACAGGGTGTTTGCAGTATCACAAACTTGTTGATAATCTAAACCTTGTGGTAGAGTACAACTTTAAGGAGGAAATCGAAACGAGCCCCAATACAGATCAACTTTAATGCACCGTGCTACTTAATTTTGTATATTTGTTATGAATTATGGAGTATGATTGACAGTTTAGATCTATAAGAAATTTTAAGTGATGACGTTTTGAAATTGGTATGAGATACAAAAGGATGTGTTGTGTATATACAGATGTTTATTCCAACCAATTCGGTAATATTCAAGCCGCGTTGGTTGGCTTGGTTGGGATCGTGGTGATGAACCGAGTGTCAAGAAGGACGTTGGGCCGAGAGGTGAGTAATTCTGATTCGACATTGGTCATGGCAGATAATGTAACCAGTGAGTTTGTTCCTGTCTTTGGCTCTTTTTTAAATGGGGTTCAAGATGTGCCTAACTTTTTTTTGAACAACTCGAACTTTTATCAATCAAACCCCCCCTAGCAAGGAGCTAGGGAAAGGTTAAAACATTACAAAGGTATCACTTGCCAAGTGTTCCAATTTACATCGGTGTTACCTCCACTACTATATGAAGAGAAAGAAGTAAAACAAATTGAATCAAAAAGAGAACTCTTCTTAACCGTCGGAAAAATCACATTGTTTCTATACCGCAGATTGTGCCAAAACGCCGCTGCAGCAATCGTGAACATATGGTCCTTCTCTTCAGCTCCGACCCTCCAGTTTTCGAGCCATTCGATCCATTGAGACCAAGAAGCGAAAATCAGTAACAATATACCCGTCCAGATTCTGATCTTTTGCCATATATCCAACGCTAGTTGACATTCAAACATTACATGGTTTAATGATTCAATTCCAACGTTACAAGAAACGCACCCGATTTGATGGATCTCAATGCATCTCCGGGTTAGGTTCAACCAAGTAGGTAAACGATCAAGTGCCAATCTCCATAAGTGAATGTTTATTTTCCGGGGAACACCTTTGAACCATCTCGTACTCAGTTCATTTGAAGGCAGCTGAACGTCATCTATATATCTTCTCGTGTTGGATATATGGCTAACTTGCTCGAACATGATCCCATCTCTTCCTTTCCGTTTGGTGATAGCATTGATAGTTTGGATTCTTTGTTTTGCTTGCGTCTACGAAGGAGAAGCTTCATAAGCTCAATTCATCTTCGGCTAGTAAAGATTCGGGTTCAAGAAGGTTTGATAGTATTTCGGGAAAGTTTATGGGTTCGGATGTGGATATTGCTTTGAGAAATGAAGATAATGGTTTTGAGTTGGGCGATTCATCGAGTGCTTCTTTGGATTTATTCCTCAAATCGGTGCTTAGCCCCTCCCGAGTCCCCGGTGATTGGTAAACTTGTTGGGCCTTCCTCTTTCACCCCCCTTATTCTTACTCTTTTTTGTATCGTTTGGATAAATCTGTGAGATTGGACAAGGTTGATAGTAAGGTTGTTAAACCGGGTTCGAGGGGAAAAAGATTGTTTAGTCGATATCTCTGTGTTGGTTTATGCATTTCGTGGCTTGATTAAAAAGATTGATGGTAAGGTTGTTTAAAAAGATTGTTTAGTCAATATCTAAAGTCAAATTTTAACCGTTTTTGTCCGTTTTTTAAAGAATGTAAAGGGTTTTATTCACTATAAACGTGGGAGGAAATGGAGAAATGAGATGAAGAAAAGCCAATGAAGACCTGATATAATGACATTCATGCAATTTAAGCTTCATACTCTATTTCTCAATTCGAAATTGAAATGCAAAGCATAAGTTTGCTCTTCATCATTTGGACTTTGCGAAACAATGCCGGCACCTGCACCCTCTGTGCAGGATGCACCATCAGTAAATAATTTCCAAACTTCATTTGTTTGCGGTTTAAGCTGAGTTCTTTCATATGTGATTTCTAATTACCCAACCATTTCTTCCAAGTAATCCGCAAGGACTTGGCCTTTTACCACAGTTCTTGGTATATAGCTAATTTCGTGCACTTCTAACTCCACTGCCCATTTTGCTAATCCTCCAGAAATTTCTGGTTTGTTTAACACCTGTTTGCGCAATCCTAGAATTATTCATTCGCATGACTTTGTATCTATATTCTTATGAACTGCACAGCTGATACTTTTACCTGTCTGATTGGTATATTGGTCAGAACATGTATTAGGATGCGCTTGAAAATATCTACGCAACCTTCTTGTGGTGAGTACTAAAGCATACACAAACTTTTCCATGAGCGCGTAGTTTAGCTCACTACCTGACAATGCTTTGCTCACAAAGTACACCGGAACTAAATCCAACTAAATTTTACTAATAGTGCATAAATTTTCTTTATTACATTTGACGGGCCATTTTTGATCATCTCGCACATTGCGATATAAAGCTTAGGACTGACCCTGACATCAATACAATCAAATCAAACATATGAACAAACAATTACAACATCAACTCCATCAATGTGCACCTATTAAGCAATCAAAACAAATAAAACACATCAATATAAATCGTCATTTCCTAAAACCTCCAAAATGAACTTCCTAACATCGACAACGTTCGAGAACAAGCGAGAAACCATAGATTATCGAGATAATTTTAGGTTTTAACTAAATATCTTAGTAAAAAGATATTAATTAGTCATACTTATTAGTTTATAACGAACTCAAACTTCTTATCTCAAGATGAAGTATGACGAATTGTTACATATATGTAAAATTGTGACAAAAAGAGATAGATAACATAACTTCTATGATTGCATTGGGATTGCAATATTAAACCAGGATTTCAAATTGGCCACTACTTTAAAAAAATTTTCGTCTCATATCTATTATTAATTATTAATTTTAAGGGTGTTTTACGTTAATTATAGATAAGATTAAATAACTAAAGCTCTTTTATATCCTTAATCCTTAATATTTGTATATAAGACAAAAAAAAAATAAGTTAAAAGGGGTCTAATTGAAAAATTAAAAATAAATAATGTAATAATGATATTTCTTAAAATAAGGTGTGTGATATTTTCAAACTCAAACTTTTAATGGATCAACAATTATTTCACATTATCTTCCAACAATACCATCAAATAAATTTTAATATAAAATTTATGTAATAAATCATTTAAAGATATTTTAGGTATTTTAATTGAATCTATTAATTAGAAAAGTGGAGGTATCATCACCTTTAAAGTATTGGTTTAAAGTATATGTTAAAATGTTAAAATTATAAAGTAAATAAAATATTATAATATTGATATATTTTAAACTGTGTATGAAGGGAGCCAATGCAATCAATGAATTAAAGAATAAGTTAATGGTTCTTTTCTTAATAGAAAACGACAAACACATTGTATTTTAGAAATAAAAAAGTGCTATCAAGAAATTCCTTTTTCGTTTTTGGAAAAGGACGCCAAAACAAAATTAAGTTTGTTTATATGATATTGGTTATATATTAATGTTAGGGCGGTTGCTAAGGATGTCAAGGTCATTTGATTCGGTGAATATTCAGCTGATTTATTCGTTTTGTGATGTATATGAATAGGTCTGTAAATGAGCTGAGCTACTCATGAACTACTCTAATTAGGCTTGCAAAAAGTTCGGTTCGAGCCGAGCCTAAACGAGCTCGAGTTCGAGCTTAAGTTAGGGATCGTTTAATAAACGAGCTCGAGCCCGAGCCTCAGATGTCGAGCTCGTTTGAGCTCGCGAGCCTAAACGAGCTCTAATATTATACATATAATTTTTGTATTTTATTATTTATATATAAAGAGTTGTAATCACTTGCATCCATTAATTTGTTTAAAATCTAAGGGACCAATGAGAGCGCGACATGTGGCGCGAAATTCACATGTGATCGGAAAAAAATTAAAAAAAAAAAAATTTACGAAAAAAAAATTTCGCAATTTTTTTTTTTTTTTAATTTTTTTTTTTGCGAAATTTTTTTTACAATCACATGTGATTCTGCATGTTAATCACATGTGATTATGCATGTCAAATCCAATCACATGTGATTATGCATGTCAAATCTAATCACATGTGATTGTACAATTCAATCTTACGTGATTGTGCAGGTAAATCACATGTGATTGTACAAAATAATTTGATAAAAAAAAATTTCGAAAAAAAAATTTTTTAAATAATTTTTTTAAAAAAAAAAAAAATTTTGAATTTTTTTCAATCACATGTGATTTCGCCCCACATGTTACGCTCTCATTGATCCATTTGATTTCAACTTAATTTATGAATTCAAATGAATATTCCTATATATATAAAACTAGATTTTTGAGCCCGTGCGTTGCACGAGTGTGTAAATGTAACAACCCAACCCAATAACCATCCGAAACAGTAAACAATTTTATTTTTTTTATTTTTTTTACAAAGGGGTGCGCGGCGCGCAACACCCCTTGTGCGCGGCGCGCACAGGCTTCATCAGCTTCTGTCCGGTTTTGCAGTTTTTCAAATAAAGATCTCCCACTTCCCGACATATTTAGACGAAACGCTTTTCACAACATGTTCTAATATGTAAAACTAACACGTTAATAAAACAAGTTTTACGAACCGGGCCCACATATGGTCGAAATATGAGTTTCATACAACATGTAAGTTTCGACCACACTAGTTTAAATTCCAAACGACACTTCGAGCATGGTGTTTGGGGTTAAACTACCCATAACTTGGTCGAACTTTCAAAAGTTAAACTTCCAAAAAGCGTCTCCTATCAAAGACAAGCGGGATCACTAATCTAAACGAACGTCTTTACCCTTGTCCACACCGGAGCCTATAAAAAGGTAAACAACGAGAGGGTAAGCAAAACGCTTAGTGAATGCAATAATTATACATATACATATATAACTTACTTACTTGCAATCACCTACGACATTTCCGCATACATACTAGCAATATAATTAGCATACCATCATAACGTATAACGCTAAATCTCCAATACACAAGCTAGTATAACAATAGCATAAAGCACAAGCAATATATTATGCTACACCACAAAACACAATATTGATGTTCACAACATCCATTAGTATTCAATCCCCAAGGCTAGCCCTGCGAATGGTATCGTCAACATTGAACTTAATCCCCATTCGTCCTAATAAATGTGGTATCGTCAACATCGAACTTAAACCCACATATGAGGTATCGTCAACATCGAACTTAAACCCTCATCAAACTAACATCACTACAATAGTGGTATGCTTCGTCAACATCGAACTTTAAATCCATACATGAGGTATCGTCAACATCGAACTTAAACCCTCATCTAAACAATCAAACAATATACTCTAGGATATGATATCGTCAACATCGAACTTTAACCCAAACCCCACAAGCAAATAAATCATATACATACATATATAATTATTCCACTCACCTTAACGATTCGATGACGGTTTTAACTTCCGAAAGCTTCAAAGCAAAGTACCTAATACAATAAGTACTCAATCAACACACAAACTAGTTGGACTAAACACCAACAATTCACTCATATGCATTTAATGACTTAAATGCATTAAATGCCCCATTTACACCAAAAATCGTCCATTTAAGGTCAAGACCATCATAAATCACTAAAAGCTAGTGATTAAGGTCCAACAACACTAACTAATACACAATTAAGGTATTTCATACCCATCTTTCTCAACTAGGTCAATTATTACTCATTTGACCATGTTAAAGTCACACACCCATTTCGGGTCATCCACTAACCTAATTAACACCCATTTGCTTAATAACTAGGTGTGCTAGTAATTAACTAACCAATTATGACTCATAAGTCCATTTATCATACCAAAACCCTAGGTTAGTCATCTTTGAGTCATCATGACCCAATCTTACCCAAGAACACCCAAAATCACCAAATATGGGTTTTATGTTCATCACTAACCCAAACCCTAACCCTTAAACAAATTAAAATAAGGAAATCAAAGTTAGGGCTTACCACCACAATCACAACGTAGCTAGTGATTAGATGAACAACTTTAACACACGCGCTTTGGCCCGAAATCAACTTCTTCCTCTTTGATTTGAGCTTTCTCACTCAAGAACTCTCCCCTCTCTCTAGAATTCAAGTGGAATGGATTAAGGTAGGTGATAATGGAGTTGTGACACTCCACTAACTGATCTTGTAGCCTTTAACTCGTCTCCAAGTGAATTTACCAAAAAGCCCTTTTAAAATATCTAATTAAAAGAAACAGAATCTGCCAGCTGGAGAAGTGCGCCACGCGCACACTTAACAGTGCGCGGCGCGCACCTATGGTCTGAACAGGTTCTGGTCTCTGTTTATTTTCCCACTGTTTTCCACACTTTAAGCACCCTATTTACACTCTGTACAATAATTATTCGGGTCATACAACTCTCCCCCACTTGAATCGGAGCGCGTTCTCGCGATCCAAGCCGCATGACAAGCGGGAAGATAAACTAACACAAACTCTTCGGGCTCCCAAGTAAACTCGGAACCTTTACTACGACGCCATTGAACTTTAAAAGTTCTCACCTCTTTATTTCTCAACCTTTTGACCTTCTCATTGAGTATAGCAATCGGCTCCTCAATATACTCTAACTTATTGTTTAGCTCAATCTCGTCTAAAGGCACCCATGAAGAATCATCCGCAAGACACTTACGGAGATGGGAGACATGAAATGTATTATGGATCCCCGCAAGCTCTTCGGGTAATTCCAAACGATACGCAACTTCACCAACACGAGCAAAAATTTTAAATGGCCCAATAAACCGAGGAGCTAACTTTCCCCGTTTTCGAAACCGAATAACACCTTTCCATGGCGAAACTTTAAGCATCATCATGTCACCTTCTTGGAACTCAATTTGTCGTCTACGCTTATCGGCATAAGATTTTTGTCTATCTTGAGCCTTTTTCAAATGAGTCCGAATCATATCAATCTTGCTATTCGTCTCTAAAACCAAATCGGTGCTCTCGATTTCTCTTTGTCCTACTTCACCCCAACAAATCGGAGTTCGAAACCTACGCCCATAAAGCATCTCGTAAGGTGGCATCCCGATACTAGTATGATAACTATTATTGTATGAGAATTTCACCAACGGTAAGTGCTCATCCCAACTACCATCGAAATCAATAATACACGCCCGTAACATATCCTCCAATGTTTGATTCGTACGTTCAGTTTGACCGTCCATTTGAGGATGGTACGCCGTGCTCAATTTCAATTGTGTACCCATATCTTCATGAAATTTTTTCCAAAACCGAGATGTGAAACGAGTATCTCGATCCGAAATAATAGATATAGGAACCCCGTGTCTCGATATCACCTCCTTGATAAACAACATAGACAAAGTCTCCGACGATATCGCTTCCCGAATGGGAAGAAACAAGGCACTTTTCGTTAATCGATCAACTATCACCCAAATCGAATCAAATTGGGTCCTCGCCGTCTTTGGTAACTTTGTAATGAAATCCATGGTAATGTGCTCCCATTTCCATGTCGGGATTTCTAACGGTTGTAACATACCATACGGCTTTTGGTATTCGGCTTTAACTTGCAAACACATGACGCATTGTTCAACATACTTAGCAACATCACGTTTCATGCCCGGCAACCAATACTCCTTCCTTAAATCAAGATACATTTTCGTCGCGCCCGGATGAATAGAATACTTTGACTTATGTGCTTCATCAAGTAGCACTCGTCGATAATCCCCCATCTTAGGCACCCACACTCTTCCTTGAAAAGATAACAAACCATGCGGACCTAAGGTAATAAACTCTGTTTGGCCCACGATTCGTTCCTCATGTTTGTTGTTAACAAATGCTTCAATTTGTATCTCACCAAGCTTTACAAGAAAATCGTTAGTAATAATCATGCGTAACGATCCTACTCGTATCGCCGGATGTTGACTCTTCCGACTTAACGCATCCGCAACCATGTTCGCCTTACCCGGATGATAAAGTATTTCACAATCATAATCTTTTACCGCATCTATCCACCTATGTTGATGACAATTAAAATCTCGTTGATCAAAAAGGTGTTTTAAGCTATTGTGATCCGAATATATCGTACACTTGACACCGTACAAATAATTGCGCTAAATTTTCAACGCATGAACAACCGCCGCCAACTCAAGATCATGAGTCGGATATCTCGTTTCGTGTTCCTTTAATTGTCGAGAGGCGTACGCGATGACTTTACCTCTTTGCATTTGAACACACCGAGCCCATTTAAAGACGCATCACAATAAACCGTCATGTCTTCTACCCCTTCTGGCAATACTAACACTGGAGCTTGACACAACTTCTCTTTTAACAATTGGAAAGCAATCTCTTGCTCATTTTCCCAATTAAATCTCGCGTTCTTTCTCTTCAATTTCGTCAATGGAGAAGCGATCTTAGAAAAGTCTTGGATAAACCGACGATAATAACCGGCCAATCGGAGAAAACTTCGAATTTTAGTAGGCGTAGTCGGTCGTCCCCAACTCTTCACCGTTCCCTGGATCTACTTGAATACCATCCTTGTTCACAATATGGCCAAGGAATTGAACTTCCCTTAGCCAAAATTCACATTTGGAGAATTTTGCATATAACTTCTCCTTCCGCAACATCTTCAACACACCACGCAAATGATGTTCATGTTCCTTCATACTCTTCGAATAGACAAGTATGTCGTCAATGAACACAATAACCGACTTGTCCAACATAGGTCGGCACACTCGGTTCATAAGGTCCATGAATGCCGCCGGTGCATTCGTAAGACTGAAAGGCATAACTACAAACTCAAAATGCCCATAACGCGTTCGAAAGGCCGTTTTCTCAATATCTTCCTCACGGACCCGCATTTGGTGATAGCCGGACCGTAAGTCAATTTTAGAAAAATAAGTCGCGCCTTGGAGTTGATCAAACAAATCGTCAATCCGAGGCAATGGATAGCGATTCTTTATCGTCACTTTATTCAACTCCCGATAATCGATGCACATCCGCATACTACCATCTTTCTTCTTCACGAATAAAACCGGAGTGCCCCATGGCGAAGCACTCGGTCAAATAAAACCCTTTTCAAGCAACTCTTGGGTTTGATTTAACAACTCTTGCATTTCCGTTGGTGCTAAACGATAAGGAGTTTTAGCAATGGGAGTAGCCCCCGGAACCAACTCAATGCGAAATTCAACTTGTCTTTTCGCCGGAACACCCGGTAATTCATCCGGAAAAATGACTTCGAATTCATTAACTACCAGAATTTCACGAATGGATGGTGGCTCTTCACGAGTATCAACCACATGGGCAAGAAAAGTCATGCCACTGCTAACAAGAAAACGCCGTGCCCGTGCATAAGTGCATAATGGCACAAGTCTTCTCCATCTCTCGCCGTGAATAATTAACTCTCCCCCACTTGGGGTATTCACACGAATAGATTTTTCATGGCATCCAATATCGGATCTATGACGATCGAGCCAATCCATACCAACGACAATATCGAATTCACCCAAGGTCATCGGGATAAGATCAATTTTAAATGTTTCGGTACCAAACACAATATCACAATCATTACAAACATCAACCCCTAGCACCGTCTTACCATCCGCTATTTCAACTTCTACTGGATGACTTAACTTAGCTAGCAGTTTATCAAGCTTAGACACAAATCTTGGAGAAACAAACGATAAATTAGCACCGGTATCAAATAATATCCTTGCTGAATTAGAGTTAACCATGAAAGTACCTCGGACAACTTCGTTGGATTGCTTGGCCTCATCATTCGTCATCAAATAATTGCGACCCCTAGCCGTGCATGCCGCTTTCTCCAACCGTTTAACATGATCGGTGTTTAAATTGGGACACTCCGACTTTCGATGTCCTTCTTTATTGAAATTAAAACAAGTGAGTTTGTTTGTCGAAGAAGGCTTCGTACAATCTCGAGCCAAATGACCTCTTACCCCACAATTGTAGCAAGTAGGGATAAAGTTCCCAAAACCTCCCTTCTTCACACTATTTACACTTTCGGAACCCTTCTTGCTTTTCTTGTTGAAAAAGTTCGAATGGCTCGAACCTTCAAATTTTCTCTTTGAGAAAGAGAAGTCGCTTCTTTTTGGAACCTCCGTCTCGAAACCCCGAGCCAATTCAAATAACTCGTCAAAAGACTTAGCCATTCCCCGGCTAATCTTACCCTTCAACTCATCGTTCATAGTATGGTAGAAATCTTGCATCAACTTGTGATCATCACCAACATACTCCAGACATAAACGAGTCTTTGCCAAGAAGGTAGACTTGAGAGTAACCAAGTCCATTGAAACTTGTTGCAAATTGTGCAACTCATCTCGAATTCTATCAAGGTCGGAAGGAGTTCGGTATTCTTTGAAAAATTCCTTTTAAACTCTTCCCACGTCAAGCTCATGCATTGCTCTTCCCCATATAATTGGATTTTATCGTCCCACCACAACTTGGACTCTTCAAGCAACATACTAGAACCGTACCTCGTTTTCTTCTCGGGAGGACATTCCGCGGTACGGAAAGCCCCCTCGATGTCGGAGATCCAACATGTACTTTTCAACGGATCCCTTACCCCATTAAACATAGGGGGGTTGAGAATCCTTGAAATTTTTGTAATGGAAGTCCCGCCTTCCATGTCCCCTATTACCATCACCCCCTTTGCCACGAGGATGGATGTTTCTAGCATCGAGTGCCTCTTCGATTGCGGCGCTTATTCGTTCGTTGATTAAATCGATCACTTTCCCATCAACCGAGTCTTGGAAGACCTTTCAGACGTCCTGAAGAAATTCCGCTTTTTGATTTTTAAAGATGGCCTCAACTTTGGCCGTAAACTCGGCGTCGTCGCTCGTACCTCCATCATTGTTTTCGGGTCCGTTTCTCGTCTTCATACTATAAAACGGAAATAGGTTAAACAATGAAACGAAAGGAAACAACATAATATTCATATACACCTCACCACCCCATCTTGCTTAACAATCGTCGTACATCGTTTGTTTGACACGATTTGAACCCGTAACAATGGTAGCTAATCATTGTTACGCGAGCACGTCGCATTAACTCGCTAGTACAACGTCTATCTCGCTTGATGATTGCAAAACACAACACAAAACAATTAGCGCATAGTTAGTTCACCTAAACCTAGGCACTAACCAATCCCCGGTCCGACCCGTCTCCTACAAGTCCCGCATAACGCGCATACACAATAAAGTCTAAGTCTAGGCACCTATCTCAAGTCGCCTAAATCCCTTAGACCATGCTCTGATACCACTTGTAACAACCCAACCCAATATCCATCCGAAACAGTAAACCATTTTTTTTTTTACAAAGGGGTGCGCGGCGCGCAACACCCCTTATGCGCGGCGCGCACAGGCTTCATCAGCTTCTGTCCGGTTTTGCAGTTTTTCAAATAAAAATCTCCCACTTCCCGACATATTTAGACGAAACGCTTTTCACAACATGTTCTAATATGTAAAAATAACACGTTTCAATAATAAAACAAGTTTTACGAACCGGGCCCACATATGGCCAAAATACGAGTTTCATACAAAATGTAAGTTTCGACCACACTAGTTTAAATTCCAAATGACACTTCGAGCATGATGTTTGGGGTTAAACTACCTATAACTTGTTTGAACTTCCAAAAGCTAAACTTCCAAAAAGCGTCTCCTATCAAAGAAAAGCGGGATCACTAATCCAAACGAACGCCCTTACCCTTGTCCACACCGGAGCCTATAAAAAGGTAAACAATGAGAGGGTAAGCAAAACGCTTAGTGAATGCAATAATTATACATATACATATATAACTTACTTACTTGCAATCACCTACAACATTTCCGCATACATACTAGCAATATCATTAGCATACCATCATAACGTATAATGCTAAATCTCCAATACACAAGCTAGTATAACAATAGCATAAAGCACAAGCAATATATTATGCTACACCACAAAACACAATATTGATGTTCACAACATCCATTAGTATTCAATCCCCAAGGCTAGCCCTACGAATGGTATCGTCAACATCGAACTTAATCCCCATTCGTCCTAATAAATGTGGTATCGTCAACATCGAACTTAAACCCACATATGAGGTATCATCAACATCGAACTTAAACCCTCATCAAACAAACATCACTACAATAGTGGTATGGCTTCGTCAACATCGAACTTTAAATCCATACATGAGGTATCGTCAATATCGAACTTAAACCCTCATCTAAACAATCAAACAATATACTCTAGGATATGGTATCGTCAACATCGAACTTTAACCCATACCCCACAAGCAAATAAACCATATACATACATATATAATTATTCCACTCACCTTAACGATTCGGTGACGGTTTTAACTTCCGAAAGCTTCAAAGCAAAGTACCTAATACAATAAGTACTCAATCAACACACAAACTAGTTGGACTAAACACCAACAATTCACTCATATGCATTTAATGACTTAAATGCTTTAAATGCCCCATTTACACCAAAAACCGTCCATTTAAAGTCAAGACCATCATAAATCACTAATAGCTAGTGATTAAGGTCCAACAACACTAACTAATACACAATTAGGGTATTTCATACCCATCTTTTCCAACTAGGTCAATTATTACTCATTTAACCATGTTAAAGTCACACACCCATTTCAGGTCATCCACTAACCCAATTAACACCCATTTACTTAATAACTAGGTGTGCTAGTAATTAACTAACCAATTATGACTCATAAGCCCATTTATCATACCAAAACCCTAGGTTAGTCATCTTTGAGGCCTCATGACCCAATCTTACCGAAGGACACCCAAAATTATCAAATATGGGTTTTATGTTCATCACTAACCCAAACCCTAACCCTTAAACAAATTAAAATAAGGAAATCAAAGTTAGGGCTTACCACCATAATCACAACGTAACTAGTGATTAGATGAACAACTTTAACACACGCGCTTTGGCCCGAAATCAACTTCTTCCTCTTTGATTTGAGCTTTATCACTCAAGAACTCTCCTCTCTCTAGAATTCAAGTGGAATGGATAAAGGTAGGTGATAATGGAGTTATGACACTCCACTAACTGATCTTGTGGCCTTTAACTCGTCCCCAAGTGAATTTACCAAAAAGCCCTTCTAAAATATCTAATTAAAAGAAACAGAATCTGCCTGCTGGAGAAGTGCGCCACACGCACACTTAACAGTGCGCGACGTGCACCTATGGTCTGAATAGGTTCTGGTCTCTATTTATTTTCCCACTGTTATCCACACCCTATTTACACTCTGTACAATAATTATTCGGGTCTTACAGTAAAAAGCCGTGCAAAAAGTGTCATTTACAGTTCATATTTGTATGTAAATAGCGATACCAAAAAAATAGAAAAATTATAAGAATTATCTAAGAGCTCGCGGTATTGAAAAATTTTAAAAATTCTTTTGAGTTTAAGAGCCGGTGGTGTTGATAAATTTTAAAATTCCTTTTGAGTTTAAGAGCCCGTAATGTTGACGAATTTTAAAAGTTCTTTTGAGTTTAAGAGCACGTGGTGTTGAGAAATGTTAACAGTGGTTTTGAGTGGTGTTAATAACTTAATTTTACAATTTTTTTTTCTCACCATTAGTATCTTTTTAATATATAAATTATATACTACTTAATATTTAGAGTGCATTGAAAATTTGTCATGGAACATAACATTAGTAAAGTATAAATTATATTATTTTAGAATTGTTATATACAATTATTTTTTAAATAATAGTGTAACCCGCGAGTTTAATATTTGTAAAAGTTTTTAGTTATTACAGCAAAATAATGGTACTCGGGGGAGTAATCATGTATAATTAATATTATAATAGTTATATTTGTGTGTTCATAAATATTATATATAAGGACGTAAACTGTAAATTCAAATCAATTTCATATTTATTGTTAAAAAGAAATGCTCCGTTGGTAGTGCATCAAAGCTCCGTTTCGAATACAATTTATTGCGTTTTGTTCGTAAATAGTTGAAAATATTCACGTAATTATTTTTCTACGCTTATCCTATGGTTGTTGCAAGTATTATTTTTACTAATATAGAACTAAATAATATATATATTTTATATTTCATATATTTATAATAATAATGCTTTGATTATCCAGATTATATTGTGATTATGATTCAACTTTTACAAACGTGATATTTTAATAAATAGAATATTAAAAAATCTATAATTTCTATTAAATTGTTAAAATGATGATGTCAACTTAACTCTATTTTAACACATCATTTGACACATGTCATCTTCACAATAATCATGGTGATGTCATTAATATTTTAATAATTTATATAAATAAATAAAATAATTTAGAAAATGATTATTACCATAATTGAAAAAACAAGCTTTTAAATCTATCCTTTTTTTCTTAAAATATATTACCATAATTGAAAAAAAAAGCTTTTAAATATATCATTTTTTTCTTAATGTTATATTTCAGTAGGCTTATAACTACCTTTAGTGGCCTGGTTCAATATATTCAAATTGAAAGAACCAATAAAAGAGAGATGTGTTGTAGAAGATATAGGAGAGAAAGAGGTTGAAGAGGTGTGATGTATTTAATGTATATGTATGTTTTTGTAACTTACATTATGCACATATATATAGTACAAATTTTACTATCCATATTTGACTAATTACCATCCATATTTAACTACTAAATTTACAACACTCCCCCTTGGATGGTAATTTTTTTAAAGAGCAATTAATACTGCCTCGTTAAAAACCTTGCTAAAGAAAACCCAGTGGGATAAAACTTTAGCTAAGGGAAAAAGAGTGCAGCATAGAGTTGACTCCCCCTCAAGTAGACAACGCTGAGTCGTCAAATCTTTTGAACTTGCCTCATGCCAATATTGTGAACGTATGTTTTGAAAACAGCGATTGACAGTGCTTTGGTATAAAGATCATCAGAGTTGTTGATTGAACGTATCTCATTTTAATCTGGTTGTATTTTCCGAGATCTTGAGTATATGAGAAGAATCTGAGGTTTTCATCTGAAACTGTATCATCTAAATCTTTTATGTACAAGTTTGACCCTTGTGATTTGTCTACAGTCTCCTTCATGGTTTGCTCAAACTGTTGTTTCAATTCCTATTCCCTTTCAGTCTTTTTCTGAGCCTTACCAATATACCATTCTTTTCCATCAAACTTATGACCGTTAAGACCGTTTATAGCTTTAGCGCCTCGTCAGCATTTATGTTTTGTTCTGTCATTTTTGATATTCTTCTTTCATTTGTACTATGTAAGCTGTATTATCTTCATAGATAGTTGTTGGGCTTTTATAGCGTTCTAGTCCACAAGAATCAATAATGATTTGTATCATTGATCTTAACTAAAATCATTCCCGAGTAGCTTCATGTAATGCAATCACTTCGGCATGATTTGATGATGTTGCAACAAGTGTTTGTTTTGAGAACGTCATGATATTGCGGTGCCTCCATTTAGGAATACATATCCAGTTTGAGATTTAGCTTTATGTAGATCAGATAAATAATCTGCATCTGTATAACCAAACAAATCTTGTTTCGAGTTGTTAGAATAAAATAACTATAAATCAGTAGTTCCCCGAAGGTATCAAACTATTTGTTTGATCCCATTCCAATGTCTTTTGGTAGGGGCTGAGCTGAACCTTGTCAACAAATTAACTGCAAAAGAAATGTCAGATCTTGTATAATTTGTAAGATACATAAGAGCCCCAATTGCACTAAAATATGGAACTTCTGAACCAAGAAGATCTTCATGATCTTCTAGAGGATGAAATGGATTAGTATCAATATTAAGATCTAACAACCAGATGAGTACTTAATGGTTTTTGTCTTGTCCATATTAAAATATTTTAAAATCTTTTCGGTATAAGTTGTTTGATGTATAAGTAAGTCATTAGTTATATGCTCAATATGTAAATTAACGTAATACTTGATTTTTTATTTTAAAATCTTTCTTTAGAAGTTGAATGGCTTCATAGATTTCTTTATTTAAGATAATTGATATAAACAGCTATGATCACATATCCTAACATTGTTTTTATAAAACACACGTGCAAATAAGTTTATATGTATACCCTTTTCTTATCAAGTAGTAATTTAATCGATTATACCACATACGTCCTGATTGTATAAACCCATTTAGAAATCTTTGTGATTTAATGGAATATATTCCATTGGGTTTTGCATTAGATGCTTATGATACCTTAACCCTTCAGGTATATTCATATATATATATATATATATATATATATATATATATATATATATATATATATATATATATATATATATATATATATATATATATATATATCATTATTAAGTGATCCATACAGATAAGTAGTAACAACATCCATGAGATGCATTTAAATAACTACCAGGTTGATTAAGTATCTAATAAGTAATTGTATTCATTATAGGAGCATAAGTTTTTCTCCTAATTCATTTCTGGTCTTTGTGGGAAATCTTGAGTTACAAGTCAAGTTTTGCCTTGTAACTTCATTTGCACATTTCTTTTCGGATAAAAATTCATTTGTATCCCATTGTTTCACATCTTTAAAAGTGATAACGATTGATCCAAAAAATTTTCTTTTATTGAGCGATTCTAATTTAGCTCGTATTGCTCCTTTCCGTTGAGTTCAATCACGTCTATTTTGATATTCAATGACAGATTTTGGTTCCAGATCATCATCTTTATTCATGATGTCATTGTAACATTATATGAAAATATCTCATCAAGATTTTTCATTTCATTTCAGTTTCATAATATTGCATAATTTATTGCAATTTATGTATTTACATTTAACAATATCCTATGCAGAAGGAGTATTGATTTGTGGTTCTTCTTGAACACTTTCTTTTACCTCATTATCAGCTGATTTTCTTTTTCGAGGATTTTTATCTTTGGAACCAATTGGTCTCCCACGTTTCTGCCGTAGCAAAGACTCATGAGTGACATTATTGCCAGCTTTTGTAATTTCAATTCTAGCTGAAGCATTTACTGCTGGTATATATGATTTAGTCACTTATTTTTTGTATCTTTAAATGCATAAAGTAATTAATTTGCAAGTTCTTGCATATGCATTATATTTGAACTTTCTTTTCGCATTCTTTTGTGCGATGATCAATATTCCTTAATTGATGTTCACACCATGAAACATCATTTTATTTATATTTTATTTCTCCCCCTAATATAGGGAACAATGTTTCATTAAAGTGACAATCGACAAAACTTGCTGTAAAAACATCACCCGTCATGGGTTCAATATATCTTATGATTGAAGATGTTTCATATCTAACATATATTTCAATCCTTCTTTGAGGAACCATTTGTTGTGGGTGTTCAATTAAAAATACACTGCACAACCAAATGTTCTAAGATGGAAAATATTTGGTCTCCACCAAAAATTAAGTTGGTAATGGAGAATATTTATAACTTGCACTTGATTTAATGCGAATTAATGTCACATCATGTAAATTTACATGTCCCCATATAAATATTGAGAGTTTTGTACTCATTTCTAATTGTCTAGTTATTAGATGTAAGCGTTTATCTATTGATTCAGCTAAACTAATTTTGTGTATGCACATGAGCAACTAGATGTTCAACAACAATCCTTGTAGACATATAATAATCATTAAAAGCTTGAGATGTTAACTCACCAGCATTATCAAGTCTCATCCTTTTAATGGTGTAATCAGAATAATGTGTTCTTAATTTAATAATTTGTGCAATAAACTTTGCAAATGCCATATTATGGCTTGATAACACACAAACATGAGACCATGCGTTAGATGCGTCTATTAGAAAAATGGTCCACATGATGGATGAATTGGTCCATATATATGCCCTTGAATTCTTTCAAGAAACATTGGTGATTATTTCTCAATGTGCTTTTCATTAATCGCCATATGTGATTTTCATTAATCACCATATGTGTTTTTCGTTAATCACTATATGTGCTTTTCATTAATCACTATATGTGCTTTTCATTAATCACCATATGTGATTTTCATTAATCACCATGTGTGCTTTTCATCATATATCATTTTCACCATATGCGCTTTTAATCATATGTGCTGCGCTTTTCGTCATATGCACTTTTCATTATATGCGCTTTTAATTATATGCGATGCGCTTTTCATCATATGCGCTTTTCATCATATGCGCTGCGCTTTTCATCATATGCGCTGCGCTTTTCATCATATGCGCTTTTTATCATATGCGCTTTTAATCCTATGCGCTTTTCGGTGCTACATAGATATTTCTCATTTTCGATTATCATTGACTGATAATCATATCCATTATGATATATATCAGAGAAACTTAACAAATTTCTCTTTGATTTGGGAGAAAACAAGACATTGTTTACCAAAAAATTCGTACCATTTGGTAATATGAAATTTTACCTTTTTCGTTCCTTATATCAAGTTTGCAAGAGCTGATATAGTATTTATAATTCCTTCATTTGATTTAAATCAATGAAATATTTCTTAGATTTGATCATAGTGTGTATGTTACTACTATCTGCAATACATAGGTCTTTACCATTTAATTGATGTTGTATTTCAGCAGGATTCATACTAAAACTTCAAATAAGATAAGCAAATAATGAGTTATATTTCAGCAAGATAATCAAATTATATTACCTGTAAACAAGTTATAATCTGAAGTACATAAAAGATAACACTTAATAAAACATATGCGTTATGGTCTAAAACCGTTTATTTATGAGTGATACATAAAAAAACTAGGCATCTTAGAAAATTCAAACCATTCAAGTCTCAAGGTAGCTCAGGGTTAATTTAATCAAGATTTGTCAACAGATTCACTCTCGTTTTCTTTTCTTTTTGGGACTTATTTGTAGAGCTAAACAAGATGTTCATGTATTCAAGAAATACTAGACTGATGATCCACGTTACCAGATCATTAATAAGAATCTCCGGAATTCTTATAAGAGCGTCTACTAATATCTTTAATTTTATTCTTTCATGGATCACCGTTATTATTTTTTATTTTTTATTTTGATAATTAATATCGTATCTATCTTTGAGTATTTTCCATAATACACTTGGATTTTCGATCATATAATATGTAGATTCTAAGGACTCGTCAATATGTTTGCTAAGAAAAATACTTACTATTGCTTTCTCTTGTTCGGAATAATTGTTATTTTCATTCAGGGTTTCTAAAATACCGTTTGATTCGAGATGTTTTTCTACATTCATAACCCATGTTAAGTAGTTGTTCACATTTGTTCTAAATGAGCAAATTTAAGCCTTTTCAAATTCGACATTTTCTATTATCAAAAAGATGAATAACATAAATCATAATCATAATCAACTTCTATTCATAGACAAATAATAAAATAAAATTACAATCATTTTAAATTCATAAGTAGCAAATAACAGAATAATGGTATGATTACAAATAATAAAACCACAAGGGCAGGATAGAATATAGGTTCACCCGGTGGTATATTAGCAACAATGATGATAGTTAATATGACCAATACAATAGGAAAAATCATCCTTGTGTGAATCATTTTTACAAAAAACTTTTTGAGAGTAGTAATCTGAAAAATGAAGATTGATTTGTGAAAATGTGAAAACGGAGATGTTTATTTTATATTTGAAAAATATAGTTGTTGTAACGTCGTCAGTTGACGTTAACAACCGTTATGTATATATGACCGTTGTAACGTCGTTAGTTGACGTTAACGAATAAAGTCACTATATCAAAACGCGTATGAGTAATATAAAGGACAAGATTTTTTTTTCTTATTTTAACTTTTAAGATTTACTTTTAATAAAAATACAAACTACTTTTTCTTATTTTAACTTTTAAGATTTACTTTTAATAAAAATACAAACTATTTTTTCTTATTTTAACTTTTAAGAATAAACATTAGTATGCATGAAATAAATAATGATTAATTGCATAAGTAATCATAAATGTTAGATAACATATAAAGACCCCATCGTATTCGTATTGATCGGAATTAATCTCGACCCATGGTACCGTGTTGTCAAATGACGTGTTGCGTACATAAAGTACCGTGTTGTCAAATGACGTGTTGCGTACAATCATGAGGTATTATTAACATAAATATAAATGTTAGTGAAGTTAATAAGAGTTAGATTACAGAAAATATAATTCGGGCGGTATAACCGACCATATATAACTTAAATAACATAAATATAAATGTTAGTGAAGTTAATAAAAGTTAGATTACAGAAATATAATTCAGGCGGTATAACCGACCATATATAACTTAAATAACATAAATATAAATGTTAGTGAAGTTAATAAAAGTTAGATTACAGAAATATAATTCAGGCGGTATAACCGACCATATATAACTTAAATAACATAAATATAAATGTTAGTGAAGTTAATAAAAGTTAGATTACAGAAATATAATTCAGGCGGTATAACCGACCATATATAACTTAAATAACATAAATATAAATGTTAGTGAAGTTAATAAAAGTTAGATAATTTCTTACCTTGATTAGTGATGTGTGCTTGCTTAGATAAACCTTGATTATACGGAGCACTTCGTGCTGATTGTAGAGACCCGTCCTAATTTATCCGGACGAAGTCCATATCGATTATAAACGAATCTCAACAGTTGATTACATCGCGAGGTACTTGACCTCTATATGATACATTTTACAAACATTGCATTCGCTTTTGAAAAGACAATCTTTCATTACATCGATAGTTGACAACATGCATACCATTTCGTACTATATCTTACTATAATTGACTTGATAATACTCTTGATGAACTCGACGACTCGAATGCAACGTCTTTTGAAATATGCCATGAATGACTCCAAGTAATGTTTCTAAAATGAGCAAATGCACAGCGGAAGATTTCTTTCGTACCTGAGAATAAACATGCTTTCAAGTGTCAACCAAAAGGTTGGTGAGTTCATTAGTTTAACATAAATAATCATTTCCATCATTTTAATAGACCACAAGATTTTCATTTCTCATAAATATACGTCCCATACATAGAGACAAAAATCATTCATATGGATTGAATACCTGGTAACCGACATTCACAATATACATATAAGAATATCCCCATCATTTCCGGGATCCTCCAACGGACATGATATAAATTTCGAAGTACTAAAGCATCCGGTACTTTGGATGGGGCTTGTTGGGCCCGATAGATCTATCTTTAGAATTCGCATCAATTAGGGTATCTGTTCCCTAATTCTTAGATTACTAGACTAAAAAGGGGCATATTCGATTTCGATAATTCAACCATATCATGTAGTTTCAATTACTTGTGTCTATTTCGTAAAACAGTTATAAAAGTTGCGCATGTATTCTCAGCCCAAAAATATAAAGGGTAAAAAGGTAAATGAAACTCACCTAATGTATTTTGTAGTAAAAATACATATGACGACATCAAACAACTGAACAATGTAGGGTTGGCCTCGGATTCACGAACCTATATCATTTGTATTTTCATCAATACATATAATTGTAATTGAACCAATAATTATATTATTATTAGTGATAATTTTTTTATATTACTAACTTATATACTTTATTATATATTCATTTTGTGTATTTAAGTAAAGTGTTTATATATTTACGTTATGGTTATTATAT